>NW_019154102.1:21109938-21709938 GCF_002288905.1 Enhydra lutris kenyoni
TGCAAAGAAGATATCCAGATGGCCAACAGACACATGAAAAAGTGCTCAACATCACTTGGCATCAGGGGAATACAAATCAAAACCACAATGAGATACCACTTCACACCAGTCAGAATGGCTAAAATCAACAAGTCAGGATATGACAGATGCTGGAGAGGATGCAGAGAAAGGGGAACCCTCCTACACTGTCGGTAGGAATGCAAGCTGGTGCAACCACTCTGGAAAACAGCATGGAGGTTCCTCAAAAAGTTGAAAATAGAGCTACCCTACGACCCAGCAATTGCACTACTGGGTATTTACCCGAAAGATACAAACGTAGTGGTCCTCATCCAAAGGGCCATGTGCACCCAAATGTTTACAGCAGCAATGTTCACAATAGCCAAACTATGGAAAGAACCTAGACGTCCATCAACAGATGAATGGATAAAGAAGATGTGGTATATATACACAATGGAATACTATGCAGCCATCAAAAGAAATGAAATCCTGCCATTTGCGATGACATGGATGGAACTAGAGGGTATTATGCTTAGCAAAATAAGTCAATCAGAGAAAGGCAACTATCATATTATCTCCCTGATATGAGGAAGTGCAGATGCAATGTGGTGGGGTCTGGGGGTAGGAAAAGAATAAATGAAACAAGTTGGGGTTGGGAGGGAGACAAACCATAAGTGACTCTTAATCTCACAAAACAAACTAAGGGTTGCTGGGGGGAGGGGTGTAGGGAGGGGGTGGTGGGATTATGGACATTAGGGAAGGTATGTGCTATGGTGAGTGCTGTGAAGTGTGTAAACCTGGCGATTCACAGACCTGTACCCCTGGGGCTAATAATACATTATATATTTATAAAAAATAAAAAATTATTTAAAAAAAAAAGAATATCTATATTCATACAGAGAAAGAGACCTGGTTGGATACTTGCTAGTTACACTTAGTAAGGCGAAGTCTCTGGGAGTCAAACTTGGGGGTGCTTTTTTATTCTTCTGTTCGTAAATTCTGATTTTGATTTGACTTTGGAAAAGGAGTGAGTGGGATTTAACCAAGGCTGACAGAGAAGGCGCGTCTCTAGCACGGCCCACGAGGGGAGGTGGGGACCAGCACATGCCTGTGTTCTGTGAACCCTAAGTGGTCTGCCCCAGAAGTGTGTTTGGTTTGGGGTTTTCTGTGCATGGCAGGGGAGTGGCTGCTGTGGTTTAGAGGGAGTCCAGATCCAGAAGGGTTCCCCATCTGGGCGCCTGAGGAGTTCACCTCACCTCCCTAAACAATGCTTGGACCCCAAGCTTGCTTTCATTCCAGTTCAGGGGCCTATGATTCATCCCCTGAAACACTAATTATAACACCCAAGGTCTGCTATGTGCATAAAACATCTGTCATTGTTTAAATGTGCTGGCAGGGAGTGTGTACAGCATACAAACCGGCCCGATGGTATGCTCCTCCAATGCAAAAATAATAACCCAGACACTGTTCCAAGGCGAGAAGTGTTCAAGCCCGGAGTTGCCAGCTGAGCTCTGACCTAGAAGGTGAGCAGGTTCGGCCCCTCCACAGCTTAGAGGCCAGTCTCTCCTCGCCCCTGCCACCATAACAGTGACAGGCCTTATGCTGCTTCTTTCCATGGTGAAAAGTTATGTTCCATTTGTTTTTGCCCTGCTGGGTCCCAAGGCCTGGCAGAGGGAGGGGAACAGAGTGCGTAATTGCAAACCTCTCATTTATCAGCTTCGGCTGCTTTTGTGTCACATGACGTATACCATTTAGCCAGTTAATCTGCACGTCTTGGAAGTACAGCAATTACCCGGCGAACGTCTCTGACCCGGCGAGAGAGGACGAAAGAGCAGTAAAGGCGCATCTATCCTTTATGTGCCCAGGAGAATTGTTTACTGACCCCATTCAGACTCAGATCAAAGGCCCCAAAGAACCCAAGCTGAAGATACGGTCTCTTTGTAAGAATCCAATATTTCCACCTCCAAGTTCTGATCTTAAAAACAAAAAAAAAAATCACCCCAAAGCAAATGAGCCAACAACAGCAAAAATCTCCCACAGGAGCACTGGTTGTCTTGCTTTGAACACTCTTGTCACATCTAATGGACCCAATAGTGTATTCGGAGGTTTTTAAACTTCTTAAAGCTTAAGGAACAAACAGGAAGCTAGTCAGTAGCCTTTGCTAGAAATTACAATGCCGTGCATCACCCAAACCAGAAACGGCATTACTGTGGCAGCTTTGGCACACACAGTTAGGCAAATAAATGGGTGAAATTTCCCTGGGCTCCTGGGAACACTATTAAAATTCAAATTCATTTGAATTTGACTTAAGATTAAAAAGAAGGGTTTGTTGTTGTTTTCCCCCAAAGTATTATCAAGAAAAACAAACCTGAAAATGTATTTTATTTTGGGGGCCTAGGTGCTTACTCACTTCCCTGTTTGGTAAAGTCACATGAACTGGAGCCATAGATGCGTAAAAAAAACCCAAACCAAAACAAACAAACTAACTCCCCAAAACCAAAAAGCCTTTAGGTTGAAAGATTTATAAAATCCATGCTAAAAATTTCAAAATCTGAAATGAATAGATTGTGAGGAAAATAATTACCAAAAAATTACCAAAACTCAAGAGGAGGAGAACTTAATTAAACTGACCACTAGCAATTTCTTTCAAGCCTTCACAGAGCCACTTAATTCCATGATATTTCAGCTACTCAAGAGCATGAAACAGATGGAAGCTTTTAAAAGGTATTGTATGAAGGAGACATGATGCTGATATCAAATCCTAAAAAAGAAACCAAGGCCTCAAACACTTCAGAAGGGATCCAATCTAGCAGTGTGCCCAGAGAATAATACCACAGAGCCATGAGGGGTTCATTCCAGGAATTTAAGGATGGCATTAACATCATTGACTTGATCAAAGTCCTCAAAACATTTGGAAAAAAACAAAACCCACAACTTGTATTATCTTCCCTGCGTTAAAAAAAAACAAAGCAAAAATGCCAAATCTTTTAGTAAGTTATGAAGACTAGTACCTTTTATTAACATGATAGTTCATGTGTGTAGATACACATATATACATCTTTGTAGATATAAAGACATTCTCACGAGTATATATAACCAAGTCATCCCCCTACTTAACTGTTAAATGCTACAAACCCTATCAGTAAGTCAAGAAAAATACAAGGATATCTACCACCTTTTAAAAATGTTCCTGAAGTTCTAGTCAGTGGTAAGAAGATGTAATAAAAGATAAAGACATTAAAAGGAAGGAGGCAGAGCTATCATTATTCAAGATTTCATGGTCACGGACCTGCGCACCTAAGAGAATAAACTGAAGGACTATTAGAATTAACAAAAACCGTTACAAAATAAAGGTATATTTAAAAAAGCTTTAAATGCTAGCACCAACCAGTTAGGATAGAGAGCAGTGGGAAATGTAGAATTCGTTAAAACACAGCTCTGTGTCTTATTCTTGGCTGATTCCCCAGCATCTAGAAGCAGTCTCTGCACAGAGTAAGTGCTCAATAAATATTTGCAGGATACATGAGTGAACAAATGCACAATAAGCACAAAAATACAAAATAATAGAACCAAAATAAAATTCTACAGTCTCAATTACTTATAAGAATTTAGCACGTGATAAAAATGGAATTTCACGCCCCAACACACAGAACAGTTTATTCCATAAACAGCAATTGAAACTATTAAACCATCTTTTTTTTTTTTTTTTAATGAAATGTGAGTCGTACCTCGCACCATACACAAGAAAAGTTCTGGGTAGAATAGTTCAACATGATACAGGAGACTAGGAGAAAAAAAATTAAGTATTTGCCCTATCTTAGGCTGGGGAAGGCTGTCCTAACTGCATAAATGAAGGTAGAAAACTTGTGGGGAAAGATTTATTTTTCTAGTTTCTGCTACATAAAAATAAAAATGTGCAGGATGTCAAACACACCATAAACAAAACAGTAAAAGACTTACAACAAATGGAGGGAAATACTTGCCAAATATTAATATCCTTTCTATATAAAGTCTGATAAAGCTCTAAGAAAAGAATAATCAGAAAAAAAATTTACAAAAGTTAAGATGCAAAGAAGAGGACACGGCCAACAAACAAATCGAATCATCCTGACAAATGTTAAATACGAGGATTGCGCTGAGGTCTTTTTTCCCCCCCAATCAACTTGGCAAAGTCTTAAAACTAACTTGGAGTGTTAGGGAAGAATCAAGAAAATGGCATTCATATACTGCTTGTGGGAGAAAAGGCCAATTGCTAGGAATTTATCCTAAGATGTGCCAAACACTTATGCACAAAAGTGTCTGTTGAACCGTTTATCTTCCTTGACTTCAGGCATTATAAATTTAATATAGGCTTGTTATAAAAAAGTTAACAGATTCAAACCAAGGCACTATATAATACATATGGTTTTATGCCTTTCTAAATATAAGATATCATGAAACCTTTATTCTTTTAAATAGATACATAGTAAACCAATGTATTGTTATATATAACTTATTTAAGGAATCTCCTTAAATAATTACAACAGTAGGTACTGGCAACTTGTTACTGTTCCAAACAAAATCAACAATCACCATCCTTTACATTTTTTCTTTGCACATTCAGGCAAGTATTTAGGTAGGATCTATATCAAACAGTGGAACTAATGACCCAAGTTATGCCCACACTTAAAACGGATAGCTACTGCCATACAGACTTCCCAAAAAGGTGTATCAAATTACATTCCCAACAAAGTGTGTGGATTCTTCATAACGATGAAAAATGGGAAAAATTTATATGGCCAAAAAGGTTTCAAAATGGGTTGTAGTAAATACAGTCAAGAGATTACTTGCCAGCCACTAAGAATGATGTAATGACACTAAGAATGAATGTTTAATAACATAAAAATGTTTATTATGAAAGTTGTCAAGTTGCAAAAATGAATAAGTTAAATGGTGTGAGTCCATCAGAAATCACAGCTGCTTTCAAAGAATATCTACCTATACATTCATCCACAGGCTGTATGACAAAATGTTAATCATGGTTATCGTTGGGTGGTAGAACTAAAGGTCATTGCAACACTTTTTCTCTTATGCTTTCTAAAATTTTCCAAATGGTCTAGAGGAAAAAAAATATTTTTGTGATCATTAAAAACACTAAATCATAATCTATTTAAAAAAATTATTCTGAAGACTAGTTGCATCTGTGTTGTTAGAATTTACCTGCAACCCTTGATTATCACAATGAAGATTTTTCCAGTATGAATGTTAACTATGTGGCCAAATGTTTGCCAACTGAGTCTACAGTTGGGAGAATCCAGGACCAGATACCCCAAGGGGGTCATCAAGTGCTTAGTGGTCTCCTCTGAGGCTCTACCTGTTCTCTGAATAGGCCAAGGGCAGAGACGAAGACCTAGGATCTCTGTCTCTAAGGTACCCTCCACCTAGTAGAGAGGAGAAGCACCAAGCAATATCAATCCAAGGCAGGACTTGGAGGGACCCGAACCCTACTGCTAAGGTTCCCAGCCAGAAAAGCTAACATATTCAAAGATTAAAGCCAAAGGCAAGGCATCACACAAGCTTGTTACAAAAAAGTAGTTTATATGTACATCCCTTCTTGAGGAAGTCCTTAACCATCTCTCTACAAATACTTGAGAAATACAAACACTAAGGTGGGGGAAACTGAAAGCTTTTCAAGGTAGGGAAGGAGACCCCCCCCAACAAAAAAAAATTAAAAGCAAAAATGCTGAGCACAGAATTCCCTGGACTGGGGTAAGACTCCATGCGAAATTGTGTTTCCTCTGACTTAAGGGGAAAACACAAAAGGCACTAGTAAAGACATAAAATTCCATTTCAACAAACTTCCATATTCAAGTCATATTCAGTACACCCAATTCATAATGTGTGAAAAGACTACCCAGATATATATCTTTGAAGATTTATTTATGAGAGAGAGTGTGAGCACGTGTGAGTGGGGAGTGGGAAGGGAGGGGCAGAGGGAAATTATTTAAAGCAGACCCCCCTCCTGAGCAAAGAGCCGGATCTTTATGTGGGGCTCGATCCCAGGACCTTGAGCTCATGACCTGAGCCAAAATCAAGAGTCTGTCGCTTAACCAACTGAGCCAACTAGGTGCCCCCAAGACTATCCAGATTTTTAGAGCTCATCTAAAGGGACTGTGCCTTGTACTTGAAGAGCTCCTAAGAGATGATTCTGGAAGACTGGATTTTAGGTTTTCCTGATTTTCACGAAAAATTTTTATACTTGACATTTCACAAGGAGAAAAAAAAGCATAACAAAACCAGAAGTCACTGTAAAAGTACTCGAATTCTCTATTTAGATGCAATCAAAAAATATTTTATTTATTTAGAGAGCAAGAGAGAGTGAGTGGGAAAAGGGGTAGAGGGAGAGGGAGAATCTCAAGCCGGCTCTGCCCTGAGGACAGAGCCCAATGGAGGCTCCATCTCACGACCCCAAGGATCACCACCTGAGCCCACCCAAATCAGGAGTCGGACCCTTAACCAACTGAGCCATCCAGGTGCCCCTAGATGCAATCTTAACCAGGTTAGCCTTTAGCACAGAATTCAATTCATACTTTAAATTGAGGTCATTAAAAATTGTTGAAATGGCAGCAAAACAGCAGTCAATTTTTGGCAACCCCCCCCCAAAAGAAAGTGTGACATACTTAGCGTTGGTCTACTTAAGTCTAATAACAAAGGACCGTCACGTTTTCCAGGGCCAAAGGTCAAGAACACTTAATGTCAATTAAGAGATCTCAGCAAGAGTTCTTGCTCTGCTCTGGTCAACAAGACGGCTGCAGAAGCACTTTTAAATAATGGCTCATAAACCCACAGCAGCATTCAGAAATGTCAGGACAGACTAGATGAAACACAGTTGGCTAAGCCAGAAGCTGTCCGAACATCAACTGGCTGAAGAGCGATTGTCCTCCAAGTGTCCCTCTCTTCCCTCCCTACCAGTGGCATAAGCGACACCTAGACACCTATCAGACACACAAACCCTTTCACCTCCTGCAGGACAACCTGGTGTACCAAGCCTTCCAGGTGGCCGTGGTTCTAGGGCACTGCTGTGGAAGGTCCTACAGTGGTTTTTACATGTGAAACCAAGCACAAGATGCTCGGTTTGGCGTGTCAGGCTCGTCCTATCTTGGCTGACCCACGCTCCACTTCCCACTGCCCATCCCTTTCGGTGGGCAGCCCGAAGAGTAGGACTTTGTTCAAACACACTTTCAAAAGGCCCTTAGAGATAGGTCTAATGGAAAAGTCAGCTAGTTTTCCTATGTTACCATAGAAACAGGAAGCATCATTTACTCCTGTAAGAAAGGTCCCCTTTGCAGGGGACATTGAATATTTACAGAAAGATCTCTTTATCCTAGGAAACCAAGTTTTAGAAAAGCAAATATGGGAAACTTAGCCTCTAAGGCTTCCATATACACCTTAACAGCCTATGTTCTAAGTGAACTTTCCCTAATTATGGCTGCCCAATAAGGAAAACATGTGTCCTGGGCAAACCTATGCGGTCTACTCTGAAAGACATAATTTCCATGTAAGGAAGAAGAAGATTGTCTTAGCTCCTGACCCCTACTGGTCCCTCGGCCCCAAATCCACAGGGAAAGGGGCTTCATCTCTACCCATCCTTAATGACACTTGAGTGTCCTAGGACCATTTTTTAAGCTACACCCAGTCCTACTTCGGGGAGCTGACATAAACATAATAATGTTTATTTCTGGATTATAAAATCAATTTCATTTTCTATGTCATTCTTTATTTGTATAGTTTATAAACAGCTTCTGTATTTACCATCTCATCTGATTCTCGTAACAACCTGTGAGGTAGGTACAGTTTTATTATTCCCACCGAGAAAACTGAAACTTAGTGGTGACTTGAATAAACTGACCACTGAACAGTAAGGAGGAAAGACAAATGTTTTGCATCAAAAATTTAAAAATTCATGACGTCCCCGCCCCCCAAATTCTAAACTTGCTTGAATTGATATCTGCCCAATGAGACTCACTAAAGTCGTTAAGTAGGTTTCTAGGTTAGGTGGTATTTCCTGGCTTAGGAAGGGTGGAGGGCTGAAAGCTCCCAGCTACAGAATGGATACAACCTGCTAGGACATCTGGAACTCTATGGGGTTCAAATTTACAACGACAATGGTGATGAATAATGGCCCTAAGATTTTTTCAACTCCTACTACAAGACAGGCACCGTTCTATGTTCATTAAATATATTTAACCACCCTATTCACAGCAACGTTTTACAGATGAGGAAAACAAGGCACAGAAAAGCTAAGTAACTTGCCCAAGAGCACACGTCTTGCTCCCTGCTCACAAAGGAGGATGTGGGACTGGAGGTGCCAAGCCCCTGTGAGGTGTGCCTGGCCAGTGACGGAAGTCCGACATGGAGGGCAGCCACCACAGGAACCTGGATGACGTTTCCAGTGTTGCCTTTTAAGCAACAGTCTCCACCTGCTCTCTGCCAAAACATCAATCAACGCTCAGGTTCAAGTAATCAGGAGCATCAGCTGAGACTACAAACAACCCACTCCTTTTCAGACTGTCCCTACGAAAGCTGGGGAGGGGAGAGATCTTGGTTTTCTCGATTTGCTGATTTGTCTAGAACTGCCTTCAACTAATTTAAGAAAAATTAGAGAGGGAAGCAGCCCTGGAGGAAATGTGCAAATTAAAGAGGCATGTGGCACTGATGAGTGGTTTAGTAATCTAGCAGAAAATGAGGTGGGAGGCAGAAGTTGTAGTCAACGATCAGAACGAACGGCTTTTTTTTTTTTTTTTTTTTTTTTTTAAGAAATACAGAACAAAAAACGGGTATCCTGCCTTTTCCTCTTTTTTCTTTTTTCAACTGCTTCTATTTTGGAATTGTATGAGCAGCTTTTTTACACACTGATCAATCTTTTTAGGTTTATACATCTTTTTCTCAAGGAAGGAAGCAAAGATCAGGTTCAACTCTTGGGCAAAAAGGAAAAATAACATGATGAATGCTTGCAGTCTTCATGGGCAAGTGCAGTATGGTGGGGGCAGGGCAACTTTCAAAGGTGTTCTCAAATTTGCACACCTTCATCATTTCCCATCTCTAATTTTCAGCTAATGACCTAAGGCCACCTTGAGATCCTCAGAGTCCACCAGAAAACCCAATTTAACAAGTTCTTGGGTATTCCATATAATCTCTCCTTCAAGAAAAGTCCCCAAATCGGGAGAGGAGACTATGGTGACGACAGGTGACATTTCAAACCCTCAATCCTTCCACACTCTAATAATCCTGACCCAACTACTTACTAATGGTGGGCCTGTGTGCTTCCTTTTCCTCCTCTGTAAAATGAAGATAATACCTTCTTCGTCAGGTTGGTGTGAAAAGTTAATGAAATCATATAAAGCATTTAGAACAGTTCCCGGCACGGAGTAAGTTCTCAGAGAGCATTAGCTATTATGACCATTACTGCCAGAATTTGCAAAACACATCGCAAAGGCACCCACAAACGGAAGGCTTCTGATGTATTGGTCACGTTTTGTTGCTTCAAAAAAAAAAAAAATCTAAAATCAGAACAACCATCAATACAAAAAACCTAAAAGGGTTTTTGGGAAAAGGGGGGGAGCCGCCCAGAATCATGCCACCTGTTGGTGAGTTTCAGGTGAGGGAGGGTACAGCCCAGAGCACTGGGTTCCACTACTGCCACCGCACCCCCCACCCCCGTTTTCTCTTTCTCAGCGTTTCAGGCGCAGGATTACAGGCGGCTCTGCAAGCCCCCTGAAACTGGTTGAGGCTGTGGGGCTGGGCATTAGGGGTGCAGGTGGGTTGGGAGGGTTCCACAGCTCTTCTCAGGCTCCAATAAATTCTCCAGGTAGGATCTACTTGCTTTACAGGGTTAAACTCAGAGGATACCGACTGAGCAATTCATTTCAGGGAGCTGCACCAATAAACCCGGACACCTGGGCTGTTAACCGGCTGTCTCAACACCGCAGAGGCCGGGCGCCGCGAGGGGCGAGAGCCGGCCGGCCAGCGCACGGCGCTGCACCCCTCACCACTTACACGCAGACCTGTGAACTTCACCGCGGAAAAACTCAAGGGCTCCACAGACAAGACCCAGGTTTGCCGGGTTAAACTTCCCCTCCCTTCCCCCATCTCTCGTTCCCTTCCAAGAACAAACTCAAAGGAAACTGGCAACGCTCCGTCTAGGGTTTCGCTCCTGCCCTCGGCTGACACTTCAACCACTTCTCCCAGGGAAGTTAATTAAAAGAACAATTAACCCGCACAAAAATCCAAAACCTACCCCAAAGCTCGAGAGCTCCTCAAGTTAGATGATTGAGGGCGCCTCTGCTGATTATGACCATCTGCCCGTCACTGGGGCTCAGGGCTAGGCAGGGGGTACGACTGGGAAGCGGGCAGGGTCCCGCCGTAGGGGCTGACGCCGGCCGCTCCCATCGCGTCTACGCTCACCGCCGTCCGCGTAGACGGGCTTGGTGGGATACAGCCAGGTATGCAGGTAGGTGTGAGCAAGTGGAAGAACACACAGCCGCGGCGGATTAAAGTTCAAGCCCGTTCACACACCGCTTCCCCTTCCCCGGCCGGCGTTCTCACGCACGGCCCGGGCGGCCACTCCCCGGGGAAAGCCTGGGCGCTCCACAGTCCCCCCCTTCGGAAGGGGCTCCCCAAATCCCTAGGAAGCCCTCGTGACTCCCCTTACCCCCCAGCCTCCAACCCTTGAAAAGCAGGAGCCTCCCTCGACTCTCCTAGGCGGGCGCAGAAAACCCCCGGGAAAAGAGCAATGGAGGGGCCAGGGGAAAGCGGGGTGTCGCCGAGGGCAGGTGGCTCGGGGCGCGCAGCAGGCAGCGTACGTACCCAGCGCGAACAAGACGAGCTGTCCAGCCGAGGGGACCATCTTACGGGCGGCGGGCAGCAGGCTCTCCAGCCTCCTGCCCCTACCTGCGGTGCCCGAGTGGCGAAGCGGCGCCGCGCTGCGGGGGAAAAAGGCGCCGGCGAGGCAAGGCCAGCCCCCGGCGCGGGCGGGCGGAGGCAGGACCGAGCGTTCTCTGCCGCACTCACTCCGCTGAGCGGCCGGCCGGGCGGAAATGGGAAGGCGGTTACCGTCACCTCTCCGCCACTCGGCGACCGGGCCACCGCGGACCACCCTCCCGCCCCGGTGGGGGTGCCCCCCTACGGCCACAGTGGGTGGGGGTGTGGGGCTGGGGGCGGGGACGCCGCGCGCACCGTGCAGGGCGCGGGCGGCGGCGGGCGGGGCGGGGCGAGCGGGGGAATCTCGGAGCCCCGCCGCGCGAGCCCGGCACCCGGGCGGCCGGGAAGGCAGGAAGCGCCCGACTTCAGCCACCACCCTCAGACTAGCCGCGCCGTGCGGCCGCCGCGCAGCTCGAGAGTGCGGGCGCGGTGGTCGCTTCCAGGCTCTGCGCGGGGGAGCGGAGCCGCGCGGGCGTCCGGCACCTGCGCGGACGGCGGCTGCGGGGGGCTCTCCGGCCGGGGACTGGGGACGCAGCGCGGAACGGGACCGGCGAGCTTCGCCCGCTGCCTGCCAGGACTTGGCCCCAGGAGAGGGCTCTCCAGAATCAAGAGAATTTGTTCAGCTAGGTTTCCTACCCGCACCCTTATCCCGATAGAGAATTCTCGATGATAGGAATGCCGGCCTCCAGGGCACATTGTTAAGATCCCTGGGCTTTCATATATCCGGCCTGGGATGAATAATGATGATGGGTCTCTAAGGGTACCTGGTTATCCACCATTAGTACCACCCCAGTCCACACCCCCCGCACCCCGCCACAGGCAGCTGGGGCCAAGAACTGGGTAGCGTGCTGCAAGGGGGCCAGAGAGAGGGATGTATGGGCTGGAGCCACCTGGGTGGCTCTTTAAGGATTTGTGGCTTGGAGCTGGCCCCTGGTGCTGGAATTTGGGCAAGTGGAGGGCACGGAGGGAAGATCTTCTGGGTGGAGAATGGAAGACCCATAGGTTTCTTGGGGACCATCCCAAAGTCCCCTGAGGATGGTTCTTAGAGGACAGTATGCCCCCAAGAAGCAGTAACCCATCTTATTTTCCAGATGTCCCAAGCTGAGGGACTAAATCTTTTCTATTGACCCCTCCCGCCTGGCTGCTTAGGTTAGACCCACTTTCCTTGGGTGGGTGGCTGGGCAGTCGAGGTTGGGGGAAATCTCTTGCTGTTTTCTTGGCCTAAAACTCAGACTTTCAGGGTTGACTTTTGTTAAGTTTGTTTCATAGGAGCTGAGGGGCCTAGTTTGGAAAAGGAGGCATCAGGCCGTCGGCCTCAGCATTTGGCAGGAAACACCAGTGTAGAAAGGGATTTTGAAAACACCCTAAATTTACTTTGGGAAACCATTCCTTTCAATACATTTGTCAGAGGATACTTTGCTGTTCTTTCAACCCTTAATCATCTGCAGTGAGGGCTGTGTGGTAAGTTCTGGAGTACATCTTTTCCTGTGTCCACACCATGCCTGCACACAGTAAACACACACACTCTCTTTAGTAAGTGGTCCCCGACTCCCTTCAGTGCCCACCTCCTTCAGGCTGGTATTGACCTGTTCTGGTGGCCCTTTGATCTCCTTCCTAGACTGGCCTGCCTTGGTCACAATAGGGAAGAAATCAGTTTTCAGTGCCCTTCTCCGGTTATTTAGGACCCCCAGCTAGGACTGGAAAATGGACCCATCCTTTTGTTCCCTGCCAGGAGGCACTCATCAAGTTCACAATGGTGGAGAGCTAGCTGCTCAGGCTGGCAAGAGTCAGATTCAGCAGTCTTCCCTTCTCCGCCTGCTGCACACACACACAGTCGTGGGTGGGGGGGAAGTAGCAGCAGAATCAAACCAATGAGCTTGTCCCCTTCAGGACTGTAAAATCTTTTTAATCAAGAGATAATTCGATATCTTGTAAACTAAAGAGTACTCCAATCAAAGTACATCTAATGCTTTGAAATTCTTAATTCTCCGCCAACATGTTCAAGATCCACATCTACGGTTTTATAAACCTTCCAACTCATTCATGTCAAACAGATAATCAGCATTTTCTTACAAAGCATTTAAACATTTTTCTGTAGACTGAATTGAGATCATTTCTGAACATTTATTTATAGAGCTGGGAGGAAACCTAATATCCTAAAACGCGAATATTCTGCCTTGCCATCTTCCATGTCTCATCCAATCCTCACAACAACCTTATGAGATAGAGTCCATCTTCCCTTTATTTGAAAATAATTGAGACCGAGAGAATTTAGTAAATACCCAGAGTCACAAAGCTTGCAAGTGGCAAAGCCCAAATCTGAAAGCAAAATGAGCTGGTTCCCAGGCTCATGTGTTGGCTTCTCTGCCAAGCTGCCTCAGTTTCCACATTTTTAATAAGGATAATACCTAACTCACTGGGTCGACGTGAGGATTAGATACAGGAACCTATCTGCAGCCTTAGCACCGTATTTGTTATCAAAACTTACAGCCATTGTTGAGGGAAAGTCTCTCAGTGGACACGCCTTGCCCCTCTCTCAATTTCCTAGCATGATCCATATTTTATCATTTCCACACCACTTCTTTTGCTCTTGTCTACTGTGCGTGTGCATGTGTGAGCGTGCCTTCCTACAGGGTTAGCTTCACAGGTTCCTCAGGAGTTCTGAATTTGGTTTCTCAACCTGTGATGTAAGAGCAATGGGGAGGATGTGATTTAAAGTCAAGAAATCATTTTTTCCTAAAAGATGGTGTGATGTTTTTGTATTTGAGCAGTATGGAATACATCGCTCTCTGAGCCGTGTGACGTTCTAGCATTCTTCCCCTGTAGGCATGGCAGCTGTCTCGCCAGGCCGCCGAAGGTCCTGATTCTGTGTCCACGTACTGCCTGATGAATATGTGGCCTTCCCTCTAGGAATACGCCTGGGCTGCCTTTGCACACACTTGCTTCAGCTGGCCTTGAGCTCAAGGACCGTCCCTTCTGTCCTAAGCCAATGACAGTCTCTCCTCCCTATGCAAACAAGAGAACTGTGTTGTGCTCTACTCAGCGGCTGGTAAAATCCCACTGTCAGTTTTCCCTTTCCTTTCTTCTACATACTTATTACAGAGCATATGTTTAAAGAGTCCCCTTCTTCACTGTAATCAGCCTCCCCCTCTTTCCTGATTCATCTGGGAAGAGATTGTGGGCCCACAAGCACCAGAGTCTTCCCTGAATGATTCAAGCCAGCTGAGCTTACTGTTGAGCTTGGCAATCGCCCACGATATTAGTGAGTAAATGGCCCGGGCATTCTTAGGGAGGGAGTACAGCTCTGGGCCGCAGCACTGACGGGACAGCAGTCCCTGCAGACAAGCTTCCGGAGCAATGACCAGAGTTGGCTTCAGGTGGCTCTGGGACCTTCCTCAGTGGCAGCAGCAGATGGGGTGCTCAGAGGGGAACCAGAAAAGGGTGCCTGGCCCAATAGGATGGCAAAGGTCAGATGTCGTGTGTGTGTGTGTGTGTGTGTGTGTGTGAGAGAGAGAGAGAGAGAGAGAGAGAGAGGGAGTTTTTATAAAGAACTCTGGAGAACTCTTTAGACAGAGTGAGGAAATTTTACTGTGTCAAGGGATTTAGGAACAGAAATCTAAGCCAATGTAAGGTATTGTCCAAGTATCAGGCCCGTCTACAACCTCAGCTATTAATATATTCCTTACCTTTAGTCAAAAGAAAAATAGGAAACCTTGTGCTGAATCCATTTTTACAGTTTTCATCAACACAATGGGCGGAGTATGAAGCTATGACATGCATTGGCTTTGTCCCTCAGCTACCTGGGTGATTTTCATGGCCAATGTTGTCCAAAGAGTGGTTTGACCTTCTGCTTAATGTTTCCCACCCCCCCCCCCAAATCTCTACCTTTGGAATGCACACTGAAGTTGCATACTAAGCTTGACTCTTTCCTCCCCAAGGAATATCACAGCATGGCTCTAATGCCCACTAGTGAAGTCTGGAGGTTGATGCTTCCATGGGTGGTACACGAGGGCCAAGACATTGAGGCACTGGTCAGTATCTAAGACTGGGAGTTACCGGCTGGCTGTGACTAAAGACATCATTTTCTCATGTAGCCTGTGAACTGCCTAGATGACCAGGAAGCAGTAGATGTACCCAGAGGATTCAGCTCAGCTGATGTCAAACTATCCCATCAAGCACGCTTGGAGGCAGAAGAGCTATGCCTTCAATCTTGCCTTTGCTGCTGTCCCCCCAGCAGCCATACCTTTCTGAGAAGATGGTCCCCAGAATTCTTAGGAGTGTGGAGGGGAAAGTCCGAAATCATACGCCTAGAAATCCTTAGGCAAGTAAAACAATTTTGGAGGAAATAGGGTGGAGATGATCCAGAGAGGCAATAGGGAGACAGGGAAAAGAAAACAGAAGGAACTGAGGAAGGAGGAATCCAAGGGAGAGTCATCCAAAGGAGACTAAGTGATGTATTTTTCAATGATGGCTCAATCTGCCTGATAAACTCAAGAAATTCCCCCCAAGCTCAGAGGAAAAGGACAGAAGAGATATGAGAGATAAGATTTGAGACTGAGAAAGACAAAGCCAAAATATTAAAAATCTTTTTCATAGGGTGCCCAGCAAGGAAGCTTAGAGCTGATAGAGGAGAACCTGTTCTCGAACCCTGGATGAGAGTGCTTAGTGATGATAGGAGGGGCGTATACCTCCCATAGGTCTGTAAGGTGGAGGGGACTTTGTCTAAAGAGCCTACTACAGGTGCAAGGAAAGACTGCCATTCTGTGACATTTAAACCCTCAAATTGAACTTCTCATCCTGCCTTTCTTCCCAACTCCCATTGAAACAGCCAAAGGAAAATAATGATGGGGGAAATCTGTCATTGTTCAAAACTGAACAAGGATACACCCACATACCAGACACTTCAAGGAATTTCTATGAGACTTAATGCAGATGAAACCAGTTTGAGAGAAGGGTTTGACAACCTTCAATTCCTTCACAGACAAGAACTGCCTCTCTAGGGAGAGACTCCCACCAGAGCCCAGTAATGCTCCCAAAATTGGCTGTGACAAAGAGTGTGGGCAAAATTAATCCCAGGAAAGTTGGAAGGGGCCATCTCCTTCCTCTTGAAGCACCCAGAAAGGGCCCAGGTATGGGGGTGCACCCAGGGCAGGGGGCCCACTGAGGGGCTTCAGATTTGATGCCTGGCACAGACAAGAACATTGCCATGGGAGCAGTGGTGAGGCCAGCCAAAGTGGCTCCCAGCTAGCTTGATGTGGTTACATGCCAGGGGAAAGAAACTCTTTAATATGACGGCAAAACTGCTCTTTTGAAAGTCTCCAAAGACAACTGGCTCTTAATTGTTTTCTTCCATCCATTCATTCCATGACAAGCCTGTTATGTTCCAGGCACTGAGTTAGGCACTAGGGATTCAACAATGGACAAGTAAAGTGTTCTCTGCTTTGTGAAGCCACTCAGAAGAATTCAGCTTACCTCAGAAAAAAAAAATCTTTTGTTTGCTATATAAATGCCAAAGACAACCAAGCAATATGCATGGGATTTTGGGGAGGAAGTGACTGTGACAAAAATTTCTGTTTCTTACCAAGATATCTTAGACAAGCAGCTCTAAAAACATAAACCATTCAGATGCCACCCAACTGAGGGGAAAAAAAAAAGATTCCACAGAAAGTGTTCCAGCAAAGCAAATAAACTCAATAATGCACAAGAAATAGTATAAAAGACATGGCAGTGAATGAGCCTAATGCCTGATTTTTAATACATTGTGCCACACACTGTTGGATACCAGGAGGATGCCCATTGTCCTTCCCTTCCTACTAACAGAATCCCAATTTTGTGTGATTGACAACATGCCCAGATGCAGAGGATGAAGCAAGACAAATCACCGTCCATTGTTGATGTCTGGCCTAGGGCTGGGTATGTGATCAAGTTCCGACCAGTAATATGTCAGAGATGAGGCGCCTGCGTGGCTCAGTTGGGTAAGTGCCTGACTCTTGATTTTGGCTCAGGTCATGATCTCGGTCACGAGATCAAGCCCCACATCAGGCTCTGTGGTAGGTGTGGAGCCTGCTCAAGATTCTCTCTCCTTCTATCTCTGCTCCTTTTCTCGGGGGGAGGAGAACCCCCCCCAAAAAGAAATGTCAGGGAAAGTCTCCTGTCAGTCTTCTTGGGGGAGAATTGCTTTCTGATAAAGAAAGGCAATGAGGGGGCGCCTGGGTGGCTCAGTGGGCTAAAGCCTCTGCCTTTGGCTCAGGTCATGATTTCAGGGTCCTGGAATCGAGCCCCGCATTGGGCTCTCTGCTCAGCAGGGAGCCTGCTTGCTCCTCTCTCTCTGCCGGCCTCTCTGCCTGCTTGTGATCTCTGTCAAATAAATAAAATCTTAAAAAAAAAAAAACCTTAAAAAAAAAGAAAGGCAGTGAAGTGACCTCTCTTCTTGCCTTGAAGACAGTTGTTTAGAGATGAAGTATCTGGAGTATGACATCCATCTTGTGACCACAAGGAGAAGGTCAAGAGAATCTGAGAGATGCACACACAGCATCTTGACATGTAAGGGCTGCTGGACCAACCTGGACCTGTCTCCCACATCCCTCCTTCTTGTGCTATATAATTAAATGCCCTTAATGTCCGAGCCACTGGAATGGAGTCTGATATGTGAAGTTGAAGTTATGGTTGGAAATTTAATAAAACTATTGAAGATAATTCTTTTTAAAAAATTTATTTATTTATTGGGGGGGACATAGAGAGTCTCAAGCAGACTCTGTGCTGAACCAGTTGTGGGGCTCGATCTCATAATCCTGAGATCATGACCTAAGCCAAAATCGAGACTCGAGGCTCAACCAACTGTACCACCCACAAAGATAATTCTTGAAAGAAAACATATATGCATTGGTTAGGAGTTGGGATTAAGTCATAATAATCATCTAAATCTAAAGGCCAGGTTATTATAGAAACTGGGAGAACAGGGTGGCATAGGAGAAGGGGAAATAAAAATGTGCTTATTTTGTCCTCTTTCATTGAAGAGCTACTGTAAAATTCTTCTTTGATAGATACATAGATTCATTATAAAATTAAAGGTAACTAGTAATAGAATAAAAATAGAATGTGTAGCATCCAAACTTCTAGAGGAAAAACGGGAGAAGAGGTAGAGAGAGAGAGAAAGATTGAGTTAGCAAGAAATGTGAAAACCAGAAAGCTTATATATGATCAGATGATAGAAGGAAGCATACATGTGTCTGTGTTCCCATTAAACACTAATAGTTTTAACACACCTTTTATTTTTTTAAAAGATTTTATGTATTTATTTGACAGGCAGAGATCACAAGTAGGCAGAGAGGCAGGCAGAGAGAGAGGTGGAAGCAGGCTCCCTGCTGAGCAGAGATCCCAATGGGGGGGGCTCAATCCCAGGACGCTAGGATCATGACCTGAGCCGAAGGCAGAGGCTTTAACCCACCGAGCCACCCAGGCGCCCCTGTACTCACCTTTTAAAAGACAAAATCCAGCTACAGGCTTTTAAGAAACCTACTCAACAGTGATGTGAAAAGCAAAAACAATTGTCCTGTAAATGCAAACCAAAAGAAATCCAACGAGGTAATATTATAAGAAAATGAAAATTTGCAGCCAAAAAAATAAAAATAGGAGTCTCTAAACAGAATTATTTTGATCAAAACTACTAGAAATATAAGGAGAACTACAAAGACAAATTACAATTCATGTGTGTGGCAGACTGTGATATTAATGGCCCCCACTGAAGCACATTTCCCATTACTCATGGCCTTGGGTAGTCCCCTTCCATACCAAACCGGGTTTGGCCATGTGTCTAGCTTGGTTCAGTGGGACTTTAGTAAAGAGGATGGTACAAGCAGAGATTTTAAAATGCTGGTGCATTAGGGTTTGCTTTCCTGGAATTTTTCTGCCATCATGGGTAGAAGACAGGCAAGCTAGTCAACTAGAGGATGGGAAAGCACATGGAGGAGAAACAAGCCACCATTCCTTAACCTAACCCCATCTGGTCCACCATTTGAATTCAGCTGTAAGAGGGAAACCAGCCAACTCACAGAATCAGGAGAAATAATAAAATGTCATTGTTTTCAACCATAAATGTTGGGGTGCTTTTTTATGCAGCCATAGATAACGGATACGCATTATGAAACGTGAACATTTCTTTCTGTCTGTGACACCTCAAAAGGGTAAAAACGAGGTGAGGTCATGATGAATTTGAGTAATTTATCCAAAAATTTAATTTACTGTATACAGATCAAGATTTCCTATTCTGCAAATATAAATACATTCCTTTCAACCATTCTTCAAAGATATTTAAGAATTGATTGTATGCTGACCCTCAAATGAAACCTTAATAAATTCCAAGAAGAAAAAACTGTTTAGACTACAATCATTAACTGTAATACAGTTAAAGTAGAAGTTAATAACAAAAGGACATTTTACATACAATCACTTGGAAATGAAATTTTTTCCTAAACTGCTCTTGGATCCAAGAGAAAATTAAAATTATGTTACAAAGTAAGTGATGAAACAAAATTAAAACGTTTGGGATTCAGGCAAAGCTATGCAAAGAAAAATTTATAGCCACAAATTTTCTTTTACTATTAAGAAATAAACTAAATGAAGTAACAAATTAACTAAAATAGAAATTTAAAAAAGAAAAACCTAAGGAAGGCAGGAATACAGGGTCACAATTAAGGCACAAATTAATAAATTAGGAAAAACAAAAATCAAAATGCAAAAGCATTTTTGAGAAAAACAGTAAACGCATGTTAAGACTAGTCATGAAGAGTTGGGAATTAGAAATGGGATAGAACATATGCAGAAAAGATTTCTTAATTATAAGAATAGAGTATAACCCAATGAATTTGAAAGATCTCATTTAAATGATTCACTTTTCTAGGAAGATATACATGCCAAATTGGCTTAAGAAGAAGTAGAAACTTGAAAAGACTAATAATCAGGGAAGAAAGGGAAAAGTTGTTAAATAATTACTTGATGAATGGTGCCTGTTCATTTATAAAGTATATTTCTTTTAGCCCTCAAGGAATTTATTGTCCTTGTTGTTTAAAATGGTCCAGAACATAAAAGAGGATGGAAAGTGTCCCAATTTAGTCTTTATTTCTTTCCTCCTTCCTTCCTTCCTTCCTTTCTCCCTCCCTCCCTCCGTTCCTTCCTTCCTCTCTTCCTCTCTCTTTCTTTCAAGATTTTATTTATTTATTTATTTAAGAGGGAGAGAGCAAGAGAGGGAACACAAGCAGGGGGAGTGGCAGAGAGGGAGAAGCAGGCTCCTCACTGAGCAGGGAGCCCAATGTGGCACTCAAACCCAGGATCCTGGGATCATGATCTGAGCTGAAAGCAGACACTTAAAGACTAATCCACCCAGGTGCCCCTTTCTTTCTTTCCTCCCCCCTGCCAAAATTTATTTATTTATTTTAGAGAGAAATGGGGACAGGGGCCAAGGGAGAGGGAGAGACAATCTTAACCTGACTCCATGCTGATTGCAGAGCCTGACATGGGACTTGATTTAAAGACCCTGATATCAGGACCTGAACTGAAACCAAGAGCCGGTCACTTAACCAACTGCACGACCCAGGGACCCCCCACAGTCGGTCTTCCAAACTAAAGTAACCCTGATACCTCAGACTAACAAAAGTAGTAAAAGTAGGGGCGCCTGGGTGGCTCAGTGGGTTAAAGCCTCTGCCTTCGGCTCAGGTCATGATCTCAGGGTCCTGGGATCGAGCCCCACATCGGGCTCTCTGCTGAACAGGGATCCTGCTTCCTCCTCTCTCTCTCTCTCTCTCTGCCTGCCTCTCTGCCTGCTTGTGATCTCTCTCTGTGTGTCAAATAAATAAAATCTTTAAAAAAAAAAGTAGTAAAAGTAAACAAAAAGGGCAACAAAGTAAAGACAGATCTGACTTGAGAGCACAGATGAGAAAAGGTAAATAAAATGCGAGCAAGTCAAATCCAAAACATTACTTACAACAATTTGCCATGACCAGAGCGCCTGGGTGGCTCAGTCAGTTAAGCATCTGGTTCTTGATCTCAGGGTTGTGAGCTCAAGCCCTGTGTTGGGCTCCAGGTTGGGCTTGGAGCCTACCTAAAAACAAAAACAATTTATTATGACCAAGTAGCATTTGTTCTGGTAATTCAGGTAATATTTTATCAATGTAAATAATTACATTTTAAATTGAGATATAATGGACATATATTAATTTAAATATATTATATATTTATATATAATATATAATGCTGCAATACTTGTATACAATCCAAAATGATCACAGTTAGTCTAGTTAACGTACATCCCACATACAATTACACATTTTTCACATTTTAAAATCAAAGATAAAATATAATCATAGTTGTGGGAGAAGTTCTTAGTTAACTAGAAATAGGCTACTTCATGAGCATAAAGAATATCTGTGCCAAATAGGCATGGATAAAATCCTTCATTTGAAAACTTGAGAAGCATTCCTATTAGCAGGCAGGAAGCAAACAAAGATATTAATTAACATTCTCCATACAGTCTGATTTGGTGGTGAAGAACCTTAAGGTTTTGGGTACTCATTAACTTTCCCCATTCTTTCTGTACTGGTTTGCACTAATTCCTTCACCATTGCACAGAAACGTTCTATTCTTGGCCCCGCCCACCCCAGGCTTTATATTCTGTATTACTAATTGGTCTATCTCTGTCCCCCAATTTACACTGCTTTGCATTATTTTAGGTTCATAATATGCTATGTGTATTTTAAAACACACACACACACACACACACTCACACGAGGGTACCCAGACTGCCCTACAGAAAAGTTTAACACATTAACACTCCCACCCTTTGTGTGGTAGGCAGTCTCCTATATTAGGAATTTTCCCCCAAACCAGGTTAATATAAATCCTTGGTTTTGGGGTCACATAGACGTCAGAGAGTCTGATGGAAACTACGAAGCATCTTCCCCACACTTCCCATACAGCCCTGTCTATAACTATATTCACACCCACGTCTACCTACATTCATATGCCAAACTGCATTTATTATTATTATTATTTTTATTATTATTATAATATATATTATATATATAATATATATATAATATAATAATAATTTATTATTATTATTATTATATGTGTTTATGGACTCTCTGAAGCTTACGCATGGACCCCAGGTTAACAACAGCTGAAATAAATACGCATCTACATTTGTTCCACCACCTTCTACATTTAATTCTTTAATCCAATTGCCATGTTTTGGGGGACTCTTTACAATACATCCCTAACTAACATCCAGTATGCTCCGAATGCCACCCCTTCCTGTAAGCATGTTAATACAAGTGCATAGAAAAACAGATAGAGGCTCTTGAGACACTACATGCCTAAGCCTTAGGGCTGGTGGTTAAAGGGAGTGATTCTTTGTCTGTTCTTCTCCATACTGACTTAAACATCCCACAATGAGCAAACTGATTTCCTTCAGTGAGAAAGGCCGTGAGGGCAGTTTGGTGAGATTCAGGGTGGTGGAGAAAGAGGGTCTCTCTTTTCTTGTCACGGTAAAGATGATCACTGGGTTGGGAGAGAGAAGTCTGAACACCAACTGTTTGTGCTGCTGCACCAGCAGCCGCAGGCCCGGGGCCCCATCTCTCCCTCGGGGACACAGGCCTCAGTGTGCGCTGGGTCTGTGATGGGCCCATACCGCGCTTGCTCCCCGAACAAGGGCTCTGTGTCTGCCACCGTCCGACACAAAGGACAGAGGTCCCCTGTTTACTTTGGATTAGAAACGTTCAAGTGAAGGACAGCAAAAACATTTGAGATTTCCTTCTTTTCAGTTTCTTACAAAAAAACAAATTGTAGTGGATTGGGGATTTTTGGCATCTTCCCTGAATAAAAATCAATCAGACTAGATTGCTGAGGGAGTCTTAAAGAGCTTCCCTTGTTTGTTTGTTTGTTTTAGATTTACGGCTTAAAAGCTAAGAAGTAGCAGTGACTGACTAGGCCCCTGAATTGTCCATTCATTTCCCAGGAAATGGGGCATTCCCAGTACCTCGGTTGGCTGGCACAGATGACCTTTGACCTTTTGCAAGAAGCCCATTCTAGGCTGGAAGCACCCACATATTCATGGCCACGCCTTGTCTTCCCTTCCTTCTGCCTAACCTCCCACATGCTGGAACACTCTTTTCCTTTCAGATACTCATTCAAATCCCCATCTCTTAGATAATTAGACCTACCAAAGATGGAAGTTTTACCAGGCAAAGGAGTATTT
This sequence comes from Enhydra lutris kenyoni, assembly GCF_002288905.1. NCBI lineage: Eukaryota > Metazoa > Chordata > Mammalia > Carnivora > Mustelidae > Enhydra > Enhydra lutris. The sequence goes on from NW_019154102.1 coordinate 21,133,145, forward strand.
CCATCATAAAAGCCGAGGTGGTTTTACATCAAAAGACTGTCTGAGACTACAGGGAATGGGCTCTCGAAGGCCACGCTGACGGAGTCCAAATTTCATGGACGTTCGCAGGATCTAGGTTCAGATCCCAGCTCCGGCACTAACGGGACAACTTTCTGGACTTCTCTACTTGTCAATTTTCTCACCTGTCAGATAAGGATAATCATAATACTCAGCACAGAGAGTCCTCGGAGCCCCAGCAGAGCCCAGCCCGAAGGGACAGTGGCGTTCTGCCTGATGTCGGCTTGGTTTTGAGTAACTCCCATCATATCTGTAATAGTCAAGGGGGGTGGATGAGAACCCAAGCCGAGGGGCTTCTGCACACCCCACATGCGACCCTGCCCTCAGAGTCCTCTTCCAGAGGCGTGAGATGGAGAGGGGCCACCTGCAACGAGAGGTGATTCCACCATGATGTGTGTGGTGTGCAAATGAACAGTATGGGAAGAGGAAAGGTGAGACACTAACTGATATCCATGTGACCCTCCTTTGCCTGGTTACCAACATCAGAGGCAAATATCTGAAGGGACAGCTGCTTGTCACATTCCAGATCCAGAGACCTCCTCAATCAGCTCTCCTGGGGAAGCTCGTCAGAGATCAGCCCCTGAGGCCCTGACTGGAAGCAGGGGAAGAGCTAGATATCCGGTGAGACGCACAATCTACTCCTCGTTAGCTACTGAGTTGTGACTGGCCCCCAGCAGGGACATGGAAGAAAGGTAAGCAAACTTTAAGATATAACTAAGATTTGTAAGGTATAACATAAGGAATTTAAGATATAGCTAAGATATAATGGACTTTAAGACCTAACTAAGATCACACAAAGAAAACTCCTAACACTTAAGGCCATTCCGTCACATATCACACGCTTTTCAGAGTTCCAATGGAAACAAGCATTTTTTCTTAAAACAGGTAGCTGAGCTATTTCTAGAACAGAGGTGACTGCTCTGAGAAATAACCAGAAAGCCAAAGTCAGTAATAAGTTATCTGGAGGTCCACCTGGAAAGTGACAAGTACAGTTTCTCTGTCTCCTGCCTAACTCCAGAACTTTCTCTTTCCTCTCCCCTCTCCCCTATTTCAGCTTGCTTTCCTGCTGCCTTGGCCTGCCCCTTACCTGCCCAGCTCTCCACCCTCCTGCCGGCCTCTCCTTTCCCTCCTTCCCCTCACTCCACCATCCCTCGCCGTCTCTCTCTGTTCACCAGCAACATGAGAAACTAAGCATTCTAATGATGGTTTATTTAATCCTAACAAGTAAGGTTTGAGATTTCGTCCTGAATTTTAGGACAGTGTGTTAACATTTTACTTATTCACTTTAATCTACATTGAGTTGGCCTTTGTCCAGATGGGATACACTTCGTTTTCCCCCCTTTTAGTGTGTACATCATTCTTCATTAACTACAATGACAACCACCACCCTTGGACCTCAATCCTGGTCTAAAAGATTCTCTAGGCTGTCATTTTATTTCTTACTCTCATATAATTGGACTTCTGGTTTTTGATATCTTTTTTCTTGTGAGCATTCGTATAAACTTGATGGCACATGTTTGCAGATAGAGTAGTAAACAGCTCAGCGGAAGCGGGTGCCTGCCGGTGACCCCACTTTTCTCTGTGTCTTGAAATGGCATCCCAAGCTAAGCGAGCATGGCTGCCTACGGTGCTCTTGCCTGATCCTTGACTTAAGTATCACTAAGATCTGGCCTGCTGGCTATCACAGGCTTCCCATACCAGACAGGGATCTGCCAAGTGACCTGCTTCTCCAGTTGGATGAGACCTTGGAATTCCCCTGGACGGGACCTCCTAGGAAGGACAGGTTCTATGATATTGCTGTTGGATCACACCGACGTAGATAGCCAACACTTCTCTCTCATGGCACTGCTTACAAAGAGCTTCTGAATCATTATCTCATTTGATCTTTACCTCAAAATCAAATGGTGAAGCTACTGATACAGCCTTGTGAGACCCAGAGAGACCCAAGTGATTCGTCTAGGATCACACAGCCAGGGAGGGACACGGCAAGCTTCTGAGCTCTGGCCCCTGAACTCCAAGTCCAGGACGTGGCATAGAGTGGGCTCAGGAAACATTTGCCCCCCTATGACACTTCCCATCAGCTAAACGGAAGTCACTGCTTCTCTCTGAGAAGGCCATCTCTCCAGGAGAGGGCGTGACCAGCCCCAGGTCCCTCAGCAAAGAGGAATTAAAGACAATGTCCTCTTGTGACATCAATTTTTCAGATCTCAGAACTTTCTTGGCCTCTTTGGATTTTCCCTGCCAGTTCAGCTGATGAGACTGCCCTTTTATGTAACACCTGCATGAAAAAGAAAGGAATTCCCCCATTTTCCACAGATATCAGTTGGGCATCACTGTCACAAAATAATAGAAATGTTAGCAACCAGATTCACGTGAGGACCATGTGACCCGCATGAATTGTGTTCGACTCTCATAGCTCACTTCGTCCACCCTACGGTTTTCTGGGTGACAGAGGAAGCTTTTTCTTTTTAGAAAAGCTTTTTCTTTTTTTTCTTTTTAGATAACAATGGGATTGGCAAAACTGGGAAGGAAGAGAAAACTTGGAACCTGGTTAGAGAAGACAGAGTGTAAACTAGAAAAAAAGGAAAAAAGAAGAAAGAAAATGTGAGACTTGGCTGCATTATTTGTGGGGGCTCGACCTGGGAAAGGTTAAATGCCACAATTTTTCCATTTGTTTTACATTTTGATTCTGAAAAAGAAAGCTGGCTTTGCCCATTTTTTATTTTTAAAAACTTGTAAAAAGAAAAAAAAAGAGAGAGAGGAACAATTAAAAAAAAAACAAAACAACAAAAAACCTTTAAAACATGAGAGCCAAAGAAGCTACTCGAGAAACAAGTGACTAAGGGCATGAGGAATGAGGAGCATGCCTCCCTCTGGGAGGGGTTCTACCTGCGCGGAGCTTCACACACAGGAATCTTACCACCGAACACGTTCTCACATGTATGGTGGTGGTGAATGATTTGAAAGAAATCAAAGCCAGAACAAAGAAAAGTCTGGAGCATGTCTAATGATTTACCTCTGTAGAGCATTCTGAACAACCTAAAATCTGGGAGACATCTCTGAATTCCTTGCCTCTTGCACAACTCAGCTGGGAAGTAAGAACCACCACCGGTTTCCTCGGGAATGTCTCCAAAAGTCCCAGGAAGGTAAGAAATATCTAAACATGAGGGTTAGTTGAACTAGTCCTACTCACCAAGCTATGATCACGATCAAAAGGTCATCCTTCAAATTCAATAATTAACTTCTTACCCTTAACTATATTCTCAGAACATGCTCTCTCTCTCTCTCTCTCTCTCTCTCTCTCTCTTTCTCACACACACCCACCCACCCACACACACACCCTTCCCAACTACTGAGTCTAAAACTTTCCTAGTTCACTCCTACTCCCTTTCCTGGCTCAGCCTAAATGCCATTTCCTCCAGGCAACCTCCTCGGATTCCTCAGACACGGTCAGGGCCACCCATGAACTTTGATAATAGCCTGCAGGCTTCTCAAGGGCACCCTTGACATTTCCTTTGTTCCCATCCCAGGGTGTTTTATCTGACCCCAGAGTGCAGAAATGGATGCCCTTCTGTGCTAACCCCTCCCCCCCAACTATGTTCTCTTGGGCTTGCAAGTGTCCTAGGTTGTTAAGTAGAAGCATCTCCAGAAGATTGTGGAGGCCATGGCCATCCCGGATGTGAGTGGGAGCCAAAGTGGGCCTTGGAACCATGAGGAATTGGGGCTGGAGGCACTAAGTCTGTCAACATGGGTCTCTCAGTGGGCTTTCATGGTCACGCTTAGGTAGAGTGGAACCTCCAGAAGAATGAGCTACCACTGCAGGGATACATAAATCAGGATAAGGGGCAGCCAAGGGGGAAGCCATCCAGCCTGAGCAGTGGGGCCCCACCCCGTTTTCCTGGATGGCATCCACTGTAGGGTAGCGGGACTCACCAGAGTGAACTTTATCAACCCAGGCAAGTGGAACCCTAAGCAATATTTAATCTGACTTCGGAAAAGTAAAGGGGTCTTTTATCTAAATTCATAACCATTATACTCATACTATAATTATAATTACATAAGGACTTCCAAAACTGTCAGTTTTATGTCTCCCTTCCCCTGTTGGAAACTTACATACCTAGCACAGTCTGCAATGTGGTTGACTCTCAACAAATATTCACTCCACAGAAAAATGAATTAATCTTTGAAAAATTCCTTGCTCTTCTGATAATAACACTCTTTTTTTTTTTTAAAGATTTTATTTATTTGACAGAGAGAAATCACAAGTAGGCAGAGAGGCAGGCAGAGAGAGAGGAGGAAGCAGGCTCCCCGCGGAGCAGAGAGCCCGATGCAGGGCTCGATCCCAGGACCCTGAGATCATGACCCGAGCCGAAGGCAGAGGCTTTAACCCACTGAGCCACCCAGGCGCCCCAATAACAAACACTCTTATTGGAAAGTTCTACCAAGGCAAAATCATAAAGTTTCCACCACCCAACATGTTTTTGAGAAGTCTACATTCAGCCCTGCAAGTCTAAAATGACAAATATTGAAAAGAGGTTTTTTGGTGTTTGGGTATTTTTTTTTAAGGTAAGAAGAATAAAGACAATTTTACTAAGAGTGGGCCTCAGCCCCTTTGCATTCGGTATGTTTATCAAGGGCTCACCTTCTACCTCTGATGGGTCCTGCCAGACCACCCCTTTCTCTTATGTTCTTCCAGCTTTCTATCACATGATCAAATGTCTGTAAAAGGATAAACCCAAGAAGGAGACTTGAGAAGCAAGCAACAGACAGTGGAGTTTTCACTTTGCAGAAAACATACTGCGTGGAGGTCTCCATTCTATGAGGTTTCAACTGATGGGAAAGGCCATGGTCCAGTGGTTAGAAAAGTATCTCCCGCAGAAGGAGAGGTAGGAAAGGGGGGGGTCTCTTCATGCTGTAATCAGTGCAGCGACATCTGATGTGTATAGACAAAATCCGTTCCTGTAAAAACAGCTAAGGAAACGTGACATGATAACAACATTCTCTGAGGTCTGGACTCTATTTCTTCACGCCATTCATGCCCAATCAAAACCAAACAGTCTTATTTCACAGATTCCTGGAAACTTGCTTCTCTCCCTGATGACACACATATAAAAATAGGTAGCCACAAAGAAATGACTTCTAGCTTTAAATGTCATTTAGCTAGCAGTGTATGAGTCTCTCTCAACTTTTTTATTTTTTTAGTGACGTTTATGAAAACAAAGAGGAAGGCAAGAACTCAAAAAAATACTAGAAACTTGGACCCAATCAATGGCTTAACTAGATTTAGGAAGAATTTCTATTAATTCTAAAGTGGAAGACATTGGATCAGTATAAACCTATCCAGGTAGAATCTCATGCAATAGAGGTCGATAGGAAACCAATTGCCCTACTTTTTGTTAGAGACACAGAGATCCAAGGTCTACACCAAGTAGTACATGAGGTGGATACTCACGTGCCATGGAAGGGCTGCTTTCTGAGATGCTGATACCACATCTATTTGGAAGTAGCTCCTCCCAGGAAGTAACTGGTCAGAAAGTGTGTGGGGGAGGGGTGGGAGGAAGGAGAAACAGCAATTTTGTATTATATCCTGGGAGGTGCAATATTTACAAGTGAAGCACTACGGGCAGGGGTGGGGACAGGAAGATCACTAATAGCAGTATACACCATCCACTGTGAGTTTGCAGATGACTCCTTGAGCAAGAGGAATAGAGAGTTGGGTGGAGGAAGGTGCTACCTCAGGAGAATGGAACCGTGTTAGCTGCTTGCCTGCTAGAAGCTGAAATTGGGTCTGGACACTGTGCACAAAAGCTTGTACTCCCAAGTCTGAAAAGGAGATGCTCATCACACAATATACTGAGTGTGTGGCCAAGGGCAACACACTTGGGCTCACTGATGACCAACATGGAGTCCAGAAGGCCCGTCTTGGTTCAAGATGAGAGAGAAAAAAAAAATCCAACTGTTTATACCTGAAAATGGGGCATACGTAAAGAATCCTACAGATTAAGGAAAAGTAGATAGAATTCTGAAGATTCTTGGAAACAATCTCTGGTAGAACCTGAAGAAAATTTCAGGAAGATTACAACTTCAATAAAATCCAAGAAGATGTCGAATTTATTAGGGTGATCACTTTAGTTTATCCTATTTAGAGTGGAAGTGGGGGACTATTCATAATTACATCAGTTACAAGGCAGCAACTCTCTTAAAAAGAGATAAAAACTTCTAAATAAAATTTTAGCATACAGAACCCAGAAAATGCATTTTTAAAAGACATTACATCATGACAAATTGGGATTTATTCTAGGAATGTAAGTTTGATTTAGCATTGCAAAAAACAATGTAATTACATGAATTACATGTACTAACAGAAAAGAGAAAAAACGATTGTTTTGACAGATGAAGAAAAACAACTTGGTAAAATTGAACATGGATTAATGATAAAATTCTCAGCAAACTGAGAATAGAAGAGAACATCTTTAATCTGGTTAAAGTGTATCTCAGAAAACTTATAGCTTCTATTATAACTAATGGTGAAATAACAAATGTTTTCCCTGTGAAATTGAAAACATGGCAGGGATGTCCACTGTCACCATTTCTATTCAACATAGTCCCTGAAGTCTAGAGGGCAGGGGTGGAGTGTACAGCTTGGAAAAAAGCAAAATTTATTTGTAGATGGCATGATTGCATATGTATAACATTCAATATAATGTACAATTAGAATTAATAAGTGACTTTCAACAAGAATGCAGAATATAAGATCAATATAAAAATCAGTTAATATAAAAATCAGTTTATTTCTAGGTACTAACAATACATAATTTAAAATGAATCTTGGAACACTGAAAAAATAAAGTAAAATTTAAAAAAAATGAAGTAAAATTGGGTGCCTGGGTGGTTCAGTTGGTTAAGTGTCAGACTCTTGATTTTGGCTCAGGTCATGATCTCATTGTCATGAGGTCAAGTCCCGTGTTGGACTTCAGCCTGTGTGGAGCCTGCTTAAGATTCCCTCTCTCCCTCTCCATCTGCCCTTTCCCACACCATCTCCCACTTGCAAAAGTGAAGTAAAATTAATATGCACAATAGCATAATTATCAAACACTTAGATAGAAATAAGTGTAACAGAAGATGTCCAAGATCTCTCCACTGAAAACTACAAAATACTGAAAAGTAAAAATAAATAAATAAATTAATTAATTAAAGACCAAAATTAATGGAGAAATATACCACGTTCACAGGTCAAAACACACAATAGTGTTTAGATATCAGTTCTCTCCAAATAGGATTGCAATCCCAAAGCAAATCTTACACAATCTCCTACAGTGTGACTTTGCTACTGCCCCATGAGTACATGGAGTCTAATTTCTCTTTCTTTGACTCTAGATGGGTTTGTAGGCTGCACGACTCTCTAAGCAGATCAGAAGTGGCAATGCAACTTCGACCTGGATTATTGGGACACTTACTCTTTTAGATTTCAGTTGCCATGTAAGCATTCCAGCGGCAAGGAGTGCCCTGCTGTGAGGCCCAAACTAGCCTATGTCAAGATATCACACAGAGAGGCCCTTTGATTATGTGAAGCAAAGACTGGGTGACTACCTGCTCAGCTCCCCTGTGGCTCCGGGTCCCAGGTGTCTGAGCTCCAGCCATCATATCCAACTACAACTGCATGGAATCCCAGAAGCATAGAGCTAAGTCCTTCCTGCGTTCCTGGCCCCCAGGAGTAAAAGGAAATAATAAAATCATTGTTTTATGTCCTACATTAAAAAAACCATTTTATTGAGGTATGATTGACACATAAAAAGCTGTGCATATTTAAAGTATACAGCTTGAGTTTGGGCATAAGTACAAACCATGAGACCATCGTCATCATCAGGGCCACAGACATGTCCACCATCTCCCAAGGTTTTCTCCCATGTCCTTTATGGTGATGGTGATGGTGATTGATGATGATGATGTGTGTATGTGGTAAGAACACTTAATAGAAGACCTACTTTTTAAGCAAATTTCAAGTATAAAATATATTATCGTTATCATAGGTACACTGCTGTGTAGTTAATCTCTTATTTATCTTGCATAAGGGAAGCTTTGGGCTCTCGGACTATGACCTCCCCCAAGCCCCTGGAAATCGCCATTCTACTCCCTGCTGCTACGAGTTTTCCTATTGCCCATGTAAGTGAAGTCATACCGTGTTCGTCTTTCTGCGTCCGGCTCATTTCACTCAGTGTCTTCCAGGTCTATCCACGCTGTCACAAAAGGCAGACTTTCCTTCTTTTTATGGCGGAGTAATATTCCACTGCCTGTGTCTTAGTCCACTCAGGCGGGTATAACAAAATACCAGAGACGGCGAGTTTATAAATGACAGAAATTTATTTTCCACATTGTGGAGACTGGGAAGTCTGTGATCAAGGTACTGACAGACCCAGTGTCCGGTTAGGATCCATTTCCTGATGCATAGTTGGTCTATTTTCACTGTGTCTTCACATGGCGGAAGGGAAAAGGGAGCTCATGTCCGGAAGGCTGCACGTCCTGATGCCATCATCTTGGGGGTTAGGATTTCAATCTATGAATTTGTGGTGGGCTGGGCACACTCCGTCCACAGCAGTATGAATCTCCCACATTTTCTTTCTTATCTATCTGTCACTAGACTTCAGGCTGTTTCCATACTTTAGCAATTCTGAATGCTGCGGCAGGGAACACGGGAGGGCAGAGATCCCCTCAAGGTCGTGATTTCTATTCCCAGAAGTGAGATTGCCGCATCATACGGCAGCTCTATTTTTAATTCTTTGAGGGACCTCTATGTTGTATTCCAGAACGGCTGTGTACCACTTTGCAATTCCCCACAACCTCACAAACACTTAGCATTTTTTTTTTAAATTAATAAAAGGCATCCTGGCAGGAGCAAGGTGTTAGGTCATTATAGTTTTGATGTCCGTTTCTCCGATGATCAGGGATGCTGAGCCCCTTTTTATGTGCCTGTGGACCATTTGTATGTCTTTTTTGGAGAAATGCCCATTCAGATCCATTGCCCATTTTAAAAATCTGATTATTTGTCTTCTTTGTTATTGAGTTGAAGGGTTCATTATGTGTTTTGGATATTAACCCCTTAACAGAGATGCAGTTGCAAATATTTTCTCCCATTCTTTAGGTTGTCTTTTCATTTTACTAATGATTTCCTTTGCAGTGCAGAGTTTTTTGTTTTGTTTTGTTTTTCTTATGTCCCACTTCTTTATTTGCTTTTGTTGCCTATGATTCTGGTGTCATATCCAAAAAATCATTGCTAAGACACATGTCAAGGAGGTTTTTCCTGGAAGTTCCAGTCCAAGATGGCAACCTAGGAGGCTCCTGAACTCACCTCCTTCCGTGGACATGACAAATCTCTAGCACTCATTTATTTGTTCATCAGTGTCAAGTACTTATACACCAGACACTCTTCTGTTGTTCACTACACAGCACCAGAAAAAACCTGCATAAAATTATGGCCTCATGTAGCTCACATTCTATTGGGCAAATACATGATAAAGTAATAAAATAGAAAATATGCGATGGTGACAAGTACTATGGGGCTAAAATGAAACAGAGAGGAACAAGAGAGCACAAGGGGGCGGGGGTGAGTAGCCCTTTTAAAAAGTGTAGTCAGGGAAGATTTCACTAAGAGATGAGCAAAGGTCCAGAGGAGGTGAGGGAGTAAGATTTGCAGACATTTGGGATAGAGTGGTCTGGGGTAAGGGAAAGTAAGTGCAAAGGCCCTGATGCAAGAGAATGTTACCCTTTATGGGGAGCAACAGGAAGGCAAAGGGAAGCAGTGGGAGGAGTAGAGATGTAACTGATTGTGGGGCAGGGTGTATAGGTCCCTGTGGGCCATTTTAAGGACTTTGCTCATTGTTTACATGAGTTGATGGGAGCCGCTGGGGGTGTTAGGCAGAAGGGTGACATGACCTGATTGATATTTGAAAAGGATCCCTTTTTTAATTATTATTACGTTCAGTTAGGCAGCATATAGTACATCCTAAGTTTTTGTTGTAGTGTTCAACGAATCGTCATTTTCGTATAATACCCAGTGCTCATCCCAACACGTGTCCTTCTTCATGCCCATCACCTGGTTACTTTGGCTGTGAGGTTGAGAACAAGGAGGGTGCAGAAGTACACACAGGAAAATCAGGCAGAAGGCTCTTGCAATAGTGCAGGTATAAGAAGTTTCCTTGGAACAGGGTGATACCCATCAAATTGGTGAGAAGGGCTTGAATTTTGGAAAAATATTGATGATAGAGAGTAATGACAAGATTAGCTGGGGAACGTGTGAGAGAAAGAGATTTTTGGCCTGGGCAACTGGGAGTTTGGAAAAGCCATTTGCTGACATGCAAAAGACAATGACAATTATGTACCAGGCATTATTCTAGTTGCTCAGGAACTAGAACATGATTCTTGGGGCGGATGTCAGTTTTGGACAAGCTAAGCTTAAGAGCCGATATCTAAGATGTTAAATAAGTAGCTGAATATATAAGTCTGGCCGAAGGTATGAATTTTAAACCTTCATGAAACAAGAGGTCTGCTTATTAGCTGAGATTTTGTCCTACTTATACTGAAAACAAGCAGGAAAAGGCAAATTACCATTTCCGTAATTAAAGCTTTTAGGATTTGGTGGTTTCGTTTCAATCAGGCAGCTGTAAATAACAGATTGTATCCATCTGGGTCTCCACCCATGCTTCAGACCACAATTGTGTTAACCTCAACTTTCACAGGAATTGCTCTACTGCTCTGTAGCACATTGAAATGTGATCTAGAAAAATAACAGTATCCAGTTTTTAACTAATGTGATGTTGGTGAATTAGGTCAGAGCAATAGATCTGAGCTTAAAAAATATCCTCTGGGAAGTCACCCATAGGGGCTACAGACCCTTGTTATAAGACCTGGGCTCATCAAATAAACAAATTGGGAAAAATAGTATTATTAGTCTATTCTAAAACATTTCTTTCCCTTTCTCAGACTTCTTTCCTTTTAAGAAAAAAAACATGATGGTCAAGGTCAAGGTTAGAGGACCTCCAGCAGCCTGTGGTGGTCAGAATGGGTACGTCTGTGGGTGTTCTCCAGTCTCAGCCTTGCCATCTCTGGCTTTGGAAGCCTGGTTTGGGTACCAAGGGCAATGCTAGGATTTCCTGAGTATGACTGTGGCTTATAATTAAGGATGACCCAAATGATGATTTGGCCACCATGGAGGTTGTGTTTCCACCTGAAACATGAATAATCACTTTCCATATTGTCATCAGCACTCTGCAAACAACTTTTTCACTATTTTTTTCACCTTTGACAACTCTTAATTTGCATTTCTTCATATATTAGTGAGGTTGATCATTTCTTAATATATTCATTGGGAGTTCCTTCTTTTTTGAGAGAGAGAAAGGGAGAGCGAGCACAAGTGGGGCAGAGAGAGAAGGAGAGAATCCCAAGCCAACTCCCCTCTGAGTGCAGAACCTGATGAACCTGATCTGGGCAGATCTCATAACCCTGAGATTGTGACCCAAGCTGAAATCAAGAGTTGAGAGCCTAACTGATGGAGCCACCCAGGTGTCCTCATTGACAGTTCTTTTTTTCTTTTTTAAGGTTTTATTTATTTATTTGTATTTATTTGACAGACAGAGATCACAAGTAGGCAGAGGCAGGCAGAGAGAGAGGAGGAAGCAGGCTCCTGTTGAGCAGAGAGCCCGATGCAGGGCTCGATCCCAGGACCCCAAGATCATGACCTGAGCTAAAGGCAGAGGCTTAACTCACTGAGCCACCCAGGCGCCCCCTCATTGACAGTTCTTATTTCTCCTTTATATCCTGTCACTTTCAATCACAATTCTTTTTCTTTTCTTTTATTAACATATAATGTATTATTTGTTTCAGGGGTACAGGTCTGTGATTCATCAGTCTTACACCATTCACAGTGCTCACCATAACACATGCCCTCCCCAATGTCCATTGCCCAGCCACCCATCCCTCCAACCCCCTCCCCTCCAGCAACCCTCAGTTTGTTTCCTGAGATTAAGAGTCTCATGGTTTGTCTGGTTTGTCTCCCTCTCTGGTCGTCTTTCAACCACAATTCTCGATATGCATAACCCATTGGTTTTGTTGCTAGTAGACCATGGATTGAATTAGTCTACTCTATAAGAGCTTCAGTGTGTTCTTTCCTGTTATAAATGGTCTCTGAATACACCTTTAGTACTTTCTTTTGAATATTTTATTCATTTATTCATCGGCGGGGACCAGGGAATGTCCATCCAGTGAGTCCCGTGATGGGGTCCCTCTCAAGGTCACCCATTCTCCTGCTTAAAGGGTCTACTTCAACTCCATAAGGTTGATCTTTATCCTCATGTCACACTTGAACACAAATTTCTTACTATCCATCTCTGTTTCTATGCCAACAAAAGAAAGTATATGCATAGTATATATATATATATATTTGTAAATATATATATGCTTACTGTATATATGCTTGTAAATATATATATATATATTTCCCCTTCTTTTTTTTTATATATATTTCCCCTTCTTAACCAGCCTATAGAATAATACGTTTTCTGCCAAACTTTAAGCCAATATTTAAAACCTGCGGCATAGTTTTATCTCTAAAATGAAGCCTAGCCATCCAAGGGGAAGACTGAGCCTCATAATGTCCCTTCCTGTAATCAAAGCCAATTCAGCAATGCCGGATGCAGAGTTCTTGGTGAAGAGGAGAATCTGAAGCCTCCAAATCAGAAGACAGAGCTGCAGCTTCTTAAAAACTTCCCGAGTTTATGTGCGTCTTTAGATTTGTCTTTGGAAAGCAGAGCCACAAGCCAGGTATTGGAAACCCTGGGAAGTCATAAATAGTTAGATTAAAAAAAAAAGATTTTATTATTTATTTGAGAGAGAGCACAAATGGGAGGACCCAAGCAGACTCCATGCTGAGCCTGATGTGGGGCTTGATCTCATGATGCTGAGATCAGGACCCTGAGATCACGACCTGAGCAGAAACCAATAGTTTGACGCCCAACCAACTGCAACACCCAGGCTCTCCAGTGGTTTGATTTTCTAAAGGTGGGCTATACTGTCCTGTAGACAATGTGGCAAGACTCTAAATGATAATAAGCAGTTACATGGGGGCACCTAAGGGGACTTTTTTTTTTTTTTAAAGATTTTATTTATTTATTTGACAGAGATCACAAGTAGGCAGAGAAGCAGGCAGAGAGAGAGAGAGGGAAGCAGGCTCCCCGCTGAGCAGAGAGCCCGATGTGGGACTCTATCCCAGGACCCTGAGATCATGACCTGAGCTGAAAGCAGAGACTTCAACCCACTGAGCCACCCAGGCGCCCCCCCCGCAAGGGGATTTTCTAACTGTTTTCATTAAGCAGGGATCCAACCTCTTTCCCTCTATCTCTTCTTTTCCCCTTTCTCTGCTCCTCCCTCTCACTGTTCACATTTTCCAAACACTGAACTCTGCAACAAATTGCTTTCCCACTAGTTGGCTTCTCTTAGAAAGCAGAACCACACTCGATCTATCTTCTATGTGCTATGTGCTATGATGAGTGCTGTGAAGTGTGTAAACCTGGCGATTCACAGACCTGTACCCCTGGGGATAAAAATATATTATATGTTTATAAAAAATTAAAAAAAAATAGAGGCATGTCACAGGAACAAAACCCAACCTGAAAGAGCGGCCAATGGCCAAAGTTAAAACAATTTGAGCAACAAAGTAAACAACATAGTACTGGATTATAACCGGAAGTTTGAGAGCCATACAAAATGACTGCCTGACTAAATAAATAAATGTCGGAGAATAAATCAATCTTCCTTTCTGAAGAATCCCAAATAATTTGTGTAAATACCACTCCTTTCAAGAGATACAACTTAATCCCATGCCCTACCCCACGACTTGAATATAGGACACACCTACTGACTTGCTTCCAAACAGTGTATGGAAAGAAGAAGAAAAAAAGTAATTTAACAATGGAGTACTGGAGGAACACTATCTTGGCCAGGTGGTCACGGTGAACCCATCAGTGTTAAGTCAGGTTGCTAGCATGAGCCCCTGATAAGAGTGATGAGAAGGGTACTTCAACTCTATAGTATTCTTCCTAAAAATCCAACAACCCAAACCTACCAGGAGAAAAAAACATCAGAAAATCCTGAATTGAGGGGTATTCCACAAAATGCCAGGCCAGGATTTCTCACAACCTCATGAAAAATAAGGAAAGACTAGAAAATTATTGCAGTCAAGAGGAGACTAAGGAGCCTAAGGAGACATGACAACTGGATGTAATGTGGTGTCCCAGGTGGGATCCTGGAACAAAAAAAGGAAAAATGGAAAAACTGGTAAAATCCAAATAGTATCTGGAATTAGTTAATAGTATGTACCAATGTTGGTTTATTTGTTGTGATAAATGTACTATAGTAATGTTATGATGGCAATAGTTGGAGAAAATGGGTGAGGGACACATGGAACTTTCTGGACTCTCTGTACAATTCTTGTGTAAAACAAACTATTCTAAAATTAAAAGTTTACTTAAAAAATTAAAAAAAAAGATTTTATTTATTTATTTGACAGAGATCACAAGTAGGCAGAGAGGCAGGCAGAGAGAGAGAGGGAAGCAGGCTCCCTGCTGAGCAGAGAGCCCGATGTGGGACTCTATCCCAGGACCCTGAGATCATGACCTGAGCTGAAAGCAGAGGCTTCAACCAACTGAGCCACCCAGGTGCCCCCCTAAGGGGATTTTCTAACTGTTTTCATTAAGCAGGGATCCAACCTCTTTCCCTCTATCTCTTCTTTTCCCCTTTCTCTGCTCCTCCCTCTCACTGTTCACATTTTCCAAACACTGAACTCTGCAACGAATTGCTTTCCCACTAGTTGGCTTCTCTTAGAAAACAGAACCACACTCTATGTATCTTCTGCAAATCATAGATGGCTGACCAACCTACTCGTCTTCCTCGAATCCTTATGTTTTATTCTTTTTACCTTCGCTTAATTCTTCTTTGAAGCTTTTCCTTTCTTTATGGAGGTTTGAGTTTCTGACTTACTCTTTTCCTTCTCCCTAAAGAACTTCTTTTAACATTTACTGCAAAGCAAGTCTACTGACAAAAAATTCCCTCAAGTTTTGTTTGTCTGAGAAAGTCTTTATTTCTCCTTCATGTCTGAGGGATAATCTCACGCGGTACAGAATTCTGCAACACTTTGAATATTTCACTTCACTTTTTTTTCACTTGCATGGTTTCTGAAGAGACAGAAGATGATTTGGTTTTTACCTCTATCTTCTTCCATGATTTTTTCTTTATCTTCACTTTTCCTGTAATTTGTAAATTATATTCCCAGGTATAATCTTTTTGGCATTTATTTTACTTGGTGTTCTCCAAGCTTTCTGAATCTGCCATCAATTTGGGGAGAAAAATCTGTCATTATTGTTTCAAATATTCCTTCTGTTCCTTTCTCTCTGTCTTCTCCTTCTGGTCTCATGACATGTATGTTACACCTTCTGTGATGGAGCCATGTTCTTGGGTGTTTTGCTCTGTTTCTTCAGCCTTTCTTCCCTTTGCTTCTTAGTTTTGAAGGATTCTATTGATATAGTCCCCAGCTCAGAGTTTCTCTCCTTAGCTGTATCCAGGGCTCACCCCTAAGCCTATCAAAGGCAGTCCTCATTTCTATACAGTGTTTTATTTCTAGTTTTCTTTTTGCTTTTTGGTTCTTTTGGAAGATTTCCACCTTCTTGCTTACATTATTCTTAGGTTCTTGAATGCTGTCTACTTTAACCACTAGAGTTCTTAGCATGTTAATCTTATTTGTTTTAAATTGTTGGCCTGATAATTCCAACATCCCTCCCAGTCCGGTTCTGATGTTTGCTCTATCACTTCAAATAGTGTTTTTGTGCCTTTTGTTATGCCTTGTAATTTTTTCTTGATAGCAGGACACAATGTACCAGGTAAAAAGACCTGCCTTTCGTAATGTGGTCATGAGGTGTTGGGGGAGGGGAAACGTTCTGTAATCCTGGGATTAGATCGTAGGCTTTTAGTGAGCCTAGGCCTCTAGACTGTGAACTTCACAAACGTTTAAAAAATTTTTTTCTCTTCTCTTAGGTGGAAGAGGATGGCTAGAGCTGGCCGGAGAGGCTCGTGAAACTTTAGATTCAGATGTAAACCCCAGGGAAATTTAACTCCTTTCCGGGGCTTTATTTCCACTTTTTAGAGGTTTTCCTCACCACTCAACTCCTCTACATCCCCTGAAATAGTGATTTGAGACTTCAGGGAGTGAAGCATTTTCGGAGAAATAGGTTGGGTGTCGGTAGTTGGGGTGAAACATTTCTCCAAGCTGGGAGGGAAAGAGACCTTGAACATCTCGGTTTAGTTTAAACATAATGGCTGCAGGCTCCCTTGAAGAACGAGGATTAGGAAACATAACCCGAAACTGTTTGCGGGGGCAGACCGGAGTGGGGAGCTGATTAAGGGATTAGCTTGATGATATTAACATGAAAGTGGGGGTGGGGGCACGACAGAATTAATTAGGAACATATGGCCGGAACAGTACGCTACAGATGTATGTTCACAGTTGAAGACTTCTATTCCTGGTTAGAGTCAATGTGGAATGAACTCCTCCGGGCAGAGTCATTCCTAACGCGGCTCCTTGCTTTGCCTTACGCACTCAGCAACGGGGCACGCATCTCCATTGCAGGACCCACATGGGCAGTTGCATCTTCACAAAAGTCTCCCCGCCTCCACGGCATCCCCAAACACCGAGGATCTGGACGTGGGGAGGCTTTTCTTGGCCTCCAGTTGCTGTATAACGGGCTTCCGCTTGGGAGGTCCAGCACCCTCCCAGTTCGGTGCGCAGAGGACTGACGTCACTCTCGAATCCTCGGTGCCGGCCACTGCAAGGTCAGTGTGAAGCAAGCGCTCTGCGAACCATCGTATCTGCACGGTTCAAAGGTGGACCGTGGGTCCTGTCCTCTCCTGGGCGTTGATGATGCACGCTCAACCGAACTACATCACACCCGGTGCTCAATCAGGAGCGCGCTGGCCATGTTCCTCAAAAGATGCCTGCCAAGCGTGTTGGTGGAGATGGTTTAGCACAGTAGCATCTAGGCATCGCGAGAGCACTTTTTTTTTTTTTTTTAACCTTAAGTCCTCTGCAGTTTCTAAACCTGGGTTAGCTCGCATTCCTTAGAATGGGGCCTGAAAAAAACAGGGAACACTGTGGTAAATAGTTAAAAAAAAAAAAAAAAAAAAGCTATGGAGGCAAATGCTAGTCTCAAATATAATCAAGAAATGCCCTAGCTGTAGGTCCCTGTATGAATAGAAACCTAGGGACAGATAGGCAGGGGAGAGCACAGGGCAGCGAGCCAAGGGGTATAAGGATTTCTTTTTGGGGTGATGGGAATGTTCTAAAATTAGAGTGTGGTAATAGTTGTAAAACTGGGTAAATTTACCCAAAATCACTGAATTGCTCTATTACAGCATGTGAATTTTTAACACAAAAGCTGTTAAATTTAAAAAAAAAAAAAAAAAGGCAGAGCACAGAAAGCTATTAGAGATGCCAAGAGTAATTTCTCCTGCAGGATGGACAATAGCTGGGAAGCCCAGCAAAGCCCAAAGCCACATAGAACAACTCGAGAAAACCTGTTTTCTCTGACCAAGACAGTGAGTGGGTGAAAATTCTAGGGATGCAAAAAAAAAAAAAAAAAAAAAAAAAAAAAGGAAAGAAAAGAAAATTCCAGGGATGCAGATTTTGCCTTGATATCAGGAAAGGCCTTCAGACTGTTAGCAAGGACAATAAGAGAAAGAACATTTTTTGTGAGGTGGTGCGCTCCCTGGGCCTGGCTTCAGGCACAGCACTCTGCCGAGGAAGGGGACCAGGACTTGCAGTGCACTGGGGTGACAGAGGCCTCCTAGGGGAATTTCCAGCTCGGAGGCTCAGGGGTTCCACTGTTGTAATGAGAAAACCCCCTTTCCCCTCCAGGGCTCCGTTTGTCCATCTAGAAGCCAGGATGGTCTTTGCCACATGTCTCATTCACCAGGAAGGGGATGTTTGTGTACCGCTCTGAGATTTGCTGATGAAAGAGACCAGAAGGACACAGAGACTCCCTGAAGACTTAGACTCAGGTAATAACAGGAACTCGGCAACAGACAGACTGCAATTGTGCCTCCATAATAATAGTAATTAATGCAAGAATAATATCTCCATTTTTGATTTCCTATTGCCACTTTTGTCCTGGGCAGCTAACAAGTCATATCTGGGGTATGACCTTGTAATCGTTCTTATGTTCTTATGTTTGTTTACTACAGGCTTTATGGTTTTCTTAAAAAATTATGAAAGTGCTATGTTGCCTATTAGAAAAGGCAGAGAGTCACGAAAGGTCATATAAATTAAATGGGAATCCCATAAGCCAGTGTTAACCACTACTGACGTGTATCTTGTTATATTTTATTTTATAAAAACAAAAATGTGGTACACATGCTTAGTAAACTGATTTCTGATTTAATGATATATTTTAGTCTTTCCAGGTCACCAAGGATGGCTGTAAAACATTATTCCTAATGCTTGCATAGGATTGCATACAACAATATATTAATAAATTTAATCTATTCTGTATTGTTGTAGATTTAGATTGCTTCTATTGCTTTTGCTATTGGCAATGAGATTTTTGAGGTCAAAGCCTTTTTTTGAGGTCAAAGTGCATATTTTTAATATAAATGCTTTTGAATGGACACCAGATGTTGAATTTCTGGTTCAAAAATATATAAACATTATTTGGAGTTTTGATATCCATTTCCAAATTCTCCTTCAAAGACTTTGTCCCATATTATACTCAAACTAGCAGGAGACTCATTTCCTACATCTTCTGTAATTGTAGTTATTATTTTCATTATTCAGTATTTATCAAATTGGTAGGTATACAACGATATATCATTTTTTAAAATTTGAATTTCCTGGCCATTTTAAAAAAGATTTACTTTATTTTATTTTATTTTATATTGAGAGAGAGAGCGTGTGCGCATGTACACAAGCAGGGGTAGGGGCGGGAGAGGGAGAGAATATCAAGTGGATTGAGCACTGAGCACAGAGCCTACTGCAGGGCTTGATCTCACGATCCTGAGATCGTGACCTGAGCCAAAATCAAGATTCAGATGCTTAACCGACTGAGCCACCCAGGCGCCCCACACCTCCTGGTCATTATTGTTCCTGACCATTTTTTTCATGTATCATTTTTTGGTCTTCTTTTGTGAATTTCATGCTCCTGGTTTTTTTTTTTTTCATTTTTCTTTCTCACCATTTATCTTTTTCCTATTAATTTATAAAAGCATTACATATATTATGGATATTGAATCTTTGCTTCCTTTACAAATTGCAAATATTTCCCCCAAATTGTTATTTGCTTGTTAATCTTAAGAATTTTTTAATTTTTTTTATGTTGCCAAAATTTAGTTATCTAGTTCTTTCATAATTTCTGTCTTAGAAAGTACTTCCCCACCCCAAAATCTATATAACTATTTCTTTATTTTCCTTAAGGGTTTTTATAATTTCATTTTTTACATTTACATCTTTAATCTATGGTTGTGATACTGATTTATTGTGTGAGGTAGGAACTTCATATTTTTATAAATGGTTAGCCATTTTGCGAATTATTGAAAATTTTATCCTTTATTTAATTGGTTTGAAGGATCACCTTTACCATAGACTAGAGTGTTATGTATATTTTTGTCTGTTTCTGGACTTTTTAATGTATTCCCTCAATCTTTTTTTTCTATCAAGCTTTGGTGTTCCATGGCTATCTCAATTAATGTTATTTATTGTAATGTTTTGTTTAGTTGTATATTGTATTGTCTAAGTGTAAATTATTTGCTGCTTATTTCACATGAAATTTATTTTTAGATATTTTATAGTTCCTGTAACTGTGGTCATTGGGAACTTTTCTTTCCAATGGATATTTTGAGCTAGTCATTACTGATACATAGTAAAACCATTGACTTTTTAATATATGTTTTAAAACATATCTAAGCACTCTCCTATCAGTTCAAATATTCTTTCATAGAAAGCAGAACAAGAATTTATTCCAAAAGATGACAGACGAATCCTGCGGACAGAGTTTGGTACAGTACCATCACATAAGAACACACCTTCCTTCTGAATGTATTCTCTTTCTCTTTTTTTTTTTTTAAAGATTTAATTTATTTATTTGACAGAGAGAGATCACAAGTAGATGGAGAGGCAGGCAGAGAGAGAGAGAGAGAGAGAGGGAAGCAGGCACCCTGCTGAGCAGAGAGCCCGATTTGGGACTCGATCCCAGGACCCTGAGATCATGACCTGAGCCGAAGGCAGCGGCTTAACCCACTGAGCCACCCAGGTGCCCCAATATATTCTCTTTCTGATTGTTCCCCTGGACTCTGGAATAAACACTTATCTGGATGCTGTGTGGTATATTTTCAAAAATATACTGTTCAAGAAAATTTGCTAATATTTAATTTAAGAATCTCCCCCCTTGTACTGATAATGGAAATTGGTTTGTATTCTTTATTATCACTTTTGCCTTTAGGGCTATGTTAGCTTTATTTTAGAAGTTGAGTTTGGTTTCTATATCAGAAAGCCTTTATAGCTTTGTATTCCTTGGAGCAATTTATTCATTTATTTTTTAAGATTTTACTTATGATTTGAGAGAGAGAGAGAGAATGAGTGGGGGAAGGGGGGCAAAGGGTGAGGGAGAAGCAGACTCCCTGCTGAGCAGGGAGCCCTACATGGGGCTCCATCTCAGGACCCAGGGATCATGACCTGAGTCAAAGGCAGATGTTTAACCTACTGAGCCACCCAGGCATCCCTCTCTAGAGCAGTTAAAAAAAAAAACCAAAAAACAAAAAATCTTTTTCCTTCAATATTTTTTTCTTAAAGGCTTGACATAACTCTACCAGACTGTTTGAGTCTGCCCTTTCAGAATATTACATTCACTGATGAATGTCCTTCCTCAATGTATTCTCCCTATGCAGCCTTATATTTTTACATCCCCACATCTCAAATCTTCAAAGCCTACACCCAGATGTGCTTCCTGGTTCCTGCCAATACCCTATGAGTTAGGTCCTATAATTTCTCCCAGAGCACGAACCGTATTTATAACCTCAAGCTGGTCACAGGCAGGTCATCAGCCTGTGGATAATTAGGAGTGATGAGGGTCGACATTGCAAGGTACCTGCCTCAGCTGAAGTCTTTGCAGAGTCTCCAGGCAAGGGGAAATTACTCTCCTTGATAAGGGGGAGATAGCTATTCTTCTGGTGCAGACAATTCAAGGGAATCTGGGTGTTTTAAATCATTAGAGTCATACATCTAAATGTCCTTGTGCCTTGTCTCACAAATTCATTCTTTTTTGTATCAGGACCTGACTCTAACATGTGAAACCTATTATGGATATGTATTGTTTCCTTTTCTATTCTGATAGCTTTACAATTAGATCCTGGGCCAGGTTTTTGACATGGTGTGTCCCAGAGCTGCTGGAATTGGGGGGGGAAGGGGGTCTCACTAAAGCCTTCTATAGAAGCAGTCTGCCTTATACAGCATGCTTTGTGTGCTGAGAATTGACCCTCCTGATTCTATCATTTTCTTTTTTCAAGACTTTCAATGAAATTAACAAAAATTAAACACCTTCAAAATCCTTATACTTGCAATTGCCTCTCATAATTCAAGCACTGCTCCTCAAAGCCCAACACTTCACTTTTCATCTGTCAACCATAAATGAGAGACTTAGTAATTTTTATGTCAATGTGTATTAGGAGTTTGTAACCTTTCCTACAAGGACTGGATACAAGACAAGGATGTCCCGGGGCACCTGGGTGTCTCAGTGGGTTAAGCATCTACCTTTGGCTCAGGTCATGATCTTGGGGTCTTGGGATCGAACCCTGCATCAGGCTCCCTGCTCAGCGGGAAGCCTGCTTCTCTCTCCCTCTGCCTCTCCCCCAGCTTGTGCGCTCTCTCTCCCTCTCTCTCTCAAATAAATAAAAAAATAAAATTTTTATATATTAAAAAAAGACAAGGATGTCCCTTCTTACTTCTCCTTTCAACATCATCTGGAAGTCAGTGCTAATGCAACAGTCAAAATAAGATGAAAGGTATACATATTAGAAAGGAAGAAGAAAAATTATCTTTGTTCACAGATAACATGACTCTGTACATAGAAAATCCAAAAAGAATTGATGAAAAAAAAACCCTCCTGGAACTAATAAGTGATGATAGCCAGGTTGCATGATACAAGTGTATAAAACACAAACATAATAAATATACAAAAGTCAATTACATTCCTAGATATTTGTAATGAATTGTGGGATGTGAAATTTAAAACACAATGCCATTTACATTGGCACCCCTCCCCCCGATTAAATGGTTTGGTATAAATCTAACAAAATACATACATGATCTACATGAGGAAAACTACAAAACTCTGATGAATGAAATCAAAGAATAACTAGATAAATGAAGAGATATTCCATGTTCATAGGTATGAAGACTCAATATTGTTAAGAGGTTAGTTCATCCAAAATTCATCTATAAATTCAAGGCAATCCCAATCAAAATCCCAGCAAGTTATTTTGTGGATTTTGACAAACTGATTCTAAAATTTTATGGAGAGGTAAAAGACCCAGGATAGCCAATACAATATTGAAGAACAAAGTGGGAGGACTGACACCACCCAATATTCAGCTACAGCAATCCAAGAGAATAGAATAGAGAGCCCAGAAATGGATTCCCATAAATAGAGTCAACTGATCTTTGACAAAAAAGGAAAAGCAATACAATGGAACAAAGATAGTTTCTTCAACAATTGGTGCTGGAACAACTGAACATCCACATGCAAACCGCACCCCCTGAGACACAGAACTTATACCCTTCACAAAAATTAACTCAAAATGGATCATAGGCCTACACATAAAATTCAAAACTATAAAACTCTTAGAAGATGATGGAAGAAAACCTGGTTGACCTTGGATCAGGTGAGGACCTTCTAGATAATAACACCAAAGGCCTGGTCCTTGAAATAAACAGTTGATAAAAGGGATTTTATTAAAATCAAAAACTTCTGTGCTGCTAAAGACAATGTCAGGAGAATGAGAAGATAAACCACAGACTTGGGGAAGGTATTTGCAAAACATACATCTGATAAGGAAATGTTATCTAAAATATACAAAGAACCCTTAACACTTAAGAATAAGATAACAACCCGATTTTTAAAAATGGGACAAAGACCTTAACAGACACCTCCAAGAAGATATACTGATGGCAAGTAAGCATACGATAAGATGCTCCACATTGCATGTCTTCAGGGAAATGAAAATCAAAATAGCAATGAGATACTAGTACATCTAGTAGAATGACCAATATCTGGAACACAGATCACCCCAAATGCTGGCAAGGATGTGAAGCAACAGAAACTCTAAGATATTGCTGGTGAGAATGCAAAGCAGCACAGCAACTGTAGAAGACAGTGTGGCAGTGTCTTATAAAACTAAACATAGTCTTACCATATGATCCAGCAATCACACTCCTTAGTATTTACCTAGATGTTCTGAAAACCTATGTCCACACAATAACCTGCACACAGACGTTTATAGCAGCTTAATTCATAATTGCCAAAACTTGGAAGCAACCAAGAAGCCCATCAGCAGGTGAATGAACATCCAGACAATGGAATATTCAGTGCTAAAAAAGAATGAGCTACCAAGCCATGAAAAGACAGAGAAAACTTAAATGCATATTACTAAGTGAAAGAAACCAACTGGAAAAGGCTACATATTTTATGACTCCAACTTTAAGAAATTCTGGAAAGGCAAAACTATGGAGACTATAAAAAGATAAGTGGTTGTCAGAAGTTGGGAGGGTGGATAAGAGAGGGATGAATAGATGGAGCACAGAACATATTCAAGGTAGTGAAAACACTCTGTATGATGTTATAAGGATGGGATCACATTATTATATACATTTGTCCAAACCCGTAGAATGAACCCCAGGGTGAACAAAGGGCTTTAGGTGATCACAATGTGTCAATATAGGGGCATCAGTTGTAATGAATGTACACTCTAGTGAGTGACACGAATAATAGACGAATGCTAGGTATACCTGGGGGTAGGGGTATACAGGGAATCTCTGTGCCTTTCTCTCAACTTTATTGCAAACCTAGAATTTCTCTAAAAAATATAAAATCTTTAAAAAGAATAAATATGTGCATATTAAGTTGATATAAATGCAAATGTATTAATAATTACACTAAATGTAAGTGAATTAAATATGCTATGTAAAAACTAAGATTTTCAAACAGAAAATGAAATCAAAAGCAAATTGGAAAAGAAAAAAAAAAAAAAAAGCAGAGCCTGAGACCAAGGCTCAAACATGATTGTTCATCTGGGAGTGTAGACCTGGGATTGGGATAGGAGTGAGGGAAGTATAAGGAAATGAATCAGGAAAAGAAGGAGAGTCAGAAAAAGGATATATTATCAAATTGACTTACTGCTCCAGGATGCTCAATCCCAATGGACAGTCTGAACTTTCTGACATGCAGCTCAGAGTCTGGCTCCTAGGAAAAGAAACGGGGAAGCATTTAACCACTTGCTCCCCTCAGCTTTGGTCAAGCATTGACCCAAAAGACATTAACTACTTCTTACTCTGGCTCATCAGGCAGGGTCCCAGTGGCATCCTACACTGGGACAACTAAGGCCTACAGGATTCCAAGTAATGTCCAAGGGGTGTCCAAGCGATCATCCAAACATGGTGCCTCGAAGTTTTCTTCTATGACTTTTAAATTTCCCTAAGTGTTAGTAGTGTAATCAGGCTTTCTACCTCCTATTTAGTCCATTTTGGTAACTTACACATTCTTCTTTGAAAATCAGCCCATTTCATAAAGATCCTCAATCCAGCTAGCATAGTTTCTCTCTCTCTCTCTCTTTTTTAACTAACCTTTTAGGCGTTGTCTAATTTATTTTTGTTTTAAAGAAACCAGATTGGATTGAATTATCAATGATACTTTTCTGTTTTTCAATGAATTAATTTCTGCTTTCATTATATACTTTTTAATAGCTTTACATTTATTT
Organism: Enhydra lutris kenyoni; assembly: GCF_002288905.1. Classification (NCBI taxonomy): domain Eukaryota; kingdom Metazoa; phylum Chordata; class Mammalia; order Carnivora; family Mustelidae; genus Enhydra; species Enhydra lutris. The sequence continues at coordinate 21,158,258 of NW_019154102.1, forward strand.
TATATTAAAAAATACTTTCCTTCTTAGTCTAAAATAGTCAAACACAGAAGCAGAGAGTAGAGTGGGGGCTGGGAGGAGAGGGAATTGGGGAGGTGAAGTTCAAAGGGTACCAAGTTTCAGTTATGCAAGATGAATAAGTTCTGCAGAGCTAATGGAAGGACCACACTATAGTTAACAATATTGTACCACATGCTTGAAACCTGCTAGGACACATGAAACACACACACAGATACACACAAACACACACACAAAGAATAGAAAAGAACAAATGGTACCTATATGAGGTGATTGATTGTGGTGGTCATTTCACAATAGAATCATAAATCAAAGCATCAAGTTGCATATCTTGAATATATACAATTTTTATTTGTTAATTACACTTCAATGAAGTTGGGAAAAAAGGAATATACAGTGAAGGCTGTCAGATAGAGGCAGGTAAATAAAGAGATGAAACCACCCATTCTAATTACACAGGAAACAAACAACAACAACAGAACTTTCCTTCTTTAGATAAATAGTTAATTCATTATTTTCATTATTCTTTTTGAAAAATAATAATAGCATTCTAGAATGATTTTTTTTTCAGTATGACTTTGTCGCAAGCCAAAAGTTTTGAAACCTGGTGTTATTATTATGGTTATTTTCAAAACACTATTTAATTACATGTTTTATTTCCTTTGTGACCCAAGGGTTATTTAGAAGAATATTGCTTAATTTCCTGGTATTTGGATTCTATTATTTACTATTTTTCTTGGTAATTCTTTGTTTTGCTGGATTATGGTCAAAGAGAGTTTACATCAAGGAATTTATTGGAATTTCCTTATGACCTAACATATCACCTTACTTTATAAATGTCCAATGGCTATTTTATAGGAATATGAGTTAGGTTTCTGTAGACTATAAATGTTGAAAAGCTTGTTGATTATATTAATTCCTTCACTTGTGGGTCCACTTGATTAATCAAAGTGCATAAGAGAAATGATAAATGTTACCACTTGGATTACAGTCCTATCGATTTCTTCCTGATTTCTAAGATTTTTATTTTTTAGTATTTAGATGCTATTTTATGCAGAACATAAATATGCATGAGCCTTATATCTTTTTTGTGATTTGCATCATGTGTTGATATATTCTATATCCTTCTTTGACATTAATATTTCCATCCTTTAGTTTTTGCTTGGGTTTGTTTTGTGTTCATATCTTTGTCATCCTTTTAGAGCACAGTTTTATGGGTCACTTTATCTTAGGCCTGCCTTTTGGAAACAATATACATTACTCAGATTTCTGTGGAGGACATAGAAACCATCTCATGTCTTTCTAGTGGAAAGGGAGTTAAGGCAGAAAGCTGGGTGCTTATTGCAGCTTTAGGGGAAGCTGGAGGAGTGGAGGTTGGTGGCCTCCACTGGGTTACAGAGTCCGACTTCCTACCCAGAGGTGGAGAAGCTACCACTGCTGCTACCAGAGCCCCAGGGCACCAGCCTCCCTGTCCTGACTTCCTTTCCTCTGGGCTCCTTTCCGCTGGTGGGTCTTCCTGTTAGCAGAATGTAGGCCACCCACTGGGGCTGTAGTCACCAGGAGTCTAGGGGGACAATATTTGGCTTTTCTAGCTCAGTTGAGAAAGACTGGCCTCACTTCTCTCTCCCTGAACCTAGGAAGGTGTCAGAGGCTGGCGTTCCCCACACTGAAGCGTCTATTGCTCATGCCCCTCATGGTGAAAGATGAGAGATTTAGTCCATCTCTCTCTTCTCCTCGGACTTGTCACCAAACATGTACTGACTGCCTTCATGAATCAGAAGTTGTTGCAGGCACGGCATACATCACAATATATGGCCAATTTCTGCCTTCAAGAAATGTATCTTCTGATGTGGAGAGTTAGGTCCTTAGGGGCGCTATCTTAATACCATGAGACATGCTAGAGACATGTATGTCCACAGGTGGGATCAGAGCAGTGGGAAGGGATGCTTAGCCCACTCTGCTTGGGAGAGGACTAAAGACTGACCTGATTTCAAGCAGGGAGTATTTTCTGGGGGGTGGGAGGCACAAGAACCCTGAAATGTGGGACCCCACATAAATAGAAGCCCTTTGCTGTAACAATGGCATGAAATGCAAGCTGGAGCCAGCACAGCTGAGGCTGGAGGGGTCAACGGAGCCCCTCACACTAAAGAGGGGTGACCCAAGAGAACATGGATCATCCTTACCTCCACCAACTTGGGGCCTGGTGACTCTCTCTTTCTGGGATCTATTGAGTCTTTGGTCCCACAGACCTTCTCACTCTGCTGGAGCCTGGGGAAAGGGGTGGTAGAGAGATGGCAGAGCTGGTCTAAGGGTGGCCACAGGACAGTTGCACCCCTATAGTTCGGCTCAGCAAAAAAGGAGGGTTCCCCACACTTCAGTAGACACCAGAGGAGGTGCGCGGAGGTGGCTAGGCTTGAGCACTCTTTTAGGTGACAAAACCCCAAAGGCATTTTATGAGGACAGCATTTGGCTATCTGACCCTCAGAGGCCACCAGGGACTTGGCAGTGTTACCTAGAAAAGTAACACCATCCACAGAGCGACCACTAGAGGGACCTCTTCCTTGTCTCCCCTCAGAGCTGGTTCATGGGACCTGATGGAAGGCATCGGAGAGTTGACCCTCCTCTCCAACCCCCACCTCCAAGCTGCTGGAGCCACAGCTGTAGCCTGGAGTTTTCAGTATTGGAGTGAGACTGTTTCAATAATTAAAAGAGGTATAAAAAAGAAAGAAAGAAAGTTCTAGAGTCTTGACGAGCTGTCCATAGGCGAGCTGCTACCCTGTCGGAAAGGGCAATGTGACATAGTTCACAGTTGGAGGCTAACTGAGGATGTGGAGGAGGGAGTTGGTGGCTACACAGCGTGGAACCCTGCGATAATTCCTAAAGTTCTCCTTGGAATCTGTTTCTCCTCCTCTTCCACCACCCCAGAAATCTTTTTTCCTCTCTGTGTTTTCTCACTTAAAGCAATCTACCAGGGCCATCGGTTCCTCCCCACCCAGCAAACCTGTCCCGTCAGGGCCTGACCTCAGCAGGCTGAATCATACCTGCCTGGCACCACCGGGGCCCGCATCCCTCTTCGGCCCCAGCCCACCCGAAGCTCCTCGCCTTCCCCGAGGGGGGCTGCTTTCTCTTCAGCCTCCTGAATTGGATTCCCCCACAGCAAGAAATCCGGCTTCCTGAGGAAATCTCTCTTCACCCAGGAGCCTGACCATTAATTGTTCCTGTTATCTGAGCCAGCTGGTCCTGCCTTTCCCCAGGGCGCTCAGCTGGGGCCTTGGGTGAACTGTGGCCACGGGAGGCCCCGGGCCCTGACCACACGCCCCATTCCCGACTTCCTTTCCCCAGGACGCACCACACGGGTGCAGGGAGCTCATCTGAATTCTGGCACATCTCAGCTCTACCCTAGAGCCTTCTAGGGCTGGCAGGCATTCTGCCACCAAGCTGGTCTCTGTGGCTTTGTGCCTACAGGTAATTATCAGGGCAGGGCTCGCACACCCTCTCCGCCTCCGGTGCGGCCTGCCAGCCTTGGGCCCACCTTCCCTGCAGCGCCGGGAAACGGCTGACCACAGACTGGCCTTGTGTGGCACAGCAGGTGGTCGGCTTGATCCCCGGTCCCTCCGTGACCTTTTGCCCTCCCGAGGCCAGACAGGGGCTCGGAACATGTCCAGTCATGTCTGCCCCTGACCTCCTCATCCATGAGAGATCTCAGGATCTGCAGAAAATGTGTATTTATATACTAATTCCCAGCCCGCGCCTTCTGACAGACCTTCTTCAGCCCTCTCAGCCTCGCTTACATAAAGCCACGCTAAGTGTGGTTCTCCATTTCACACATTGGGGCCCTAAAAGTCCACGCCTTCCCCCCATGGTTCCTATTCTGATTTCAGAATTTCCCTCTTCCTGAAGGACTTTCCGAGGATTGCACAACTCCTGTCGGGCCTACCTCCGCTCCCTTGAGCATAGCTACTGGATGGTCATCGTGAAAGCTTATTCTGGTCAGACTTCCAGGGGGATAAAAACCCAGACAAACCACTAACTATGACCTGAACATTCCAGGCTGCCTGGACCATTGCTAGGGTATTATATGCAAATAAACACAAATCCCACCAAAAAAAAAATTGGTAAGTAACGCAGGTATTTACTAAAGTTTTCTTCTAGATCCAGAAGACAAGATTACCTAGCATACCATACAAAATACCCTCTGAAATCTTTTCTAAAAAATTTTCTACTCCCCAAACTTTGAGTTCTCCTCAGTTTCTTATGACAAGTGCTCCAGACTAAATCTCTCTGGTGTTTCCCTCTGTTTCTCCATCCCTTCATCTGTATCTGTCTGTCTTTCTGTCTTGCTCTCTCGTTTCCTCTCTCCCTCTGTCCTGGGTTTCATCACATCCACTTCCTTGGCCAACAAGATGAAACCGTCCTCCCTGAGGTGGCAGACCCTAGAGCGATTTTATCACCATGATATCATGATGGATACGGTCAAGATACATTTCCAACACCACAGGGATCCTTCCTGTTCACCTTTTAGAGCCCCGTCCATTCCCTGCCAGGCCTCTCTTCAGCTGCCAGTCACCACTGATCTGTCCTTTTTTTTCTGTGTCATTTCTAGACTGTTAAAGAGATGGAATTACACGGTGTGTAATGTTTGGGGGCGGGTTTCTTTCACTTAGCCTAATTCTCTGGAGACTCTTTTAGGAAACCCATCACCCTTCTGATTTGAGGACACCCCCCCCCAAGGCCCCATCCCCTTTGGGAGTTAGGATTTTATGAATCTGGGGGACACCACCAGGGCATAGTATCCCACAGTAGGGCGTGCTGAGGTTTGTTTACCCATTCAACCCTTGAATCTTGCCTGAGTGGGTTCCAGTTTGGGGCTAATACAAATAAAGCAGATATAACTTTTGTGTGCCAGTTTTTGTATGAACAGAAGTTATCATTTCTCTGGGATAAATACCCCAGAGGGCAATTGTTGGGTCATAGGGCATGTTTAATTTTTAAAGAAGCTGCCAGACATTTTCTCAGAGTGGCCGTATCATTTTCCATTCCCATCAGCAATGTGTCCAGCTTCTCAGCATATTCACCAGCATTTGGTGGTGTTACCGTTTTTTGGGGGGGAGGGGGTTGTTTGTTTACTTTTTAATTCCTGCCATTCCTGATAGGTATGTAGTGGTATCTCATTGTGGTTTGGAATTTGCATTTCCAGGACGGCTAAGGATACTGAGCAACTTTATGTGTTCTTTTTTTATTTTTTTTAAAGATTTTATTTATTTATTTGACAGACAGAGATCACAAGTAGGCAGAGAGGCAGGCAGAGAGAGAGAGAGAGGAGGAAGCAGGATCCCTCCTGAGCAGAGAGCCCGATGTGGGGCTCGATCCCAGGACCCTGGGATCATGACCTGAGCCAAGGGCAGAGCCTTTAACCCACTGAGCCACCCAGGCGCCCCTCTTTCTGTGTTCTTATTTACCCTTTGTACATCCTCTTCAATGAAATGTTTCTCCATGTCATTTTCTAACTGAATTTTTGCTTTTCTTACTGTTGAGTTTTGAGAGTTCTTTATTTTAGATACTTGCCTTTTGTCAGATATGTGGTTTAAAAATATTTTCTCCCACCCTGTAGCTTGTCTTTTCATCCATTTGACAGGGTCTTTCATAGAGCAAGCATTTTTAATTTTGGTAAAGTCAAATTTATCAACTTTTCCTTTTATAGGTTGTGCTTTCGGGGTCAAATCTAAGAATTTGCCTTGCCCTAGAGCTCAAAGATTTTCTCCTGTTTTTTTTTTTTTTTCCCCTCTGTAAGTTTTACGGTTTCAGATTTTAGATTTAAGTTCATGATCCAGTTTTGAGTTAATTTTTTAAAAGATTTTATTTATTTATTTATTTGACACACAGAGAGAGATCACAAGTAGGCAGAGAGGCAGGCAGAGAGAAATGAGGAAGCAGGCTCCCTGCTGAGCAGAGAGCCTGATGTGGGGCTCGATTCCAGGACCCTGAGACCATGACCTGAGCCAAAGGCAGAGGCTTAACCCACTGAGCTACCCAGGCTTGGGTTAATTTTTATGCAAGTGGTGAGAGTTAGATAAAGGTTCTTTTTGTTTTTCTTATTATATCCAATTGTTCCAGCATCATTTGTTAAAAAGCTATTCTTAAATTGCTTTTTTCACTTTGTCAGAAATGGACTGGGCAAATTCATGTGGCTCTATTTCTGTGTTCTCTGTTCTGTTTCATTGATCTACATGTCTAGCCTTTCATCAGTACCAATACTGTCTTGGTTACTATAACTACAGAAGTCTCAAAATTGGGTAGACTAATTCCTCCCACTTTCTTTCTTTTTTTTTTCCAAAATTGCTTGAGCTATTCTAGTTCCTTTGCCTTTCCATACAAATCTTAGAGTAATCTTGTCTATATTTTTAAAACTCCTGCTGAGATTTTGATAGGAATCCTGTTAAGCTAGTATATCAACTTGGAAAGAATCAACATCTTTACTATGTTGAGTGTTTTATTCCATAAACACATTATGTCCCTCCTCCTATTTTAGATATTCTTTGATTTCTTTCATCAGTATGGTGCACTGTTCAGCACAGAAGCCTTGTGCGTGTTTTGTTTGATTTATATCTGTCTTTTCTTCTTAGTGATTCTCAATCATAGTGCATTTTGAATTTCAGTGTCCATGTGTTCGTTGCTGGTATACAGAAATACAATCTTTGTATGTTTATCTTATACCCTATGATCTTGCTGGATTCACTTATTAGTTCTAGGGAGGTTTAACAATTTTTTTTTGTATATTCCTTGGGATTTTCTATATGGACAATCAAGTCATCTGCAAACAGGGTCACATTTATTTTCTCTTTTCCAATTTGTATGCTTTTATTTCCTTTCTTAATTCTGTTGCATCAACTAGAACTTTGAGAACATGCTAACCATTAGTGGAACAGAGAGCCCTGCCCTGTTGCCAGTCTTTACGGGAAAACATTCGGGTTTTAGTTAGGATGTGTGTTGGTCTGGATTTCTTTGGGCTTATCTTGTTCGGAATTCACTTAGTTTCTCAAACCTAGAGGTTTATGTGTCGCAAGATTTGGGGACTTTTCAGCCTTTATTTCTTCAACTGGCTTTTCAGTCCTGCCCTCTTCCTTTTCTGCTTCCAAGATTCTAATAATATGAATGATACACCTTTTGTTGCAGTTCCACAACTTCCTGAGATTCTGCTTTTTTTTTTTTTAGTTCATTTTCTCTCTTTTATTCAGAGTTGCCAGTGTCTACTCTTGTATGTTCCATATCACCAGTTTTTTCCTCTGTCCTTCCATTCTGCTATTAGGACCGTCCACTGGGGGTTTTATTTCAGTTATTATATTTCTCAGTTCTACAATTTCCACCTGACTGACTCTTGCTATCTTCTCTTTCTTTGCTATGTCTTTCTTTGTTTTTTTTTTCATATGCTTGAAGCATATTCATAATTGCTTATTGGGACATTTTTATCATGGGTGCTTTAAAATCCTTGTTAAACAATGCTACCATCTCTGAAGTCCTGAGGTTGACATAGATTTTTTTTTTAATCAGTTTGAGATCTTCTTCCTGGTTCTCGAAAAATCAGATGAGCGATTTCAGTTAAAACCTGGATATTTTTATATTGTGTTTTGGAACTCTGGATCTTTTTTAAAAAATTTACTTATTTTAATTTTTTTATTAACGTATAATGTATTATTAGCCCCAGGGGTACAGGTCTGTGAATCGCCAGGCTTACACACTTCACAGCACTCACCATAGGGAACTCTGGATCTTATTTAAATCTTCTGTTTTAGCTGATTTTCTCTGACATCACTGTGGAGGTTCCCTGGGTTCAAAGTCCCTAGCTTGCTTATCTTCTCTATGCCTTCCAGCATCTTTTTTACATTGGCTTTCCATATAATATTCAGGGTTTTTAGTTGTACTTAGCAGGAGGAATATGGAAAAGTGCATCTACTCGATCTTCCCAGAAGCAGAAGTCAGGCAGGAATTTTAAAACTTTATTTGTTCCTGTCCTACATGGAAGCAAAACAATAAGATATTTCTTTTATGCAAACTGCTCTAGAGGCTATGTGGCAGAGGCATTTGAACATGACCCAAATGGAATCTAATAAATTGAAAAGTTATTAAAAAGAGAGAATAGTTGGATGGATGGAGAGAAAGAACAAATTCTAGGAATATTCAGGAGATAACATTAACAAAGGTGATTATTGGAAAGTGGGAAATGAGAGAGAAAGGAAGGAGTCTAGACTGTTGGGTTTAGAGCTTGGGAATCTTTTCTTTCTTTCTTTTTTTTTTTTTTGAAAGAGAGAGAGAGCGAGCGGCAGGTGCACAAGGTGGGGAAGGGCAGGGAGAGATGCCAAGAGAGAATCTTAAGCAGACCCCATTCCCAGCAGGGGGCCTGAAAGGGGGCTGGCCGCAAGACTCCATCTCACGATCCTGAGATCATGACCTGGGCCGAAATCAAGAGTCGGATGCTTAACGGGTTGAGTCACCCAGGCATCCTGACAGCTTGGGATTTTAAAAAGTTAATATGTTATAAGATTGGGAACACAGGAGGAGGAGCAGGTCTGGGAAAGGGGAAATGGAAGATGGATTTTAGCTGTGTTGGGTTTGAGACGCTCACAGATCCTCCAAGTGGAGACCCCTATCAAGCAATTACACCCACCCACGTGAGGAAGGACAGCAGAGAAGTCAAGGCTCGTGCTATTTGCTTGAGTGGCCTCAGCACAAGATGGTAGTAAAATGATGAGAGAGGGAGATCACATGGTGAGAACAGAGAGGGAAGAGCAGCATGCCAAGAAGGGAACCCTGAAGGGGAGCAATTAGAGGCAGGCGGAGAGAGGAGCGTTGTCTTGGAAACAACAAGAAGGAAACTTCGAAGACAGAAGTGATCAGTGCATCAAATTCTGCAGAAAAGGGCACAATGGGAGAAGGCCAGAGCTTCTTGATTTCGCCTTCCAGAAAGCTGTCACCTTTTCCAGAGCAGCTGCAGCAAGATACAAGGCAGGAGCTCAAATACGGAGGATTAAGGGGAGGGAGCAGGGGAGGAGGGACAGCAAGCGTAGAAGTGCTTCTGAAAGGGAAGGAGCTAGCTGGCGGGGTCTCCTATGCACTTTTTAAGGTGGGAAGGACTTCAGCATTTGTACAGGATGGAGGGAAAGAGTCAGTAGCGAGGGAATGCCTGAAGATATGGGAAAGGGAAGAGCTGGCTAGTGGACCGAGGTCCCAAAGGCAAGGAGCAAACAACAAATCAGGAACATAGAGGAAAGGTTGGCTTTGGGTCCAAGTCCAGACACCTGGTGCTCTGAGTCTGGAGGGATGGAGGAAAAGCCGGGGGGGGGGGGGGGGGGGGGCAGTATTTGAATAAGTTTGTAGGTAGGAAAAGACAAAAGGAAATTGTTTACTGGTTCCCCCCCCAATTATCCTGATAAAGTGGTATCTTCTGCCGGCTCAATAGTTAGGGGGTGGGTGGAACAGGGACCTGAGAGACAGTTCTGAGGACTTGGAAAGAGAAAAGATGTGGACCATGGACTCGAGGAAGGGTCAACAGCCAGGTCTGAAGACTCAGCTCAGGTTGGACACATGGAAAAAAGAAAGAAACGAATAAGATATTTTAGTGATGGTCTCTCAACGCAGGGGAAAAAAAAATGTGAATGTGAAATTTGGTCTGTAGGACATCTATTTGCAAATACCACTGGTGGCAGGCTTGTATGGCTTGTGCTGTGTAATTATTGTAAAAAGAAAGAAAAGAATTCCATGAATTGCCTCTATTCTGCTGTTTGGGCACAGAACCAACTGAGGTCAGGTAATAATAAGCAGTCTTGCTACCAGCCTTATTCATCTCAGCATCTCTTCTGCCGCCCAGACAATGCTCCTCTTTATGCCACGTGGAGGCCCCGCGGCTGGGGCTGTAGGAACCCCCGCCAACTCAGCACTTGGCTCGGTGACCCGTGGGTTCTCAGGCCACAGCATCAGGGACAGCTGGTGCCACGGACACATCCGCTGTCTTGCTCCCCACACGATGGCCATTGAAAACGCCAGGGCGGGGACGCAGTGCAGAACCCCTGTTCAGTCTGTGCGGAGCCCCCAGGAGAACGGGACTGACGTCAGCCTGGGAGGTGAAAGGCCCAGGCCCAGAGAAGGCAGGCTGTGTTCCGGGCCAGGACAGTTTCTATGCAGAGAAGATGTATGGGCCTCTTTCTGCAGCAGCACGGCCGGCCGAGGCTGGCGGGGCCATGAAGATAAGCTTTCTGAGGCGGGCATGCATTATTCACGAGGTTGCCAAGAGAGCCTGAGATGGCAGAGGGAGAGGGAAACAAACTGTGCGTTTTCAAGCTGGAGGCTCCGCTGGGTGACCGAAGCCTATTTAGATGCACCCGAGACTGGTCCTCCGACGAACCCAGGAATGCACGGAGCCCAGGGTGGTCTGCTTTTCCCCAGGCAGGACGCTCAGCCCTCCATTAGTCCTAAATTAGCTTGTCCCGCGGCTTCCTCGCACTAATGAAGGAATAAGAACGGGCACTTATTTAACACCTGCTGTGGTCATGTTCTCAAACGGGCCTTCCTTCATCTTCACAACACCTGTGGAGCGGATCCAAGCTTCCTTCTACTGAGGGGCGAGTGGGGAGACAAGCGGGTTAGAGAGATTACCTCTGGCCACACACATCTGAGGCGCGGGGCTGCGATTCGAACACAGGCTTCGTGACGCGGAAGCCTACGAATACGCTTCCCATTACACACAGGAAATCCACAAAGTAATGTGTTCTGGTGTTTCCTTCCGCTCCCAGTGCCTGTTTAGACATCATACAGATTTGCAGCTCAAGACTGAGCGACCTCAGAGAGCGGGTATTTGCCTGGTGGCCTATGGGGTGGGAGAGACGTTTTCCACTTTGGCAGGTTTGACACTGGGCGCAGCTTATCGTCTTTGAACTTCCGGTGTTCACTGCCTGTAGTGCCCGTTTTTACATTTGTCCCTGCCCTGACCCAGGTGGGACCCAGCAGACGGGGCCTCAGTCGCTATGTCATATATACAGCTGGGAGGGGAAGAGGGGGGCTTTCCTGAATCAGAAGTAAGCACACTGGGTGCCTGGGTGACTCAGTGGGTTAAGCATCTGCCTTCGGCTCAGGTCATGATCTTAGGGTCCTGGGATCGAGTCCCCCATCGGGCTCCTTATTCAGCAGGGAGCCTGTTCTCCCTCTGCCTGCTGTTCCTCTGCCTGTGCTCTCTCGCTTTCTGATAAATAAATAAATAAAATCTGAAAAAAAAATCAGGACACATGGACTGACCAGGCCTGTTTCTAACTTGCACACGTACCAATCAAAGGAGTAACGACTAAGGACAGCTTACTCACGTGCACATTTAACCGATGACTTTTATGGAAGGAATCACAGTTCTGGGATGTCTGACCGGATGCAGGCGCTGAAAAATAAGGGTGTCCTCGAGACATCTGGGCCGAGTGGAAGCGGTTTTCATGGTGCCGTGCAATGCCCCGGCTCTTGAGGAGGCCCCGGACGGCTTTTCAGATGGACTTTCTGTGCTGGCCGCGGTGGGGAGATGGAAGTCTAAAACCACTTTCTATTAATAACCGTGAGTGGGTGGCATGTTGGAAGTTTTTCTTCAGAAATGTGGCTCGTTTTCTCAGAGAGTGAGTCTCTATGAAGCTGCTGGACCTCCTTCCCTCATCTCCAGGGCCTGGTGCTCATCCCTGGGGCACGTGGTCTCCAACAGCCTCTCTGTGCAGCACCATAGTGACCGTGCCCTGCAGCCTGGGTGGGACCCCCCAACGAAGGTTCCAGGTTGCTGACAGCTGCTTGGGACTCCCTGCAACCCGGCCGTTCCTCAACCAGCCTCCTTTCCGCCAACAGAAACGTTCACACCTGCACCTGTCAGCAGCTCTCTTATTTCTTCCCTGCTTCTTCCCTCCTTACTGAATGTCCTTCCCAACTCTCTCGATTAATGGGAATAATCCCTTAGCATATTCATCCTTGTAAGTCGCTACTCTGTGTGCCCATGTCTTCAGTCTCTGCCCAGAGCCTTCTTTCCACCTCCTGCCTTGAATAGCTCACTCTCCAGAAAGCTGGGGCCTGGGCCCCCAAGTGTAGTCTGGGAGGTTGGAAAACCCATCTCCAACATGACATCTCAGAAGGGCTAGTTCCCCGGCTCGTGAGGCATCTTGGTGGGTGGACCTGAGAACAGTTTCTCAGGGGCGTGTGCCTCCAGTGTGGCACAGGGAGGTAGGCAGGAGGGCTGACCCAAACAGGCCCAGGCCTTGGGACAAGGAGGGTAAAGGTTGTTAGACCCTCACCTCAGTAGCCGGTGCAGCTGGAGAGCAAGAACACATCGAGAACTCATGGACAAGGTGCCCCACAGCAGAGCCATGGGGCTGGAGGATGGCCAGGGACCAATCCCACACCTCCCCTTCAAGGGCACCACCGTGTCATTGGCAAATACAGTCTTACTTCCGCCTGTCCAAGCTGGATACATTTTATCGATTTTTTTTTCTCATCTCATTGCCCTTGCTACAGCTTCCAGAACACTTGTGAATAGAAATGAGGAGAACAAACATCCTTGCCTTCTTCCTGATCTCAGTGGGAAAGCTTTCAGTCCTCCATTAAATACGTTGTGAGCTGTGGAATTTTCAAAGATGCTCTTTACCAGCTTGAGGAAGTTCCTGTCTGTTCCCAGACTGTTGAATGTTTTTATCATGGAGAGTGTTGGATTTTGTCAAATGCTTTGTCTGCATCTACTGAGATAATCATGTGAGTTTCCCCTCTTTATTCTACTACTCTGGTGTATCACATTGATTGGTTTTTGTATGTTGAACTTACCTTTCATTCCTGGAATAAATCCACTTGCTACACTGCTTGGCTCTCCTTGCAGGTGAAATCCCTTATCCCAGTTAGGCCACCCTTGCTAAGCATCAGCTGGAGGTCAAGGTGCCCATGAACGCCCCCCTTCCCTAGTTAACTAAAAGGAGAGGATCCTCCTGGGGGAGGAGCCAGGTATGAGCTACATACGGCCTGCCACATTCTGAGTCCATTCTACTCATCTGGTATGAAACTTGTTTGGGGGAATATTCTAGTAACTCAGCAGAGTGTCATAATTAGCCTGTCCTTAGATGCCTGTCCCAGCTGGACAGGTCAGGCTGACATCCCTTCTGGAAGCCAGGCAGGAAAGCTCAGGCTGTGTTAAAGCTTCCAGGTTTGTAACTCCAGCTCGTGCCCAGGGAGACAGAACGGAAGTGCTGAGCCCGACACTCCACAGGGCTCCCTCCCAACAGCCAGTCTGGCCTCTGGGCATGGGACAGGATTCCACCTTCTTCTCTGTGAAACTGGCCCAGCCTGCCTGTGAGCCACTGCCCCCCAGACAGGGCAGAGCATAGTTCGTCTTGGGCTCACCAACATGGAATGCGGGGGGGGGGGGGCCTCCTTGCTTTCCTCCTCACCCCACCCCCGACGCTACTTGGTCTCAAAGAATAGAAGAACCAGGGAGGGAGCCCCTTCCTCCTCACAGAGCTTAAGCGTTTCCCAGGTTTGAGTCCTCCAAACCCTATGGTCCCAAACCTGGAGGCCACGATGATAAAAAGACAAAACCTCCTTCTTCAGACGTTGACTGTGAGGGATGGACTTACAGTGTAGTAGTTGCCGTGAAATGCCCATTTTGTCTGTCCATCAAATGGCGTGAACCACTCTCTCAAGTATCACATTTTCTAGAACAGAAGTTAGGAGACAGGGAGGTGACAGGTTACACTGTATCCATCGGGACAGGTGCACAGGGCACAAGACAGCACCACCTTGCAATATCCAGTGGACGCTGTAGTTGCTGGCAAAGAAGGGGCCATATCTGCTGGAAGGTGATGACCTGCCAGAGAGTTCCGGGGAAATGGGTATGGAGAGTCTTGGAACCATTTACAGAATTCTAAATCCAGTCCCAGTGCAGTGCTTGCCTTAAGTAAATCATAGATTGGCTTAGGGCATCTGTTTTTTACATTTTGGAAAAGGGCTCGAAGATACCTACTCCTTGGATGTGCACCGAAGTATTTAATTAATGTTTGCAAATCACTTTGAGATGCAGTTTGTAGGGCCCACAGCCAAAAACAAAGCCCGCTTGTTTAGGTTGGCAGCAAAAAGGTTAAGCACTCTTTACTAATTAACACCCTATTAGTATAACAGCAATATCCATGTAGAGTTACTCAAGATAATGTTTATTTTCATCACTTGGCTTCGGTTGGTTTCCAAACTAAGAAAACTGGAACTTACCTGATGGTGTGAAGTAATGAATTTACTGAAACCTCCCTTCAAGCCAAACTCAGCCGACCGAGAAATATGCTAAGATGGGTCCGTGCCAGGAAATGCCAGTCAAACAGGTGCCTGTTGGGGAACAGTGATAATCAGAAACCCTGGGCAAACGTTTCCCAAACCAAAGCTCCCTGGGACTGAAGCGTACACTTCCTGGAAAGAGTGTGGGTACAGTGAGAGTGCCCTCTGCTGGCAACAAGGAATATTTCCGGCGATTTGCATGCCAACTTCCAGGAGTCTGGGGAGGAGGAATGGAGAAACTTTGAAAAGTTCAAGGAATGTTATTAGGCCTGCCTCCATTTTTATAATGGCAATGAAGTCCCACATAACCATTTTGAGCAAGTAAAACGCACAAATGCAGGCCCCGATATAGAGTATATCTGGAAAAGTTTAAAAGGGCCCTGAGGCAGGGGGGCAATTGATGAGAAGGGAGGGAGGAGGCAGGGGTGATACGGGCAGCAGATGAGTGAGGATGGGACCTGACCCACAGGTGAGGGTGCGGTTCTCTGCTGGGATTGTGAGCCGCTCACCCTGTTAACAGGGGAGAAGGCAGAGTGAAGAGCCTGGTAGGTGAGATGTCACAGTAGGAGTTGGCAGAAGGTTTCTTTTGAATTTACCAGTGAAATGGGAAGCAAATTCATCAGCTGAGGAAGGAAGGAAGGAAGAGGGAAAAGTCTGAAACAGTCTTCTAGAGAAGGACAGAATGATTACACCCGGGGTGGGGGGACTGGAGTAGGACCTGCCCAGCTACAGTAAAAGAAATGCAGTCATGAATTTCAAGTGCAATCTGTGGAAAAGCCACTTCTGCTTAGGATGCAGGAAGGGGGACAGTTGTCACCCATCGTAACCTATTGCGCAATCACAATTTTTCTAGAAACCATCAGAGAGCTGAGATCACAAGGCAGCAAAACTTTTTAGCCCTTTTGCCAAGAGGTCAATTTTGGGAAGCTTAGCATTTTCCTTCAGGCCCGAAACTATAGACCTCTTCTCTAAATATACTGAATTTACTTCCAGGGACCAACTAGGACTCCAGGCGGAGTCCCAGTGCTGGTGAGCAAAGCCCTCCATGAGGGCATCTGGGAACCCCCAGCTTAGGTCTGGTGATCTACATGCTAATCCAAAAGAACAGCACACTCACAGCTGAGCCCTGCCAAGCGTCCAGCCAGCACACCCACTCCTAGCAGAGACCCAGGCAGAAAAACAGCCACACCCCCAAGTAAGCAAGGAAGCCCACAGCCACTCTTCGAGAAAAGCAACACTGTTTCCCATTATTAAGGGGGAACTGACAATCACCAGCTAGAAGACAGACACCTGAGTCTGGGAAAACAAAGATACACAAACAAAATCACTCCAGAAGAAACAGGTTAACACAGAGAAGAGAAGAAAACATAAAAGCAACCCTCTAATTAATGTCCTCAGAGTTTTTGAGATGTTGTGTGGATATGAATAAAAAGAAGAGCAGGGTGCTATTAAAAAGAAACTATTAGAAAATTATTTAGAAAAAAGTTAATAGAACAGTTGGAGGATGAAGTCCAAGCAATTTCCTAGAACATAATGCCAAGAGCTGGAAACCTGAGAGAAAAGATAAAAGGCCTAAAAGTGTCAATCCAGAAGTCAGTTACCCGACCCATAGACCTTCCAGAGGAAAAACAGAGAAAGTGGATCAAAAAAATAATACATTTTCTTCCCCAAGGCTCAAAAGAAACATAATTTTCAGATTTTAAAAGTTCACATAATATTGATTGCCACACACATCTTCAACAAATTTCTACATTCTGAAGAGAGGGTATATCCTAAAGCCGAGACAGGGAGTAGGACAGGGCATTGGGGGTAGGGGGTGGGGAGACAGAGGGGGAGGCAAAGAGACATTCTTTAACAATCAGACATCAAGGGCTCCTAGGTGTCTCAGTTAGTTGAGCGGCTGACTCGATTTCAGCTCAGGTTATGATCTTGGGGTCCTAAGATCAAGCCCTGTGTGGGGCTCCATACTTAGCAGGGAATCTGCTTGAGGATTCTCCCTCTGCCCCTCCCCCTGCTCATACTCTTTCTCTCTCAAACAAATAAGTCTTTAAAAAAAAATCAGAAATCAGATTGTCATCAGGCTTCTTATCAACCACTGAATTTTAGAAGACAATGGATCCAATTCCTTCTAAGTTCTAAGGAAAAATTATTTTGAATCTAGAATTCTAATCAAATGTGAAGCTGATGGGCGCCTGGATGGCTCAGTCTGTTCAGTGACCAACTCTTGGTTTCCGCTTAGGTCATGATCTCAGGGCCTGGAAGGGAGCCCCCAGCAGGCTCTGTGCTCAGTGTGGAGTCTGCTTCAGATTCTCTCTCCCTCTCCTTCCACCCTGCTCGCTTGCTCTCTCTCTCTTGAATAAATAAATAAAATCTTGTAAAAAGCGTGAAGCTGAAATAAACTGTTTTCAGAAATGCAAAGCAAATGAGGTATGGCTTCGGGGAAAAGGCACCCAGCAGGTCTCCAATCATGGGTACTATAATTGAGATGGACCCACTCTTGTGCTTCAAATCTGTAACACATTTGTCAGCCGGTGATGGACTGTAGCGGAGACACTGAGGCAAACCTGCTTCTGGGAGACTGGGGACTCTTCAGTGTCTCTGCCAAAACTTTCCTTTGACTCAGTGACCGTCTAGGACACTTCTATCCCACCTTCTCATCCTCTCTCCGTCACTTAGCATCCCACCTGCGTCATGGTCTGATGACCTTCCAGACCTTGCCCAGCTCCTTTGCTGTCCCTCTCACAAGTACATTTAATCCCATCTTGGAACCTCCTAACATTTAAAATGTTAACAAGGATTATAGAGAAAATTGAGATCAGAGATGCAGACAGAAGAGGTCCAACATGCACATAATTGAAGAAGAAAACCAAAGCAATGAACCATAAGTATTTTGTTAAATACTGGGATATGTGGAAAGGGAGTGATGGCATATGCTCTGGTCTCTGGTATTGACAAATACTTTCCCAAAATTCTGAGAGCATGCCCCAAAGTCCTCTTTGGCTTTGAAGCCATGTGATCTTGAATTTGAATCTTGTCTCTTCCAGTTACTATAAGAGATCTCAGCAGATTGCCTAACATCTCTCTGCCCTGCTGTTCTCATATGGATAGCATGCCCCTAAATACCTACCACATAAGAATGTGGTGAAAATCACAGAAGAATGGTCCATGGTGCCTGATAGTAACAGGCAGAATGAACAAAGATATAATTTAACCAGTCGGAGCAGATCCGGCTTTGTCTTTTGGTAACTAAGTCTTAGAGTAAATATAGTAACATTTTCAAGCAATACCATGTACAGATTTGGAACCAAATACAGGGGCTTGAATCCCAGCTTCATTACTTACTGACTGGGAGGCCTTACATGACAGCTCTGTGCCTCAGTTTCCCCATTTGATAAGGATAGTACTTATCTCTTAGAGCTGGTATGAAAATTCAATGAGTTAGTACACGGGAGTATTTAGATGACTGCCTGCATCACAATAAATCCTAAATGTCAGCTGTCATTGGGTTTGGATAATTAGCTTTGAGACCCTCTGGGTCCAGGTGCTTGACTGAATAGAATATACGTCTAACATTTCTCCCCAGTAAAGAAACTTTAAAACAAAATAGAACGTAAACTCATGATGATAGGAAGAACAGGAGACAAGAGCTACAAAGTTGGGAAGCTGGAAAGCAGGGGGTGAGCGGGAGGTGAATTAGCAGAGCCGACAAAGCTCAATGTTAAGCTGTCCATGGAGAACCTGAGCATCACACCTGACTCCTCCACAGAACCTCTGAAGGGCTCAGAAATGGGCCACATTGAGCACCTTCAGAACAGGGGGTAAAGGAGGGGCTCAAACAAGAAGCCGGGGGCAGGGTGGAGGTGGAGAGCTGTCAAGGAGTAATTAGATTTCTTCCTTACTCCACACTCCCCGTGGCTGCCCTTTCCCCCACCCGGCACCAGACTGAAAGCTTTTCTGCAAAGAGGGAAGCAGAGGCCTGTGTGATGCCCAGAAAACGGGCTTCTGGGGCGGGGGTAGAGGTTGGACGTGTAGGCTCTTCCTGGGGGAATCTGGCCAGTCCAAGAAGAACGAGACTGAGTTGGAGGGGCTCAGTACACAACCCTTTAGACCAGGACAAGCTCCAGTCTGCCAAGGCCTGCACATGGTCAGGACATCCAGTCAGTCAATTTTTTAGAGCCCGATTTTAGTCAAGAGTAGACAGCCAAGGCTTGTCAGACATTGAGAAATTTCTCTGGTGTGGAATAAAGAGACCCGACAAATAAACAATGAAAGCGAATCTAGGGGCACCTGGGGTGGCTCAGTCCGTCTGACTCTTGATTTTGGCTCAGGTCATGATCTCAGGGTTGGGAGATTGGGCCCTATGTCAGTCTGTGTGCTGGGTGTGGGGCCTGCTTAAGATTCTCTCTCTTCTCTCCCTCTGCCCCACCCCACCCTCTAGAATCTAGAGGAAGTGGAACAAATGCAAATTAGAAGAAAACTTCTTTTTTAAAGCTATCATTAGTACTCCTGGAGAACAGGGGAGATGACATCAATGAAGCAAGAATTATGTGTCAAAAACCCTTGAATAATAGCAACAAAAAAAGGCTCTTGAAAATTAAAATGGGACGGCAGAAATAATATACTCAAAGAACCAGAAGCTACATGGGAAGAAATTTCCTGAAAAATGGAGCAAAAGGAAGAAAGAAATAGAAATTAAGAGAAGTGACATAATTAATTAGAGGGTAAGTATAAAAGATCCAAAATCTGACCAAGAGGAATTTCAAAAGAGAACAGAGGAGGTAAGGAGACTAGATCATCAAAAATATTTTAAGAAAATTCCCCAGAACTGAAGAACATGAGTTCTTGTTGGATTAAAAATAATGGATTAAAAATAAATCCACATGAAGGGGTATCATTGTGAAATTTCAGAACAAAGACAAGATCCTACAAGTTTCCAGACAGGGAAACTAAATCACATATAAAAGAATTCAAATGGTTTTGCACTTCTTAGTAGCAACACTGGCAATGAGAGGCCAGTGGAGAAATGTCCCCCGAATTATGGAAGAAATTCCAAACTAAAAAATCATTTCCAACTTAGAATTCTAGAGTCAGTAGACCATCAAGGAAATGTGGGGACAGACATAATAAAGCCATCTTTGCATTCGAAAACTCTACCTCCCTGGCACCTCCTCTCAGGAGGCCACTGGAAGTGAACCAAGAAAGAGAAGAACATGGGATAAAGGGGATTAATTTCAACCCAGAGAAGAAATCACTAGAAATACAGTGAAGGGAGATCCCAGAGTGACAGCCGTGGACCAGGTGATCGGGCAGGTGTATTGTCCCGATGGGAGCAGGCTCACTCACAGGGCACGTGTGATGAGCACGCCCGTGCTCTCGACTGCTGGGTCATCTTCTTGACCAGATGAGGCTCCTGGAGCATGTGGTCCATTCCAACAAGCTATTAAACTAAAAAGAGAAAGACATGAATAGAAAATCCAACCCAAAGAGAAAGGCAAGAAAAAATTCAGGGACGACAGCAAAGAGAAGCCAGCCCCAGAAAGGCAGCTATGCAGCAGTCTCGAGACCAAAAACCAGCCCAGATGGGAGGAAGCAGGTCTTCACCAGGGATGGTTCCAACAGCAAAAGACAAAAAAAAAAAAAAAAAAAGAAAGAAACAACTAAATTCCCTGATGTTTGTTGACCTCATAGAAAAATGTTGAGACTTTTGGAAGTTATAGGGTGAACTGACAGTTAAGCATGAAAAATTCAGTAAATTAAAAAGCAAGGCAAGGGTGCCTGGGTGGGTCAGTAGGTTAAGCCTCTGCCTTTGGCTCAGGTCGTGATCTCAGGGTCCTGGGATTGAGCCCCACATCAGGCTCTCTGCACAGCAGGGAGCCTGCTTCCTCCTCTCTCTCTGCCTGCCTTTCTGCCTACTTGTGATCTTTCTCTTAAAAAAAAAAAAAAGCAAGGCAATTATTAACTACAGATAAAACAAGAATTAAGAAAGGAAATGTAATCGGAGTGCACTACAGGGCCACGCGGTGAATAATATTTGTCCTAGGCAGACAATGTAAACAGGGACTATTGATTTAAAAACTGTAATCTACACGGGGAGGGGGAGGGACAGGAAACAGAGGGATGGGGATGAGGGTGTCAGAGAACTAGATCCTCATCTACTGTCGGAGGAAGTCAGCGGACTGCATCTAGAACTGATCATGGAAAAGACAACACTGTATACTTGTTTTTTAGAAACATGGGGATGAGTAAAGCTGGGGAAGCAGAAGTTGACCGCAGTGGCCTCCAGGGAGAGGACCATGTGGCCTGCGGAGAGCTGGAACAGGGAATCATATTTTGTTCTAAATATGTTAGTTCAGGGACACATGGGTGGCTCGGGTCATGATCTCAGGGTCCCAGGATTGAGTCCCGCATCTGGGCTCCCTGCTCGGTGGGGAGTCTGCTTCTCCCTCTGCTTCTGTGCATGCACTTTCTCATTATTTCAATTGAAAAAAATATATATGTTAGTTCAGTTTGACCTCTGAAACTGTGCACACTGCTAAAAAATTAGTTTTATAAACGGATTAATTTCTCCGAGCGCCTTTGCTTGCAGGTCTTTTGGAGGCCTCCGAACCGTTCTTTTGAACAGGCTCACCTTCCCTTTGAAAGATAAGGGCACCCCCTCCCTTAGAGCAGTGTCCTGCTCCCCCACCACCCGACCCTGAGCCTGGCAGGGAAATCTACTCAGAGACCATTAACCAAATGAACAGACTGCCCTCTTCACCTCAGAACAATCCTTAAAGCGCTGTGGGAGCTGAAGGGGCCCTCGTGCACCGTGTCCCACCACCTCCTCCTGCGGAACCCCTGACAGGAGCCGGCCTTGCTCTGGTCACAAAGGACCACAAGCTGAGTGGAATTAAACAACAGAAATGTATCCTCTCGTGGTTGTGGAGGCTAGAAGTAAGACGACATTGAGGTGTAGGCCTGGCCATGCTGCTTCCAAAGGCTTGAGGGAAGGATTCTTCTTTACCTCTCCCCGCGTCTGGTAGCCCTGGGCGCTCCTTGGCTCGTGAAAGCCTGGCCCCCGTCTCTGCCTCTGTCTTCACATGAGGGTCTTCACGTGGCTTTCTCCCCTCATCGCTTCACATCTTTGTTTTATAAAAACACAATTATATTGGATAAAAGGCCCACCCTACTCCAATATGCCTTCGTCTTAACAAACTACCTCTGTTAACAACCCTATTTCCCAATGAGGTCAGACTCCCAGGCAGTTAAGGCTTGAACATACCTTTGGGGAGGAGACGTGTACAACTCATGACAGCATGGAAAAAAGAATTTCTATTTTCTAAAGCACGTTTACCACTAGATTGCCTGGTAGCCCCTCTGCCCAAGTGGGGCGGCCCCGTCCACCAGCTCCCACCCGGGAAAGACAGTTCCTCCAGCTTGCTGAGAGGGAAAACTTGAATATTACTTCAGTGTGAGATTGCATTTTAAAGGAGCCTCTTAAACACCAAAGAGTCCTTTGAGAGCTAAATAAATGGAATCACTGATTCAATGAGAGACAGATTTTTAAACTTGGTAAAAGGCAGTGGGGGCGATATTTGAGAAAGTGTCCTTTCTGGAAGGCCTCCATTACACTTTGTGAGTTTCTACCCCTAACTCATGAGCTCAGACATGAAGGCAGGTGTCTGGGGACAGAAAGGCTCCCCCTCGTCTGAAAGGGTAGAACTTCCCTTCTGCTTCCTCATACTCTGGGGCTCCAGCAGTGCCTGGGAGGTCGGGGAGCGCAGGTGGCCATGGGATGCTTCCCGGATGCTCACCATTGTCCTGTCATTTGTGGCCTGTGCCTCTCCTGCCTGCATCCCATGGCCTGCTCCTTTCCAGTCACCACATTGACCCAATCAGGCCCATGATGGCACGGAGACAGGAGCCCAGGGTCATGGGTCTCTTTCTTGCCATGAAAGAGCAAGAGTGCTGGGCACACCCTTTTAGGATGACACAATCTTTTGGGTTGGAACGTGCTGTCTCTTCTTTTTTAAATTGAGACCACAGGCCTCTGTGGATAAGGACAGGCTGTCAGGTCATGCTAGCCCCGTGGTGTTTATTTTAAAAGCCGCAAGAATAAATCTGATTCACGTCTTTAGTGATTCAGCCTTCCTCGTAATTGTGAGGGAGGAGAAGTTTTTCCTCCACTTCCTTCTCCTCACTCCCCTTTTCCCCTTAGCAGTCCTAAGTCACACTAGTCCTTCTAAAAGTAGGAGCCCACACCTGTGTGTTAAGTGGTGTCACCCCAGTCTACATTATTAAAGAGCAAAGCAAAAGAGAAACGCAGAAGCACTGAGCCTTTTGTACAAAGAAGGTGATTTTGGTGGGGGTGGGAGGGTTTCCCACTGGCCCGCCACTCACTGCTCAGAACTGATGTGGACGGTGGGCTTTCGTGGCCGGAGCCCCATCTGTTAGATGGGAGGAGGATCCGAAAAGGTGGAAACCCAAGAGCCATGGTGAGCCCAGGGATCCGGGGCCACACAGACCAGACGTAGGGAAACCATTATGTTCTTCCACCAAAACAAATTTCAAAGGCAGCGATAAGACAAAAATGCTGGGTAATGACATGCCTGAGCTTTCTTTCATCTAAGCATCTGGAATGTCTTGAAAGCATTAATTACGTCTTCCTCCCTTTGGAGAGAGGAGGAACCCTGTGGTTGTCACCATGGCAGGGAACATCTCAGCTCACTGGGAAAGCTGAGAGCCCTGGACAGAAGCCTCCAGGAGATGGGGCTCAGCCTTGGCCCTGTCCACATGGGTTTCTCAGGCAAATTCCTTGACTGGAGTCTTGGTTTTGTTATGTGATGAATGGGAGCAATAGTGATAATCACAATAATCATACTACCCTCTGGTGTGAAACACTTTTGTGAAACAAGTGCTGATGCCCAGTATTGCGTGAGAGTGGCACCTGCTTATCTCAGGAGGCTGGTACTGCCATGGAGCCCATTTTGTGGATGAGAACATCAAGGCCTGGAGAGAAGGACTGGCTCTGGGAGTAAATAGAGATGTCAGTGTGGGACTGCAGGTCAGCTGACTGCAAAGCCAGCGCTGCTAGGAGGATAAGAAAGGCTAATGAGACGGATGTGGCAGAGTGTTCAGGCAAATTCCCCTCGGCACGGAAGTGAAAGGAGTCTTGGGACCAGAGTTCCAGGCCAGGCCTGCCATCCCGCCTCCCACCCGAGGCCACAGGCTACTGTCTCACCGGGTCCTTTCTTGGGGTTGTCCTTGTGCAAGTCTCGCTCAGAACTCCAGTGGCTTGATTATGTGGGAGAAACAGCACAGAATGTCCTATATTAAAATGTTATTTTGTTCCTTTCAAAACCCCCGGCAGGGCTTCTGAATCCTTCAGTCCAGAAAAGCCAAACCCTTCTAGCCTTAATTAGTTCTGCAAAGGCAATCGTCAAAGTGAGACGATAATTGAGAAACTGTGTTCTGGGTGTTGCTTTCTACCCCTTCCCAAAGCTTGAGAAACATTGTTGGACGGAGGAAAAAGATGGGGGTGAGATGTGACGTGTCTCCTCTCCTTTCAGTAATGAAAAGATGGCAGATTTTGTAACCAACGACGGTGCACTCCAAATTAGTGACATCAGATTCAACAGCACCAGGGCATGGATTCCCCCCTCAATGCATGCGAATAACCAGCCAGGAGGAAACTGCCACGCCCCCACCCCCAAAGGCCCTGTTCTGGATTGTTCCTCCCCGCCCCATTTTCGTCTGGCACCGTGCTGGGCGCTGCAGTTTCGCTGGGGGTGGGGTGCAGAATGGCGAGAAAACTGCGGCAGGTGGCGAGCCCCACAGTCCGCACTTGGCTTCAGTATTGGCAGACGGAAGAGCTGAAGAGTAGGCGAGGCAGACAGAGGGACACGGGACGACTGGGACACAGGATGGTGTCCTAGAGGCCAGCAGGCGAGGCTGGCGGCGCGCTTAGGGTCAGATCCAAATAGGTATCCAGCTAAATCGCGTGAGATTAGTGGTGTGGCCCAGGGGGACCGGCGGTCCTTGAAGATCCGAAGCCAGGATGTGAATAAGGGATGGGGCCGTGTGTGGGGGCGGGCGCCCCCTGGAGGCCGCGAGGCAGCGCTGCGAACCGGACGCGGGGCCGCTTCCCCCCACTCCCAGGGGGACAGACCGGCCCCCAAACTCACTGGAGACGCGACGCATGTGTTATTTTTAACCTTCGTTCAATTTTCTGCAAAAGAAACTTCTGCCTATTGAATCACGCGTGTCCTGAGTGAGAACCTAAGGCCCGAAGCCAGGTTTCCTCAAAAGCGAGTGGTTTCATGACTGCTGTCAGAGTCCCGGCACAAACCTGAACAGACGGAATCAAACATTCATCAAGGGGTTGTTCAGCCCTCTTAAAAAATATTGCTGCTGCTGCACTTCCCTGAGGGGTTCGCTCGGTGACAGTCGTGACAGCAGCGAACACTTACAGAACGTTGGCTCCACGGCCCGCTGTGCTCAGGTTTGCAAGGACCCAGCCTCTCCGGGTCACGTGAGGGGACCCTCGGTAACCGCGCCGCTAGGAGGGGAGGGGGCGGAGCTGGGCCCTGAACCGCGGCGGCCTGCTCCAGAGCCCTCAGAGAGGGCCACCCATCTGTCATCTCATCCCTCCACATGCCCAACAGAGGCCAGCATTCGCGGGTGCCGCGCACGGAGCCGCAGGGGCTCCTTCGGCTGGGAGATACAGGCAAGGTTTTGTGTTCATGTGTACTTTTCCGGAGAGAGGGTCTTTGCTCTGGGCACTTCCTTGGTCTCAATCACGGAGTAGCCGTGGGGCTTCGGGCCACTCACCTCTATGCCTCCGTTGGCTCACCTGCAGAATGAGGAGAGGGCAGGAAACCGGGGATCTCCCTGACTTCCTCCAGCTCCACTATCCGCTGCTCCGAGTTAGTCTGAGAAACATCTGAGCCCCCCCGCCCCATCCGTGCATGGTCCAGCTGCTTTGCAGTGTTGGGGCTACAGGGAAAAGTCATACCAGCCTGTGCCCCCAAGGAGCCCGTGTTCCCCCAGAGGGCAAGCAGCCAGCCGTTAGGTCCAGTCTCCTTCGCTGGCAGTTGGGGGCTGGGAGAGGGAAGCCTGAGGGCATAGCACGTTGGTCGAACATAAAGGCAGAGCCCCTCTTGGAACACTGGTGGCTGCTGGAGACCCCTGCCCCAGGCTGCTGTGAGTGGAGTCTGGTGTGAGGCCAGCAGGCTCCTGACTGAGCCCTCAGGACAAAGATCCTGCTGTCCCGCATGACTCCAATGGTGACCTGCCACTGAGCACTGCCTCACTCCCTCCAGTCAGGTTTGGAGTCTTAGTTCTTTCTCCAAAATCCCATTATGGGATCTTCTCATCCATCAGCTGGAGCCATCCACCCCTCGGGGTCACAGCTGGCTCGTCAGGACCCCGGGTCCAGACTCTGCCCTTTGGGGCTCATCCATCAGCCTCCACCCACCCTTCCTCACCCTCGCAGAGGCCCTCTGCTTCCCTCCCTGTCCGGTCCCTCTCCCTTCACCTCCCTGTGCTCTCTCGACAACAAATGAGATGCCTCTGACCCCCTGGTCAGGTTAGTTCCCCGCCAGGCCAACCAGCACGGTAGTTCCCCTGCCCATAGGGGTCCCAGCAGCTGCGAGCCAGCAGCAAGGGTGCCTCCCAGGACGGCTCTGCAGGGCGGTCACTTAATGCCCAGCAGCCACCTGCCGGGCAGGGTAAGAGTTTGCCCAGGGAGCACGCTCACCACTTCCCCTCCACAGTCTCTGCTCTCCACACACCCCTAGCCTCCCCTCCCGCTCCCCCTGACTCCCAGCAGACCACCTTGCCTCCTGCTTTAGAGGAACGAGTAATAGTCACCCCAAAGAAACTAATTTATTTTATGTATCTGTAACTTGATTAAAAAGAAGGCACATTGTAGGTGTTCTTCTGGGGCTTACTGTTTTTTTTTTTTTTAAGATTTTATTTATTTATTTGTCAGAGAGAGAGAGGGAGAGAGAGCAAGCACAGGCAGACAGAATGGCAGGCAGAGGCAGAGGGAGAAGCAGGCTCCCCGATGAGCAAGGAGCTTGATGTGGGACTCGATCCCAGGACGCCGGGATCATGACCTGAGCCGAAGGCAGCTGCTTAACCAACTGAGCCACCCGGGCGTCCCTGGGGCTTACTTTTTGCACTTACTGGACGTTGCTATGACCCATCCCTGTTGTGGCACGTACCTGCAGTTCATTCGTTTTAACTGCTCCAGAATGTTCCATGTGTGAAAATATCACAAAGGCATGAAAAACAGGATTCAGGATGGTGCTTACTTTCAGCAGGGCAGCCCAAGGGCAGGACACAGAAGGAACACATCGTAAGTTATTGTCAATAGACTAGTTCTTACACTGGGTGATTGTTTCACAGCTGCTTCTTATAATATTAATTTTAATACATAAATATCTCTGACATGTATGTACCTAAGAAGAGAATGTGCTATGAAATGAAACATACAATTAGTAATTTTACATTATTACTGTGACATAATCTTTTATAAGTATATTTAACCATAATCCTCATATATGCTATTATGTATATCTACGTATACATAATATGTAGTATATAATACATAATGTGAATTGTATGCTATATACTCATAAATAAAATATGTTTTATATACCATTGTTATGTATTATACAATGAATAACATACTATGTTATTTTATATGATACTTAATCTTTAGTGACATAAAAACTATATTATCATATATAATGATAATAAATTAAAATGCCCCTCCCACCCCCATCATGGCACCCCAGCTGCCACTGTTCTTCCTTCCCTTTTCAGAATCAAAGGTCTTCACAGTGTTGCCACCCTCCCTATCTGCATTTCTCTATCTTGAACCTCCTTCCTCATTCCATCCCATTCTGCCTTCTGACCCTCATTCCTCTGAAGCAGGTCTTGCCAAGGTCACCAATGGCCTCCGTGTCTCTGAATTCAGTGGCCCTTGCAGCCCGTCTTTGCCATGGCTTGGGGCTCCTCAGAACCTCATCTAAAGCTCTTCTCCCACTCTCTCCCTTCATACATTTCCTTGTCCTCATCTGTCCCCCAAGCTGGGTCATTGGTCATTGGTGACATCTCCAGCCATATGTCTCCTTTGAGCTCTGGATTCAAACATCTGGCTGCTCTATCTGGGTATCTTGGCGCTCTGCAACATGGCATGCCAAACGAAGCTCAGGTCCCCCTCCAGCCCCGTCCTTCTCCAGTGCTCCCTGTCTCTGCATGGGCAAATGACCAAGCTGGGCCAGGGATGGCCACCCCAAGCTCTAGAAAGTGTCCCCAGAAAGGGTATGGGGCCTTAGCCAGGTCAGTCAGAGCCCTTCCCCAGGATTTTTCTGTGTCTCTCAAGGAGCATACTCCCTTGCCTCTTGGATCATGAAACTGATGGGATATGAGATGGAGGATCCTGGTGAAAACCTGTCTGCAGTAGAGATAACGATGAGTCCAGGCAAAGTTGAGTCCTGGGGCTTTAAGGGCTGGTTCCAGTCCGCACGCCTCCTGCCTCCATTTCTGTACTACTTCCTTTGGTTTGTTGAGTACCTCTATATCTATCCAGTAAACCAAACTTTTTGCTTATGCTAGTTTCTGTTAAGATGGAGGGGCCCGTACAGAATGAAGAGGCCAAGACCTTATAAGTTCTCCCTGCATCTCTATTGTTAGGGTAGACTTACCCTTGTAACCTATGTCTGTTGGCTGGCAAGAATGAGCAGGATTCTAAGGGAGTGTGGCTGGCGTCCCAAGGCCAGCACAGCCCTAGGAGCTGGTGGGGGCTGTGGCTGGATGCTCCACTGAACACAGCTTCTCCAGCTTCTGTCCCCTTTTGGGAACAAGTGGCTGCCTCAGGGCTTGATCCCTGTGGGGATTGGGCCAGTGTCGGGGAACTACTCAGCTGTAGACAAGTGTCCCTCAGACCATGTGGGGTCCACTTCCACAGCCGTGCAAGCCTCGATGACAGTCACAATGGCAGAAGTGGGTTCCTGTGACTCTCTGGTTCTCTTCCTAGTGTTTGAATGCCACACTTCCGACCCAATCCCCAGCCTGGGTGTCGAGACAATTCTAGATGCCGCTGGGGGAGACCTCAAGAGGGGAATGCTGGCCTTTCTGCCAAAATGGTCCCATGTAGACCGAACGATGAATGGGAAGAAATTAGGAGACATGATGACATCCGTGCCTGAGGCTGAGCTGTGGGTCATGGTGATATTTATAGACCATACGGGGCGGCTGCGGAGCTGGTGGCCAGGTCAGCAGATGCTGCTGCCGGTAGTGGCACTAATGAGCATGGCGGCGTAGAGGCCGGGATTAGAGGCCTACAGCGCTCTCCTAGAGGGAGCACCTGTGTTTGGGAGATGCCTGAAGGATAAGATGAGGGTGGCTCCCTCCATGTCACCAGGAAGGAATCACCCGAAATGCAGTCTGTGGAAAATGAGCTATAATCGTGAGCTGGATCACCCCTGGGTGATCTGATAAAGTCAGTCTTCTGACCCTGCCGAGGGGAGAGGCAGTGGAGCAACCAACAATCCCGTGCTATTTCCTGTGTGTTTTTGCCATGTTTCAGCAGCCAAGAGCGAGAGGGGGAGGATGGGAGTGGTTCTAACGCCGTGCGAGGGTCCCTTGTCTCTCTGCATTTGGGTATCACCAAAAGAAGCTCCTGCGGCGTTTAGATCCGGGGAAGGCTAAGGACAGCTCGGTGGGGTGAGAAGTGTCCTGTGTTAACCAGGGAAGACAAAAAACACTTGACAGATCTGGTCTGAGGTGGCTGGTTGATTTACAGGCTAATGAGGGCTGGAAGAAACCAAGCTGTCCTTCACCTTCCCAGTGAATATTCGGTTTGTGGTCAGTGGTCCCTTCCTGGCCCTCCCTAGGACTCTGGGCAGCAATACTGGCCTTAGATCTGAACGAGAGGGGCCCCGGCCCTGAGGCCTGCTCTACAGAGGGTCCTGCCCTGACACTTTGTCTAGCCGCACCCTCCATGGGCATGGGGCCTGCAGGCCAAGGGGACGAGCCCACCTAGTGCTACCTCGTGCTCTGACTATCCAGGACCCCAGAATGCCCTGCTCTAATGACTGCACAGGTTCTTTACAGAGCTCATACTCCCAGGGGCTCACAGGGGTCCCAGAGGACAGTTCTTGGCGTGGGGTTATGAATAGAGCCTGGACATGAGGTCCAGGTGTCCCCGCATGTGCCACAAGGCCACTTGTGGCAAGGAATGGATCCAGCATTTGGAAGAGAAGGGTAACAGGCCTCAGGATAATAGTTAGAGACCGGAGAGTAGTTTTTCCCACACTACCGTCTTCCTCTGCAGAATTCCAACTCTGAGTCTTCTCAATTTGAACCTGGCCTTCAACCTCATTATCAATGTATATTTGTAAAGGTAGGAGAATAGAACATATTTAATTTAAAATGTTTGGCTTGGGGCACCTGGGTGGTTCAGTCATTAAGCATCTGCCTTCAGCTCAGGTCATGATCCCAGCGTCCTGGCATCGAGGCCCACACTGGGCTCCCTGCTCAGCGGGAAGCCTGCTTCTCCCTCTTCTACTACCCCTGCTTGTGTTCCCTTTCTCGCTGTGTCTCTTTCTGTCAAAGAAATAAATAAAATCTTCAAAAATGATAATAAAATAAAATGTTTAGCTTGATTTAAAACTTTTCAATGTTTATAGTATGAAAGCTTCCAAGTATACTCTGGGCCTGGACTTCCCAAGGCTCAGAGTGGCTGTGTTGGTCAGGGATGACCTTTGTTACATGTTGAGGCACTAGAGGCAAAGATCCACTTCAAGAGAGGAGAGACTCCTCCTGCTTGCTAAGTCAGGATCTTTTGAGCAGATAAAACAATGGAAGCTGAGATAATCAATTTTAAATTTATTTAGAATGAATAAAAGGGTGAGTAAGAGAGGGAGAGTCTGGGCATGTGCTTGTGTGTATGTGCATGCATTAATTTTAAGAATAGTAGAAGATGACCTTTAGAATCCCAAAAGACTGGAGATTTTATGGTGTCCTTCACTGTACAATCGAAAATTAAAATAATCTTAAATCACCAAAAATTAGTCCCCCAAATTCTGATTTTCCATACTGATTATTTCCTCATTTTGCAGATGAGGGAACAGTAGATTAGAGCTGTTAAGTGACTTAACAAAGGCACATGACCAGGATTCAGCCCAAGCACTATCATTCATGGCTTCTATCATGTTCATTATCATGCATGGCCTCTTGGCCAGGAGAACAGATCTCAGTGAGCTGGGGCCGGTGGGCAGGCTCCCCAAAAAACCAGCACTCCGGGAACAAGGCAGAAAGCACTGGTTAGTAGGTAAGCATTAAAGGCTACTCAGAAATCAGGTTCACTGCTCATCCTTGACCTCTTTGCTGGTGATAAGAGGCCGAGTTTTATGACAGAACTGCTAGGGTCTATCTGCCGGAAAATGCAAGACCTGCTTGGGAGGTTTCTGCAAAGTGGAAGCAGAGAAGGGAAATGTCGCCCCCTTGTGGTCCTCTTTAGTAGCGGCAGTAGGAGGCGTAGCAATCTTCGCTTTGGGATGAGTGGTTAAGACAAGGAAGCTTTCTTGTGTCCTACTGATCATTTTCAGGTGTCCTAAACGTCATTCTTTCCTGTATTTTATTCATTTTGGGGGTTCTGTAGGCAGGGTGACAAATATGGTCTCTTTTAGTCCATCTTAGCTGGATTGCTATTGATTTTTTTATGGTTACTTTTCTGTTCAGTGATTTGAAAGCTATATTTTCTTTTAATGAAAATTATCTTTACATTTTTATAAATATGTTCCCAACTTTATATGTAAGCGAACCATTATTCCTATAGTAACAATTTTAAAAATGAACTGATCTATTATATCCCTCTCATCAGTAATAAGGACAGCATCATTTACCTCTCTGCTGACCTAAATGTGTGTGTGCGTAGCAGTAACTACTTCTTAAACAATTGCCTTAGATTCGTTAAACTGATAATGAAAAACTAGACTTAGCTGTAAATTTACGTGCTTTAATTGCTCTCACTACTGTTTTTTAATTTCATGTTTTCTCTATTCTTGAGTTATTTACTTATATTGATTTCCCAATCAACCAGATACAGGATAGGCTAATTTTTTTTTCAAGTGGTGGACTTGGGATCCTTCACGTCTAAACATATCTTTATGTTCTCCCCATTCATCAACAATATGGAAACTGCCGTTGACTGTCGACGCCTCGTTTTAAAATATGGTATTGTTTTTCACCACCAAAAAATGTGTTTTTGAAGTACTCCCTTTTCATGACTGGCTGGTGTTTTCTGGTAAATGGATATTAACAGAGATTTTCTTAACCTTCCTGCTGCTTCTTGCAGTAACTCTGCTCCATGGAACATAGGGTCTTCCAATTTCTCAGACTGGTCTCCTGCTTTTGAACGATTAAGTCATTACATTATTTTTCTCCACGCTTATTCTTGACAGCATGAGTTCTCTGTTAGATTAAATGTGGTTCCTGTCAGATGTGTGGATCCATGTTCAATGGCCTCAAGGAAAAGGAAAGATTTCTATTTCTTACGGTTACATTGTGTTAGATGAGAGAATAGTTGTGCAGTAGCAGGGGATCCACAATAACTTGGTGGAAGGTTTCCTTTGGCAGATTTATTAAGGTGGCCAGCACGGAGCACCCCCTCCCTGCTTCCTCACTGCGACTTTGCAAACAGAGTTCCACAGTGTGAGCCCAGGCACCTTGCCTCCGCTCGAGGTCAGGCCTGGAGCCCACCTCATTCCCCCAGAGTCCCAGCCCTGCCTCAGCGCCATGGGCCAGCTCTGGGTAGAAGCTGGCACCCCCACCCCGGCCTTCCCTCTTCCTGTCCAGGGGGTGCTCCTGCCATGTGCAGGGAATGGCGGGTCCCTGGGCCCTAGGTCTTCTCTCCTGCGAGGCATCCTCTGAAGAGAGCGCTTGGCATTTCTGGAAGGTAGGAGTTCTGCTCTCGTGTCTGTCTGCCTTGGTTCTGCGGTGGACGTCTAGCGGTATGGAAGAAGAGCTCCCCTTGAGGGCTGCCAACACGGCCTTCAACAGCAGAGAGCTCTGTAGGGTGGTGTCAGCTCGTGGCTGTGCTCCTTGGTCTGAGCAGAGCTCCCAGCTGTGAGATTACAGAGCTGTTGTGTTGTGTGTGTGTTGGGGGGAGGGGTGGGCATGGTGACCTCAGGAGAGGAGACACTGATGGCCTTGGGGCAGGGCTGGCCTAGGGAGCTTCTGGGTACCTGGGTGTAGACGCGGCCCTGTGGACATAGGCCTGCCAGGAAGCAGCAGGCCCAGAAGTAATGATGGAGACTGTTTCGAGGGGATCTGCTCAAGACATTGTTAGTGGGAAAGTTGTGGAAAGGGCAAGTGTTTGTTAACCTGTGGCCCACAAAAACCTTCTCATTTCAGAGCCGGTTTCCTCATCTGTAAAGTGGATAATAACAGGACCTTCCTATGGGTTTTATGGGGTTCAAATGATGTCTAAGTGTGGGACACAATGCCTGACCTATGTGTGCAGATGCTCAACAGCTTCTGGGCTCCTTATTTGAGGAAAGAGGGGCAGGGATACAGTGGAATGGGCTCTTTCTTCGTCTTTCTCTTCCCTACTACCTCCATTCCCCTTTCATGCTCTGGGGGGACCTCTTCGCTCTCCCCAGCCTGCTAATTCTGGCCTGACACCTCTTTCCATTCCAGCCGGTGAATCTGCTTCCCCATGGGGACCATCCACGTTTGTTTTTGCAATCCTCTCCCTTACCCCAAGCCAACTACACTGATTTTCCTCCGAGAGCTATTTGCAAATCCACGTGGCTTTTCTCTTCGTAGAGGTCTACAGCATTTTGTCACCTCCCTCCCCATCAGAACTCAGTCATCTGCTTGGCTTTCCACATGTGAGGAATGGTTTCAAAGATAAGAGTTTCCTGTGTGGCTGGAGGTTTCCTTCTAAGGATTTCAGACCCGCCCTCCCCCTCCCCCCCGCTTCTGCTCCCCTGGGAGCAGGGAGAGCTGGGTGGCCAACAGAGATGGGTCACACACCAGGAAGCCAAGCACGGTAGATTTACTAGGGTAATAGGTGAGATAACAGCACATACATACAGAAATCCATGGGCAGAGATACCATCCGGCATCACAAACACCAAAGCAGCAGGGGAGTGGGGGGAAGGGGGCTCAGGAAGTGGCTTTGGAAAGTTCTCTTGAAAATCCAAGGGCAGCTTTGGTGCTCAGAGATTCAAACAGAAAACTATACAAAACCAACCCATAAATATATATATATATATATATATATATAATATATATGTGTGTATATATATATATAAAATTGCAAAATAAAAGCCCAAGAAACTAATCATCAATTTGCACATTAGTGGCTCAAAAAGTGTTAGCGTAGAGAAAGGCAAAACCGTTCGTGGGGATAACGCGTGATCCAGGGGGCTGGCATTTCCGTAGCAGAAAGAGTATTTACATGGAACCCCTATCTGAGACTTCACTATACTAGGAAAAGCTATACACAGACAATGCATGTACAAGGGAAGACGATTGTCAGACACAGACATTTCACTGAAACCATCCACGGCTTTAGAGAACACGGCACTCTCTAACTAGACCCCTGCATATCCAGCCAGGTGAGCTTGGACCCTCTCCCCAAGCGAGGCTTCCCGGGAGAGGGAGAACACGGCGCCGGACTCAGCGGCTGAAGCATAGATGGCAGGAGTTTAAGGGTGGACTATACCACGGAGATTAAGCCGTCACCCACAAGGCAGGTCTAATAGGCATGAGGTGCGGTTGAGATGTGGGGGCAGGGATCCCCAAAGTATCTCATTTTATAAGAGCTTTGATGACTTTAAATTGGCCCCTCTGTCCTTGGTCCAACTGTCATCCTCCTCCTGATTCATTTAGAAAGGGAAGATCTAAAAGTTATATGAGATGATCTGCTGGAGGGGAGAACGGTGAGGGGGTTTTCTACAGCTCTTCTCCCACCACCCCAAGCCTTTAAGGTTTCTCTAAGCTACTTAGAGTTCGAGGACTTGCCACGTCCGTGACGGCCTCATCCTGCTCCTTGGGAACAGGGCGGGTGGGAAGAAAGCTGAGGAGCCACCACACCGGGAAAGCTCTTGAGGCTTGGTCTCCGGCCTCACCTGTGTCCCTGTGTCAGTGACTGTGACCATTTCTCCTCCATCTCAGGCCCAGTTTCTCATAGCAATGACCCAACTTTTGGGGTCATCTTGAAGGCAAATGGCACCAAACACCGATTTGGCAAAACCCAAGTACGAACCAAGACAAACCATCATTTTTGTATTTTTAAGAAAACCCTCAACTGGAGATGCTAATTATTCCTAGAAAGAGAAACCTATCTACATAAAATGAGGAAAGAAGATTTCTCCACTAAAGGAGGACACCCCCACCCGAAACAGCCACGTCGCTTCCTGGGTGAGGGTGGCTTCTCGGGTGAGAGGCTCGAGAGGGTTGGATATGCTCTGGTGACAGGGCTCCCCTGTGCTTTTATTTCTGGCAAAAAGTATGCCCCATCCGGGTGGGTGGGCTGGCTAGACGGGGCATTGGGCAGTCACACTGCGACACCAGGGAAACTGCAGCAGATGAATAACCGATGACGGTGTTTCTTCAGAGTCCGTTCAGGCCTCTGGCTTTTCATGTTTACTTGTCCCTTTTGGAACAGATGAGGAACAATGATGGGGTGCCCTGTCCTTTCTGTGGGCGTGGAGAGCATGGGTTTACCTCCTCCCTAGTTTCTTCTCAGACCCTTTCAGTGCTATTGTCTTTGAGAGTTTGCATTGACTCAACTGGTGAGAGAGATACAAGACCTGTTCCCTCTACGCTCAGAGTCAGCAGCAGCTCTAGCAACGAATTCAGTGGCTTCCGCTGACCTGCGTAAGGAACAGGAGTAAGGACTGCATGCTTTCGCATTTGCTCAAGAGTCAAAAACTGATCACTCCTGGCCTAGAACTGGAACATAGACTATGCACTTGTGCAAAAAAGGGCCTCCAGAGGCTGATGGTGGGCTACGTGTCCATCTACCCCAATGCATACCTCCACTGAAAAATCCAAACTTCTTTTTGATCTTTTCGGCTTTCAGAATTGAATCATGCTGTTGGGGGGAATGGTTCTTTCAAATCCAGGGTAAGCAGAACAGTGGCCTATAAGGACAGCAATAGCCCTGTTATGATGGTGCTGAGTGACATCTGAATGACTGCCTTGCCACACTCAGGGCATCAGACCCGGGGAGAGGAGTCAAGGCTCAGTGTATGCAAATCCACAGGAGGACAGCGATGCTTCTAATGGGGTTCTTACAGACCGGGGTCCTCATCCAAACCCCTGCAAGTCCCTTAAAAAGAACTTCTCTGTCTGCAGAGGAAGATCCCCGTTTTCGTTAGAGGACTGTTGAGGGAGGCTATATTTTTAAAAAGACTTATCTATTTGAGGGGCACCTGGGTGGCTCAGTGGTTAAGCATCCACGGTCGGCTCAGGTCATGGTCCCAGGGTCCTGGGATCGAGCCCCGCATCGGGCTCCCTGCTCCGCGGGAAGCCTGCTTCTCCCTCTCTCTCTCCCACTGCTTGCGTTCCCTCTCTCGCTGTGTCTCTCTGTCAAATAAGTAAATAAAATCTTTTTTTTAAAAAAAAAGATTTACTTATTTGAGAGAGAGAGAGAGAGCAAGGGAGCAAGGCTGGGTGGGAGGGACAGAGGGAAAGGAAGCGAGAACCTCAAGCAGGCTCCACACTGAGCATGGAACCCAGCAAAGGGCTCGATCCCAGGACACTGAGACCATGACCTGAGCCAAAGCCAAGAGTCAGATGCTTAACCAACTGCACCACCCAGGCGCCCCTTGGGGCAGGTGATTGTTATCTCTGTGTTACCTGGCTGAATTTGGACAGTTACTTGGGTCACTACAGGCCAGGAAGCTCTAATGGAGCACAGATCTGTGCTAGAGGCCTGCCTCTTGGCAAAGCTTTTTGCAAAGTTTGAGGAAGGTCACATGGTGTGGACGGTTCTCTCACATCACTTCTGGGTGTCAGCCACCAGCGCACAGAGAGTCACTGGAGCCAAGTTGTGTCTCTGTAACCATCTCTCCTGCTGCCTCCCCAAGCCACCCCTGCCTGACTTTCCATGGAAACAACCTCCAAACCTCCCCACTTTCCAGGTCAGACATCAGTCACACTGCAGACTGGCTCCCGTGTTCTCAGCCCTTGCTGCAGCATGTCCAAGCACAGCGGCTCCTCCTGCCCACCCACTCTGAGCCCCACTTAGAGACATTTTCTCCAGACAGACACTGGTCAAAGTTTTCAGCCAACTTTTTCCAGACCCAAAGAAAACGTCCCGTCCTCTCCCTAGAAGCCCACGGTTTTGTTCGGACTGCACGTCTCCTGCAGCGGCATCCAATGCGCTACCCCCGACACTCACGCAAGAGTAAGAAACCGGCAGAGGGCCTCCCGGATCCCATGGCAGTTCTGCGGTGGGACGAGACAGACCTGGAAACCGCACCAAGCATTAGCTCTTTGAATGCTTCCCTCTCCTTGTTGAAAATCTTTCCTAAGATGCCTTACTCAAAGAGCTTTGGGGAAGTGAAATTCTGTGCAGGAAGCAAGCTATGCACTATAAAGAAAAAACGGAGTGTAAGGCAGGCCACCAGGCACGTTTCTGAGCTGATGGACCTCATTAGGAGGTCTGAGCCTTCACCACATTTCTCTCCAGCCATTCTCCACTCAATCGCCTAGTGGACTTTTGTGAAAGTCAAGCTGACCATGACGCCCTGATTGGAAGCCATCAGCAGCTCCAAACCCCCTTCAGTATAAAATCTAGTTGCACACTTCTGCAGATTTCTCTCTGAGCCAGCCCTGCCCACCTATGAAACAAAGCCCCCGTCCATTACACCTTATGCTCCGGCGTTCCTGTGTGACTCCGTGGGCCTGTCATGGAGTTTTGTGCTTCTGTGCCTTTGCACATGCTCTTCCCTCAGCACGAATATCCCACCAACCCTTTTGTCTTCCTGGAGAATTCCTCCTTGTCAGAAAACCTAACTTAATCATCACATCTTTCAGGAAAGTTTCTCTGGTCCAGAAGACAATAAACCATTACTTCCTTATGTCATCTCTGCCCCCTTGCCCTTTTCGTAACTTGCCTACAAGCCTCCTATACCTAAAAACCTCTGTGGGCAGGGACTACGTTCTGCCTTCTGACTCGACCCATGACCCAAGCTCATGGCGTTTTGTTGGTGGTGGTGGTTGTGTTCGAAGGCATGAGGATGAACAAATGCATAAATAAAAGGTGGACCCATGGCATAAATTCCAAGGATGATCCTCCAGCAAGGCTGTGCTGTTTTCACCTAAATGAGGCCTCGTTGTGGTAAAGGGAATAAAGAGAATTTGTTGAATGCGGAGAGTCAATCAACATCATCTCTGAGCTACAACCACTCCAACACAAAAAGCTGCATCAATGGTGATCCTCTCCATTCATCCCGTAACATTGTTTGCTGCTGATGATTCTAGCCACAACGAGGGGTTTCTTTTAATGATGGCATAATGCCTGGTGCTTTGTGGGTGCTTCACAAATATTGTGAGGGATGAAAGGATGAATGTGAAATCTAGTTTTTCAAAGAAGGCATCAAAGGACTGGCTTTTAAAGGCATTTCCCATTGACTTTTCTGAGACATCAGATGCCCCTGATCACGGGGTTGCCCATCACAAGGCCCATCAGAAAGTAGAGCGGAGCAGGAGCTGGGATAGCATTTAGAGATCTGCACGAGAGAGACACAGTTCTGCATTCTCCTTAGTCATGCTTCCTTTCTTCTCAAGAAACAGCCCCCCGTACTCTGGCTCAACCAGAAGTCTCCTGCCTCTCCTCCGTCAGAGGTCCGCACTGGCCTCGCCACAGTCCACGTTTGTCAGAAGCTTAACATGCACTGATGAGGGAGAACACAGGTAGTTTCCTGCCTTCATTTCAAATGCTGACATTACACAGTGGAGACCAGTCACAGAAATGGGTCCTGGACTAAATTAAACCCCCCGCTTGGGGATTTCAAGTTTTCGAATCATCGTAATTGTTAAGAACAAAGGCTCTGGGCTCAGACTGACCCAGAGGTCAAATCCAGGCTCTGGATCTTTCTAGCCAAGTTACCCGGAGCAGTCAATTGTCCTTTTGGGGGCTCAGTTTTCTTACTGGTAAAATGGGACTGTCTTAACCACATCACAGGACTATCGTGACCGTCCAAGGGTATAACGTATGGAAAGCCTGCACAGTGTCTGTATATAGAAAGTGCTCAAAAGTGAAAAACTATGATTAAGAACTTCAAAAGTACTTTCACCATAATCAGAACAAAAAGGAAAAATACTCTTTGAAGACACTGTGCTATAAAGAGAATGGATTGTCTACTTTTTTAGGAGCCAACAATGCTCATTAATCGGTGTCCCGTGGAAGAGTATGAACGGAGAGTGTTGGCGTTAACAGCAGCAGCCGTGGCTCTTGCTAGGCCCCGGGATGGACAGGTAGTGACAGGGCAAGGACACCCAAGCTGATTGTTCTGATAGCTGATCCAAGAGAATTAATTCTCAAGGGCTCATCTCATTCTCCTCTGTTGGACCCAGAATGACTGAGTCAGAACCCAAAGGAGCCAAAGTCGAGGTGCCAAGGGTAAGATGCCAGTTCCAGTCTGTGAGCCAGTGCTTCCAGGTTGGAAAGAAGGTCAGGGGACACCTGACCGCCAGACAGGAGTGAAACAGGTACAGCCACATTGCTCCATGTACCATGCAAAGCTAGAAAGCATAGCATTTCCTGTGTTGTTTTGATCCTCCTTGTACAACCCAAAGCCAACAGAGGATCTGAATTACCCCAAATTTCCGCCCTGAGCATGAGACAACTTTTCTCTAAGCTAAATTTGGTTTTAGTTTTGAAGCGCCTGAGATCCACGATTCAAATGGGCCAAGTTCCTGGCTTCTTACATTGATTAAACGATGCCCAATCCTGTGGCTGACTTGGCTTGCCCTTATGTATGCCCGCTCTTACAATTCTTCATCCACCCATCGTTCAGGAGGTTCCATGAAGAAAGCTCAGGGTTAGTGGTTGGGGAAGTACAAGCTAAGCCATCAGCCCTTGGGAACAAAGATTAACTCCTGGTGTAGGGGACGGGTCAATTTGTCTAGTTACTGAGAGCAGCAGGGCGGGGACCCTATGGAAAAGAGAGATTTCTAAACTGTGACAGCTCCATTAGCAGGAGATTGGATTCCTGTGAGGAAGAGGACCTTGCTCAGGGGAAGTCTCAACGTGTCTGATTTGGTCTGAGACTTGTGAGGCCTTTACAGCCCACTCTGGC
This sequence comes from Enhydra lutris kenyoni, assembly GCF_002288905.1. NCBI lineage: Eukaryota > Metazoa > Chordata > Mammalia > Carnivora > Mustelidae > Enhydra > Enhydra lutris. Next base: position 21,197,905 of record NW_019154102.1, read on the forward strand.
CTTCTGCCCCAGGCTCAGACTGGTGGACTGCATCCTCACAAAGGTAGCCCACAACTAGGCAGTGTTGTGTAGTGGAAAGAGCACTGGACTGGGGGCCAGGAGACCCCAATTCTAGTGGAGGCTCTACCACTAACTAGCTGTGTGACCTTGGGAAAGTCACCTGATTTCTCTGGGGCAAATGGAAAATGAGGGGTTGGTTGGGTCATCTCTAAGTTCCCCCTCAGAGTGTGATCCAGGGTCCTATTCTATCCCTCCTTGGCCCTGTGCTTCCAGGGACAGAGATGGGAGAAGGGAAGGGGTGGAGGGAGAGGGTGTGGATGGGAGCCCAAGGGCACTACCAATCAGGACTCCACTTTCTCCTTCTTTTTGCTCTTTTTCAGGAAGGACGGGGTTCGGAATTTCTTCTTCTTTTTGGAGGGAGACTTGGAAGGTGAGCCCTCTGGGGACATGGGGCCGCTGGTGACCGACTCGGTTTTGTCCTTAGAGGTATCAACATCTGTGTCGGCATTGGTGGTCATCTGGCTCAAGCCTTTGCTGAGAATTTCCTCTGCGGTCTGTTCGTCCTCCCTCCCGTTGACCACCACTCCTTCTGGCTGTGTGGTTTCAGGCTCTGTGGTGGCTTTGCTTGTTTCTGTCTTCTTAGCACCTTCTAGGAAAAGATTAAAAGATACAACCCATAAGATTTTGACCAGGTGAGAATTTCCATGTGCGGCTAACAGAACCATTTCTAGGCAGTTCTATAAAATAAGTCTAGGGCAAAAGGAGGGACAGGCTGACATTGTAGGGGGAAAGGGTTAGGCAGGGTTCTCACCCGAAACCTGTACCCTCTTTCACGAAACCTGCCTTGGGAACAGGCCCTTGGCAAGTCTTTTATTCTGGGTCCTTGTCTACAAATGTAAACAGGTAATGATGTCCAAATGTGGCAATACGGCCCAGTTGAGAGCTTCTGTAGTACGAAATGTGGGGACAGACCCAGGTGAGGAGAGAGGTTATAGGAAGGAGGAGACCACTAACACATACAACTCAGTGGAAGAATCTAAGAACTGTTGTAACCAGTTCAGTTTCACCAGTAAAAATATGGAAATTAAAGGGTTTTTTTAAAGATTTCATTTTATTTATTTGACAGAGAGAGAGAAAGAGACAGCGAGAGAGGGAACACAAGCAGGGGGAGTGGGAGAGGGAGAAGCAGGCTTCCCGCAGAGCAGGGAGCCCGATGCGGGGCTCGGTCCCAGGACCCTGGGATCATGACCTGAGCCAAAGGCAGATGCTTAACGACTGAGCCATCCAGGCATTTAATTAAAAAATTAAAAAATTTTTTAAAGCTTTTATTTAAATTCTAGTTAGCTAACATGGAAATTACATGTTTTTAATACCAATCTCATTTCTGATACCAGAGAGGAACTTTTGGAAAAATGGAGAGTATCTTTCCAATAGGCAGAAAGGGGAAGGCAGAGGGAGAATGGAATTCCCTGAGTGATATGGACCCCATATTTCTAAGATAAAAGGATTAACCAAAGGGGAAGTTGCCTGGTTGGCCCACTCTAGCGGTCACCTGGAGGGAACCTATTTGGATTGCTGCCATGTTCAAAGCCAGAGCTGCTCAGGCCCCAGAAACTGAACCCCACTACTGCCCTTTCTCCCCCTTCCCACTCTTTCCCCCACCTTGCTTCCACTCAAGCTTTGAAATGCCTGGGTGGGGAGAGAGGAGGGGGAATTCTAAAACCACAGACTCTGAAAAGTAGAAAGGAATTTAAAGATCATCTAGCTCAGCTCCTCCCATTTTACAGAAATGAAAACTGAGTCAAGTAGTAAAAGTGAGCAGACCTCAATCTCCTGACATCCAGTTTTGTGCTCTTTTCATTATGTGAAACTGAGAGGAGTGTGTGAGTGTATGAGAACGTGTGTGTGCATGTGTTTGTGAGTGTGTGAGGATGTGTGTGCATGTGTGAATTTGTAAGTGTGTGAATGTGGAGTGAGCTGTGTGAATAAGTATGGGGGTGTGGTGCGTGAGTGTGTGGGTGAGTGTATGAGTTGTGCTGAGTTTGTGTGTGTGGGCATGTGAGTTTGTGAATGGGTATGTGGGTGTGGTGTGTGAATGCTGGTGTGTGTGAGTGAGCTGTATGAGATCTCATACCACAGGAAGGTAATGGGCATGCACCACTCTCTAGGAATGTGAGCAATGGGGGACGTATGACTGGTATGACTTATAGAAGGAAGGGGTGGGGAAGGAAGTTTTAGGAAAAAACTAGGGTACTTGATAGGGGTAAAGACCAGAGAAATGTATGATTACATGGGACACAGGACAGAGGGTTGTAAATCTGGGGACAGAATGGGCTAGTTTGACTGTGGACAAATTCTTATTTGTTAGGTCTTTTCCAACTTCTGAACTTCTCTACGCAAGTCAACGTCCTCTTCCAGATGGCTCTTGAGGACTGTCTCTCTCTTAGCATCCAACACCTTGGCCCTGGCTTCCATCCTTCTACTGTCCTGCCCATGTCCTCTCATCATCCAGTTACTAAGTTCCCTACTACATCCAGCCTTTACTCCGATGGCCTGCACTCTTACCCTCCCACCATGTGTCCCCATGGTCATCACCTGGCAATAGTCTTGAAATCAATACACTTGTCTAAATTCAACCTTCTGTCCATTCTCCTCCTTTACCTGCTAGTTGGCCTCTTAAACCCTCTGACCTGGCTCAAGCCTCCCCTGAAATTTGACAATGATCTTGCCCCAAATTCTCTAAATCCATTGCTGATATATCCATTTTATAGTTTCATGTGTCATTTTTCTTCTTTTTTTTTTTTTAAGAGGACACAGTTAGGTATGGTCCCCTGCCACAATGAATCTGAGCTGGCCCTGTGGTTCACAGCCACCAACAGAATGCTGAGTAAGTGCCAAGGAGCCAGCCTTAGGCTGAAGACTTAAGAAGGCCTAGAAGTTCCTGCTTTCAGAGTTTGGGGAGCCTTGAGCCACTGTGTAATGAAGTCTGACTGCCTTGATGGAAACACACATGGAGAGGCCCTACAACCACATTAAGAGAGACAGAGAGACAGAGACCTAGCCATCCCCGTGTCCCAGCTGAGCCCAGCCTTCCAGCTGTTCCGGCCAAGGCGCCTGACATGAGTACGCCATCTTGGAAGTCCCAGTTCAGTCAGGCTCCCAGACAAATGCAGCCACGGCTTACCTGAATGGAACAGAATCATCCAGCTGAGCCTGGTCAACCCACAGAAAAATGGATTTCCATAAAACCAGCTCTTATTATGCACCGTGATTCAGTAATTATCTATTGCTACGTAACAACCTCCATCCCCAAGTTTATTGGCTTGAAACAGCATGCCTGTATTCTCTCTCACAATCCCAAGAACACAGTACGTAATGAGAACTGATTGATGGAAGCAAGTTACAAGGCCCTTTTGTATCCATTTGCTCATTTTATCCCAGTAACAGTGCTATGGCTTAGGATAGGACAAGGATTCTTGTTAGGCAGCCCCCCATTCTGCAGGGTTTTTAAGTGACTTATTTGAGATGGCAAAATCGGTAAGTGACAGTGCTGATCATCTGATCCTGAATGCAGGGCTCTTTCTGGCAGGCACTGCCAGTGCTCCTGAGAGGTTATCGGGGGATGGAGTCAGCAGGTGCAGGGATCAGGAGCTGATCAAAGAGAAGGCGATGACAGAGATGACCAGATGTGGAGGAAGAGGGTTTGAAAGAGTCTCCTTCAGGGAGGCTGATGAGGTAGAAGAGAGAGGAGGAGGGACACCGAGGTGACTCAGCACCAGAGCATGGTGGCACGCAGTGAAAAGCCACCCCTGATTCAAGCGGGGAGCTAATGTGAAAGCGCTCACCTTGATGGGAGTGGGAGGCTCAGCCTTGTCAGCCCTGAGGAGCTGGGCAAGCCACCGTGTGGCATGGCCATGGCCCTCTATGCCCCACCCTGATTACCCAAAGCAGCAATAACTCTGGCCTCATCGTGCGGGCTCAGCTCTGTCTGTACTATGGGCCGAATCTTCAGGGAAGAAGATCTTGATTTTTCTAACAACTCTACCAGGGTGTGCCCCTCCATGAAGGCACAGATTTGCACCAGAGAGGGCAAGAATAGTGCTACCCGTGGGAATAATGTCAGGGTAGGTAAGCACTTATCCTACACCCCTCCTTCCACACTCTGTCCCTCTGAACAGCAGAGGTTGCTCCCAGAGGTTCCCAGGAGCTGAAATGCGATTACCATCCCTTGTCCCACTGCTGTCATAAGCTGCCTCTCCCGCTTGGATTTCCCTCCTGTGGCTGGTGCGCACCCCTGGGGGATGTTGAAGACATGGTCAGGCCAGGTGCTCTAAGCATCTCCAGAAGGCAGTTGGTTCTCGGGCCATTCAGGCTCTGTGCCACAGCCCTAGAAGAGTTCATGGGCTCCTTGGAGGGGCCATTAGGAAAAGGGATGCCGATGTGCCCATGAGGGCCATAAGGACTCCTCCACAGGGAGGGCCCAGGAGCTGGACCCCTGCCCTTTCACTGTGCAGGCTTGTTGCCTCTGGGTGGCATGCCCCATGTGAGGATGAGAGTGTGTGTATGTGCACGAGTCCATCCTATGTGTGCATATCCCAGAGGGAAGCCTGCCCATGCAGAGCACATGTGGAGTTGGTCATGAGCTTTATAGCCAAGAAACCTCCCAAAGTCAGGGTTGCCAAAGAAAAAGCTGGGGATAAACACATTTTTTTTTTTTAAAGAGACCTCCCTCCCCCATTGCAAGTGTTGGGGTGAGTTAGTAAATAGCCTCTCTATACTTACTACAGAGACAAGTATTCAGAATCGGAGGAAACTCCTTTGATGAAGGCACAAATGGGAAGAGAAAGGAAGACATTGTGGAGACAGGTTGATAACACCACGATGAGACACAATGAACACAAACAGGGGACATCCACTTGGAGCTCTGGCCACAAGCAGATGAGTTTCCTCTGGCAACACTGGGATTACACTCAAGGCAACAATCTGCCTGTGGAGGGAGCTCAGAGGTTGGGGGGTTCTAGCAGCATCCACACGTGTGGTCAGTCTATCCAGAACAGGGAAAATCACAGGGGACCTAGGGAGCAGTGTTCCTGCCTAGAGGGACTCTAGGACCTCAATAAAGACAGTTTTACGATCTAGGTAGTATAGACATAATATAATATAATATAATAGTATTATTATCCACCATATGTATATTATTAATCATAATCACAATCAGATCTTACATTTAAATTTTTTCTTTTATATTTTTCATTTCATTCTTTATGAATGAAATTTTTATATTTTCCATTTCATGCTTTATGTTTTCATCTACAGCTTTCTTATATGTATAAGAACCTTAAAAAGGGAAAATACTGGTAGTCCCTTTTCACAGACAAGGAAACTGAGGCACAAAGATTACCTGATTTTCTAAAATTAGCAGTAGGGTTGTTATTAGTTAGCAGTTGAGTTGGGCCTAGACCTTAGTTCTGTAAACCCGTATCTAATGAAGTGGTTCTCAGCCTGGGCTACACATTTGATGTAGCTGGAGAGATCTTAAAACTCCAGTGTACTCTTCTGTACCCCATCCCCAGACCATTTAACTGAGAACCACAGGGGATGCTGTGGTGGGACCCAGGCCAGTGTCAGGATTTTTAAACCTCGCCAGGTAATTCCAGTGTGTTGAGATTCCAAAGGCTGAGAATGACATCATGAGCCTTACCTGGGAGCTTGTTAGAAATATACAGTCTCAGGTTCCACCCCACACCTATTGCATCAGAAACTTCATTTCAACAAGATCCTGGTGATCCCTAAGCACATTAGAGTCTGAGCACTAGGCTGGTGCATCTAGAAAGACCCACCAGCCAACCTAGTCTGAGTGAGAGGTGGGAAGGCTGTGAGTCAATCATTATTGCTTAAACAGGGACTTAACTGTAAGCTGTGTTGTCACAGCCTTTGAATGAAACAAGCTTAAATTTGGAAACCCCTATTTCAAACTCCCTAGAAATGGCAGAACAGAAAGCTTTCTGGGTAGCAGACAAGTCCTGCTGAAAGGCAGAGTCCCTGGAGTGAGCATGTCTGCCCTGCCTTCTGTGCAGACCCCTTTCTGAGCTGTGGAGATGCCTCCTCCCTTCTAGCTGCTCAGCTCCACTTACCGTCTAAAGACTTGGAGGGAGAGACCGCAGGGCTCTTAGTCTCTGACTTCGCTGGGCTCTGTGCTGGAGAAGCTGGTGCAGACCTTACAGGTGAGCCAGGCTCCTCGGCAGTGGTTTCTTTCTCTCCTGAAAATACAGAAAACCACCCCAGGATAGGGGTCAAATAGATGAAAGGAGAATATTTATTTAAAAAAAAAAAGCCTTCTGGGGCGCCTGGGTGGCTCAGTGGGTTAAGCCGCTGCCTTCGGCTCGGGTCATGATCTCAGGGTCCTGGGATCGAGTCCCGCATCGGGCTCTCTGCTTAGCAGGGAGCCTGCTTCCCTCTCTCTCTCTCTCTGCCTGCCTCTGTCTGCTGTGATCTCTCTCTGTCAAATAAATAAATGAAATCTTTAAAAAAAAAAAAAAAGCCTTCTTCCAGCTGGCCCCCATTTCTCCTAACTGAAGTTAGCTGCTTCCCCCAAACTTTTATCTTTTTATTTTTATTTTTTAAAAAGATTTTTATCTATTTATTTGAGAGAGAGAGAGATCACAAGTAGGCAGAGAGGCAGGCAGAAAGAGAGGGGGAAGCAGGCTCCCTGCTGAGCAGAGAGCCAATGTGGGGCTCGATCCCAGGACCCTGAGACCATGACCTGAGCTGAAGGCAGAGGCTTAACCCACAGGGTCACCCAGGTGCACCTGCTTCCCCCACACTTTTAAAAATTGCCACTACATCTGGGGGCGGGGTGCAGGGAGGCAAATGGGAGGAGTCAGAGTCGTATTCTGTTTCCTCCACCCAAACACATCTGCCAGTGGGATGTCAGCCCCAGTGTGGACCCCAAGCCTGCAGGCTTCCCATCCATGATCTGTTTGCGTATGGCTTATTTATTATTTATCTAATTTTCATGTTCAGCCCAAATAATCCCTAAGGATAGAAAGCACCACATTTTCTATCTATTTTTTCAACTGTCCCATTAGAACTTCAAGCAAGCTAGCAAGGGTTTTTCTAGGGCCTGTTTGTGCCCAAGAAGATGGCTGACCCTGGGTGGGGTGGGGGGTCGTGGAAGAGGGTCCTCCTGAGGGAATGACAGCCCAGCCTGGTGGGCAAAACCAGGAGCTGAATTCCTCTGTGTCTCAGACCCCAAGTGCTCTTGAAAAAAAGAGAAGGGACAGCTCAAAGGCGGGGTGGGGTAGAGAGGGACAGAGAGGGCTTTTTAGCTGGAAGAGGGGCTTGAGATGGAAGTTCTGGGGTCAGGATAGCCAAAAGGGAAACCATGCCTGGAAGGGACAAAGGCATGAATGAGAGCATACAAGCGATCATGAGTGCATATCTGGCACTCAATACAGAGAGATGGGCTTGACTGGAGATTCTGAAATAAAGAAGGAATAAGGAAAAGACCACAGGTAGCTGGTGCGAGTTTTCATTGCCAGGCTAAAAGGTTTATACTGGATCTGACAGATTCATAGTAATTATCACTATTATAATTATCTTATCATAGCTCATTTTATCTGACCTCCCCCGTACTTCCAGGCCCTGTTCTAAGCACTTATGAGGATTACCTCCTTTAAGCCCAGGTGAGAGGGTCTGACAAGGTCATGGCAGCACGATGTCACCGTGAGGTGCTGGGCCATGAGGACCATTACATAAGTCACAGCATCACGCTGGTAAGAATATGACTTGGCTGATGGGGCAGGAAGGGCAAACTGGGAATGTGATGGGGGAGAGGGAGAAGTGAAGGCTGAACGTGAAGGCGAGGCAAGGCTAGACGGAGCCCCAGGGGGCCTGTCAGACGGGAGGCATGGGTCCCAGGGTCACTGGCGGGAGCGAGCCTTGCTGGTTGTTCTGCTGCCCCTCTGGGTGCCCCCAGCTCTCCCTCCACTCTGGGCCAGCCCGGCGTATTTACCGTCAAGCTCTAGTTTCTTCCTCTCCACCTCCTTCTTGTATTCCTCCAGCTCCTGGTCAGTGAGTTGGCTGAAGGGGTTGGGCACAGTCTCCTCTGAGTCGTCTTTGGTGTCTGCATCGCCCTTGGACATCAGCTGGCTCTCTGTAGACTGAAAGTTAACCACAGAGTGTGTGTTGCTCTCTGAATGCCGCAGTCAGGGCCCAGGCCCGAGCGTCCTCTCAGACTCATGTGGCTGCCAGCGGTCCTGCCAGGGGCAGCGTGGCATGCGGCTCCTCGGAAACAGCTCAGGGCCTTGGGGCAGGGCTTGTTCATTCCTTCCCACAGCTACCTCACCCCCAGACCTGGGTTCTTTGCAACTGCCTGGATGAATGCAGGGAGTCCACCCTCTGCCCCGGAAATAAAATCGAAGGATGCTCCCAAGTGGAAGGAAGACACACGTTTATTGCAGTCCCTCCTGCGGATGCTTGCAAGCCATCACTACGCAAATACAGTCGACAGCCCGGAGTCAGTTAGCCAAAAGCCAGCAAGCAAAGCACTGGCTCAAGCCCGCTTCATGCCAGCCATTCCCCACTGTGCCCTCCTCCCACCCCCCAACAGCAGCACAAGCCACAGCACACAGCAGGAAGTCAAATGCAAAACACACAATGGCTTCAGCGTTCTCAGTCCAAACTGTTAGTCCTGTTTTGCACACAGTCATAAATTACAAGGGGCCAAGGTCCTGAATCTTGGATCTTCAACCTGCCTGGACTGCAGGTCCCTGGTGGGGGACGTGGGGGAGAGACACTGGCCAAAACCCCTGGGGGACTTTGTGGAGCTGCCGCCTCTGGGAGCTCACCAGCGGGGCCTTGTGTGAGCTTCAGGAATCCTTTGTCCCCTCTAGCCCATGACAGGGTCTAAAATTCAGACCCCGTAGCCCTCTCTCCTAATTTGGCATCCTCAGCTTGGCCTTTGAGAATGCGCCGCCCTGAAGCTGAGGCCAAAGAGCGCGAAATGCAGGGGAGGCGAGCCCAGGATAGTGGGCCCATGCCATGCACTCTGGGCTGCCTTCCCTGGCTTGCCAGGTCCTCTGAGGGTGGCCCATGGCATCTTCAGAAACAGAAGTAGCACGGGCCTATCTTAAGGAATCACAGAGTTCAAAACAGAATCCAAGCCCAGGGTCCCAAGAAGAGGGACTCCAAGGAGAACACTTGGCACAAATGGCAGAGTTTTTATCAATTTTGCTAACTGTATTGAGCTCCCACCCCAGTACCATGGGGTTTCTCTATCCGTGGTCCCATGGCACTTTTGGCATTCCTCATCCTGGCTAGTGGCAGTGGGTGACAATGGTGGTACAATGACATAACCTTCACACTTCCCTACATGGGCACCCACCTTGTGGGCTGCAGCCTGCCCTCAACGATCTCACTTTACTCTCCAGAGAGGAACAGTTCCTGTATCTTTCCCCTTCCTACCACTAAGGAAAATGCTATCCACGTTGCTACCTTGCCATAAGTAGCAGTGGTCTTCAACAGAAGCCAGAATTCTGATCTTTATCCTTTTTTGCTAAGCACTAGACAAACACTGTCCTATCTCAGGCATGGAAACAACTTTATACTTTCTAACTCTATGGGGGTTTGTGTGGGCAACTAACCGTCCCAAATGGAGCACCAGTCCTTATGTACATGCCTCCTCTCTGCGACCCCATGAGCATCTTCCCAGAGCTATGGCCTCATGATGCCATATCCATGCACAGAGGCCAGAAACGCTCAGGGCAGGCAGGCCTGGAGCAGCCGGGAGCTGCCGGCCACACTCCTGTGATGCCCACTTTGCAGGATACCAACAAAGGGCAGAGTGGAGTTCCATGGGTAAAGCATGGAAGTCAGCATCACTCCGGGGGCAGGCTGGGCTGCTGCCCCCCTGCCCGGGACCCACAGGGGGCAATTACACACTGTCCCTGGTCCTCACAGCATCTGTCCTGTAGCAAGAGCACCAGCGCCCAAGATCAGGGGAGGGTGGGCATGAGGACTCAGGGGTCCTGCTGCCCAGCCCCAGGTACTGAAGACCCAGAAGGCAAACATGTTTCCCCTCCAGACAGGGGCAGCTTCTGCTGTACCGGGCTTCGACTCTTCTCAGCGATGACACTCGCCAGGAGCTGGGACTGAGGCCCTGCTGACTTCACGTCTTGTCGGTTTTGTTCTCGAATCTGTGAGGCAAGGGAAGGGGAGAGTGAGCTAGCTGTTGAGCATCAGCGTGTGGGGGGAGGGGGCATTCAGAGGGCATCCTGGTGTCTCGTGTGCCCTGTGACTAGGGTCTACAAAGGTCCTCCAGTGGGGGTGAGGGGCCTCTCTCCCCTATTTCTTGACACAGTGTGTCCTCTAAGAGACAAATGACCAGTTTGTAAAATACCGGATTATCATGAACTCTGAGGAGGTAACTGTAAGAGGTGAGGAGTGAGACGAGGCACAGGAGATCCTTGACGGGGATCCTCACGCTTCACTGAAGCCCCTGAGAAATTTCTTGACCATCACAAACTCCTGGCGCCACCCTACAACTACTGAATTGGAGTCCCTCCTTGGGGAGGAACAAGAGGATTGACCCGGGCACGTGCATTTTAAACCAACCTTGCAGAGGGTCCTTGAACCATATAGTAAGTCACTGCTCTGGGAGTGCACCCGACCTTTTGGAGGGGGTCTACTACAACCTAAGTTTTTAAAGTAACATGAGAAACGTGAGTGAGTGAACTGTAAAGCAAAGGTTGAGAGATAAATATAAAGGATTTTGAAATTTTGAAAATGAGCCAAAAGGAGAATAGCATAAAATTCACAAAAACTCAATTTGTGGGCCGGTTTTTTAGACGTATCTAATGTCTCACACAAGCCCTCTATATGTATGAGGGTTATTTAGGACCACGTTAAGTATAGAATTAGCACAGTGCTAGAGTTGGGCCCATAAATGGTCGTTTCTTTCCCCTAAGCGGAATCTGGGGTTTTGATAAGAAAGGTACATCCCAGAAAGTCAGCTCATATTTGTGGGACCTGAGATTGCTCCCCGCTTGGGGGAGAAGAGATGGTAAGAGAAGCAGCTCCCGTCTTACCTTGTTCCGCATGTCCAGCACTTCTTGGGGGTCGGTATAGAGAGGCACAAATTGGTTTGGGTTTTCGATCCGTATTGGCATGCCACTGCTGGATTTCTCCACCTCATCAGCCTTCATCCACTGAACACACACAAGGCCAGGGTAAGGCAAAGGAATAAATCACCATATCTTCCCCTATGGCCCACCCCTGAGATCTGGGCTAACCGGCCCCCCAAGGAAGGTCAGCAAGCCTATGCAAAGATGTTCTCTCTTCTTGGGCCTCCTTCAGGACTGTCTGTCTCCCAAAACAGAGATGAGGAACAAATGACCTGGTTGCCAAAGAAGGCCCCCAGATCAACAGTCAGCCATCAAGAGCGCTGGAGAGTGGGGCTCAGAACCTTGACAACCAATGTGACAAACAGGCAGCCACTTGAACTTTAGTATCATATGACTTAATGATTTTCAATTTTATTTACTTATTTAGAGGGAGAGAAAGATAGGGGGAGAGAGAGAGAGAGAGAGCAGGGGGACAGGGAGAGAGAGAATCTCAAGCAGACTCCACACGGAGCACGTAAAGCTTGATCTCACAACCCTGACTGAGATCATGACTCGAGCTGAAGAGTCCAGTGCCAACTGAGTCACCCAGGTGCCCTGACTTACTGATTTTAATTTGCAGGGCTTCATTTTTTTTTTTTTTTCTAATAAAGAGCTATCCTATTTGGCTTCCAGCTACTTTACTATTAATGAAACATCAAATTAGAGTTGATGTGTGCGTGTACTGGTGCGTGTGTGAGGGAGACAGAGAGAGAGAAAGAGACAGAGAGACAGAGAAGGTGGGGGAGGGAGGAGACAACTTAATAGAAATTAATATCCCACCCACTTTCTGGGTTTGCACCAGATGGACAGTCCAAATGTTGGATGCCCATGTACTTCCCAAAAGGACCCTGTAAAAGGGGGAGCAAGAAGCAAAAGCCAATTGCTCCTGGGTTTTGTGCTGTTGGGAGTGAGGTCCAGCCCCCTGGAGAAATTTCACCCCCTGGAGAAATTTGCTCCTCAGCCCCAAAACTCAGTGCAGAGTTGCAAGAAACTGGTGATCAGAGGCTCTATGGGCATGAGCAGCTGCTCCTAGATGCCCAAGAGGAAGCCCTAAAGGGAATAACCCAGCCCAAGGGATATTTGTTCTGTTCTCCTTTTAAAGCTGCTTGACTCACAGATGGAGCCACATGCCCTCCCTCCACCCCGATCTCCTCCTTACTGTGGTCTTGGGCCGGGGGGTGCCCATGCTCCTCTGGACCTCATCGGCCACATTGACCCGCAGGTAGGTGTTGGGCGTGTTGAGCCAACGGGTCTTCTCCTTCTGCTGCTTCTGGGCATGCTGCAGCAGGGTGGGCACCGGGGCACCGTCCTCCTCAAACACGAAGGCTGTGACAGTGGCTGGGATCTCCACCTCACTTTTGTGTTTGGTTTTCTCTTGAACAATGGGGTATCGGTACGGGTAGCCTGTTCTGTAACCCTAAAAAGGACAGAAACAGAACCACTTACTATGGGGAACATGGCCCCCACGCACATATCGCACACACACTTCGCCCTCCTTCTTTCTGAAGGACTCAGTTTAACCCAAAAACTCCATAACACAACGTCAGCCTTGCTGCTCCTTTGATGTGTTTCAGAATTGTTCCCTTCTCCTGGTCCCCCAGCCTCTTCCTTCGCCCCAACAAGCCCTCTGATCAGAGCTAAGAAAATCCCTAGAACCTTGCAGACCAGACAGACAAGGCTCCTTACCCTAACAGTGCTCCAATTTTCCATCTACTCCAGGGGTCCTTGGCCATGGCTACACACTGGGATCCTGGGCCCACCTCAGAGCGGCTGATTTCCAGTAGAGAGGGGTGTGATCTGGGCTGCAGGATTTTTAAAAGCCTTCCAGCTCTTTCTAACAGTCAACCCTCATTTTCTTGACTCCAAGACTTCTAAACCATTTCCTTCTTGGAACCCTGAAACTTGACTCAGGAACATCCTTGTATCCTAAACAGACCATGTCCCACAGAGATAGAAATGACTCCTGCTCAGTGAGAACATTCAGCCACCTTGACACCTCCTCCTATGATTCTTTCTTGGCTTTGCCTATCTTCTTCTTCTTTTTTTTTTATATATTAAAGAGATATTAAAATATTTTTCCAATTATAAATATAGACCTATCTAGAAAAATCAGGCAATATGGAAAAACATAAGAAAAAAGTGGGTTCTATTAAAAAAAAAATCTCATCCCCAGAGATAACCACTAAAAATCTTTCTGGTCATCTCTGTAAATAAATAAATATAAATATAAATATAAATATAAATATAAATATATATATATATATATGCATGTGTGTTAGCATATATATAATATATAACTACAGAATATATATAACTGGATAAAAATGGGACCATACTGCATAAGCAACTTTACAAGCTGTTTTTCTAGTTTATTGAGATTTTTTCCACATTACTGAACCTTTAATACATAGAAACCTTTATTTTTTAATGATTTAGTAAAAAGTAATTGATAGCACTGACACTTTGTCATTTTTAAAATATCATAAACTACTGTGAAATAATATCTTTATACATTTTTCTTTAGGCAAATCTATTTTCTTTCATTCTTTAAATTATTCTCTTCTTGAATTCCTAGAATAAAAAGTACCAGGCCAAAAGATATACATTAAAAGTTTTAATGTATTTACCATTTTCCCAAAATGTTGAGCCAATTTATACTTCTACCAGTTGGGCTGGAGTTCCCAGCTCTCATCTCCCTCCCATCTGCTGAATATTGCTGAGGTTTAAAAAAAAAAAAATCTTTGGGGGCACCTGGGTGGCTCAGTGGGTTAAGACCTCTGCCTTCCGCTCGGGTCGTGGTCCCAGGGTCCTGGGATCGAGCCCCAAGTCGGGCTCCCTGCTCAGCAGGGAGCCTGCTTCCCTCTCTCTCTCTGCCTTCCTCTCTGCCTACTTGTGATCTCTCTGTCAAATAAATAAATAAATATTTTTAAAAATTAAAAAAAAACTTTGGCAATCAGAAGGGTTAAAAGTAAAATCCTCCAATTTTTTAAATTCTTTTTTGATTAATAGTAAAACTAGACATTTTTAATGGCCACTTGAATGTCTTCCTTCGTAAACTGCTTGTGTTCTTGGTTCATTTTTCTGTTGAGATATTTATTGTTTTCACATTGATTCATAATACCTCCTTCTACATTAAGGATATTAATTTTTTGACTGTCACAGATGTTGCAGTATTTTCCTCCATAGTTTGTCTTTTAGCTTTATTTATGATGGGAGGGATAGTTTATAAAAATATACATTTTCCATTTAAATATAATCATATCTGTTAATATTTGCCATCATGATTTCACACTTTCCCACCATACCTGACAAGTTCTTTCCCAACACAAGAGCATCAAAAATATAAATCTTCTTTTTAATATCTATATGAATTTACTCTTTATGTTCAAAGTTTTGATAAATCAGGAATTCATCTTGTTGAAAGGAATGATCCACCTTATTTATTTCCCAAAGGGCCAGCAATCTTTCTCCCACTGCTTTATAAGATGCCTTCTTGCCGCATGTTAAATTCTCATCCATTTAGGATCTATTTCTGGATTCTCTAAGCTGTCCCACTGATTCCCCTGTTCATTCTGCCCTGGTGCCCCTCTGCTCTTCTGTTTAGTTGCTGAAGTTTTTCATGATTTACCTTGTGATGGGACAAGTATCCCTAATTACTTTTCTTTCTATAGGATTTCCTATCCATTCTGAAGTTCACTTGGAAAAACATTTTTGCTAAGTCCTCTGTGCTCCCCTCTCACTGAAGGAATTACACGGAGTTTATTAATTTGGAAAAGCAACCTCTTAACCCTATGGAATTTTCTAACCAACAGGAAATTGTGGCTCTTTATTAAATTCAGGTTTTCTCTTGATGCCTATTGGTAAAGAATTATGGTTTTCTTTAAATCAGTTCTGCTTCATGTTTTATGTTCCTTCTGCATTTGCAAATGGGCTATTTTCTCCCATTACTATATTTTCAAATATATTATATGTTGAGATGCAAAAAAGCTACTAATTTCTAAATACATTTTCATAACTACTTTAAAAAAATTTTTTTTATTTTTTTTAAAGATTTTATTTATTTGCCAGAGAGAGAGAGCAAGCGAGCACAGGCAGGCAGAGTGGCAGCAGAGGCAGAGGGAGAAGCAGGCTCCCCGCCGAGCAAGGAGCCCAATGTGGGACTCAAACCCAGGATGCTGGGATCATGACCTGAGCCAAAGGCAGCTGCTTAACCGACTGAGCCACCCAGGCGTCCCCATAACTGACTACTTTAAAAGGTACTCACTATTTCTAATATTTTTTCTCCGTTGACTCTGACATTTTATAGACATGTAACCATACTATCTAAACTGAATAGTAATTTTGTTTCCTTTTCAATATTTGTTTTATTTTTATACCTCACCACTTTAGATTGAATTCCAGTGTTATTCCAGAACAGTAATAAAAGTTTGGACAGCAAGAATCACTTGTTTTGTTTCAAAATTTAATGGAAATTTTTCTAGTGTTTTACTAGGATATTGACTCTTGTTTTGAGAAAAATATCATTTTCATCATGTCGAGTAAGTCTTCTCCTCTCTTAACAGCTATTATTTGTATAAAGTGACACTACCTTTTTATCAAATAATTTTTGATATTTATTAATGGCCAAAAGGTCCTTTGATGCACTAATATCATGAAATATATTTAAAAGATTTATGATATTAAACCATCCTTGAATACTAGGAATGAGCCTTCACTTGGTTTTTATGTATCATTATTATTCTAAGGTTATGCAAGATACTACCTGCTAGCTTCCATGCAGCACTTTTTATCGACTCAAAGCAAGATTGGTCTGAATGTGTTATAATTATTATGGTTTCATGTCCCACTTTCACTCTCTGAAACAATTTAAATGGCATAAGAATTGTCTGTATGTTGGGCGCCTGGGTGCCTCAGTTGGTTAAATACCTGCCTTTGGCTCAGGTCATGATCCTGGGGTCCTGGGATCAAGCCCCACGTCAGGCTCCTATTCCGTGGGGAGCCTGATTCTCCTTCTTCCTCTGCCTGCTGCTCCCCCTGCTTGTGCACACTCTCTCTCTCTCTCTCTCTCTCTCTCTCAAATAAATAAATACAATCTTTTAAAAAAGGGTTTTTTTGGTTTGTCTGTCTTCTTAAAGATTTGAAAGACTTCCCATATGAAACTGTCTGGCTCTGGTGCTTTATTTAGGCGTGGGTTACTTGGCACATGAATGTCAATGGGAACTGTATCTTCAAGGTGGGTTGTGTTTTTCATTAGTATAAAGTGACCCTCACAGTCAGCCTAGTAATAAGATAGGGATGGTTTGGAGGGACTGGAGGCAAGGAGAAAAAGATTAACTATTGCAATGACCTGGACACAATAAAGAGGGTCCAAGGTAGTAGCAGTGAGGAAGGGAACATGAATCAGATATAGAAACGGTCCAAGGATAGGTTTCATCTTCATTTCTCTGAGCAGTCAAAGAAGTTATGGTTTCTTCCTGCAACTAGCTTCTCATCGTGCACGCTTTCTTCTTGTTCTCCAACCGTCTCCTATTTATATGTCGTATTATCAACCAAATTGTTAGATTTTGTATCCTTTATTTTTTTTTAAAGATTTTATTTATTTATTTGACAGAGATCATAAGTAGGCAGAGAGGCAGGCAGAGGAGGAAGCAGGCTCCCTGCGGAGCAGAAAGCCCGATGGGACCATGACCCGAGCTGAAGGCAAGGGCTTTAACCCACTGAGCCACGCAGGTGCTCCAAGATTTTGTATCCTTAAAGCCCACCTAGACACATACCAGTTAACTCCTTACATGACTGATTCATTCAGTCATTATGACAGGGTGTTGTTCGAATGCTGCTCATCAGAATAAGGAAATTAGAGTATTATGTGGTTTCTACATTAAAGTCATGAGATAACAAAGGCAGAACTAACTATAAAAGAGTGAACTGTGCCACAATATAAGATGTCATCGACAGCCTTTAGAACGGGGGCGGTGAAGGCCATCATTTAAGAAACTCAATTACTATTAGAATGACCACAAATTCTGAGACAGTTGCCAATCAATGAGGCTTTAACAACTTCACCCTGATGCTGTTCTCATGCCCACATACTGCGTCCCCCCTGACTGGTTCCAGGGCACTGAGTCTCAACCAACTGGCTGGGAAGGGCAATGGCAGGAGACCCACCAGGTTGTCCAGCATCCTCATGAGGGCCTCAAACTCGTGCTCCCCCAGCCGGTTCTTCTGCATGGGCCCAAAGGTGCTCCCTGCCCACTGCACGGAGCCCACTTGGTGGGGTCGGTGCTTCTCCTCCAGGAGGATGAGGTTGTCCACTCCCCCAGCGCCGGACAGGGCAGAAACCTGCAGTGAAGAGCAGAAGGACCTCAGTATGCATGTGCGTGGATACATGTCCAGAAATGTGAGCTGTATTTGGCTTTTTCTTGCCCAGAGGAAAAGCTACTCCAAAGTTACTGGACATGGACCCACATTCAGGGAAAGAGGTCTTAGCAGTTTTTTCCTCATGTTAGTTCTTAGAAACTATAGAAGAGGAGGAAGAGCAAGTGTCAAACCTTAGGAATAAAGCAATACAGAGGGCTGAAAAGTTACCTGGGATACTGACCAACCTCAGTTTGTGATTATTTCTGGGGAGGGTGGGGAGTACGGTCAGAAAAGGCTCCAAAGGGGACTTCAATTCTTGTCAGTAATAAGTAAAAAGGCTTTTATTTTTTTGAATCTGAGTGGTGGGTAGTGGGTGTACATTATTCTTCTGCATCTTTCTGTGTGTTTGAAATATCTTCCCTTGCCTTTTTTTTTTTTTTTTTTTTTAAGCAAAAAGTCACTTGAAAGAAATAGGCTGGCTCCTCGGCCAATAAACCAGGAGAGTAGCCTGATGGCCCGAATGAGCTGGCCTAAAGGCAGAGCTCATCTTCCACAGCGGTACTGCTCAGTCGAGGAAACCCAGACGAAGAAGACACCTGAAGGGCTGGGAATACACAGCCAGGCCCCGTGGAGGGTCAAGAAGCTTCGCCGGTGCTCTTGGAGCGTTCGCTCCACTGTCTGGGCTCCTCAGCAAGGGGACAGAACAAGTGGCTGCTGGCGATGAGCTGAGTATTAGGACAAGAGGTGGGTGTATACAGCAGGTGATTTTAGAATGATCCTAGAAAACATTTATTAATCTAATTAATCATACCCATCTAATGGTACCTTCTGTCTACTCAGATATAATTGGTTATGATTTGGCATCCAGGGTGAGACCAGCAAGAGGGAGAGAGCGTGGTTTCCGAGTCTTCTCGGCAGGGAGCCAGGTGTCCTGTGCTGCAATCAGATTAATATTTGATATCTCCTGTAAGCCTACTTATTACAGGAGAAGGATTTGATTATATAAACTTCCAGTGTTCCCGTTTTTACTGAAAAGGAAAGGATGCAATTGAGCTTGCTGGCCGACATGCATCTATGAGCCCGTGAGGACCCGTCACACACCCCCAGAGCGTGTTAGATCCACCAGTGTAACAAATGGCTCCTATGAGACTTCCTGGAGGTCAGCCAGGCCACCTTTGCAAGGTGACCCCTGTCACGCTGTGAAGAGGTGGAAGCAAGAACACTCATTTGGGCTGCATTTTTATCTGGCAAAGGTGGAGACTTGAATAGTCATTGATGCCATCTTCCCACCAAAGCTAAGGGTCCTTGTCCAGTATCCCTGGAAGATAGCCAGCTGCATGCTTAGTGAGGCAGCCTACTACACTGTTGTCCAAACGTTTGAAGGGTTACGGTGAGTTGATACAGATTACAGAGTGTAAATCCACCTTTTTGCTATGTTCGTTCACTAATTCCGGTTTGGGCCTCCGTTGCCATGTTTTCTCATGCCGAAGTCCTGCGTCCTCCAGAGGCTGAGTGCGAGGGAATGCACTCTCAATGGCAGCCAATCCCAGATGGTAGATCCATTACCTGGTTCATCCCAGACCCTCACCTGGCCAAGGCGGGGCTTGGGACCCTGGAATCCTGACTTGCAGTGCTGACTGTCAGCTGATCTTTCCCGCAGACCCTCATCTCCCCCCGCTCTAGGCAGTGCAGTGTAGTGTTTAAGAACATGGACTTGGACACAGGCTGCCTGGGTTTGACTCCTGGCACTGACACTTACTAGCTGTGTGACCTGAAACAGCTATTTACCCTCTCTGTGCCTGTTTTCTCATCTGTAAAATGAAAAAAATAGTAGTATCTACCTTATGAGCATTATGGAGGGTGATAATTGTAAAGCATGTAAGAGCACCTGGTGCAGAGAGTGCCACGTCAGTGTTTATGATCAATATATGCAGAGGTTTTACTATGAAAGAAACGATGTGCCCAGGGGACTAGTCATTCACGGAGGAGAGAACTGCCCACATTCTTACAAGAGCTGGGCCTCCTCCCACCTCCCTCTTCCCCCATCAGTTTCCATGGCAATGGGGAGCAGATGGAGAAGAATTGCCTGAGCAAGTCTGCTCTGTAAGCAGAGCAGGGAGCTGCCTCTCTCAGCTGGGGTGACCCAGTTTCCTAGAACCCCAGACCGATGGAGAGCGATGAGAACACTGTCCCCTGAAGAACGGACTAGGCTCTTAGCCTTGAACCACTAAAATGACCACAGCCACGTATGCTTGTCGGCCAAGGTCAGTGAGGGAGAAAAGGAGGCCCACGATGGAAACAGAATGTCAGTGGAGGCTGTTCAAACAGAAATGAGCCTGGCCAGGGGCTGCCATCCCAATAGCATCTGCAGACTGCTAGCCCCTGTGGTCACCCATGCCCTAAACCACACACACCTCTGGTCTAATCTGGCCTGTTCTGCTTCTACACTCTCCAGCTTCCTTTCTCTCTCTAGAAGCCTCCCTGAAGCCAAAAAGAGCCATGGGTGCTTTTCTGGGGGTTATTTGCTTCCATCGCCTGATGCACTTTAACAAGGTCCCATGGAATGAGTCCTGACTGAAAACAAAGTGACAGCAGGCAGGGCCAAGAGAAGCCGCTGGGGCTGTTGGGGCCGGTGCCTGGCAGCTCTGCGCTTTCATCTCCCCAGCTGCTAGACGGCCATCCTGCCTTTGGTTAAACAGTACAGAGGCCATTTCTCAGTGTAGAGAGCCATCCCCCCCCCACATGGGGGGGAGGCAGAGGATCTCCCACCATTCTTTTTCAGGCCATGCTGTCTTTGCAAAGCTGTAAGAACTATTTTCTCGTGGAAACCTCTTCTTTAGAAGGAAGATGGGGGGGACTCATTAGAGCGCAGATATGGGGAAAAGAAAGAGTCTGCCAGGTTCTAACATCAGTCAGGGGTAAGAGCTCAGGGCCCACCTTTGGTTGGGGCAGGGAGGCCGCTGCATCAGAAAGGAACTGCTTTGATCCTGGTTTTCCCTTCTCCACCTTCTGTTCTGACTACTGCTGTCTAGGGGGATGGAGCAGTCTCATCCCACTTCTAACACCTCTTCATCATTGTCTTAACAACTGTCCTCTCAACATACACAATTAAAAACTATTGAGAAAGGTGCCACTTGCAGAATTCTCATTCCATGGGAATTACAGAACCTCCACTAGCAATACCTCTGGGATTATCCCATTCTTTCCCCTGTCCTACAACTCCTAAAACAAAGGCAGGCCTTCCGCCTGGGGCACTGCTCTGCCCAGACCAGCCAGGGGAGGGCAGACAGGACACCCAAGGACCTTGCAGAGGACTGACTCATCCTGGAGCACTTAGCTTTCCCTTCTGTCAACTGAGTCCTTAAAATACCATCAGCAACACCTCTCCTTATTTGAAAGGCCCCAACCTCACAAGGACCCCATAGGCCCCCGATATCCAGCTGAGGAAACAACAGACTGTGGAAAGCAATTCCCTGACCCAAAGACACATATTCCAGAGCTGGGAAGGATGGTGAGTGCCTTCAGCTGGCAAGACCCCCTTACTCACCCCTGCCAGCTTGCCACACTGAAGGGGGCATGTGTTTGGCTTATGTAACACCCCCTTGTTATCTGGCAAAGCTATAGGATTTGTGTTTTCCTATTGCTTTTCCACCCATTTCTTTAGGGGTCCCATGGCTGCTGACAATCCCCACCCACCCTCCACCCCATCCCCGACTAGTTAGGAGAACCTCCTGATGGGCTCCCTGGATGTTATGCTGGGGGTTCCTGGTGTTCAGGGTTGCCATGTGTAACTTCACCCCTTTCTGGGCCAGACCATGTTCATGGTCTTTTCAAACTACACCCTCCAGACAAAAAAAAAGAAAAGACCAACCTATGACGTGGTGTCTATCTGGCATAGCTAGATGTAACAATTATATCCCAGGTAACACTTAAGGGTAAGAACTGTTATATCCCCTATTACGATTTCTCCGACGCTCCAACTGATGGACCTGGGGAGCTCCCTGTCCCAGGCACTGCCCCCCAAGAGGAGGGTACTGGTTGTTAGGCAACAGTG
The DNA here is from genome assembly GCF_002288905.1 of Enhydra lutris kenyoni. Lineage (NCBI taxonomy): Eukaryota > Metazoa > Chordata > Mammalia > Carnivora > Mustelidae > Enhydra > Enhydra lutris. Next base: position 21,219,478 of record NW_019154102.1, read on the forward strand.
ATGAATATTTTAAAGTTACAAAACTGATCATAAGTGTGAATCTTTAGAAGGATAAGATGGTGCCAAGGCAGAGAAATAGGGCAAGGCTTTTAGAGGGCTGGCTCCCAGGACTCCTTAAATCACGGCCGGGGGGGCCTCTGCCAGAGCCATGCCAGGGCCCCCTCCCCAGGGGACCTTGCTCACCTGTATCTCACACGCAGCCTGCAGGTGGAAGATCTTATAAAACGCCTCCTCCACAGTGTCACCTAGAGCAACCACGCCATGGTTTCTTAGCACCAGGATCTACAGAGGAACAAATGGCCAATTAAAACTTCAAGCTGTTTAAACTTTAGTGAAGAAGGAGAGATCTTTCATTTACTCCAGATCAGTTTCCATATCCACTCCCAAAGCATGCCCTCAACTCCTTGTTCATTCTTCCCATACAAACACCCCAGTGCTACCCCACATGTGATGCTAACCCTAAGCAACCTCCCTAACAAATAGAAGATGCTTTTTATTTTATTAATTTATTTTTTAAAAAGATTTTATTTATTTGACAGAGAGGGACACAGTGAGAGAGGGAACACAAGAAAGGGGAATGGGAGAGGGAGAAGCAGGCTTCCCGCAGAGCAGGGAGCCCAATGCGGGGCTCCATCCCAGGATCAGTTCAGGATCATGAACTGAGCAGAAGGCAGCCACTTAATGACTAAGCCACCTAGGTGCCCCTAGAAGATGCTTTTTAAAACAGAGACTAGAGAGCTTGGTGGATCTCTTTGGGCTATCCCTGGATTTTTAGGCCTTGGAGAACTTCGAAGTCTGAAAAACTGGTGTCTGTGTTAAAGTGAATGAAATTACTTCATGTCCAATAGAAGGGTCTAACCTCAAAAGCAAGCTCTTGCTCCTGTGACTTAGTTGGCTTGGAAATCAGAACCCAAGAGGGTGGCTCTCTGCAGGGTGGCCCTGCAGAGACAGGTGAGTCCTGTCAGCTCTCTGGACCTCAAGTCTCCTCTCCATGAGCTCAGTGAGGCCCCAGTAGCTCTAAAATCCTACACCTCTGTGAAGGAGGCAATAGTGACCTTCTACTCTAACTCTCTGGTTTTTCAGAAGAGGAGACAGAAGCCTAAAGAAATCAAAAGGGTCCCAGCTAATCAGGGGCAGAATCAGAACTAGAACCCAGGTGTTCTCACTGTTGGAACAACGTTTGTGACTCTGCCAGGAACAGGCAGACAAAAGGGAAAGAAGCAGAAATGAGTTTATACCAAGAGCCTGACTCCCCAAAATTCAGATCAGAAACTGTTTTCTTGATTGGTCTTATCCTCATGAACTCCCTGAAACCAGGTGACGCCTGTCCAGCAGCAGGGACACAGACCCGGGCTGAGGCCTACTGGCCTCATCATCTCATCGTCTCGTGCTGAAACAGCTGGAGGTTTTTCCTCTCAAGTGCCAGAGAAATGGAAAGAGAGGAGGACTCTGGCCTAAAAAGATTTTGCAGATAGTAAATGCCCCATCTCTGAAATTCTTGTAGCATTTCACAGATGTGAACATCTCCTCCCTCTCCGGGCACTACTAATGAGGCTTTAGGGAATGTGGGAGAGAGTGGTGGGGTTTCTCCTCTGTGTCAGAGATGGGAAGGCGGAGGCTCCCAGACTGGAAATGACTCAGGCAGTGAGTGCCTTTCGAGGACAGAGTCAAGTGTCCATCAACCTAAGCTCAGCTTCAGAAATTCCCATACTAAGCTGCCTACCCCTGACGATGTGCTGTGAAGAAATAAGTCTTTAGATTTAAGCCAAACAATACGAGATTCTGTTTTTCTCTATCAAGTTAGCAAAAGAAAAAAAAGTGGTGGGGCGCCTGGGTGGCTCAGTGGGTTAAGCCTCTGCCTTCGGCTCGGGTCATGATCTCAGGGTCCTGGGATCAAGTCCCACATCGGGCTCTCTGCTCAACAGGGAGCCTGCTTCCCGCCCCGCTCTGTCTGCCTCTCTGCTTGCTTGTGATCTCTGTCTGTCAAATAAATAAATAAAATCTTTTTAAAAAAAGAGTGGTAACACTCAAGTTTGGGGAGACTGCAGGGAAGCAGCATTCTCATAACTAGATTCTGGGGGAGGAGAGGGCAATGTGCCTACAGGAAGTAAGAGTTCTAAAATGTGTATCCCTAGGAATGTATCCCAAGGAAATGATCTCAAGCACTTACAGAGATTCAGCTAAGAGGATTTTCATCCTGTGTTGTTTACATCAAGGAACCTTCCAGTGTCCAATCACAGAGGACTGTTAAGGTAAATGGTGACACAGCCATTTATATGATGAGATATAACCTAATGATTTAAAATAGTGATTTAGGGGCGCCTGGGTGGCTCAGTGTGTTAAAGCCTCTACCTTCGGCTCAGGTCATGATCCCAGGGTGCTGGGATCGAGCCCTGCATTGGGGTCTCTGCTCAGCGGCGAGCCTGCTTCCTTCTCTCTCTCTGCCTGCCTCTCTGCCTGCTTGTGATCTCTGTCTGTCAAATAAATAAATAAAATCTTAAAATAGTGATTTGGAAAATATTTAATAATATGCAAAGGTGTTTACTGGATATTACTAAGGGAAAAAAGGAAAATAATTTTATGTTCTTAGTTTGCTAAAGATATGTGAATGCTTGTGGAATGCGCGCCAAAATCTCGGGATAATGGGATAAAGAATTTCATTTCACTTTTTTGTTTACGTGCAACTTCTACACATTGTCCACTGAACACATGTCACTCATGAGGTAGGCTTTGGGCAATCCCACCCGAGTGTCTTCCCGCAACAGCTGAGCAAACCTTGCAGGTGGGTCCAAGGCACTTCTGCAGGCTGATTCGATCCGCTTCCTGCTCCATCCCACCATTGAAGTCATAATAGGCCATGTCCCCCACTAGCAGGGCATTGTGGGAGACAGGCAGGAGGCCACACTTCATAGCCGACACCTTTAGTGAGACAATGGAAGTGTCAGCACCCGCAGCTCCCCCATCCCGTCTCTGCCCTTTCCTCAGAGTGGCACAGCCAGGCTCTCCTCTGGGGACCAGTGGGCTTGGGAGCAAGCCCTCAAGAAAGGCACTGCCCTTTGACTCTGCTGCACCTGGCTGGGCTCTGGCTTTCTGTCTGCTTCCTCTGATGTCTTTCCATCACCATTTTGACAGTAGCTATATCAATATACCTCTCTCTAAAATTGCTACAAAGAATGCCTTTGAGAAAGCTAGTGCTGCTGCCCACCCCCCTGCTTTTCTCTTGTCCTAGGACTCTGGGAAGAGGTTGGGGGTAGTGGGGCTACCTAGCACCAGGCTGGAGTGAAGCAGGGTCTAGGGGCCTCTGGGGTGAGCTTGTGGAAATCCTCAGCCTTGAGGTCAGTGCGGAAAGAGGGAGACCCATTGAGAGGTCCCCTTTGACTAGTGACAGGGCAACAAGAGTGCCAGGGAATAGGGTTAAAATCCAGGCTCCATACCCTGCCTTTTATTAAAAGCAAGGAGCATGGAGAGGTTTAGGAGAGCCTCTTGCTTTTGTTCCCTCATTCTGCCCCATGAGTAAGCCAGGGCTCTGCAGAAATGGATACTCAGCACAAACAGATCATTCAGTCTTGGCCAAATTCTGGAAAATCTGCTTGCTCATAACTGGTGTGCTTTGCAGAAAAACCCTGAGCCAATGAGCAGTCCACTCTGCTCGTGCAGGGGTAAGGCCTAGAAGTCAGTAAGATGGGTTGAAGGTTGAGAGGACACCCAGACCTGCTTGGTTGTTGCCTTTCCAAGTGACATTACAGTGCTTTATTGCCAGAGACTCTGAGGGGACAACCTGATCCTTAAAGGTATTCCTTCTGCTCTGAGTTTTCCTTGCTCCTGTCCTCAGCTCGCAGCCTACCCCGGGCTATGAAAAGTGGACAAGTCCAGGTTCCCACCATCTTATGTTTTATCAAGCTCTCTCCTCACCAGAGCCTGGGCTGGGGGTGGGGGTTGGGGCAGGTGCCATCCCTCAGTCTGGTAGGACTGGGCTGAGTGGAAACATAAGAGGTGCTGTCACTCGGGTAAGTGGGATTTGTGAGTGTATGTATTGGGGGGAGGGGGACACAGTAGAGCAAACACTGCATATCTTTGCCTCATGTCCCCAGATGAATACTTCTGTGCTTAGAAAAATGGAGAGGATTAGGGTGACCACACTGGATGTTTCCCCTCCTCACCTTGTCCTGAGTTCCAGGAAAACGTTCCAGAACTGTTTTAAATAAGGAGATTGACACTAGCTTGGGGAGGCTTAAGTCTTTCATCAGGGAGCCCCTCAGAGAAGCAGGCAGCATGGGCCTGCTGCCAGCCTTGGGGACAGAAATGCTGGCCTGGGAGCGGACACTCACGGCGGCAGTGGCTGGTGTGTGCAGATGGATGACACAGCGCACGTCGGGTCTGGCTGCGTAGATCGCCGAGTGCAGACAGAAGCCCGTGGTATCCACGGGGAAGCAGCTGCTGCCTTTCTCTACCACCTCTCCCAGGATGTTCACCTTGATCTGGACAGGGAAGAGAAACTCAGAGGCACAGGGTGGGGACAGGGTGGGGGCAGGGGGGGGGGGGGGGGGGAAACGCACTCAGGACTCTCCCAGGAGGTGGGCCATACCCACTCTCTCCAGGATTGAGGAGCAGGCTAACAGGAGAGTTGGCTGAGTATAATTCAGCAGCGAAAACGCTAGAGTGGAGTTTCTCAAACTTGACTGGGTATAAGAATCACCTAGAGATCCAGTCAAAATGCAGATTCTCTGCAAACTGGGGTGGCCACCCTGGAGAACAGTATGGAGGTTCCTCAGAAAGTTAAAACTAGAACTAACCTATGATCTAGCAATTGCACTACTAGACATTTACCCAAAGGATACAAAAATACAGATTTGAAGGGGCACGATAGTCAAACTATGGAGACAGCGCAAATGTCCATCGACTGATGAATAAAGATGTGAAGTGTGTGTGTGTGTGTGTGTGTGTGTGTGTGTGTGTGTGTGTGAACACCACTGCCTTACTATGTTGAGGGCCAGCCAGAACCACCAGATGTGTACACACACACACACACACACACACACACACACACACACACACAGTGAAATATTTCTCAGCCATCAAAAAGAATGAAATCTTGCCAGTTGCAATGACATAGATAGAGCTAGAGTGTATTATGCTAAATGAAACAAGTCAGTCGGAGAAAGACAAATACCATATGATCTCACTCACATGTGGAATTTAAGAAAGAAAACAGATGAAATATGGGAAGGGGAAAAAAGGAGTGAGGGATTCTTAACAATAAAGTATAAACTGTGGGTTGATGGAAGGATGTGGGTGTGGGTGTGGGAAGGGCTCACTGGGTGATGGGAATTAGAAAGGCACGTGTTGTGACGAGCACTGGGTATGGTATGTAAGTGATGGATCACTGAATTCTCCTCCTGAAACCAATATTGCACTGTATGTTAACTAACTAAAATTTAAATAAAAAAAAAACTTTCAGATTCTGATTCAACAGGCCAAGAATGTGACCCAGGAGTCTGCATTTCTGACAAGTTCCCAAGTGATAGCCGTACTGCTGGTCCACAGAACACACTTTGGGTAGAGATGCTAGAAAAGAGTGAATCACAGAATTCTCTAGGAGCAGATGGGAGGAGTCTTTGATCCCAGTAAAAGAGGGGGATCTGAGAAACATTCCCAGAGAGTAACACCTAAGCTGAAACTTTTTGGGTTTTTTGGTTCTTTATTTTGAATTTTTAAGCTTCATACACAAAAGTAAAGATAGTAGTATGATAAACACCCATTTACCAATCACCCAAAAGCTAGATCTTAAAGGACAGGTAGAAACTAGTCACTGGTCTTATAACCTGCTCTTGAAGCCAAGGAGCTAGTATATGTCATGGCTAGCAGTCACACATTTGTGTGTGTGTGTATGTGTGTGTGTCTCTCTCTCTCTCTCACCTGCTTACAGTGCTTCAGCGGCTCTGCACGTCCAGCAGAGCAAAGCCAAAGCACCATAACAATGCTCTTAGGGCCACGTATCATCTGGTCCCCATGCCCCTCTCAGCCTCACTTCCAGACTCTGAATACGTGAGCCAGACGCAACCCCTCACTGTCCTCCCAAGTGCACCAGGATATGGCATGTGCCTGGCTTTGTGCAAACCGTCCTCCTCCTGCTGAGGACACGGTTCTCTCTGCCCAGTCTCTCCCTACAGCCCTGGTCTAAATCTGCTTCTCCTGTGGGCTCCTGGGGACTTAGCTCCTTCACCATCGGGTCAACCCAGATGTTCCTCCCTTGCCCCTTGCACCTTTTCTGGGCTCTCCATCTTTCCTGCTGTATGGGAGCCTTCTTCACTGAGTTTAATCATTGTCTTGCCTGCCTCTCCAATTAGTCACAAATGCTTTTAAGGCAGAGCCTGTGCTTCCTTGACCCTAATGTGGCTTGGCCATGACCTCCTTAGGTGGCTCTGTGCAAGTCACTTACCTCCCTGGGCACCAGCGTCCTCTCCTGCCTGTAAAGGGGCTTTGGCAGCCCTCAAGGTCCTACCCTGCCTAGATATTCTGTCACTTTGTCAGCTGACTCTTTTAATTGCATACCTGGACACCACTATCTCAAGCCTGGTAGAGGCCCTGAGGTGGCAACCTCTGCCCTCAGGCGAACAGCACAGCAGCTGCAGCCCACGCATCTAAGATCCCCTGGGCCTCTTCTGCTTGTAAGACAGTCCTTTCTACTGTTTTTCTCTTCCCACCCAGGAATCTTTGCTGATTAAGACCAACTTCTGGAAGTTTCTTCCTACTATACCTAAAAGGAATAAGAGAACCAAAAGGGGTCCTGGAAGCTATTGCTAATGGTACAGCACTAAGCCAGTCTTGCACTGCTTTGAGACAAAGTGGTGGCTGTTGTTTTAATATATTCCCCAAACTAGGAAGGCCTTCCCATTCCCAGGCTTTGGGGACCAATTGCAGGCACAGAGGACCGCAGGCCTATCTCCGCCCCCTCCTCCCTCCTATTGCACTGGCTGCCTGCGCTCATATCTGGTCTCATGGTTGGGTTGTGCTCTGGGCATCCTGCTTTGGGGCTGTGTGTCTTCTCTACCCCCGCCAGACCACAAGCTCCATGAGGGACAGGACAGCAATGGCTAGTCTGGAGATGACCTATCACTGTAGGTTGCTGTCATTTCAAGAAGCAATGGGCAGCGAGAGGCTAGACTATACTTACCAGGCTGGATGCGGTGACTTCACTGCAAGAAACTCCCTTGGGGCTAATCAGGAAGTGATCCTGTTCCTTGTTGACTCTCAGCTGAAGGGAAGACACATGTTCTCAGTGGCAAGGAGACAGTGGGGTCATTTCCAAGGACCCTCTGCATGAATCCCTTCTTCCCCTGAATCCACTCCACCTAAAACTCCCAAGAACCCTTATCTCTCCCCAGCACCTGAGAGATGAAAAGGACCTGGCCTTTATTTAGAACTGGAGCAATGGACCTATAAGAGGAATCTCCCAATGATCAAGGGTAGCCCTGGAAATAGGATCCAGGAGTTCCTAGCTCCTGCTCCAGGGAAGTGGCCATGGGAAGCTTATCTATTTTAGGTGGCCACAGTGGTTAGAAATGTTGGAAGGGCTCAGTGCATGGCCATGACTACCGGCAGGAGCTCCCCTTGGGATTTTGTCAGGGCCACACACAGCACCCACCCCACCCCAAGACACTCTGCTCACCGTGACGTAGGTGTCGCTCAGCTGGGCCCAGCCATAGAGGTCTAGGAGACGATAAACGCTGCTGATCTTGCACCGCATGCTCCGCTCGCGCTTGGCCAGGTTCAAGTAGTCAGCTGTGTGGAGGTCATTGATGGGCGTCATCATGGAGAAGTCTGCAGAGAAACAGGGTGGGGACAGGGCAGCTCTCAGGGTCAGGGCTGCTGTCTGCCCCCCTTCCTTCTTCGCCCTAGTCCCCTCTACATTCTCACTGGTGCTACAACTGCACAAGAGACTTCCATTGGCAGGGAATTAAATACTCTTTGACCCTCATCCAGGGGGAGAAAATCCACAGAATGGATAGCTGTGCCCAAGGAAGACTTCTGCTTATTCATGGCATTGCTTTTGGTCAAAAATTATGGCAAGATTCAAACTACAGAATGAAGATGTCTCGGGATGCCAAGCTTACAATAAATCCTAAAGATGGACATTGAACAAAACCAAGAATAAGTTTCTGAGTGGAAATATAGGCATCGCTAGTTTTGATGAAGGAGATGCTAATTATCAGACGTGCTATTGTTTATTCTTTTAAACTATACCATGTAATATAACTTTTCTTCTGCTTAGGAAACAGGGCAAATCAGAAAGCCGAGTCAGCCAGGAAGTAAATTCGTCAACTTCTTCTGACAATTCTTAAACTTCCAGAAGTCACTGTGGCGAGCTGAAGGGTTTCAGGCTTCAGGGGGGCCATACCTGCTCCCCTCTGGATGTGCAGTCCCTTGATTATTTATGGTTCTTTGTGGGAATGGGAGATATGGAAGAGAGTTGGAAATGGGCCTAGAGGGCTGGATGGTCTTATCTTCAGGTCCTGTAAGGAGTCTAAGAGGTGGTGCCCAGTCTGTCCCATTAAAAATGATGACCATTCCCTGTGTGCCTCTGGAAGGCATAAGAGGGCATCTGACTGAGCCCCAAGACTTCCAATTTGTCGATGTCTAGAAACCAATAAAAGAATCAATAGGAAAAGGTTTTGGCTTAAAATGATGTCTCCTCACACTGCCTCTCCCAGCATCCCACTAAAAACTTTAATGGATTAAAGGCCCTTTAGAAGCTTCCGTCATCTCAATAAACTTGTTACTACACACTGTGATCTATGTCTTACATCAGGTTTGCCATTAGTCGAAATGATGAGATGGTCTGCAAAGGTGAAGGGTGACCAGGTACTGTTGGGGCTACACAAGGCAAGCAGAGCAGACCTCGAAACACCCACGTCAGGAATATGCACCCAAAAGCCTGTGCCCATCAGAGGAGGGATACCTCCAGGGCATGTGTCCAGGAACCAAAGCTGACAGAGAAAGAAGTGGTCCAAAGGCTCAGCTAAACTGGCAAAAAGAACCACGAAATTCCAAATTCAACAATTTCTCATTGGATTTGACCAGTCTGGGATCCCTTCCTGTGCTCTGCACATTCCCCAGACAAGCAATTACCTCTTTACCTCATCCCTAACAGCAAGAAGGAAGGCATGTCCAAAGTATAAGCCCCTCAGACAAAGCCAGGCAGGGGGAGCTATTGCTGGCAGGGTCTTCAGACCCAGACTTCTGTAAGTCCTTCTCTTACAAATTAACTATGGAATCCCAGAGATGGCCAGGAGGCCAGACTAGGTCTAAAAACATGCCATCCCATCCTTTGTGTCTTGTATCAGTATCTCCTTCCCCCACTCTGTGGAGCTTTGCTGTAAGTATTACCTCACCCACAGAGCCAGAGCAGAAGAGACCAGAAGGCTCCACAAGTGTCCCAGAGCCTCTGCTCTCAGGGTTTCAAGAAAAAGAATGCTTATTCTGACCAGCCTCACAGAAGTTAAGATGACTGAACGCCAGGTTTATGACTCAGATTCTAACCATGTCCATTTACTCAGGGGACCTAAGGAAACACAGAAAAAGATGAAAAGTCCCTAACCGACCCCAGGGAAGCTAAGACTGAAGGATACGTGACTGCAAAAAAGAAACCAAAATAAAAACACAAAACAACCACAAAATTCTAAGGCAAATGGAGCTGGACAAAGAACAGCCTATCTGCGCTTGAACTCATGACTCTTAGAACTTCCCCTCTCCACGTTCCCTGACTCGGATACCCTGGACATGCCCTAATCAGATTTCTAGGTATCCAGCTTTCTTCCTGATGGGTGCTGGTCAGTGAGGCAGAGGGAATGCCAGTCGGCTCTATTTCTCTTTCAAAAGAAAAAGTATAAAGACAGAGACATGAAAACGATGAGAAAGAATAGGATACCTCTGGGAGACCAAGACCAGAGAGCCAGCATACAAATAATCAGCACTCACATAATAGAAAAAATTTCTGTACTCAAAAATAGACCTGTGTAAATAAATTATAAGGATTCCACAGGGGAAAGTCCATAAAGAGAAAAAGCCTACAGTTATATGCTTCCTGGCACTTTTCTGAAATATAAGGATAAGGGAGGAAAAGGCACAAACATCTACCCCAAAAAATGTTGGTTGCCTACAAAGGAACAAAAAAACCTGCTGTTTCAGATTTCTCTGTTGTAGCAGAGAAAAAAGAAGAAAATAAACAGAGGTTGCATATAAAGAAAAAATAAACAGAGGTCATAATATCATCAAAGTAGAAATCAGGGAAAGCCATATTCCTTTGGAATATTCATCCTTGGCAGCAAGAAAGGGGGCAGAGCAAAAGCACACGCTCCCTAGACAAAGCCAGACAGCAGGGGCCATGACTGGGAGGGCCACTGTGGAGGTCATTTTACATGAATTAAAGATATAATCCATCATGAAGCTATAGCTATAAAGAACATTTACACTTTGAATAACATTTCATCAAGATATAAAGCAAAAGCTATCAGTAATATGAAGAGAAATGAACATTAATTAAATATACTGCGAAAGACAACATGACAATTTTTTTACAAAATAAAAAAAATAAATGAAGATACAGATTAAATACTATGCCTTGGAGATAGAGTCTATACCTACATATCATTAAAAAATGATATTAATTAGGCCACAGAGAAAATCTCAATAAATCTCCAACATAGACATAGGCCACATTTTCTAAACACAATGCAATCAAACTACACATTATCAACAAACCCTTAAAACAATGCAAATTCAACCACTTGGAAATGAGAAAACACACTTCCAGATAAAAATAGAATAAAAATAAAATCTTAGAATTTTAAGATTAAAAATAAAATCAAAACAGCAACTGCAAACTATCTAGAAATTAACAATAAAGGAAATATTATATCAAAATGCATGGGATAAGATGAAACTTACACTCAGAGGTAAAAAATTCATAGCCTAAAATGTCTTTGTTATTGAATTAAATATGAAAACAAAGCATCCATTTTATTATGCTTTAGAAAACACAAAAATAACAAAATAAACCAAAGAAAAGTTAAGGAAAAGAATTCATGAATAGAAAAACAAGATCAATGAATTGGGAAACTAGAAAATTAGTAGGGCAATTACAGAAATCCAAGAATTGGCTTATGTGAGAAGATCTATGAATAAACCAACATCTGGACTGGCCATAAAAGAAAGTGGGAATACACAACACCAGGAGTAAGAATGGGATGTCATCTCATTCACAGCAGAAAATTTAAATGATAGAAACAATATTGTAAGTCACTTTAATAATTCTGAAAATCTCCATGAAATGGATTTTTTATTTAAAACATATGATCAAAATTTACTCAAGATAGAGCAAAATAAATTTTTTAGAAACCTGATGAAACTGTGAAAAATGTTATAAAAAATTTTCCAGATATGGATGGCTTTATAAGTGAGTAATAAACTTCCTAGGAAGAGAGACTTCCTATCTTATTTAAATTCCATCAGGACAAAGAGAAGGATGGGGGTCACTTTGATTTATCTTATGAAATTTTAGCCTTAAAACCAATACTAAATGAAGACTGCCCAAAAAGTAAATTTCTGACCAATCTCATGTATGAATATGCAAATCCTGAACAAAAGTCTAGCAAATCAAATCTAGAAACGTATTTTCAAAAGAATGCATCAAGAGCAGGAATAACTGATTTCAGGAAAGAAAAAACAGTTCAATGTTCAGAAATCTATTAACATAATTCATCACATCAATAGTTCAAAGAGAGAGAAATCAATAAATGCCCAAATGCATTTTATAAAAATTCAACATCCATTTCTGAGAACCCATATTGAACTAGAATAAAAAGATACTTCCTCAACACAATAATGAACTCAAACTCTTGTGATAAAGGATTTCTATTAAAGTCAGAAGCAAGACAAGGATGATTACTCTCTAATCTATTACTAAGCATTGTTCTGAGGGTTCTAATGGATGCAGTGAGAAAACTAGAAAAAGAAACCAAAGGGTAAATATTGGAATGAAGGATTTAAAATGATCACTATTTGCAGGTTATGTGATTTTTCTATATGCAAAACCCAAGAGAATTAACTGAGAAGTTATTAGAATTTAAGAGTTCCATAAGAAGCTACTTTCCCTGGATGACAGCTATAACCAGAAAGAAAATTGAATGGAGAAAAAAATCACTTAAGGGGCGCCTGGGTGGCTCAATGGGTTAAAGCCTCTGCCTTTAGCTCAGGTCCTGATCTCAGGGTCGTGGGATCGAGCCCCGCATCGGGTTCTCTGCTCAGCGGGGAGCCTGCTTCCTCCTCTCTCTGCCTGCCTTTCTGCCTACTTGTGATCTCTGTCAAATAAATAAATAAAATCTTTAAAAAAATCACTTAAAATAACAAAGTTATATAAAATTTCCAGAACAAAGTTCACAAGAAATTAGTAGGGACTATAAGAAAAGAACTACTAACCTTCTTTAATGGACATTTAAAAAAGAGCAAATAAAGAGAAGACATACGTTGTTTCTGAACAGACTTAAAATACATTTGTGCAAATGTTTTAAAAATACCTACTCTGTGCCAGCTACTTTTCTAAGTCCAAGACGCTATTCTAGGATACAGCAGTGAACAAAACATACAAGTATCTTTTTCCCCATGAAGCTTATATTCAAATATATGAAATTGTAAATTTATAAATTCTCCACCAAATTAATCTATTTATTTAATATAATCTCAATAGGGAATTCTTGAGTATGGGGTGGGGGCAGGGGAGACTTGACAGAATAATTCTTAAGTTATTTTTAAAAATAATTAAGGGTATTTGTCCCATGGGATGATAAAACACGGGGAAGGTGTTTCTGAGTGTGCTATCAAAATAAGAACACACAAAGAAAAGTAATAATGGATTCAGCTGCATGGAAATTAAAGAGTTCTATAAGACAAAAACAACATGAACAAAACAGGCAAAGGAGAAACTGGGAAAAAACTGCAATATATCTGACAGATAATAGGGAAATAGTCCCAATTTATAAAGATTTGAAAGTTCCTAAGAAAAGAATACGCGGGTAGGAAAATTGGCAAGGATTGGTTGTGACAGGCAATTTACTACAAAAATAAAATCATCCTAGCATGTATATGAAAATATATCCAACATCACTAGTGATCAGATAAATGCACATTAAAGCACAGATAAAGGACTATTTATCACCTATCAAATCAGGAGGATGAAACGGATGGTATAAAACATACTATAGATCAAGGGGGAGGAAAAGGGAGCTACACTGCATTGCTGGTGGGAATGTAAATTGGTTCCATCTTTCTCCAGGGTAATGTGGCATTATGCATTAATGTCTTTAAAACATGCAAATATTTTAATACAGCCATTCTACTTCCAGTCATTTGTCTTTAGAAAATGGTCATAGAATAAATGAAAGGATTTATGGCACTGTTGTTCATAAGAGCAAAAAGTTGTAAACAACTTAAAAGTCTAAAAATGGGAAACAGTGTAAAAATAATCTGTGGCATATTCAGTCATACCACAGAATAGCGTACTCTCACCAAACACTGTATTACAGAATGTTTTATTACGTGAAAAATTAGTCAAGACATATTAAAGCTATCATGTATACTTGCGTGTAAAATGCGATTCCATTTTTGTTTTCCTAATTTATATATGTTAAGAGAGAAAGGCTGGGGGTGCCTGGGTGGCTCAGTGGGTTAAAGCCTCTGCCTTCGGCTCAGGTCATGATCTCAGGGTCCTGGGATCGAGGCCCACATCGGGCTCTCTGCTCAGCAGGGAGCCTGCTTCCTCCTCTCTCTGCCTACTTGTGATCTCTCTCTCTCTCTCTGTCAAATAAATAAATAAAATCTTTAAAAAAAAATAAAAAATAAAATAAAAAAAAGAGAGAAAGGCTGGAAGGATATACACCAAAATACTGAAAATAGTTTGTAGTTGTAAGAACAAAGGACATTGATTTTAATTTCCCCTTGATTATTTTCTGAATTTTTCATCATAATCCTGTATTTGTTGTTGAGGAAAAGTGATTTTTTTTAAAGATTTTATTTATTTATTTGATACACAGAGAGAGAGAGAGATCACAAGTAGGCAGAGAGGCAGGCAGAGAGAAAGGGGGAAGCAGGCTCCCTGCTGAGCAAAGAGCCTGATGCGGGGCTTGATCCCAGGACCCTGAGATCACGACCTGACCCAAAGGCAGGGGCTTAACCCACTGAGCTACCCAGGCACCCCGGGAAAGTGTTTTTTGATGTTCGTTTCTTCAAGGTTGTGCGCAGAACTTGAGAACTTGAGACCCAGGAAGAGGGTTTCATTTCCAGCCCTGGCTGCGTGCGTCCTTGTCTATGGAGTCAGGTTAGCCTGCCCTGTGGGCACCAAGATACTGGCTTCAACGGCCTCCTCCCATCCCTACCACTCCATCTGCAAGGGAGTGGCTCCAGGAGGTTGAGGAAAGAGCAGCCTGAGTCAGGGGCTGCTGCTAGCACACGAGATTGTCCTTCAGTTCTGTATCCACAGCTACAATAACAGGGAGCAGAATTTGCACTCTCCACTCCTGGGTCCTCAAGCAGAGGCCATGTGAGAGACTTGGAGTTACAAAGCTCCTCCCTTCTTTTTAACCCACTTGTGAAGGGGGAAGGAAGAGTCACATAGAGGCTGCCCTGCCTCTCAGAATGGTGACACCATGTCATCCTGTCCCCTCCCCCAACAGAACCAGAAAGAGGTTTTCCCATAAGATACCATCCCCCTTGTACTTCTGGGCACCAGGAATAATTCCCCTGTGGGTCTTTAAAGCTAGCAGCCTCAGAAGCAGAGCCAGGTACCTCTCTGGCTGCTCCCCGAGGTCAGCTAACTCAGCTGCACCACTCACTCTGTAGCCTGGCAACCAACCCTCTCTTCCCCACCTTACTTCCTCCACCTCTGCTCCTGGCAGCTCCCCAGCTCCCCACGTACTCATGGAAGATGTTGGGAAGACTGCGTGGGAGGTGCTGGCCATGAAGTCCGCGATCTGCCGCAGGGCCCAGATGTTGGAGGAGTTGTTCCCCTTCTTCATCTGTTCCTGGATCAGGCCTTCCAGCTCCTCCCTGAAAGACTGAAGCAGGCCCCACAGTGCTGGTCCCCCCAGTGGGTCTCATGGGGGAGACTGAGGACCCCTCTTGAAGGAGCCCACTCCATTCCCTGGGTCAACAAGGCTAGGGCCACACATGGGATCCCTAAGCCTCAGAGGACATTGGGAATTCCACTGGGACCTCAGGAGTCTCCCCAAACTGCTGTTTGGGAAGCAAAAAAATGTCCTGTGGGCAGTAATCCAGATTCCAGGTCCTCCCTGGGTCTAAGTGATACTCAAGAAGTCCCTCCTACTTCCAACCCCCCAGCACCGGCCATCAGACATGGCAGGGCTTCACTTTGGTAATTAAGAGACACTTTAAAAAGCAAACTGGATGAAAAAGTGTGCCATCTTCCTTGTCCATCAGCCATGCCTATGGTTCTTCTGGACCTCGGTTTCCTCAGATACTGAAGGATGTGCTGTCCTCCCTGTCACTTCCACTTCTATGTCCTACTGCTCTAAGCCTGGCTTTTCAGACCATAAATAAGGTTTGCCTGTCCACCAGGTGGCAGCAGGGAACACTAAGAAGGAAATGGGGTGGTGGGGGGGGGGGTTTCCAGGTGTTGGTCAGTCTATAAAAGGACAGAAGAAACATGAACTCCTTTTGTCCCACTTCTTACCTGAGAATAGAGTCCTACCCATTCAGGCCCGCAACTTGGGTTGGTACTAACTCTGCCACTTCTATCACACCTGTCATCTCTCCTACTCCCACCCTGGAGTTTTTCCATTATCCCAAAGATTTTAGTACCTGCCATATTCCTCCAGGCTCCTCACACAGTGTCACCTGTCACGGAGACCTCAGGCCCATTACCTCAGTGGTCCTCTGTGAAGCCCGAGCATTCACTGTGTGCTCTCAAACAGGGTCACACATGGCCCATCTACGTGTCCTGTCTCTCCAAAGCCTAGGGGGGACCGAGGCAGAACCCATCTTGGCAGGCACCTGGAGATGCCAGCTCCATCCTGAGCTTCCCAGTCCCTAGTATCATCACTGTTTCCTGAGGGTCCCCCCAGCTCTACTGGCCTCGCACTCCCATTGCCTCCTTCCACTCTGCTCTTCCTCTCCTCACCCAGGGCCTACATCACCCTCCCACTTCAGCGGTCCATTGGGTCCATGCTTTGTTCTTCTCAAAGCACCACTAGCCTCAAGGATGAGGTCTGTCTCCATGCCATGCAGGTACCAACTGACCTCAAGTCTGGGGCCATGCCTTGCCCTCCCTTCCCTGGCCCATAGCACCCTGAATCCTTCACTCTCATCACCTCCTGGGGCTTCCAGACCCTCTTCACCTCTGCCCCATGCGTGTCAACCTTACCGCCCCAACAGTGAGTTCTTTGTGGTATTCAAAAACGGGGGCCCCAAGCCTTCCACGTGGCACTCCCTGCTGGCCTCCGGTTTACAGGAATATCCCTGTTAGTTCATTGTTACAAATTTGGGGGAGCCTGGAAACTGAGGCAGGACTCCTGTCTCTCGGACCCACCCCCTCCCAGTACCAAGCCAAACCGCCTGCACATAAACCAGGTTTTTGCCATCTACGAGTGGCCAAGGAGAGAAGGAAAACCCCACAGCGCAGGGCCCATCTTGCTCAGCCGGCTTAAAATTGCGGCAACACTGAGCAAGTGGAAGAGGGGTTGTTTATCTTTCAGGTTCAGCCAGACCAATGGGCGGCGCCGCCTGCTCCCCTGCCTCCCTCCTCCTCCTCCTCCTCCCCCGCCCGCCTGGGGCGGACCCCACTCACGGGGCTCTCCAGGATCATGGTGACGCGCTTCTTCTGCTCCATCAGGTTGAAGTCCTGCCGCAGGTCCGCCGCGCGGCTGCGAAGGCGCAGGTACTCAGGGTCGTCCTCAGAAAAGCGGTCCAGATACTGCTGCCCCTGCGGGGGCGGCGGGGAGGCAGCCTCGGGGACAGTCTCTTCACTCATTGTCCTGGTGGGCTTACAATCCGCTCCTGGAAGCCTACGGAGAAGGCAAGAGGGAGCGCGGGTCCCAGTACAGTTTCCTCCGGCGGAGGGGCTGGATTCGTGGGATTCGCGTGGCCCGCGGCTCTTCCCAGGAGGGTGTGAGCCCAGCGGCGGTGTGGAGGGCAGGGCGCCGGCGGCTGCCCGTCGATAGGGGGCGCCAACACACCATCCGACCTAGTGAAAATGGGGCACACTCACGCGGGCCCACTACCCTTGCCTGGCCAACCCGCCGCACTTACACTGCCACCCCGCAAGTAGGACCTGCATACCTTTTGGATCATTTCTGTGCTGCATACCTACATAGTGTAAAGCTATGTATTGGGCATCAGTACTTACTAATGTACTAGATCTAGACCTGATCCTTGGAATGAGGACGAGGGGAGCCTTTGGAGAGTTGGGCTGGGACCCCTATTTTTTCTACTCAAGCATGCTTTTTCCCCTAAGGCCTGATGTGAATGAAGGAATGTCTTCTCTTACTACAGAGCCCTCCTGAAGAAGCAGGCTGCAGCTCCAGCCTCTGCCTCCCAGCCAGTGGGGCTTTGGCCACACCAGTCTCCTTTTGTGTGTCAGCGCCACTAGGCCCTCCAATCTGGGTTATGAGCCTTCGACACCCAGGGCAGCCTAACAAAGCCCTAGCCTTTTCCCTGCTGTGTGATCCCCTTCTCAGCAAAGAAAGGCAAGTGCCTTGACTGAACAAGAATTAGCTTTTGAACACAAGTAGAGAGGCCAACAAAAGAGCATTACAGGGGTTCGGGACACATGGCTTTCATCTTTAACCCGCCCTCCCTCCCTTTACCTCTGTGAGCTCACATTTGCATTCCACGGGGATGTGGAATACTCTCTTGTTCTCTTAGAGCACTCCTGCCTCCTTGTCCTCATCTGTTCTTCCCCCTTGGCCCATTTGGTTAGCCCAAACCTTGACCTTCCTTACAGCCAGCAGTTCATTATGCAAGAGGCCTTGCTGGCAGCCAGTAAAGCATAGTCTTGTTGTCATTGAGCTGTGACCTCCTTCCATGGAGGGATACTACCCTCCAACTTACAGTGCCTCTGAGTGAGGCAGGTGGGTGAACCACTAGGTTGTGGGAGAAGTGGGAATCTACCCCATCAGCCCAGAACACTCAGGTATCTTTCTTCCTTTCCCTCTTTCATATTTCCTCCCTCCCTCCAAATCTCCCTCCTTCCCTTCCTTTCCCTTCCCTTGCCTTCCTCTCTCTCTTCCCCCTCTCTCCCTTTCCTTCCTTCCTTCCTATTTTTCCCCTTTTGCGGAACAGCAAATAGCACATTCAAGGGAGGGCACATGTATGGGGTCCCTCAGCTAACAGCCTGAACCCTTGGCCTAGAGCAGTGGTTCTTAAACTTGGGTGCATGTTGCAATCCACTGGGGAACTTTTAAAAATACTAATACCAGGGAGTTTAGTGTTATTAGTCTGGGGTATGACCTAGACATCATGATTTTTAAAAGCTCCCTGGGTGATTCCAACAGTCAGCCAGAGTTGAAATACCACTGGCTAGATATTAATAGTTGTACCGTGTATTGGATGGTATCCATTCCAGATGTCGGCCATTTAGCAAGCCAGCCAAAGATGGCACAAACCTCATCTTCTGACACTATTGCTACTTCCCATGGCTGTCCAGGCCCCATCCTCCAATGCCAGTCACCACCTGCCACCATACACTTGATCTGAGACAGCAGGAGTGCTCCAAATGACACCACAACCTGCTTTTGCAAGTCTGCCAAACTGTGACATCTCATCTTCATTCTTTCACTAATTAATTATTTCCTTATGAATGCCCTCACCAGTGTCTCCCAACCAGCACCATGCCTACGAGTCCTGTAGATGAAATATTTGCCTGTGAGTGATAGAGTATGGAGGAGGCATCTTCTGGAGGTGGCAGCTAAAAAAAAAAAAGCAAAAGAAAAACCCCAAAAGAAAAAAAAAATCTCTAAAGAAAGATTTGAAACAGATTTAGAGGTTGCTAGAATGGTTGAAGTTGTACCTAGCAACACTCAAGCCAGATTCTTCATCTAAGCGGAGAAAGAGTGATTGAGTCCATCAGGGATATTTCCAGTGGAATTAGCTCTGGGCTAGCGTCAGAGTCTACAGTATCACCCTCACTCTGTCATTCTCTAGCTTCATGGGCTTGGGCAGGGGGTAATTTTCCTCTTTGGGTCTCCTTTTGTCCATCTCTAAATGAGGGAGTGAACGGAACAGACTCTGGAGCCCCTTCCAGCTCGACACTATATGGAGAGAGAGAGATTCGTGTAGAAAATGCAGAAGGATGGAGGATCTGGGTTTCCTGGAGCAAGAGGCCTTCCTCCTCCATCCTTGTCTCCCTACCCCTCAAGCCAAATGCCAAAATGGGCAACTGCAAAGAACACGCAGGACCTATTGACATTTGCCTTGTAGGTTCAAGTCAAGCCCCTGTGCATAGAGCGAGTTCAGAATATTTCACCTCCACCATGCTCTCGGCCAGCCTCATCCCTGCAATAATAAGCAGCGGTGAGGGATAGCAAGGACAAAGACAATGCATCAGAGCTAGGCAGACATGCAGTCACCAGCCAGACTCTCCTGGGCAGACAGCGCTGCAGACATTTTTCCAGAGGCACTGCCCCTCCTGTTTAAATTCTCTTCAGCACTTTTGTAGTCCCGATCTTTGATGTTATTTTAAAAACAAAACAAGCAACCTCCCAATGGGTACCATGGATATGCACATGGGGATGAATGCCCTGTGTTCTCATGGCTCCAGGTCCCACCAGCTCCAGAGCCCCCTGAACTCTCAGCTTCTCTGGGATTTGGGTCATTTTGGCCAGTACAGCTCAGTACTGAATGTTTCTAGCCTAAATCTTTTCTATTTCTAGCCTAAATCTTCTTTCCTTCCTCTGGGAATGGCTGCATTCCCAGGAATGGGTCTGTGAAGGCCTGAAGTAGCACTTCCTTCCCTGAAACACAAGGAACAAAGAAGCCCAGGTCCTGCTGGGCAGGGAGTCCACACCAACATGTACCCTAGGCCTGCCTGCACTTCTCAGAGCCCATCCCCAGACGGTTACTCCAGATGCTCCAATGGGAATGGGGTAGAAAATGGAAGCCCTTACACCCTCACCATGACAATGGGGCCCAGAGGAAACCACCCTTTGATTCTGTGAACCAGGAGCATCCTTTGGTGCTCCTTCCTTCCCTTCCAAAGTGTTGCGTAGGTGACCAACGTTATGTGCAGTGTGGCTTAGTGGTTAAAAGCATGGACTCTGGAACAAGAAGACGGTGAGTTCCAATCTTAACTATGCCACTGTGTTGTCTTGCTGGGTGAGTTACTAACCTCTTGTGCCTCAGTCTCCCTGTGTATAAAATGGGATTGAACTATTTAGCTACCTCTTTAGGCTGTTGTGAGGATGTAGATGAGTTAATGTATGTGAAGTACTTAAAACAGTGCCTGGTGTGTATCAAGTGCTATTAAGCATTTGCTCTTATTATGTGTCATTTAGGGGCTGGAATTATTATAGCATTAGGAACTCGAGTAATGAGAGGCTCATGATTCAACTGTAAACAGGTGCATACTCAATGACTGTAATTACATGTTGTAGTCCAAAGAACTAATTCAATCTTGATCTATATTAACAAAAAGAACATCCAGAAAAAGACTGATAAGAATGACTAGTTCTCTGACCAAATACTGGGAACATGTCAAGTTGGAGATCACAACAAAGAGGATAAGCAGAGTGGTGAGCATCAGAGGCCACTGCTCGACGGGCCAGGTCTGATATCGTAAAGAATATATCTGGCCGTTCTCCCCAGTTCCTGGCACAGAACTTCAAAAAACCTTGGGATTTCTAAAGTATCCAAAAAACATTAGGAGGGTCTTTTGTTATTCATGATGAGCTCATTTCATGGAACCTGAATCCATGCTAACAAGTTGACTTATGGCGGGCCCTTTGATGTTTCAAGGGAGGGACTAGCCACCAAGAAAGACCAAGCACATGGTTACAGGGTTGGAACTTCAGCACCCTGTCCCCACAAACCATGGAGGACAGGTGGGGGAGGGGCTGGAGATTGAGTTCAAACAAGTGGCAGTTGCTTTAAACCATTATGCCTAGTAGTATAAAGCCCACCATTAAAAATATCAAGGCTTGGAGGAGCTTCCTGATTGGTATGTTGGGGTGGTGATGCACCCAGATTCTATAAGGAGGGGGCATAGAAGCTCTGCTCTAATCCCCCACCCTCCCCAGGCCCTGCTCTGTGCATTGCTTCTGTTTGGCTGTTCCTGAGTTGAATCCTTTCTACTAAAACTATAATCACAATTCCAGTGCCTTCAGTGAGTTCTGTGAGTTGTTATAGGGAGTGAGTGACTAAAGGGCAGCATGGGGACCCTCAAATTTATAGCCTAGTGAGTCATGAGTGCAGTGGCCTGAGCACCCTACTTGTAGCTTCTGAAATGGGGGCAGTTTGATTGGTGACCTTGCCCTTTAACTTGTGGTAGAAACCTGTGTGGCCCCTAACTCGGCAGTGTCAGAATTGAGCTGAACCGTAGGACACGCATTTGCATCAGAGAATTGGTGGTGGAACAGTACTAGGCAACTTCTATTCATGATTTATTTTTATTCCCAGGACTACTTCATAGGCAGATGTCATTGTTGCTGTTTTACAGATAAACTGCACTGCAGAGAGGTTAGCTAACTTGCCCAAGATCACACAGATAATGATGGAGTCAGGGTCTCAACCAGAACTGTCTCTGGCTCCAGACCCTCCTGCACTCCTCCATTCCACTTGTCCCCAAATGTCTGCTGGGCTGCCATGTGGAAGAGGAACTGAGCTGATTCCTTAGAGCCTCCAGGGCCCACAGGAGGTAAAAAGGATTCCGTGGAGGGTGCAATGGACAGCTTTGCACCAGCAGGAGCTGCTCGGGAACAGGAAGGTGGGTCAGGCAGCGAAGGCAGGCAGTGCACTCTCTCCTCAGAGTCAGGTGACTCCAGGATGCCATAGAAGGACTTCTGCCCCCACAGGGGGTTGCACTACCGCCTTCTACAGTCCTTCAGATCCCATGGTAGCTCCGCTAGTCAGCAGGATTGGGGGAACCCATGGCAGTGACTCCCCTAATCCTGCTGGTGACTGGAAGTTCATCCTCGTGAGATGGACCCAAACAACAAGTGTGCCTCACCCCCCACCATCACCAAAAACTGCCAACAAATTACCGGGAGGCTGGACCAGCCTCGTCCCAGGCTGCTGCTTCTCAGTGCTCAGCCCGTGCACCCTGCTTCGTTCTCAGGGACGCCGACTGCATCTACTGGATTTCAAACATCTGGATGGAAGCTGAGAGACACAAACAATGAACATTAGGGTCTTGTGTGCACCACCAGGGCTCTTCACCCCGGTTTTGCAGTACCATTACGTGCTGATTTATTTTCAGGACTGCTGAGAAATTCTTAAAAATAAACTAGAAATGAAATTTTATTTTAAAAGCAAATTATGTCGATGAAAGGTGCAGAAATCTTCATTATCTTTACGAGTAGGACCAAAATTCTTTTCAAAGAGAGGAACTGGGAAATCTCTTCAGAGTCCTGGCTTCAAGGACCTGAGGAGAGAAGCTACTCTCCACAGAGGAGCAAACAGGATGTGGAATTCCTGCGTGATCCCAGAGGGGTCCCACCTGCCAGGCTGGAAGGCATTATGACCCCTTCCTGATACCACCCCCCAGTACTTCACTAGTTGTTACTCAATTCATAGACACCGGTATGAGAGCGTTTCAGAGAGCTGAAGAAGCAGAAGCAGAAGCTGCCTGAAGGATATCACACCCCAGGACAGCAGAAGGGTTTTAGAGGTGCACAGGCCATTAGTTGGATTCAAGACAATTTCACCAAGCATTAGTATCTTACAAACAGGGATGAGTTACTACTCTAAAAATACTGGGGATCAAGGTCTTCAAAGGGTTAATTGTTAAAATATTTAAACAAACAAAAACCACAAGAGATGGTTTTCCATTTGGGGCACTCTGTTGCTCAGACTAAGGACGCCTGCCTCCCCCAGGGCTGGCAGCATCCTGGACACCAACTCTTATTGCCACATGGCTCTGGGGCCAGTCCCCACCCGTCCTTCCACACTGGCCAGTTCAGCTCCATCCCTGATCCAGCACTGCCTACAGCGGAGCATCTTGAAAGACTGGACTTCCCACTGAGGGGCAGAGAGAATCCATCATGGTCGCTACGGTGTGGCTGAGAAAGGCCAGGATACTGCATACCCACTGAGGCACAGCTTCCTTCTCAGCCTAGCCAGGATACCCTGAGCCCAGTCCTGATACTCATGACTCCAGTCAGGGACCTGGCAGCTGCTTCCATAACCTCTTCTCTATGCTTTGCACATCCAGCTGTCAGCTGGGGTCCTCCTCCCATTAGTCTTATTTTTAGCTAGAACAGAGTCACAGGCCCAACTTCATGCTGCTTCTGTCCAATGCCCACCAACAGGAAAGGGAGCCCTCCTTCCCAGGGCCAGCTGGCTCTATGCAGGGTTTACTGACATACCCCTGGGTGCTGTTCTTCTGAGGGGTGACCACTGCTGTACCCTAAGGACTAATCCTGCAGCCTCATAAGTTGTCTTACCTAAAACACCAGTTTCTTCCCCTTCCCCAGCAGCCTGTGCCACAGAAATATGAGGATGCCTCATGGCCATAACTTGCTAAGATTTGGATTTTCAGAGTCTGAGCTATTTCTTGTGTCCACGGAAAGAACTAATATTTTGCCCCCAGAAGTGTCCTGTGCCATTTTGTAAGAAGACAGGCATCTGTCCCCCAGTATACAGTATAAGTATACAGTGAACACAATAATTCCCATCCCAATCTCTATTGGTGTTGAGATTCCACTATTAGAGTTTCATTCCTTAGGTTACAGTATTATCCCCTAATTAAAATGAAAACACGTCTATGAGGTATCATAGGCAAATGTTGTAAAACATTCCCCTGTGGTACCAAAACTATCAGATCTCTGATTGCACAGTCAGGCTAAGCAGGGCCAGGACAGGCACCAATTCTTAATGAGAAAGAGGCATGATGCCAGGGCCACTCCAAAGGGTCTAGCAACTGGGGTTGAGCTGTCACCCTGGGTGGACCTCAGGGGACCCTGGTGTGACAACCCTCTGAGCCTGTACCTGCTGCAGTGTCAAGGCTGGCATCACCATCCATTCAGCCTTTGGTTTCCCCAGCATGTGTTTTGAGAACCTACCTTCCAACCATTCACACCCCTGGGACAGAGCTAAGAAGCAAGGGCTACTCCAAATCATAAGAAGAGCAGCACCCACCCCCAGGGTGCTTGACACCTCCTGGGAGGCCTAACACCTCAGGGCCACCTGTTCCTTGTCCCCATGTCCAGTCAAGCTGGGCTGCAAGGTGGGAAGAGTTGGACATAGAATCCCAGCCCTAGATGGTAGCCCACTAGAGTGTGAACATGGACAAGTCACAGATGCTCAAGGACCTTTGCTCAGTCAGATGTTCCACAGCCACTTTAAAATTGACTTCTCAGAACCAGGCTACCCTGTACCAACCACCAGAGCCTCCCTCCCCCAGCTAGTCCCCCCTCCCTGACACTACCCAGCAAGGGTTGGGGGGATACGTCCCACCAAGAGTTGTAGAATGCAGCCTGACTCTTCCCTTTCTCGCCCTGTGCACATTCTCTGTCGCCAAGTTCTCTGGTTTTCTGTCCACTAAATATCTCCCTACCCAGAACGTAAGGCCCTGAATCATGCCTGCCATCTCTCCATCCCTTTCATGGTCTGTGCAGTCTTTCCTCTCTCATATCCATCATCCAATCAGTGGCCAGAGTTATTGTTCTAAAAGTGCAAAACTGGCCCATGCCTGTCACCACCCTGCTAAAATCCCACCTGAGGCTCCCATCACCTGGGGAGTATTCCTTCACTTTCTTTTTCCCCAATTCCTGCTCCTCTAGCCAAAACTCAGTCAAATTTAGATTGCGACAGGTATCCTTTTACATTTATCAAATATAAAGTTTTAATTCTCAATTTGCTTTTTCAAACTAAACACATGCTCCATGCTGGAAATTCAAACCCATCCATCCCCAATCGGAGAATGGGGGGCAGGGAGGGGCCCCTCCCTTTTCTCTTTGCCCACCTCCTTCCTCTTGAGGATTGCCACCCTGTAGAATGCTATCCTGACTCTTACCTGGCACACAAAGCCCCATGAGTATCTCAGTGTCCACCCGCACCCCGCCTGCCTCTCGTGGATATTCTGGGGCTATTTACATGACCTGGAAGGGACCAGGCTGGTTCCTACCTCTGTGCCTTTGTCCATGCTGATCTCTGCCCAGAGAACACTTTCCTCTTTTCCTTCTCCCTTCCGTTCAGGTTGTCCTCTCCTCCTGGAAGCCTCCCACCTATACCCCTGTCCCTTTGGCTCTCACATCACCTTCACTCACCTCCTTTGTTCCACTTACTATCTGACAGCAACAGACTATTACCATGAGCTCCTAGCAGGCAGGGCCTGTGTCTGTGGCACTCCTCTGTTCCTCATGCTCTGCCATAAGACCTGGTGCCAGGTAGATGCTGAATGGATCTCTAGTAACAGTGCATTGCAAGTTGCGCGGGTTCTGCAAAGCAGCATTGGGGTCCCAGAGGGGAAAGAGGCCCCAGGGGCGCTCATGAAACCATGTGGGGAGACAGTTCCTAGTAAGGTGCCAAATGTTGGTAGAGGTAAGCATGGTAGGTTCCTTAGTGCCCAAATCTCCTCCTTTAAAACAAAATATCCTTTTGTTGTATGACCCCCAAATGGCTGGGCCCTCTCTAGCAGCCATTCTTCTTGCCAATTTGGAAGCAGAATTCTAGCAATGGAATACAACTCTTAAACTAACAAGTCCAACTTCACAATATAACACTGATTATGGGGAGACAGAGGAGAAAACAATAGATTCCACATGCCATCAGCTGCAACCCTTTTGGTCCTCCAAAATTCAGTTGTGCCCCCTTATCTGTCTCTTTCACCTCTTCCCTCCAGCAACCCCTCCTCTGCCCCCAAACCCTCAACTCTTTGCTCAGGGGAGCCCTGTGGCTCCCTCTCAGCATCTCCAGTTTGCATCCTCACACCCTTGACCCTTACTCAGGAAATACTCCAGCCGGGATTCACCCTCCTCAGAGAGCAGCTGGGGAACACAAATCATCGCTCAGTCACAAGTCATTTTCCTCCCTGTCCCACTGAAGACCAGGTATATGTAATCACTGGAGTATAAAATTATATGTCTATGGGTCATTCCTAGCAGCTCTAAAGGGAACAGAAGGTCTAGAAGGAGAGTAACAGATGCCCACATTGTGAGACTTTTTATTAGAAGCTGTGGAAGCTCCATGTGCACCTAAGAGACGCAGGTGCGTATCTCCTGCCCCGCCGGTGGGAGGTGTCCTACAGGAACGGACAGTCTGAGCACGCTGAGCCCAAAATGGAAAGATGCTGCAAGCGATTGCTCTCCGCTACCCCCACCACCGCCATGCGCATGGCCTCCCCCCGGGGTGGTGCCAGCCTTGGAAAGCCCCTGGCCCCCAGCCCAGCGTCTGCTCCAAGCCTTAGACTTGAAGTCAGAACCCACACTCACCGATCCCTGAGACTTCCAGAAAGGAGAGAGGAGACAGTTGCGGCCTTGCTGTTACTTTGCAGAGTAAAGGGAACCTGCCAAACAAGAGGTTGGACCACGCCCTGCCTGGTGTATTCAGATAAAGAGAAAGCTCGCGCCTCTGCAGGGCGGGATTCTGGGGGAAGCCTATCATGAGCTTCTTCACACGTTTCCAAATTTCCCAAGTCTTACTTTAGGTATCAACGGCTGTGACCATTTAGGACAAAAATAGTTTAAAAGAAGAAAGGGAAAAGGAGGAAGTAGAGAAATGGTACAGTCTCCCTCCGTCCATCTCTGGAACCCCTGGGCAGGAGGAATCCATTAACCCCCAGATTGCTGCAAGTCTAAGAAGTGCTCATTTCTGAGCATCCCTGATGCATCCTTTCCCAGAAAAGTCCAGTGAATTTTAAAAGCCTTCTACTAAAAGGCCCCAGACCTAATGGTTGGTGGGTACTTTTTTTTCACTCTTGTATTATCCAGAAATTGCACTGCTATGGAATGAATGGACCCAGGCTTTTCTCTCAGCACTTAAAATCAGTCCCATTCCCTCTCACTGGACAAGCACAATTATTTGTTGAGTATCTACTCATGCCCAAGAGTAAAGCAAGTACTGGAATTGGGCATGAGCGGAAAGATTTCCAAAAGAAGTGAGATTTGGTTCCCACTTGGTAGAGAGGCCCATAGTCATATTAAGGTAAAAAATATGAATACGAGTAAAACTGTGTGTGTGTGTATAACAAGCATTGAACACATTCATTTCAGACCATCTCTGAAATGATGGTGTATATCTGTATACTTCTCTCTCTCTCTCTCGATATATATATATTTTCAGTTTCCTGTATATATATTTATAGATATATTGAATATATACATTTATTTTCAGTTTCCTGTCTGTATATATGTATATCCTATATATACACATATATATATAAGTATTCCTGTATAATCATACACACACAAGGAAACTGAAAATAAATGTATGTATTCAATGTTTTCAGAACAGGAGACTGGAAACCCTGGGTCTACATTTTTTTTTTTATTTAAACTCAATTAGCCAACAAAGAGCACATCATTAGTTTCAGAGGTAGAGTTCAGCTAATCATCAGTTGCATAGAACACTCAGTGCTCATAACATCACGTGCCCTCCTTCATGCCTGTCACCCGGTTACCCCATCCCCCCTACACCAGGATCCACATTTATGAGAACCAAAGTTCTGGGTTAGATCTTGAAGGAAGCCATTATTCAATCAACAAAATTTGGGCTGTTAAACCCAGATGGGTAGGGGTGTGCTGGGCCCTCCTCAGCACTGTAGTGCAGGGCTCACTGCACTGGCTTTCCCATGTGGAACTGGAGGCTCCAGGAAATGGAGTGACCTGGTTGAGGCTACAGAGCTATTCAAGGGCAGAGCCTAGTTTGAACCTATCTGGTTCCAGAGCCTGGTCTCGCTTGCCACTTCACCAAGAGTTCCTCCCCTCCATCACATGCAAGAGACCTGGAAGGAAGGTGGGGAATGGAAATGAGCAAATAGCTAAAGCCCGAGGTCCAGGCTTCATATTCTTTGAAGAAGCCTCAAGGATGAAGCCAGCCACTTAAAGGATAATTCTCATTCTGATTTCCGGCATGGGGACACCAAAGAGTCTAATTCACAATCCCTGCTCTCAAAAGGCCCACGATGGAGCTGGGGCAAGGTGTGGACCATAGAGAGATCACTACAGTATTGGGGGCACAGAGCTCTGGTAGAGGCTCATGAACCATGGGGTTCCAGAGAGGCCCCAACCTTGAGTCTCCAGCGTTAAGCTTTAATCCACTTGTTGGATATCTCTGCCACCAATCATAAGACCATGGCTTCAATGAAGGGGAAAGAAAGGGGGATTCAGGAAACCCTGGTGATGTAGAGGCAATGCTGAGGGAGCAGGAAGGCCGGGTTCAGCCTTAAATACTCAGTCCCTTCAGTGAAAAGGTCAGCCAAACTTGCACACTCTGTGGATAAAAGCTCATCAAAAAGACTGTCTAATTGAATGGACATTCCCTGGATTCACTGTTCCATACCTCAGGCTGTCCTAGAATCCAGTCACAGATACTTCTAAGCAGTCATCTTTCCCTTTCACTTCTGGCAAGACTGCACCGAAGACCAAAAGACACTGTATTTTGAAAAGCTTCACCTCGGTCAAGTTCCAACATAAAACAGTGGGTTCTGATTTTTTACCTAATCTGAGAACATTTTGTTCTGCATTAGGAAGGTGAAACGTAATCCGCTGAACCCCGTGTCAGGACGACCCTTGCCTGCCAGTCCCATTTCCAGCCAAGAAATCTAGGAAACAGCTACGGGATGATGTGTCCTTCTCTGTCTAGTAGAATAAAGGGCATCCTAGGCCACAGAGGTGAAAACAAATGCTCTTTTAGCACATTCAGGTCAGAACTGTTTTGTTGGCAGCGTTTCCCTAACTGGGCAAAAGAGAAAATTATAAGAACACCTTACATCTAGAACTAGAAAGGAATCTGACACCATCTCACCCCTCTCCAGACGAAAGAAGCTATAAAAATTCACAACCACAGTGACACTCAGGCCTCGCTGAGTTGGGCTGTGGGAAAGAAGACTTCACAGGCCCAGGAAGAAGGTTTGGTAAGGAAACATGTTAAAGGGTGGGAGGGTCTAAAGGCTCACATGGGAAACTCTACTGGCCTCTGGATATCCATGCAGAGATATCCCCAAAGCCTGAGAAGGGGGGTTCAGACTGTCACAGAGTGTCAGCACAAAGAAAAAAAACAGGAGGCATGCTGTTTGACCTTCTCCGCTCTGTGATCCTCCCTGATTCTATACGGCTTGGATTTTATTGTGAAGATGTTAAGGGAGGAACAATTCCAACTTCTCTTCGTTTGTGTGTGTGTGTGTGTGTGTGTGTGTGTGTGTGTTTGCATCAAGGACAATGCCATGTGCTCACCAAACCCACTGCTCTTCTTCCTGAGTACCCAATTTCCCAGCCTCCCCTCTTTCTTCTCACAAGGGCCAAATGGAATGTAAGTCAATGGGTTATAAGCAGAAGTGATGTGCATCACCTGTAACCCAGGACATTAAGAGCAGAAATGCCTTCTTGCCTCTCTCCTGGATGCAGAGGGTGCTATAGAAATTCTGGGGCCCTTGGGGATAGTGCAGCCACCAAATGGAAGGAGCCATGGTGTCCCTGAAGGCAGCCCACTGAGCATCTGATTGGAGATGCTGAGCTTGCTCTTACAGCAGACAGCCTACCCTGAACAACATAGTCATCTTTTTTTTTTTTTTTTCTTCTTAACTTCAAGATAGTCTTCTATTAACTTAATTCTGATGTCTCCTTCAGGATCACCAGTTACCAGTTATCAGGATGCTGAATCTCTGTTCTCTAAATTTTTCATTTTCCTCTCATTAGTCTTACTATTGACACTTTCCTTGCGTTCTGACAGTCTGTCATTATTTCCCACTTCACCAACGTTAATTCTGTGAACGAGTATGCTTCTCATGATAGCATGGGACATATTATCTGTGGCACACTTTCCTTTATGTCCAGTTTCCCCTCAGCCCCTTCAGGCTGGCTGTCCTCTCCTGTGGCTGTCCTCTCCTATTTCTTAGAAGCTGTGTCTTTTTGTACTGTACAGAGGAAACCAAGTCACGTTCCGACTTTTTTCTTGTGATTCCTATAGCAGATTATTACAAGAAGTACATGCTTCTTTCAAGTGTTCCAGATCATCTGTATTCCTCTGAAGTGCCGTTTCTCAAAACACTTCTAATTGCTTTTTCCTTCCTTTTGTTTTCAAATAAGATGAAATCAAGTCCCCTAAGATGCAATACATAGGGAAAATAGTTTCTAGCAAAAGGTGATGAGGAAACCACAGGTTTGCTGGAAATAGATGCAGTGTACATACAATGAATGGTGACTTTTAATACCATGTGGCAATTTCTGTACTAGCAGACCACAGCAATTACTTTAATAATCAGTTCACATAAGATCAAAGATAAAAAAGGACAATTATCCAGGAAAACAACCCAATCCTACATCTAGGTTATAAAGTGGGTACTCCTTTAATCAAACTCATTTCTAGGCAATGGGTCTCTTAACATCAGACTTGAGGACATAAATACGTGAATCCACAAATCTTAAAATAGGACCTCCCACTTCATAATTTCCTGAGAGCCCATAAAACTACTGATAAGATTTAGGAAGAAGGGAATGAAAGATAAGCATCATGGCAATATCAGATCCTGGACACTCAGTCAGCTTCACTCCCAGGATACCTCTTGCTTGAAGAAATGACATGGGAAGCTAGTCATACAGATGAGCACAAGGAAGACTTTTGAGTCAGGCCTCAAGTGAAGGCAGAAAGATACAAGCCCAGGTATTGATTTGACAGTGAGGGGTGAAAATAAACATTGGCATTGCTGTATTTCTTCAAATCTAAGACACCACTGGTTGATATGCTGTTATTTTAGGTATTACTAGAAGAGGAAAACCACTGCCAGTTGTAATTGTACGTAATCATTAATTGGAAGACACATCCCAATTTCAGAGATGCTGACATGTAGGGAAAATGTGTACCTTAGAATTGAGGAAGTATGGGGCACCTGGTTGGGTCAGTCGGTTAAGCGTCTGTCTTCTGCTCAGGTCATGATCCCAGGGTCCTGGGACTGAGCCCTGCATCGGGCTCCCTGCTCATCAGGAAGCCTGCTTCTCCCTCTCCCTCTCCCGCTGCTTGTGTTCCCTCTCTTGCTGTGTCTCTTTCTGTTAAATAAATGAAATCTTAAAAAAAAAAAAAAAAAGAATTGAGGAAGTATGGAAACCCAACTTAGAAGCTAGGTCACCAACTTTGGGACTGCTCTTCACATATGGGTGGCAGGTCATCTACCAGGTCAGGAAGCCAAGCTATGGGACAGGAGAAAGAGGCCATGAGGCTTTAGGAGAAGCCCATGAACCCTGACCCAGGGTTTTTGGACAGACGAGGTTTGTTGGCTGCCAGTCCTGCTTCCGCCAGGCAGTGATCCTATATCGGCGACCGCAAGGCAGACTGATGTGCCCAACTGCCAAACATATTTCACTCCGTGCACACCCATGTCCTTCTGAGGAAGCATCTTCCTCCTTTGTGAAATAGAAGGATCATGTCCTAAGGCTAGACCAGACTAGGATGAGAAGGCCAAAGCTTAAGAGACAAGATGATACAAACATGGAGATGGACCCAGCACCTGGATTTCTGATTCGCTGAGTGGATGAAAACCACTGTGGCTGGAAGTGTTCTCCAGAGGGCCTAGCACACAGTAGGTACTCAACAAACGCTAGTTCCCATCTCCTATATCCTCTCTTTCAGAAACCTCCCAGATCTGCCATGGAAATCTGCCTTGCATTTTCTCAATTGGGAATAGACAGATTTGAGGCAAAGAGGGAAAATTAACAATTATTGAGGGGGTGGGCAGAGTGGTAAATAACTCAGTAGAAGCCCAAAGCTGTCTCCCTACACCCAGGGAGCTGACTCCACCATACAGCCTTGTGGCTAAGAATCCAGGTTCTGGAAAGCATTAAGGGCCCTGGATCAAATCCCAGCTCTGCATCTGCCTAACTGTGTGTACTTGGCAAATTAATTAATTTCTCTAAACCTCAGTTTCTTGATCTGTACAATGGTGAGAGGAATAGAATCTCCTCAGAGGATTATATAAAATAAGATATGAAAGCACAGGGCCTAGTAAATAACGTGAGCTCAGTAAATGTTAGGTGCTACTATTAAATCATTCTTCCTGTGGTCTATTGACATCGTAACAACTGAATTTTTAAAATTGCCGTCTGGATTCCATCTTGCCAACAAGCATATATCTGGGCTCACTGCCCCAACAAATGTTCTCAAGGGAATGTCAATGCATCTGTGAAACTCAGCTTAATAAAATTAGGCAGGTTATATTTGCTACTGAATTTCTGTACTAAAGACACAGGTAGATTTTTGGTTGATGGGCAGTTCTAAATGGTGGGTTCCACTTCTCCATTGAGCAGGTAAATCTAGAGATTCCAGTGATGTTACAATGCTCCTTGCATCACTGACAAGACTGCTTGGACTGGTTACAGGTTTTTCCAGCTAATTCCCTGACCTCCTTGACCTGGCTATTTATTACAGGCACAGAAAGCTGTGCCCATCCATCTGACATGCTTGTGCCTTGGGAAGGAAGGACTTCAGGCCCTTCCTGGCAGTCAAGTTTAGAATCCAAAGAAAGGGGTGAGGTTTTCAATCTGGGAAAAATAAAAAAAGTGGCAAAGGATTAGAAACCGAGGCAGAAAATCATGGAGGGTATAAAGAGAACAAATATAGGGGGAGAGCCCACTCCTCATCACTCAAAACAAAGGCATTTAAAGCAAATTAAGCAAAGTTTCACATATGGTTAGTAAACAAATGGAATGTATGAGCCCAAGTATGAGCCCAAGACATGATCCATACTGAGAGTGTAGGAAGCCACACTAAACATTCACCTGAAGACGTCTTTGATAAGAAACACCCATAGGCATTTAGCCTGGGCAAGCTGTCTCATGGAAAAGTACACCTATACAGTGTTAAGTGAAAAAGACTTTGGGGCAGAATAAATAATAGCTGAGGGTCCCCCAACCTCCCTACACTATAGGGCAGAGGCAGGACAGCTGCACACCCTCCATCTTTGCCTTCTTTGTGCCCAGCCTCTCTGGGAAGTAGGACAAAGGGCTTTGATGCCATCTCTCTCCTACCCCTGTGAACCCTCTATAATTTCAGAAACATATTACATAATTTCAGAAGTGTTATGATATGGCAAAGCACGCAGATTCTGGTGAAGACTGCCTGATTTGTATCCTAGGTTCACCTCTACTAGTTGTGAGATTTTAGGCGAGTTACTGAACCACCCCACGCCTCCTCATCTGTAAAGTGGGGATGATAATTATGGTAGCAACCCCAAAAGGTTGTTGCCGTCAAATGGATCCATCCATGAAAATACACAGGACAATATCTGTCACAGGAGACACATTCAATAATGCTGCTATTATCTGGCAGCTGTCAGCAGCATGAGTGAATCCAAACAGCAAGCTGGACCAGCTGAGCATGCAGCTTAGAAGCACGGGAACGTTCCAGTGGGGTCTGTAGTGGGTTGAACAGTGGGACCTCAAAAAATATGTCCATGGCTTAACTTCCAGAACCTGAGAATGTGACCTTATTTGGAAAAAGGATCTTGAACAATGAAATTAAGAATCTCAGGATGAAGTCATCCTGAATTATCCAGGTGGGCCCCTGGATAATTCACTTATCCCTTATGAGACACACAGATGAGATGGCCACGTGAAGACAGGCAGATATGGGAGTGATGCAGCCACAAATCAAGGAAGACCCAGAAGCTGCCAGAAGCTGGAAGAAGCAAGGAAGGATTCTCCCTTATAGCCTTTGGAGGGAGCACAGCCCTGCTGACACATTTTTTGCACCTCTGGCCTCTAGATATGTCTCAGGGCTACTCCAACCTTAATATGCGTACTAACTGCCCGAGGATCTTGCTAATCTACAGGTTCTGATTCAGCAGGGGTGGAGTGAGGCCTGAGATTCTCCATTTCTCAGAAGCTCCTAAGTGATGCCATTGCTGATGGTCCATAGACCACGCTTTGAGTAGCAAGGGTTTAAGAGCATATTGTCACCAACAGCAGCATGATGACAAAGGGGATGCCTGGAACAAAGGGACTGAAGTTATAGATCCAATCAGCCACTGTGACAGTAAAGGAGCCCCCCCCCCCCCCGCCCTTTCAGCTGGAGGATAAAGGGCAGAAGCAAGTTACTGAGCTCTGCTGGCATGTCTCCCTAGACTCGGTCGATGCTTCTGAATTGAACAGCAACTCACTGGGGCAGCACTAATGGGTTCTGACTGCTCCTGTTCATCAGTCTCTAACAGGGTCAACCAAGAAGTGGTCTCATCGTTTTGGATGAAGAGAAAAAAAAAGACAAAAACAAAATATGATTTCCTCATCCCTGGCTTATGGAGGGCCCAGAATAATTCCTAGTAGAATGGAAACTTTGGTGATAGAATCCCAGTTTCCTAATTTTAATGAACTTGGTGGAGACTTATATGTCGGCACTTTTGCCCTATATTTTTTTAAGATTTTGTTTATGTATTAATTTGAGATTGAGAGAGAGAGTTGGGGGAACAGAGGGAGAGGGACAAGCGGACTGCATGCTGAGCACGGAGCCCAACATGGGGCTTCATCCACGACCCCGAGATAATGACCTGAGCTGAAATCAACAGTCAGGCACTTAACTAACTGAGCCACCCAGGCACCTCTGCCTTATTGTTTTTATGGAGTGAAAAATGCTTGGTCCGAAAAGGGGATGAGAACTTGCCACTAATGTAGCCTGGGCTCTTATGTGTGTTGATATTGAGAAGCTCAGGAAGGTCAACAAGAGAGGAGAGGCCACTGGTAGGTCCCAGGATGAGGCTAGGCGTGGAGTAGCTTACCCACTAAAACAGCCTGGGTTTAAGAAAAAAAAAAAAAAGGTTGAATGTAGGAATGGGCAGAAGGTACAGATGTTCCCTGGGCCCGTGTTTTTCTTTGTAACAAAGAAAAACAAGAAGCCTTGTTACAAAGAAAAGCACTAGCCCAAGAAGAGTTACTTATGCTAGGCCAATTCACCAAAGCAGGGCTCACTACCTAACCTAACTGCAGTTTCAACCTCTCCCAAGAAATGTTATCTTAACTGGCCAGTCAGGAATTTTCTGGTCAGCACCAGTGATGTAATCTGTCACATGACCCTCGTCAGTCAGGAAGGAAGATGAAGTCATCCACCTAATAAGACCCCCTGCTCTGTCCCCTAAGGCAATGTGACCTTCCCAAAACAATCTTTTCTAGTCTTTTGCTAGTTGTCTCGCCCCTGTTTTGCCTGTAACACCCTTCCAGGTTATACCGCTCCTCCAAACTCCTTTCTGTTTGCTAAATGGGATGTTGCCTGATTCATGAATCACTGAATAAAGCCAAGTTGATCTTTATATTTACTCAGATGAATTTTGTTTCTAACAGCCTGAATTCTCACTACTTTCATTTCCCACTGATCTCTTTCTCCAGCACCCCTCCTGCAATCCAATCTACATACAGGGTTTTATCTAAAATGCTTCACAAGACCACCCAAGACTCCCCACTGTCTGTAGCTAAGATAGCCACGAGGCTTTAGATCATGTACCAACTCCAGTGGATTTGTGGCACTGACTTAAGAGAGCTTGAGTCCTCCTCTGCTTTCAGTCCGAAAGGAGGAGATTGATTTTCTGGGTCAGCCGCGGGCTCACGGCACCGGGAGTGGCACAATGCCATTTCTTCCCAAACAACAGGATAAAGTCATCCTGGCTCTCAAGCTACTCAAGCCAGCAGTTCCCCCAGTCTTCCTCTGCATGAAATGCCCACCCCAGACAGACAGGACCACCCTCTACCCCACACCAGCGCCCAGCTCTCCTCTTCCCTTGGTCAAGGTCTTTCCATTCTCCAGCGCCTGATTCTTTTCCTCTTCTTGGCTCTGGCACCTCTCATTTGCCACCAAATTGCCATCTTTTCCTGCTACCACTCATCCCTGTATATGAGTCAGGACAAAAATGATTAATGCATGAGTGTTCCCAGCTTCTCCCCTCCCCACAGCCTCTTCTCCCTAAACTCCAAGAAGGGCTCGCCTTGCCTCATTGGCTCTTTTGGACTTTGTGAGGTAGAATCAACAGGGAAGGGAGCTGGGAGAGAAAGAGAGGAGGGACCTTCAAGGAAGCTGGTGGGTTTTTAAGGTCTTGTGTTGAGAAAGGAGCAGCAATATGAGGTGTGAGGGCCACGGGCCACAGAGAAAGGTGGATTTATAGGAGTTGCTGTGGTCTACAGATGCCCCATGTCACAGTCAAGAAATGCAAAACCATGAGTTATCACAAAAGGCTTCTGATTATTTATATCTGTCCTTGAGGTCACAGTGGCACACTCATGCTGACCCTCACGGGACATGGCTGCGTAAGTATCCCCTTTATGCCTCCCCTGCTCTTTTCCCATATGGCTTGAGGGGCCACTCCTGAGCCTGTCTTCCAGGGTTTGGGGCAGATCCCAGAGTGGCAGAGTCAGGCTGGCCTTGAATGCTCCCCAACATCTTCACTCCACAGATTCAGAGCCTGAAGCCCAAAGAAAGGGGGTCAGTAACTTCTTAAATTCCACTGCAGCTAAAATGCCTGTGTGGGCGGCCTGTCTGGAGCTGACAGCACAGCGTGACTGCCAGTCCCCATTCCCTTCCTTCCTCCTTCAAGCAGAGGTAGTCTAGTGAGGGGATTGCAAACCAATCCGGTTTGATGGGTACTGATTGAAGACACACTATGAAAGTGTGCCTTGTATGAAAATACATTAAACATTCCAGAGGAGCGTGCTATGGACACTGACCTGCTGTGAATTATTTTATGATGGGAATCATAATTTTGCACAGATAGTAATCATCCCAGATCATGGGTGAGACACTGACCCCTTTGCCTTTGGGTTTAGCTCTCCACTCACAGGTATGACCCATCTCCTATTTCCAATTTCTCATCTTTTCCTACCCTTGTACTTTCCCTGCTCCCCTCATCCACAAACACCATCCCTGAAGGCTTGCATCATCTTCCCTGCATAGAGGCAAGTCCAATGCAGAACATGCTAGGTGCGCCTTGGGAATGTTTGTTTCTGATGGTGGGAGCAGGGGGTCTCATTAAAGACCATTCTGACCTTATTGGCCTCACGTGCCCATTGGCTCTCACTGAATGTTAGTGTTAAGGGGACTTTGGAAGCAACCTGGCCTGGGTTGCTCCCAGCGAATAATTCCTCAGCCCTCCCTGTTGACCATGGCAGGCTCCATGTCAGCTGGCTTCCTGCTGGGTTGGGGGCAATAGGAAGCACCAACCCAAGATGGAAGGAAGATGCCAGGGCATTTCTTCCCTTCCTCTCTGCTTCACGTGGCATCTCCTCCATGGCCCCTGTTCCCACCTGAAAGGCCACCATGTTCCATAGGGTGAGTGGCCCTGGCCCCAGGGCTGAGATAGTACCACTTCCCCACATTTTCCCTCCAGCCTCCTTCCTGGCAGAAGTGACCAACGGGGGCTAATCTCTGGGCTACCTCCCCGTGATCTGCTTCGCCTTCTCCATTACCTGTGTAAATGTCCTGCATTAAATGCCCTCTGCTTAGATCCTTAGAGAAGTTTCTATTTTCCCTGTTAGAGCCTGACTGATACACGGCCCAACTCCCTACCTCCCTCATCAAACCTGTGAGAAAACTGAGGCCAAGAAAGTGTGATTCGTCCAAAGAAAGACTCAGGGATACTTTGTGGTCAGTGTCTGGCTGGCCTTACTGGCTCTGCCCTCCTCATCTCTGCAGAAAATGTCAGGGAATGCTTTATTTTCACCTTTAAGTCAAAAGAGTTGCAAATCATTGAGATCAACAAGTTTGCAAGACGTGAATTCTAAGGCATAACCACAGTCCTTTCACATGCCCTCTGGACATGAGGAGCGATTCAAACCTTTCCTCTGAGGGATGGAGTCACATCAATTAGAGTAGCCAGGCTGTGACCACTGCCAGTCACCCTGGGCTTCTGTGCCTCGGTTTCTACATCTCAGGAAACAAAAGTTTCCTGATAAAGGATAAAGGATAAAAAAAATTATCCTTTCCAGAAGCATTTAAACAGTCCTCTTAATATTTGCAGCAAAATTCAACTCCTTAGATTTTGGACCAGATGGATTCTCAACTCTGCAAAGTAGGTTTAATTTAATAGTTATTTAAATGCACCACATATTTTAAACACACGGTGCTTCTGCTAATTAACACTTCATAATTTCTCAAGAGTCCCATAGGCAGTTGCTACTATTTGTAACTGGTGAAAGATGTGTCAAGAAAATGAATCCTATTCCCTTCTTGAATTGCAGTCCTGGGATAGTGTATGTGAAGGATATTGTCTCTTCCACCTCATGGAAACAAAGTGGTAGGAGATGACGAGGGCAACTCCCCCGGGGGCTGAGTGATGGGGACATGTGAGCAGAGCACCACCTTGGATGCTTTAAACACCGATGCTCTGCTAAGGGCCAACGAGCCCAGGTTGATTACATAGACACACATAAGCTCAACAGCGACCTAGTAAGAAGACCTGGACATATGCACACACACACACACACACAGAGCACCTATAAGGAAAAGCCAGTTGCCAGGGCAAGATGACCCCAGTCTGCATGAATCTGACAGGCAAGGCAAATGAAGCCACAGGTGCAGAGTGGGCGCTTGTGGCACTCGGCCCCCAGATCTCATCAGGCTGCCTAAACGTCCTCATCCACCCCTCTGTGCCGGAAGTTCAATCATTCAGAGGTTTCTTAGACTAATGTCTCCAGGACTCCTGGAGGAGTTGACCAAATACTTGTTAGTCTCTTCCTACATCGGTGTGACCTCATGAGACAGCTGTCTTCCTGGAGCTTTGCAGACATCAGGGGCTGATGGGTCAGGGAACCCGTAGGGAACATGCAACACTTAGGGAGATGCACTGGGAAGATGCAGGCTGCCTTACTTTATTGTACCAGGGACCCTGGGCACCTGAGGAGTCAAGGAAAGGTATTTTTAGAGGTTGATGGGGCCCCAATGGGGGAGGAGGGAGCATCTACTTGCCCAGGGTTCTGCCTAGGATGACCCTATCTGCACCTGCTCCCACTCTCCACACCCACCACGACCTCGGGATTGCTTCTTCTTTGGGGGAAGAAGGAGACGTGAACAAAAGGTTGACAATTAGGGAGAAGAGACTGAGTGTGACTGGGGAAAAGCTCATTGTGTGGAACTTATTTTCTGGAAATTCTAAAAATAACAAAGGACTAGAATAG
Organism: Enhydra lutris kenyoni; assembly: GCF_002288905.1. Taxonomy (NCBI): domain Eukaryota; kingdom Metazoa; phylum Chordata; class Mammalia; order Carnivora; family Mustelidae; genus Enhydra; species Enhydra lutris. The sequence continues at coordinate 21,258,993 of NW_019154102.1, forward strand.
GCTTTCACTTGTCACTAAACTGGATGTTCTAAGAGGGAAGGGCCTTGTCTGATTTTGTTCAGTGCTGTATCCCCAGCATCTAGAATAGTGCCTGAGAGATGGGAGAGGCCCCCACAGGAACTGGCTGAATGAATGAGGTGGTACAGACCAGCATGCAAGGAGGGCACCCCCAGGCCCTTCCAGTGGCCTTTCTGATGGCTCACTGACCATTGTGGCGGCACAGTCTCTTGCTGGAGTTGTGGGTGGGGCTCTGGGGGAAAGGAAAATCCCTCGGCACTCCCCTACAGCTATGTATGCTGAGCTCGGCTGGCTTTCTGCTGTTCTCCCGGGTCACTGCTTCCATTAGGCAGCATCTGCTGAATGGTCAGCCCACATGTCGTATCAAGCAACTGGGGCATCTTCCCTGCTGATGCCCACGACAGGAGGTAGATGCAGCCCCAACCAACCTTAAACTTCCCTCGACCAAACCTTTCCGCCCTTCAACAGGAGGCAGGCTCTGTACCCGAAGAGACCGAAGGGAAACTCTTTGGGGTATTTTCTGCCCTTAATTTTGGAGGCAACAATGGCAAAATGAAACTGCTGATATTCTGTTGTCCCAAGGTGATGTTTATGGGCCTCTTTTCAGTCTCCCCTCCCGCTCCCTGCCATGAGGTTCAGAGGATTAAGTGCTATACATAGCAGGTAAGAATCTAGCCATGATTCTGTAGGAAGGTAGAACAAAGTCATTTCTAACCAAACGACGAAGTGGTACAAAAATATACAGTATGAGATTTACAGATCTTTATAATTTGCAAAATCATTGGTCAACAAATCAAAACCAGCACTGGGTTTAGCCAGTGACACTCCTACCAAAACACATCTACAAAAATCCAGCTTCACATGGAACCTCCTTGCACAATTCTAGATTCACAGTAAGTCTTCAAATTCTGACAGAGAAACATTTGAATGCAATGTATGTCGGGACCAGCGGAGGTCATATATGTATAAAACAAAGCTTTCCTGAGCCCTGGATATACACTTGATCTATACACCATACTGAGAAACCACAGCCCTAAGTGAGCACTCCAGGAATTGTGTCCTGGGAAAGAGCCCTGGACAGACTCAAGAGCCAGAGGTCTGGTCCTAACTCTCTAACTAACTTGCTGTGTGACCAAAGCAAGTCCCTCAACATCTCTGGGCTTCCGGGCATCTGTAAAATAAAATGTGGGATAAGACAGCCTCTGAAGTTCCTTCCAGTACAGAGATGCTCTTTTACTGAGAGTCTGTGATTTGACTGACTCCAGTGGTGTTTCTGCTTGGTCCATGTAGGGGAAGGGCTGAGGTGGGCTTTCCCTCTCCCTGGTCATCCTCAGCTGGCCCTCAGAGATGTAGGAAATGTGGGTGGGGAAGAGAATCTGGTGGCATCTACAGAGTAGCAAGGTCCCAGGGGCAGGGAGGTTGCCTCTAAACAAAGAACTCAGCCTAGGAATTCTCCTGCCAGGGGAGCCTTTGCCTGGGGGAGATGAAAGGAACAAAGGAACTTATACAGGGCTTTCGAATGCCACAGCTCCTCCCTTGGTTACTGGGAGGGGGGCATGCAAGAGCTAAGATTGAGTCTTAGTGCTTTGGACTTCACAAGAGGAAAAAGTCACCAAAACATCTCATGGAAGAGGTACAGGGTGGGGCGCCTGGGTGGCTCAGTGGGTTAAGGCCTCTGCCTTCCGCTCAGGTCATGATCCCGGGATCCTGGGATCATGCCCGCATTGGGCTCTCTGCTCAGCAGGGAGCCTGCTTCCTCCTCTCTCTCTGCCTGCCTCTCTGCCTACTTGTGATCTCTCTCTGTCAAATAAATAAACATTAAAAAAAAAAAAAAAAAGGAAGGTACAGGGTTCTGGCCCCTACCTGTCTGTTCGTGCATCTGTCAGAGTCGGCCTTCCTCTGCTAATTAATTCCCATCTCATCAGTCACTCCTGGCACATAAGTACTCCTCACAATTTCTCATCTAAATTACCTAGCATTCAAGAATGCTGTGCACTGACACAGACACACAAAAAGTAAGACAGATTTGGACAAATTCGCTGCTTTTTATAAGCTCAGGGTCCAAGAGCCATCTTTATCAAATCTACCACAGGCTACAATTTTGCAGATCTTTTTCCTGAGTTTTCTGGCAGCAGATGTTGCTTCTTGCAGGAGACGTGAAGTCACTGCTGGCCTGTCTTCTCCCTGTGATCTTCAGGCTGCTTTTTAAGGAGGCTTTAATAATGCATAGGAAGGGAAGGGTAGTGCATGAATTCAACACCAAACCGCTACCAAGATATGCTGCCTTGAAATCAGGCCTGGTGGGCAGAGCAAATGGGTAACTTTCTTTTTTTTTTTTTTAATTTAAATTCAATCAGCCAGCATCTAGTATATCATTAGTTTCAGATGTAGCGTTCAGTCATTCGTCAGTTCCATATAACACCCAGTGTTCATCGCATCAGTGCTTGGTACTGTCCTTCATGACAGTCACCCGGTTACTCCATCCCCCCACCAACCTCCCCTCCAGCAACCCTCAGTTGGTTTCCCATAGTTAAGCTTCTTGTGGTTTGTCTCCCTCTCTGATTTCTTCCCATTCAGTTTTCCTTCCCTTCCCCTATGAGTCTCTTTGCTGTTACTCATATCCCACATATGAGTGAAATCACATGATAATCATCTTTCTTTGATTGACTTATTTCACTCAGCATAATACTCCCCAGTTCCATCCATGTTGATGTAAGTGGTAGGATTTCATCCTTGTTGATGGCTGGGTAAATATTCAAAGGGATCAGCTTTTAGCCTGAATCTTCTGGTTTGTATCAAGAAAGCGTTTGGATCCCAAAGCTTTTTCTGAAGATGCCATATGACAAGTGTATGTTTGAGCCAACATCAGTTTGTCAAGTGCTGATTTTCATTACCTCCCAGCTGCCTGGCCACACAAATCTCTTCTAGCTGAAGAAGGGAAAAATGCTTTTCATTTAGCCATCAAGAGTGCTAGGTATATATTTGACTGACATCTTAAAACATGTTATCAAAAAGGTGTTGCTGGTCTGATAAAATATGTCAAGAATCAGAAGCAATGCAGTGGAAAGGAAGAATCTATGTTTGGATTGCCAATGTGTAGATTACATAACTGATGTCATTGTGCCACCTGGGAAATTCATAATATTTTTAAAATACAGTAAGAGTTGGCGAGTTTTCAGAAATGGGTTGCCGCACTGATAAAGAAAGGATCTCCTTTCTTGTCCCCAAGTCCCAGTGCTTTCCACAGACACACAAAGCCCACCCCCAGGAGCAGATGAGCAGACTTCGCCTCTGTTGTCAAGGAAACCAGTCTGTTCTTAGCTCTAGAATTAGAAAGCCTGGGCCTGGTCTCAGCAGTGCCTTCTGCTCACTTCTCGACAGGGCCCGCCATCTCTTTCCCGCTGGGGACACTGAAGACCATGTCACAAAATCACTAGCCCTGGCTGGTGGAGCAGGGGCTCCTTCCACAGCCCACACCAGCCCAGCCCACACGAACAAATCCATGGGGGGAAATGAGTTCATCCACACAGAAAGGGACAGGACAATTGACAAGGGACAAGTGATTGACCCATGTTACCAGAAATGGCATAGGGAAGGAGGATTGACCACCCAATGCCACCCAGCACTTTTTCCTTCAAAACATCCAATCCCACATTTCTCCAAACAAGAGAGTCAGCCCACTGGGATCTACCAAGGGTTCCAACCTGATTTTCTACCTGAGGCAGGGAATAGGGCCCAGGGAAGCTTTTTGGGGGGAAGGATCTGGGTAAATGTTCCCTTGTTTGGGAGGGGGCATTGGAGAGCCGGGGACAGGACAGGAATCTGGGGAGAAGGAGGGAGGAAAACCCCAATATTATTACCACCAGGGACGTGGGAGTCTGAGATAGAACAGAAACAGGGAAAGACAGAGTGAACTGCCTGCTGGCAAGAGAGGGAATATGATGACTGGTACCTTCAGGGATATGCTCTGTGACAACCAAGCATGGGGAATAAGTTAAAGGGGCCCTAAAGGGGTACACGTTAAGGACAATCTTGCCTGGAAAACAACCCATGCACTTGATCCTCTGAACTCCCTGAGCCAACACTGTCAGCACCCTTTTCAGAAGTGAGCACCCTTTACCTCGCATCATACCCATCTGGATACATGCTTCATCTGTCCTTTTTTTTTTTTTTTTTTTAAGATTTTATTTATTTGACAGAGAGATCACAAGCAGGCAGAGAGGCAGGCGGGGGGTGGAGGGCGGACAGGAAGCAGGCTCCCTGCTTGATCCCAAGGACCTTGACATCATGACCTGAACCAAAGGCAGAGGCTTAACCCACTGAGCCACCCAGGCGCCCCTCATCTGTTCTTTTAAACCAGGAGTCCTACAGACCCGTTTCTGACCCATCTCTCTACCCTCACAGTGCTGGAAGAACCACTTGCACACACAAGGCCTGATGTGGGTCTGCGGAGCTTTCATGATGAATGAATGCTTATTCTAGACACAGTGAAATCACCTACAGAAAGTGCTCACAATTTTGAAGTGATTGTGAGAAAGAAATTTAAGGTTTTCAACTCTCGAGTTCCAAGAGTATCGGTTAGGTTTTCACTTCCCACAGTGCTTTATCTGACTCTCCCAGTTACTGCAACTGCCTTACTATAACCGGTAAGACCACCAACGGTGATGGTGTTGGTCCTGGTCCACACAGGGAAGCTACAGTGAGACACATGAACAGAGAAATGGGGAATTAAACGCCCTCTCTGAATTAAACCCTAAGAGTATACACAGGGCTGGGGGCAAACAGACATAATGATTAACTGAAAGAGGAACTAAGTCCTTGTCCAGTAGGACTGGAGTTTAATCTGACAGTGTCACTGCACACCCAGGTCAGTCCTGGAAGGATGGCATAGTCCTGAGGACAAAATTCACGCAACACAAAATTCTAAAATATCTTGAATCCTTTGCTTAGATTTCTCAAGCACCAAGAATAGAGTGTCCCTCCAGCAGTACTTTTTTTTTTTTTTAAAGATTTTATTTATTTATTTGACAGAGAGAGATCACAAGTAGACGGAGAGGCAGGCAGAGAGAGAGAGAGAGAGAGAGAGAGAGGGAAGCAGGCACCCTGCTGAGCAGAGAGCCCGATGCGGGACTCGATCCCAGGACCCTGAGATCTTGACCCGAGCCAAAGGCAGCGGCTTAATCCACTGAGCCACCCAGGTGCCCCCCTCCAGCAGTACTTTTAATCTTTTTAAAATTTTTATTAATTTTTTAAATTAACATGTAATGTATTATTTGTTTCAGAGGTACAGGACTGTGACTCATCAGTCTTACACATTCACAGCACTCACTCCACCTGTACTTTTTAATCTCCCTTTTCCTCTCCGATTCACTACACTCACACACACAGTTACCACAGACCTTTACTCCCAAGTCTCAATCTCTTCACTGCCCAAAACTCTTCTGCCCCAGCCAGCTCTGCCTTAGTCCTACCTCAGGCCCCGCTCCTTTCCCCTCACTCTTTCCCGGACAGCCTCAACTTTATCATGCAAATTAAACCTCATTCAATTTGTCTTTCCTTTCTCCTACCCTGCCCACCTCTCCTTCCAAGCCCTGGCTCTCTTCCCCCACCTTCCACTCCAGAAGCCAGGAAAACAGGCTTAATTACGCAGTCAGTCACGCCTTTCCCCCTCAGGAGGGTCCAACAGGGCAAGGGAAGAAGCTATGTGTACAGAGCAGAGTCTTCGTCAACTGTCAAGGAAGCAGAGACACTGAGAACAATCAGATAGATGGCAATGTCTTCGGCCCTATCCCCTAAAGAAAACCTGGGTCCAGAGGAAGGAGCCCCAGACAGGCATGAAGGCATTAGGAGGGTCACAGAGCAGCAGTGGGATGCTGGATTAAACAGTGGGCCAGCTGGGCAGGAGCTCAGAGCACTAATCATCAAGCTGCACAGAAACATCCTTGCACAAGTTAACACTGGTTTATGCAGAAATAGAATGTCAGTTAACCTCTTGTTCACAGAAGCAGCACGCCCTCGCTGAGGTTTCTCTACCAGACTCCTCACGTTAATGGTGAGATTGAAACTGGTTCTGCTCCCACTGATTAGACAGAAAACTTCTGACAGCTCCTTAATCGTGCTGACCTACAATTTTCAAGTATTTTTGCAAAATGCCCCCGCTAGGCTTCGTGATAATGCATAACAGTTCCCTGAGGTCAGTCAGAACATTCAGCTGAAACTTCTAAACAAATAAGACAAGACAGAGTGCTACGTATGGAGATAAGTTATTTAGCTTATTATATAATGTCTAGAACTCTTCAAATGCCTTTCAAGCTGCCTTGTTCAGAAAGTCTTAATAAGACTCTTTACTTTAGACCTGTAAATATTTATTTCTCCCTACTCTTGCTTAAAAAAATTTTTTTTAAATGAAATACTTAAATAAGTACCTGGCACCTGTGTGACTCAGTCTATTAAATGTCTGCCTTTGGCTCAGATCATGATCCCAGGGTCCTAGGACAAAGCCCCATGTCAGGCTCCCTGTTCAGCAGGAGTCTGCTTCTGCCTCTGCCCCTCCCCCTGCTTGTGCTCTCTTTCTCTCTCAAATAAATAAATAAAACATGTTTAAAAAAAAAATACTTAAATAATACCAGGAGGAAGGCAGAATCATTTAGCCCACCTAGTTTCTCATAACGGCACAATTCAGGAGAGAAAGACCATCCCTATTACAAAAAGGATACTTCTGGCTTGATACTATTTTGAAACATTTAATTCATCCAAGCTATGCTCTGATTCCATCTCCCTAAGAATTCTTCTGCAATTCAGCTTCTCACATCCATGTGAGGCCAAAAGAGAGCAAGTTCTGGCAAACATACCATAGATAACCTCCAATCTTCACTACCATTCTTTAGAGTGGAAATTGTTATCCCCATTTTACAAAAAAGGAAACTGGGGCCCAGAGCAATTTAAGTTTCTCAGAATCATAAAGCTAATAAGTGGCTGAGCTGAATGAACACTAGCCCTGGGTTCATCTGATTCCGAACTCCAGTGTACCAAGAGGCATGCAATTGTTTCCATAGCTTGTTTATTTAAAAAGAAAATCAAATACTACTTGAGAGACCTATTTATAAATGAAAACAAAAATCTGGTGATAGATGACCAGAAATGTTTTAAATAATTACAAATACTATGAGAAATTCCAACTAAGGATGGTGTCTACCTAGTTCTCCATTACTCAGTCTCCCCCAACTTTTCACTAAAACCCCATGTTGACTTACACACTAAATCAGATCATAACTCATAAATACTCCAGAAACAAAGACTGACAATTCGACTTGAGCCAGAACAACAGAGGAATATTTACTCATCACAAGACCTATGTTATTGAAAGGAGAGGCACAAAGAGTGACTGACACAGGCATCTGTCTTTGTCATTTGGAGGAGAGAAAGCTCATCAGATAGAAGGTGACACCTTATTCTTCCCCCACTGCCTGCCTACTAGCTCTGTACTCTCCAGAAACTTTAGCAACCTTCCCACTCTGATGTGGAGCTTTCCCTTGAGTGGTCAGGGCCATTTCACACATATCATCACCGTGAGCATCTCTCATGCTACATCTATATCAGGACTGCAGTGTTAGGCAAGCAACATGGCCGGGGACAGACACAGATTCCAATATTAAATTAAAACCAGAGATCTGAAGACACAGATAAGAAGAGACTGTAATAGGATATGTGTGGGAGTCAGACAAAATCCACCTCTAGGCTACTTATAAAAAGATATATGTATGTCATTCAACATGATTAATAATCATTAGCTATCCAGGAAAAAATAAATGTAAACAAACAATGGGTTACATTTTTATCAAAGATAAAAAAATTCAAGGTAAAAACGTCTAGATAAAGCAAAGATTATTTTATATATGAAGAGAGTAGTTTCCACAATGAAAATATCATATTGAATGATTGATATTATGCATCAAATAACATAGTATTGGACTATATGTATGTATTTTGATATGTATGTATATACATACATATTAGTTATACATACATATATACATGTTATATATACATATACCTGTATATATCAACAGTTGAGAATTGGTGAGAAAACAACAGGATCCAAATGATAATGGATGACACTAATATACTTCTCAGTTCATAACAAATTAAAGAGGTTAGAAAAGTGGGGTGGAGGGTACAAAAACCTGAATAGTTGATTAGACTAAAATGTATCTCTCAATATTCACATTCTCACAATACAAACTCAGGAGTCAATAGGTTTGGGTGACAAGATGTATACTGAACATTAATACTGTAAAAGCAATTTCACTGTAAGCATCAAGTGCAGGGCAAAATGCCTGTTAAAGAAAACAGTCCAGCAAAACATTTCTTCCTTCTAGGAGAAGCATCATTTAACCTGAGTGAGATAGTGGGGGGTTTTATGATTTCTTTCAGGGTTTTTTGTATGTGTTTTGGGTCTAGGAACTTTTTTGATGGGCCTCTTAAAAAAACGAAAAGTGAGGGCTGCCTGGGTGGCTCAGTCGGTTAAGCATCTGTCTTCAGCTCAGGTCATGATTCCCGGGGTCCTGGGATCCAGCGCCTCGTCGTCAGGCTCCCTGCTCAGCAGGGAGTCGTCTTCTCCCTCTCCAGCTTACCCTGCTTGTGCTCTTGCCCCTCTCTAACAAATAAATAAAATCTTTAAAAAAAAAAAAAGTAAATTCCTTCCTCCCTTGTGAAGTAAGAAATATGTTACCCCCAGTTCCTGACACAGAGCTCTACCCTTGTAATCTCCCGAGAATTAGGGGTACTAGGAGTGTCTTCTGTTCTAATATTTGGTCTTTGACCCAGGTTCCTGACACACAGCTACTAAAACCCTTGGAATTTTCTGAGTGATAGGGATGACAGGCACGTCTTACACAGAGTTTTGGGGTTTTTTTTTTTTAAAGATTTTTATCTTTTTGACAGAGAGAGATCACAAGTAGGCAGAGAGAGAGAGAGAGAGAGAGAAAGGAGAAAGCAGGCTCCCCGCCGAGCAGAGAGCCCAATGCAGGACTCCATCCCAGAACCCTGAGATCATTACCTGAGCCAAAGGCAGAGGCTTAACCCACTGAGCCACCCAGGTGCCCCTTACACAGAGTTCTTAAATCCCTTGGAATTTTCTGGATTATAGGAGCATCCTTTGTTCTAATGAAGTGACTCTTGGTGGGCTTCAGGATGGGGGTTAGTCACCGGAAAGACCAAGGTATGATCAGAAGCCTAGAACTTTCAGTCCTCTCTCCCATCTTCCAGCACAGGGAGAGGAGCTGGAAATTGAGCTAATAATTGATCATGCCTATGTGATCAAGCTGCATAAAAATCCCTAAAATACAGGATTTGGAGAGCTTCCAGGTTGGTGAACGAATCCCCATGCTAGGAGGGTAGCCTCTCCCAACTCCATGAGGACAGAAGCTCCTGGGCTTGAGACCCTTCCAGACCTCACTCTACGCACCTCTTCATCTGACAATCTGTATCCTGTATCATATCTTTCATTATATAATAAACCAGTGGATATAAGTAATTCCCTAAATTCTGTGAGCTGTTCTAGCAAATAATTAAACCCAAAGAGGGGTAGGGGATCTCCTGATTTATAGCCGATCAGTAAGAAGTGTGCAGAGGCCTAGGCTTGCAATTAGCATCTGAAATGGCTATAGTCTTGTGGGACTGAGCACTTAACCTGTTGCATCTGTTGCTAACTCCAGGTAGGTTTTGTCAGAATTGAACTGAATTATTCTGTATTATGGAATTGGTCAGCATTTTAAAAAACAAAGCAAAACAAAACAAAAACTACACATTTCATGTCAGAAATGAGGGTAAAGGAAACAAGTTCCTTTCACTTATCAGCCTTGATGTGGAAGAAGATGGGGAAACAAAGGGATAAATTGTTTTGTAGAAAGAGTAACAAATATATCAGAAGGGGGGGGCACCTGCTAACTCAGTTGGTTAAGTGTCTGCCTTCGGCTTCCTGATACGGGGGTCCTGGGATTGAGCCTCATGTTGGGCTCCCAGCTCAGCGGGGAGTCTGCTTCTCCCTCTGCCCCTCCCCCCTGCTTGTGCATACTCTCTTTCTCTCTCTCTCTCTCTCAACTAAATGAATAAAGTCTTAAAAAAAAAATCAAAGTGGTGCACCAGCACCATATGGGGAAAGATGGGAGATGCAAAAACAGGCGCACTGGGACAAGAACATGGCAAAGAACGGGGGCCTACAGAAAGAAACAGACAATGAAAAACCCCCTATGATGGAGAATGGCCAATAAATTTCAAACATCACTGATACTGAATTGAATTTAAAAGTCGTTTCCAGCCCTATACTATAAATAAAAAACTTCTGTGTGCCTAATCCTTTGGTTAGAAGTCTGACATGCAGAAGAGCTTTGTGTTAGTGGTGCTCTGGGAGAAGAACGGAGAAAGGACAGTGTTTAATGGGGGCAAATGTATTAACAAAGAGGGCAGCTCTTCTGGGAGGCAAGCTGTCAAGTATGATGGACACTCCTGTTCACCAGTATCTGTTTCCTCTCTACTTCCAGAGATAGAAGAGGATAATTTCCCACCTGCTTCCAGCTCACCACTGCCGATGTCTTCTTGGGATCAATAAAATATGAACAGAAGCTCATCTGGGAAGAAGACTTTTAGAACCGGTCCTCCGGCTGTAGCCACCAGCAATTTCCAGATGGTGACAACTCCATCAGCTTAAGTCTCCAAGTAAGGGAGCCATAGGACAGGTCCCCACCCCACCAGGAAAAAGAAAAAAAAACAAAAAACAAAAAAACCAAACTCTGTAGACATGCAGCAAGAACAAGAATTGTGTTCAGCCACTGAGGTCACAGAAGGGCTTGATACCACAGCATAACAGGTCTGTCATAACAAACAGTCTGACTAAGGTCATGGTCAGAACCACAAATAATATAGAACTAAGAGGTGGACCAAGAAATGCAAGTTCCTCCACCCAAAATGTCTTGCAGAATCTGTGAAAGGCATGGACCTTCCCACAGTTTGTGGAATAGAGGTTTGAGCCATTTTGATTACATATTAAAAGAAAGGTAAATTGTATGTAAAAAATGGACTGGAGATCTTGGAGACATTTGGATTACACATTGATGGAACATTTTAAAAATTTATTATGAATCGGGATACAAAACCATCTCCAATAAATCCTAAGAATTGAGAAAGACATATTCTCTGACCACAAAACATTAAAATTAGGTTAATACTTTTTTTTTTAAGATTTTATTTATTTATTTGACAGACAGAGATTACAAGTAGGTGGAGAGGCAGGCAGAGAGAGAGGAGGAAACAGGCTCCCTGTGGAGCAGAGAGCCTGATGTGGGGCTTGATCCCAGAACTCTGGGATCATGACCTGAGCCAAAGGCAGAGGCTTTAAACCACTGAGCCACCCCAGGTGCCCGGTAATACATTTTTAACCACAAACAAATTCACCTAGAGATCTTAAAACTCTCCCCTAAACAACATTTATTTGTTCACAAAGGAAATCCAATCTGCAATTGCATATTATTTAGAAAATGACAAAAAGAACACTATATATCTACAACTGGTGATTGAAGCCAGAGCCACATTTAGAAAGAAACTTATAGCCTTTAATGTTTTTATTAACAAGAATGAAAATAAAATATCTAAGCATTCAACTTTAAAAGTTAGAGAGACTGGGGCTCCTGGGTGGCTCAGTTAGTTAAGTGTCTGTCTTTGACTCAGGTCATGACCCCAGGGTTCTGGGATCAAGCCCAGTATTAGGCTCCCTGCTCAGCAAGGAGTCTGTTTTTCCCTCTGTCCCCTCCCTCTGCTCATGCACTCATTCTCTCTCTCTCTCTCACTCACTTTCTCTTTCTCAAATAAATAAAATCTTTTTTAAAAAAGTTAGAAAGACAGAGTAAGTTTAAGGAAAGAAGAAGCGAATTAGGATAATAAAAGTTAATGAAACAATTAACTAATCCAAGACCTGGTTATAAATAAATAAGACATATTCTTAGCAACTCAATAAAGAAATAGCTAATACATGAAATTGGGAATGGGACTGGGAACATAACAGTTTACAGAGAGGAAAGAAAAATCTATGAGGACAGGTGCAAAGCCAGCCCAGCCAATGGGGCTAGGGGAGATACTGAGAAGAGGGAGGAATATATGATATTACTCAGCAAGGAACTTGTTTTGGAAAATGGCTGCCTGTGTTGTGCTCAGTGTTAGCATTTAATTTGGCAACTTCCAGGAAGAGCCATATTTTCAACAAGCTCTATGCATAATGAGCCTATAAGAAGCACAGTTCTCAACACAGAGAACAACCCAATTCTGTTCTGCAGTTGGGAGGGAAGGAACAGATACGTCTTCCTGACTGTGTCATGGTGCATCATTGAAATCCATACTTCCCCGGATCCAGACGGTTGCCTCAGCCTCGTAGTGGCTCATAGAGCACCACTAGTTATTGGAGAGGGGGGAGGGAGCCACAGTCCTTCAGGGGAACAACTTGCCCCCAAGATGTGGTACAAGAGTTCTGTGTTAAACTTCTGTAGACGGAAATGATCAAGGCCTTCCCTCTCCTTTCAGGGTCAGGTCAAGCCCCTCCTCCAGCTTGAGCCCTTTCTTAAAAACTGACTGGTAAGGGTGAGCCCTAATGTAGACTATGGACTTTGGGTGATAATGTGTCCATGTCAGTTCCAATCTTGTAGGAAATGCTGATAATGGGGGAGGCTAAACATATGCAGGGTCAGGGAGTATGCGGAAAACCTCTGTACCTTCAGCTCAGTTTAGTTGTGAACCTAAAAATGTTCTTAAAAAACCTCCATTACAAAAACCTATCATTTGCAGCTCTGACTAGGCAACCATCCCTTATTGCCCTCCTTTGGCATTTACTAGCCTTCTCTCTCTCTTTTCCTTTTCTCTTTTCCTTATTCTCTAACTTCAGACCAGTCTGGTCACCCTGGAGTCAGGATGCCAGGATCATAATCTCAGCTCCCCCACCACTTGCGAACCCAGCTGTGGACTTGAAGGCAAATCAATTATCCCATTTTGACATCTCTCCAATCAGCAATAAAATGAGGATGCTGGTCTGTATTATAAATTTTCAAGCTATCCTGAGAATGCTCAAGTTCTAAAGAAAGGCATCAGGCATTCTATAAGCATTTGATTCCATCTCTTCTATTTGAAAGACTACAATATGCCATACCTTTAATATCCCTAATATGTCTGGGAGTACCAATACCTTGTGCTAATTCTTCTTTTCCATAACCTGTTTTCCTTCTGCAGTTTGGAGAACTGCCTTAAACATATCCTAGGACAGGAAAGTTCCGTTTCTGAGCTGGTGGAACAGGGAGCCTGATGTGGGGCCTGATCTCAAGACCTTGGGATCATGACCTGAGCCGAAGGCAGATACTTAACCGACCAAGGCACCCAGGCTTCCTAGAGAGAGAATTTAAAAGAAAATACGATGGTGCGTTTCCAAAGTGATCAAGTTCAAGGTGAAACATCAAGACAGACTCAACTAGTACCTACTGACCCTTTAACTCTTTTGGCTACAGAACAGCAGTGGATGAAATAGGAGGAAGACCATAAAAACTCAAAGATAAGAAAATGCAGTAGCTAATATCTGTCTTTGGAGCTCACCTTTCAGGACAACAAGATCCATTCAAGTTCTTGCTGTGCTTTGTAGCAAACTCTGATAAAATAACCTTAGGGTCTCTGCCATAGAACATATATCTAGTGAGCCTAAAAATGAAGTTCTTGGCTACACTTACTATAAAACAAACATCTTAATGTGTTTTTCTTTAAGTTATATAATATTTAAGTTTGACCATGCATGTTTAACATTGTCCATGAGGGAAAACCCCATGCTCTCTTGTAAAAGCTTATTAAATCTTATGCTATGGACCTTGTTACATATGTGTTAAGTGAAAAGCCTACTTTAAAAATATAACACTGCTGTCAACACAGTCCCCCCAAGAATCCAAGACTATGCATTTAATGACTTAAGTGGGTCAAAATTATCACCACAAAGTCACATCTGTGATGAATTAGGTTCTGAAGTGCATTAAAAGGGACAAAATTGTTTAAAGTCAAAATTGTCCTTGAGCATCTCAATAGTAATAGAGCATGGTTTTCTATGTATTGTCCCACACAGTAATGTGCATGTAATATGTACATTGTAATGTCTGACTCACAAAAAGAATACATGCAAATAAAATCTGGTCATATTTTTTACTGTTTTTCTGGGAGTTGGAATACTATGAGATAAATGTGAGCATAAGGAACTTCTGCTCTACAAGAAATGTTCAGTTTCATTGACAGAAAAATGTTGGAACTTGTGGTTCTCTTTATGCTGCTTTTTGGACATTACAATCATTCAGGTAATTTAAGGGAGAATACATGCTTTGACACACTTAACATTAATACAAGAAGAGAAAATATTTTATAAAATCTCAAATACATTTGTAAAATTTGGAAAGGTTTGTCAGGTTTATTTTTAAATAAACCTGGTTTCTGAACTCTTGCCATTTGCAATGACTAGGATGGAACTAGAGAGCATTATGCTAAGCGAAATAAGTCAATCAGAGAAAGACAACCACCCCATGATTTCACTCATATGTGGAATTTAAGGAACAAAACAGAGGAGGATTGGAGAAGGGAGGAAAAAATAAAACAAGACATAATCAGAGAGGGAAACAAACTGTAAGAGACTCTTAACCACAGGAAACAAACTGAGGGCTGCTGAAGGAGACAGGAATGAGGGGATGGGGTAACTGGGTGATGGGCATTAAGGAGGACATGTGATACAATGAGCACTGGGTATTATATACAACTGATGAGTCACTGAACTCTACCCCTGAAACTAATAATACACTCTATGTTAATTAATTGAAATTTTAAAAAATAAGATAAAAATAAAACCCGGTTTTAAGATTTAATTATTTATTTGAGAGAGAGAGCTCAAGAGAGAATATGAGTAGGAGGGGCAGAGGGAGGGGAAGAGACAACTTCAAGCAGACTCTGCCATGCTCAGTGCAGAGGCCCACAGGGAGTTCCATCTCTCAACCCTGAGGTCACAACCCTGAGAACACAACCTAAGCCAAAACCAAAAGCCTGATGCATAACTGACTGCACTACCCAGGCACCCCTTAATTAAACCTGGTTTTAAAAACCCAGGGGGAGAGATGTCCCAAAAGCATGGTTGTAGCTTATTTAAAGCTATCCTTGTGCACAAGCTATTAAGAAGGAGGCAACGGCTTTCAAATCAAGGTTTTAATGTGACAAGCAAATTAAGACATTGTCTTTAAACACTCTCACCCCAGAATTCTTTGTAATATTTTAGAGACCGAATTCCAGAATATTAGCTTTTCATTACAAATTTTATTATCTATTTCAAGTCAAGGTATTGGTATAAATATTTTAAATGAAGCAAGAAATTATTGAGTTTATTTCTCTGACAAGAATCTTACTAGATACCTCTGAAACATAACAAGAATAACCTAGTTTGCATATCTTGATATTTTTAATAAATCAAATGAACTTAATTTGGCAATTTAGGGTCACAATACTATCTGTTCATACATCATTCAGTATTGAAAAATGAAAGCATTTGGACTGAACATTCCAAACAACATGTACTTGACTATTTCAAAACTCTGAGTAAATATCTGGGTGGAATAGCTAAAGAAAAACTTAATAGCATTGTTGGACAATTGGTAGTATTAAAAGCCCACTGAGAAGAATTTTCTACCAAATACTAATGATTTTTTTTTAAGTTTGTTTTTTTTTTTTTTTTTTTTTACAGAGATCAAAAGTAGGAAGAGAAGTAGGGGGGGTGGGGGGGGGAGCAGGCTCCCTGCTGAGCAGAGAGCATGATGCAGGGCTAGACCCCAGGACCCTGAGATCATGACCTGAGCCAAAGGCGGAGGCTTAACCCACTGAGTCACCCAGGCACCCCTAAACACTAATGATTTAAATTGGCTAAGGGGCTTGTTCAATCGACTCCATCCAAACTGAACACTCGGAGAAAAGAAATGAACACTGTCGTTAGATGTTGTCAGTGATTCAGTTGAGGGAAAAAAGCATTCGGCATATGCTATACAGAAGGTAGGCTAGTGAGCGAAACCAGGAAACATCCTAGCAAATATGAAAATTACAGTTTGGTGTAAGAAAGGGGCATTAGCCAGTAACGCAGAAACAATTGTATGCGTACCTGTGATTACTTCTTTTTAGGAGGGACCCAACCATGACAGGAATAAATATACTTACAGATTTAGGCACCTAGCAAAGCAGGTTTGAGACAGGTTGCCAGGGTAAATGACCTTGGAGCTGATACCGTGAGGAAGAGGAAGAGGAAACAATGAAGCAAGAAGAACAGTGTGAACCACAGAGACCAGCGGCAGGGCACAAGTGGGAATCAGGAGACTAGTCAGAGGTCACTGCAGATGTCCAGGTGGGGTGACAGGCATGATGAGGCTTGGACTCAGGGCAAGAGGAGATGGGAAAAAGTGCATGGATTTGGGAATGTTCAGGAGACACATGAAAAAAATAAAACAGGACTGGGTAGCGACCTGGATGTGCCCTCTGGTCCTCTTAAGTTTCGGATAAGCTAAGGGAACTGAACCTAAGATTTCAAGGGGAACTATTAAAGTGCCCCACCTTACCCTTGCTATAGGTTTGGGTTTTGCTTTGCTTTGTTTTGCTTCTTATTCCCATACCCATTTTCCAGACAGTGCCACAAAGTACAGAACCAGAGACTGAGCAAATGAAAGCTGTGGGGAGAAGTTCTTCTGAGTATGGAAGAGGCGTTTAGATGTGACGGGCACTGGTCTGCTCCTGAGGCACAGGCCACAGCCCTCAGCGTAGCATGGCATTTCTAACATCCCAGCACAAAGCAGGGAAGCACCATGTGCTGAAGGCCAAGTCCCCATCCACTGCCAGACCATGGCCACAGAACGCTGCCCCCCAGGAAGAGCAGCTGCTCTGCTAACTGGGAGATTGCCTGCCCCTCCCTCTTGGAAAAGCACAGCAGATGCTTTTTATATAATGTCCAATTACTCCAGAGAATGTCATCATTTTTATGATTTATCAGTTGCACATACTCAGGGACATATGTGAGATGGATATTCAAGGACAACAAAGGACCCTGCAGAGAGGAGATAAATTGAGTCTAGCATCTGTAGCCAATAGTGAGAGAAACAAATTAACTGTATCTATTGCATAAATATCCCTCCATGCAGATTATGGCCAAAACAAGGACTAACAATCTAAATTCATTGTGAAGCAAATCTATTTTTTAAATCTACAGGTTATGCAAATGGTGGGCATTCTTTCTTTCCTGTGCCCTTACTCATCTCACAGCTTTTGGGCTATGCGCCAAGAGACAGCAAATGTTTAGCAAGTAGGCTCTGCTTGCAGAGGTGGTGGCCCTCTCCTGCTCGGCATCACGGTCACCCTCAGACCTCTGCCAAAGCCCAAGACTATCAAAAAGAGGACCAGGAATTTCATCTGGCACCAGTCAGACCCATATTGAAAAATAAGCTCAACTGGCAGAAACCCTGAAGCACTGACAATAGGGTGCACAGAAAATTCAAGAGCCAGATCTGGATGCCCAACCCTGGTTACGGGAGCAACAAGAAAACAGAGCACAGGCTGCGCAGTGGCTTCCAGAAGTCCCCAGCCCACAGCATGAAGGAGCTTGAAGGACTGCTGGTGTGCAACCAATCTCAGTGCGGAGTCTGCTGACAATGTCTTGACCGAGAACCACAAGACTACTGCGGAAAGAGCAGCCCAGCTGGCCCCCAGAGTTGCCAATCCCAATGCCAGGCTGCGCAGGGAAGAAAATGAATAGATAGCTCATGTGCATATCATATTTGTGTTAAAACCAGACAACTTCCAAAAAAAAAGGTTTAGCAAATGATCCCTGCAATCCAGAACTAAGAGTCCAACAGTGGATTCAGACAAGGAAGCCAAGTCTTGAGATACAATCCCAAGCCTCAGGGCACGAGCTCCTCCACCATGCCCCAACCCAGTCACTCAGGCAAGAGAAACTCACCCTGGCTTCTGCTACATCACCCTTCTCCTTATACCTTCTATACAGATTTTATATTCCGGGGACAGTGTCTATGGGTCAGTGGCATGGGAACCACTTAAAATTTTCAGAGCGACCTTTCTGAGACATTACTCTGTGGTAAATAAATCATTTCCTTTGCTCTCAAGGGGATTACAAATTCTATTCTATTTTTTTTTTTTTTTCTGAATAGTATGTCAACTACCAAAAGAGTACAAGGGCATTTGTTCCTTTCAGCTGCTGCCTTTGGATAGGCCAGTATAACCTGTGTTTTGTTAGAAATGTATGATGGCATAAAGTTTAAATGGTTTTTAAGAAATCTTGATGTGTTTTTGCTGAAAGGAAAAACAGGTGTTTTGATATCCCAGTTTGGTTACCTGCACCAAGAATGAAGGAAAGATTTTGTACACATAGGAGAGAATGGAAAACGGCCCCATCCCCATGATTGTTTTCCCCAGGCCACTAGGCTCTCACTTGCAAAGAACATCACTGTTCTCAGGTTTAATGACCTGATTGCCTCACCCTGTGGGTCCTTTCCTCCTCTTCACCTAACTCCAGAGGTAAGATTAGAAACACCACATATTCAAACAAGATCAAAAGGAAACCTTTTTTAGAATCTGTTGTATGTCTCTGTATCTTTGACATTATGGCCTACTGTATTCAGGCTAAGCTATGTTATGCTGCACTAGCTAGCCTTCTTTCTCCTAGCCTCTGTGCTCTCCCTGACCACACAAAGTAAAAGGGGGAGAATGAAAAAGAGTTTTATTGCAGGCTCCTCCTGCAATAGGGTTGCAATTGCAGGGCCTACCTGGGAACGGAGGCATGCACTTTGGAGCCCCTGGTGATTAGAATGAGTGACGGCAACAGTGATCATTGAGAACCCTGGCAATGACAAAGCCTCCTAAGTCACAAGACAGCATTCCTTGTCTCAGAGAAGGTGGAAGTTTCCCTTTTCACTGCTTTAAATGTTGGACAGAAAAAATGGTGATGCTTCTACGATGCATTCTGAATGTATTAAACAGGGCAGCTATATATTTAAGGGATTTGGGGTCATAGAGAGGGAAGCTCCAAATTCCATTAGAGCACATTAAAGAAAATGAAATTAGCTTAGGAGTGCAAGCACACATCAAGCCATTAAATAATTTAAAAGGCACTTAGGGTAGCATGGAGCCATACAAGTATGGGCACTTCAAACTTCCCGAGTTGAGCTGAGCTAGAATGCTTGGTAGGATTAAACTTGGAGGCTGGTGGGAAACACTTAGCACTCTATAGGAAACACTCTCTAGTGAGGGACAATGTGGACACATCTTTAACAAGGGTGATCTCTTAGTCACTAATGCCATGGGAAATTAACGTGTGTGGCCATCCCAACCAGCTGCCTAGGCAATATCACATCCCTTATTCCTTCCTAACAGAAACTCAATTTCATCCAAAGTACACTGTATCCAACAAAAACCCCTGCACTTCTCAGCCTTCCCTGAAGCTGGAAGCACGATATAATACAGTCCTCATCAATAATGTGCAAGCAAAAATCTGCTGGGAATTTCTGGGAAAGCCGGATTTCCTGATAGAAATGCTACCGCTTCTCCCTCACCACTTCCTCCTCCTCTCTGACTGGGAGGTAGTTGGGAGATTAGAGATGGAGTACCTGGTTTGCAAACATTCAAGAGAAAGAAACCACTTGCTGAGCATGGCACAGCAGAGAGATAGAAAGAGCCTGATTTATTGGTACCATAATAAGCCAGTGTCAATCCCAGACTCTGACATCCGAACTTTCTAGATGAGAGAAATAAATCCCTACTAGACTAAGCTACTGTGGTTGGCTTTCTTCTTCATGAGGTGGAGGCAGCCCTTAATCAATATAGAGACACAGACAAAAGTGCTCCCTGTCCTATAAACTTTGGAATTGGTAGGGTATACACAGGTCCTGGTTACAGGGCCTTTCTCAACATTTTTTATCCTAGATACATCATGATGCTTCAAGAGGAGAGCAGGATACAGTGTCTCCTGAAGTTTCTTGACCATTGAAACTTTTACCATGTTACATTTCTTGAGAATTGTGTTCTACCAGATACACTTTGGAAAACAGTGCTTCAGGTGCATCTCTCTGTCTCTCTCTCTCTCCGGACTAAAAAAAAAAATTAGAAAAAAAAAGACTTTCTAGAGCATACAAACATAAATTCTTAGCAAAATTTAAAACATAAAATCACTGTAGCTTTGCATACTGGATTAAATGGCATCTCTCCAAAATTCATGTCTAACTGGAACCTGTGAATATGACCTTATTTAGAAATAGGGTGTTTGTAGAAAATTAAGAAGTCATAGTGGATTAGGATGGGCCCTGAATCCACTGATGGGGATCCTTATAAGGAGAGGGTGATTCAGATATAAAGAGACACAGAGGATACACAAGCACAGAGGAGAAGCCTGTGTGATGATGGAGGCAGAGACTGGAGTGATGTGGCTGTAAGCCAAGGATACCCAGCATTGCTGGTAACCACCAGAAGGCAGGAACAGGCAAGGAAGGATTCCTCCCTTAGAGCTTCCAGGGGGAGCATGGCCCTGCCAACACCTTGATTCCAGAAGTCCAACCTCCAGAACTATGAACAAATAAATCTGCTGTGTGAGCTATCCAGTTTATAGTACTTTGTTAAGCCAGCCGTAGGAAACTGATATACTTTGTGACACTGTAATAAAGTTTAAATCACTGTAAATTTTTCCCCATGTCCAGGATGAGGATTAAGGATCTTCACGGATGGAGGCCTGGCTCAGCCCCATCTGTCTCCTCTATCATATTTAAGATCCTTGCAAGGAACTTATATTCTTCCTGTCTCTTTTCCTTGAAAACCAAATAGTATCTTGAAAACTCTGACATTAAAAAAAGGGAGAAATTGACATTTAGAGAGAAATGTCCTGAAGAACAGCTTTTCAGGAACCCTGGATTTGCTAGTAATTATGGCCTCACCTTGGGTCAGTGTCTTGTCTTCTCTTGGCTTCATCTGTCCACTCTCTAGAGCTCCAGGGGTGGACTGGAAGGTCTGCATAGCCCCTTCCACTTTGACATACTGGAATTCCAGGGAGCATTTCATATATAGGAGATCTGCCACATGTTCCCCAGAAACATAAAAATGGCAGGCCCTTGCTAATTAATGGTGAGGGCTCCTTTAGAGCATTCCTGAGTTCATTTATATGCAAGAATCTTACTTCCAAGGATATATGAACTGAGCTGGAGAAAGGACTGCAGTGTTATATTTGGTTGTTTGGTGTAATATCTGCCTTGGCATATGGAAGTTCTAAAAGAGGGGAGTGGTTCTTTAGAGAAAGGTGTAATAAAAATCACTAGGATAATGGTGAATGTGTGTCTCCCTTCCCCCCCACAAGAGAAACTCACATTAAAGTCAGGTAAATTGCTCACATTATGAAAGATGTCTTTATAGGGCTCCTGGGTGGCTCTGTTGGTTAAGCATCTGACTCTTGGTTTTGACTCAGGTCATGATCTCAGGATGATGGGATAGAGCCTGGTGTGTCGGGCTCCAAGCAGGGAGTCTGCTTGAAGATTCTCTCCCTCTGCCCATCTCCCACTTCTGTCTCCTCCCCATAAGATAAATGAATCTTTAAAAAAGAGATATCTTTATGTCTTTATTTTACCAACAAGTTTACCAAAGATTTCCTTTAAAAGGAACAGTATAACAAACTAGTGGCTCAACCTGTTCTCCAATCTAAACAACCCTTGAATCCTTGAGATTTTTCTTCATACGAACTTCTTCCCCTCTACTAGATCATGTAGATTTTTTCCTGAACCCCAGCCACTTCCCATCATAGGTTATAAGTGTGATAACCAACACAGAGCACCATACTCTTGAAACCAATCAATGCAAATGAAGCTTAGCAAAGGAATCCATCTTGGAGTTTAAAGGCTGTGTTCTCAGTGTATCCTATAGGTTATGGGAAATGCAGGAGTGAAAATAAAAGAATCCCTGCATTGCACAAGGACATTGAAAGACACAGTGTCTTTGTAAGGTGCATCACGATATTATAATTATCAGACATAAATATTTTTAATGTTTTAAGTGCATTTCGCCCTTGCCAAAAATGGTGTGAGAAAGCTAAAGAGGCTATAAATTCTGTAACATGCACACCCTTTGGACATTTGCCAATGGATATTTGCAATGTAATTTGTACTAAGCAAGGCCACACAAACTTAAGATAGTGCCTCCCTAATTCTCTAAGTATATAGCCCTGTTGACTACCATATGTACAACAAAGGAGACAAACAAACCAAAGGAATGAATTGGGTTTTTTAAGTCATAAACTGTTCATTTATATACCGTTACCTAGAAGTAAGTTTTCCTCATCTACATAATGAGATTAATAATACCATCCTCCTTATAGGGTGGTTGTGATCATCAGATTTTTAATATATATAAAAACAAATATATAATATTATCTTAGCTCAAGATGCCATAACAGAATATTATAGACTGGGTAGATTATAAACAACAGAAATTGATTTCTCATAGTTCTGGAGGCTGGGAAGTCCAAGATCAAGGTGCCAGTAGATTTGGTGTCTGGTGAGAGCCTGCTTTCTAGTTCGTAGTCAGCTGTTTTCTCACTGTCCTCACATAGTAGAAGAGACCTCTTTTATTAGGTCATTAATCTCATTATTGCAGAGCCTCACAACCTAATCATCTCCAAAGTCCCCCACCTTCAAATACCATTGAATTAGGGATTAGGTTTCAATATATGAATTCTGGGGAGAAATAAACATCTGGTCTATAGCAAATCACTAACACAGCCTGATATGCAGAAAGTGCTCAGTAAAAGTCAGCTACTACTTTTCTGATGGAGCCAAGTGAAATATTTGGGATATGTTTTAGAGGACTAAGCCGATAGAATTTGGATAGATTGGTTAGAAAAGTGACGAAAATAGAGAAACCAAGGACAATTCCAAGATTCTTTGGTAATGAACAACAGGGAGGATGATCTAACACAGAGAAAAACAGGTTTGAGGAAAGAAATCAAGACTCCCTTAGGGCCATGTTAGGCTTGGTCTGAGTTATCTGTTAGACATCACGTAGAAATGTCAAGGAGGCAGTTGGGAATACAAGTCTGCAACCTCACTGCTCAACACTACTCAAAATAAGATCCCAAGGCCAGCAGACTCAGCATCACTGAGGAGCCTGTTGGAAATGCACCACCTTTGAGCAATGGAATCAGAACGTGCATTTTAACAAGATCCCCAGGTGATCCATATGCACAATGAAGTTTGAGTAGCACTAAGCTATAGAGTTGTGGGGAAAAAAGAGACTAGACTCATCAGCATATACACAGAGTCTAAAGCTAAGGCCTGGATGAGCTCCCCTGGGTGTGTGGGGGAGGGGGGCAGTGTGTAAGGGAGACTTGTGGCCCAGAGTAGAGCCATGGGACTCTCCCACATTCAGAGGTCTCGTAGAGGTGAATAGAACCTCACAGAGGAAGAAGAGGAACACCCAGAGAGGCAAAGGAAAACCAGGAGAGTGAAAGGTCCCAGAAGGCCAAAGAATAGAATGTTGCAAGAAGAGGTCCACGGTGTTGAAAGCTGCTGATGCGTCAGTAAGATAGGAACAGAGAAGAGGCCATTAGATTTAGCAACAAGGTTATTAATGACCTTGACAAGAGTAGTCTCAGTAGCACAGAGAGGACAGAAGCCCATGTAGAGACAATGGGGAAGAGAAAGTAAGACAGCAAGCAAGGCAATTCTTGCAAGGAGTTTTGCTGAGAACATAAATAGAGAAATGGGGTAGCACCTGAGATGCTTAGGTAGGAGATACTAGAACATGTCTGAATGCCAATGGAAATGTTGCAGTAGAGAGAAAGAGAGAGGCCAATGATGCAGAAAATAGAATGGCTAATTGCTGGAGAGTGGTTTTTAGAAGGTGAGAGGAACCAGGGCCAGATCCCAGAGAAAGAAAGGCCCCTGATAAAAGCAGGGCCACTCTCCTCATTGCTTCTGTCTCTCAGTGAAATTGGAGGCACCCAGCAAGGTGGGTGAGAATGCAAGGAAAGAAGATTTAAAAAAAAAAAAAAAAAAAAAAGGAGGGAAATACTTATTTTGGAGAGTGGGAAAGTAAATGCCTCAGGATTCCCATGTAGTGCAGGGTGCTTTTCTGAGATTTTTGGTCAGGCATTTAAGAAACCTCACACTTCCCTTTAACATGCTTCATTCCTCAAAATACGTCCTGTTCCAATGCATGAGTACGAATTTTGAGAAAGTGCGTCCTCTTTATCAATCCTTATTTTTCCTGTCGCAGTTTATTTTGTTAAAGGTCACCATCAGCAGAGCAAGTCTAGACAAGGAAGTCATCTCAGAGCCACAGCAAGATGGTGATATGGAAGGACAGAAGCCTTCTGCCCCCTCCATGAGATTTATGGCTGGGGGTAATGCATGAATAATGACATGAAGACAAAAGATGCCTCAAGAGAGGAAGTTTTTCTTCTATTCTCACAATGCACAAGAACTGCTAGGAGATCTCTCATGAGACCAGTACGGTCATAAACAACACCAGATACTGTTAATTGCCTTTAATTGAGTTTTGAACAAGCCCAAAGTCGATAACACCTCCTTGGTTACCCTCCTTCCTGCTTGGAAGCCAATCTCATGAACAATCCTATAACTCTTTGCAGGATTCCCTAAATCTGCTACATAAAGCCCATTTCTGTGATCCAAAAATTAAAAAAAATCTAAAGCCTCACTCCCCTCACTGTTATCTCACAGCCACATCCCATATACTTGGGGCCTTGGCACCATGTGGATAGCATTTGTGTGCCCCATAGCCACTTACATCTACTTCTTCCACTGCTTCAAGACCCCACTGCCTTGGAAGTCCATGGCTCCCATTTAGACAGACTTGCCATCAGCCCCCTTGTGGCTATCCTCCAATTTCCTGGTCATTCCCCTTACTCACTGGTGACTTTACCATCTTCCCCTCCTTTCTCATTCCTGGTAACTTCAACATTCACATCTATGCGGTGATCCACCCAACAGCCAGCCTTCACGTTTTCCTGGCCTCTCATGCCAATCATCTCTCTCTCCACCCCAGCCTCAGCCACCCACTCCCATAGTCATATACCCTAGATCTTGCCATCACCAATAAGATTAACATCTCCAACATATGGATTTCACATCCTCCTCCTGCACCATCCCCTTCCAGCTTACCTACTCTGATTCTCCAATGTCTCCAAGACCTTGTACTCATTTTTTCACTATCTACCCCCAAAGTCCACTCTTCACATCCTTTCTTATCTAACTTATATTAACTAGTCCAGCCAGGTAATAATCCCCTTGCAAAGTACCTCTAACTCCTCTGTTCCTCTCTCCTCTGCTATTCTCACCTCAGAGAGCCCCACCTTTGGTTAAATACGACAAGACCTTGCTCCCAGTGTATATCTGAGTAGTTGACCCTTGCATACAGCTGTGCAAACTGGACTTATTTCAAAATTCTCTATTTTAAACATCTATTTTAAAGAGATATTTACTGGTCTTTATAACCAGTAAAGACCAGAACTTGAAGTAAGCACATTAAGAAAAAAGAAAAAAGGAGTCAGTATTACAGCTGTCTTCTTCCATCCCTCCCTTACTTCCTAAGGGAGTAGCTCCTCATAATACAAACCACAGTATCCTCCAGAGAAGAAATCCTGAAGCAGCCTGGGTAGGAGGGAAGGATGAGATAGCCTAGCTCCTGACTTCACCCCCTCCACCTCTCCCATATTACCTTCCTCTTGGGCAACTCCCCTTACATCCCTCTATAGTGCTCCCCACACTCTCACTATGGCCCATTATGCTTCTGCTCCCCCTTTGAGACTAAGGAAATATCCCTTCTCCTGTTTGCCTTAGAATGGCCGAAACGTGCAGACATTTAAAAGACAAGAGACAACCAAAAAAGAGATACTGTGGCATTCAAGCTCATGAAAAGATGTTCAAAGTCATTGACATTAAGGAAATGCAAATTAAAACCACAATGAGATACTACCACCTCTATCATAAGGGCTAAAATTAAAAAAAAAAAACAACTAGCAATACCAAGTTTAGAGCATCTAGAACTCTAATAATTGCTGGTGGGGATGCAAAATGGGGTACAGTCATTTTGGAAACAATTTGGCAGTTTCTTATAAAGTTAAGAATACACTTAGGATACCACAACACAACCCCACTCCTAGGTATTATTTACCTGAGAGAACTAAAATACACAAAAATTTGTGTATCAATATGTACAGTGGCTTTATTCATAATCATCAAAAACTGGAAACAACCCAAATGTCCTTTAATGGGTGGATAACTAAACAAACTGGTACAGCCATCCAAATAAATATTACTCAGCAATCAAAAGAAATGAACCATTAATATTTGTAGCAACAAGGTTTAATCTCAAAAATATTATACAAAGTGAAAGAAGTTGGACACAAAAGACTACACTGTATGCTCCCATTTATAGGACATCCTGGAAAAGGCAAAACCAGTTGGGTCGTTGTCAGGGGCTGTGGGTGAATGGGGGAGATTCACTCCAAAGGGGCACAAAGGAACCTTGTTCTGTCTTGATTGTGGTGCTGGTCTCTCATGCCAATCATCTCTCTCTCCATCCCAGCTTCAGCCACCCACACCCACTGTCAAAATTTATAGAACAATATACCTAAGAAAGGTGAACTGTACTCTTGATATCTCAGCAAGCTTGACTTTAAAAAGCACAAGCCAGGGCACCTGGGTGGCTCAGTGGTTAAAGCCTCTGCCTTCGGCTCAGGTCATGATCCCAGGGTCCTGGGATCGAGTCTCGCATTCGGGCTCTCTGCTCAGCAGGGAGCCTGCCTCCTCCTCCTCTCTCTCTCTGCCTGCCTCTCTGCCTACTTGTGATCTGTCTGTCAAATAAAAAAAGTCTTTAAAAAAAAAAGTTTTAAAAAGCACAAGCCAACAAATTAAAAAGTGATGTTCTTTTGCATAACACATGGGACACAATAGTAAATTATACCTGTAACACAAATAGCATCAGAAAAAATCATTTTTGCAGAACTGGTTCCTGATCCCACAGAAGCAGCACACTAGGATGGAAAGAGCTCACATATGACAGAGTACCTTTCCTGGTACTCCCAGGCTCCTTTCAAGGGGCCATCTAGCAGCTGGGCATTCATCTCAGCCCCTCTGTCGGGAGCTAAGAACCTCACTCCAAATCCACAACCATTTGGTCCTCTGATGGGCAGAAATAGAATGACTGACATCCTGAAACACAGAACTCAGCCTTGCTGCCTTATCCACATATGTCAGCCATACCACCTCACACTGGCAGAAGCAAAAACTTCACTAACCACGGGATGACATACCATGGCAATTATAGAGCAAGAATGGCGACCTTCTTTCTCAAATTCTGACTAACTTTGAAAGACTATTTTAGCAGGTAAAAAGTAATGCAGAACCTCAATAGGAGAGACACTAAGATAATTACAGATCAGCATTGTAGACTTGCTCTGCAAATTGAAGCCCCACTTTCTTGGCTCGGTTCATTTCCCAGCAGACTTGAACTTTCTGGGGATGCACCCAGCCATCCATAAAATCCCAATGAACCCAATCCACAGCAATAAAAACAAGGTCCTTTTGCATAACTAAAGCTAGAGATCTGCTTTAAAACACTGTCAACTTAATTAAGTATTGCTTCCTGGGTGTCCCAGTTGTAGGAGCTATGGATTTTTGTCCCATTATTATAAATTAACTTAATAGATTTGTCCTTTAACAATATTCTCTAGCTATTTTCCTTTTGTGTTTGAAGTTGACTAATGTTTAACATCATGATTAAGATGAAAGTCTCCAATTATAACAAAAGAGCAAACACTATAAAACAGCAGACATATTTAATTATGAAAAAATTCACAAATATGCAAAATTGGAGAGCATACTATATAATGAACTTCAAGTACCCATCGTCTAACTTCAGAGTAGATTGCAATTTTCCAGAGAGGGTCTGGGTCACATCTCTTGTCCCAGTGTAATTATTAATAGCATCTCCTTTCACTTTAAAAAGTGTCAGTTTAGATATTATACCCAGTCTCAAAACTATCAACTTGTAGTCCATCTCAATTCACCTCAATCCCACCTATACCCCAATAAAAAAAGATTTTGAGACAAATCATAGACATTGATCATTTCATCCATAAATATAATAGATTTTGAAAAGCAGATTTTAATTCTTTGACATCCTTAAACCTGATACATTTTCGGTTCAGAACCAAGTATAACAAGGACAGGCTTCAAAGCTGGTAACAGTTTTTACAGCCTGTAACTTCAACAGTTAAGATTTATAAAGCACGATCCCCCAAAACTGTCTTCTGTCTCAGTGATCACTGCGAGGGCTGAAAAATGAAGCAATTATCTCCAAATTAAATGGAAACAGAGAGGCAACTGAAACTTCCTAATGTGTATAACTCCACATTTACTTTCTGAACAAAGCACCTTTGGAACCCAAAAAATCCCTCCTTTTTATCAAGGTTTAAAAAAAAAAAAAGCCAGCAGCCCCTCCCTCCGTGAGGACACGCAGTGTTTGTTCACTAACTTTCTCTGTTAGTTCCTTACTTTCTGCATCCAAATCGAGTACTGGCTACTCTGACAAATGACCTTCCGTAGCAACTAGCCAATAACTGCAGCCCAGGTTCCCCAAAGAAGTTTCTGTCTTATCTTAACCCTCATCTTATCCTGGGCTTTTTCCTATTAGCCAAACCCTTCTAATTTGTGACTTGCACCTTTCTGAAGAGAAACAACTGAGCCTGTTAGAATTGTATATAAGCTAAAAGTCATTCATCTTAGAGTGGGGTGAAAGAATGATTCAGAGTTTCTGCACTATCCTAGACCAGAGAAGATGTTGGAATTGAGTTGGTAGGTACCATACATATGTGAAGGCATTTTCAAAACAAAGAAGAACAAACTTCACTGGGTTTTAATTTAAACCATGGGCATGCCAGCAGCTGATTTTATCACTACTATGCATGGCTTGATTGAAAACTAATGTCCTTGGCTTCTAATTCAAGATGGCGGGCCTAATCCCACATAGCCCTATGTTCTTCTCTCTCTCTCTCTCTCTCTCTCCTTAGATTCCATTAAATTAACCATAAGGGGATAAAAATGCATAATCCCATAATAACAAAGTAAAAGCAGGTTGTTATCAGAGGAGAGATTTCAGCAAGTTTCCGTAGGACAAAAAGCAGATGGGGAACTGGTGACTAATGTTTGAAGCAAAAGAAGCCTCAGCCCAAATTTTAGGCAAAGGATGCTAGAGCCCAGGAAGCAGACGATCTGTGGCAGAGCCCTGAAGTGTCCCAGCTGGTGATATGGCAGGCAAGATAAAGGGCAGGAAGAAAAAAGAGACTGGACACCGCAGCACAAATTGTGGGTCTCTATGGCAGAGCAGAGCCCACTCACCTTTTCTCCTGTGCCCATTCACAGTGACACCACCCCCCCAAGCCAGGCACTCAGCTGTGGTAACCTCTGTATCTCAAAATAGTAGGCAGGTGTTCTCCGTTCATCAGTTTGATGAGCGGAGGGGTCTTCTTAGAGAAACTGCACACCCTGCAGGGGGTGAACAAGGGCAGCTGTGGTGGCGTTCGTGTCCCCAGGGTCATCTTGGGAGCGTTTCCTATCTAGGGGCCCAAGGGTTGAGATATGGGAGCCCCTGAGAAGGATATGAAATTCTAGATTATTACTTGTGAACAATATCAACACAGATAATGAACAGTTTAAAATTTTTCAGCTTTTAGAATTACCATGATTATAGACAAATCATAGAAACTAACTATGGCCACGGAACAGAATGAATATTTTATCAACTTTGATAAAGCAAAAGTAAAGGAAAGCTAAAGGGAAGGAGGAAGCAGGGCAAGAAGAGGTGGTGGTAATAGCCTTACCTTACACAGAGTAAGTCAAGTGACCCAATTAACAGTCCATAGAATGAGAAAGCTCGTTTTAATGAAGACATTGTCTGGAGCCTCAGCGATGACCAGAGAAAGAGAGTAAGGAGAGGTAGTAGACATGATGTAAAAAAACTACATCCTTGACTGTCATGGCAGAAGGTCACCAGAGGATGATCAAAGTTGATCGAAGCAGCAGTGTATGCATATTATTTTGAGATACAGAGGTAACTATGGCAGAACAGCAAAGAGCTAAAAGCAGTTTGCCTGTCTGTGGATAAGGATTTGGGCTGGCCAGGGATTGCTGCTTTCTGTTAGAAGCCCTTCAGTCCTATTTGATTTTTCAACTATACACACGCATTGCCTTTAAAACAGTACAAACCTGGGGCGGGGAGGGGAGGAGAAAAACAAAGAAAAATAATGACAGTTCTTCTGGATATGCAAGAAAGGAAATCTCAAGCACCCTGCAGCAGGAACAAGCCTGGAACGGGTTGGAACGGGTTAAGCTGGATACCGCATAACTATGGTAACAGATGTAGCTAATTTGGGACACAAATGAGGGTGTTGGAAGGATCTAAGAGAAATGTGGTGCTAAGAGGGAAGAAGAATCAATTCTAAATAAAGGAATGTCGAGATAATCAGTATGGACGCTCTGCCATCTGACACAGTAAAGGAGGAAAGAACTGAACGCACCCTCACTTTTTGACTATTTTTTCACCATCAATTCTTTTAAAGATTTATTTTAGTTAGAGAGTGAGAGAGCATGAGTTGGGGGAGGGTCAGCAGGAGGCGGCGGGGGGTGCAGTGGATCTCAAGCAGACTCCATGCTGAGCACAGAGCCCTGACACGGGGCTCGATCTCATGACCCCGACATCATGACCTGAGCTGAAATCAAGAGTTGGATGCTCTACTCACTGAGCCACCCAGGCACCCCTTCGCCATCAATTTTTTTAAAAGCAAAAGTCAAGAGATTCTTATATGGGCTCCTTGCTGAGTAAAGAAAGTAAATATAATAAAATTCATATTCAATAAAATAACATGGGCTGAAAACCACGTCCATTGTTAGAAGAAATTGTCTTCATAAGTCCCCAAGCATTTCAAGTTTAATGACTTCATTTGCTCTTCAAGAAAAACAATTTAGAAATGACATGCAAATGCACATGTATTGGCTTCCCTTGATACAATGATTTGCAAAAGAGCATATGCAGTTAAGTAACTCTTTCGAAATTCCATAGAAAATGACCAAAAAAAGAGGAAAATAGGAACAAATCTGCATCACTTCTGGTTACCAGGAAGACTGCCAACCACGTGGCAGAATCTGTGAGGAATCGACATCTTTGCTACATCAACTCTTCCCATCCAGAAACAGGACATTCGGGATTTCTGAAATACTCGTAGTTCACATGTTCTGTGAAAATGTCCATTTCATCAAGATTTTCACATATGTTAGCATACAATAATGCAGTGTTATGATTTCAAATCTCTTCTCTGCTTTGTCCCACCTTTCATTTCTAGTATTGTTTTAATCATAATCAGGCTTGCTAGAAGTTTGTCTGTTCAGTTGGCTTTCTAAAAGAAGCAACTTGCCAGACAAAAGTGGGGGGAGGCACATAAGGTTGGAGGAAAGAGCTTGAGAAAGGTGTGGAGACTGTGGGGGAGGTTTGTAGAGGGGACATGTCCAGGAAGATGGTGTGTGGAGTGTGAAGGAAGAAGATGTAAAGAATTTGGGTTTTATTCCAAGAGTAGAAGACTGTCAAGATTCAATTTCTGTTTCAGAAAGATCACTGTAGATTGATGGAAGGAGCTTGAGTTCAAGGTAGGCAAGACAAGTGGGAAGATCCAGAGGAATCCAAGAGGGACTGATGAAACCCAAGCCCAAGCAAACTAGCCCCGGCAGGATGGAAGGCAACCTCATCAACACAGAGACCAAGGTCTAGCTGGGCCTCATGGAAGCTACCAGAACAAGAATCACTTGGCCACCTCAGGAAAACCAAGTGGCTTCTTCTCTAAATTGGCTAGGGGAGCAGAGGAATGACTTATCAACACCCTCATGTCTGTTTTTGTTTGTTTTGTTTTGGATGGTGTTGGGGGGCGGGAACTGGTTTTTTGTTTTGTTTTGTCTCCTCACCCTGACTCCCCCTCCCTGTTTGGCCTCATATGGACACCCTGCCCTGAGATCCTAAGTCCTCACAGGTCTATGCCTATCCAATCAGCTGTCTGCGTGGGGTGAAGGCATGGGTGAAGGATGTCAGCAGTCCTTAAAGCTGCCACTCACAGTAGTCAAAGGCATTTTCTCCTTGGCTTGGTAAGTACTTTCAAGGCTGGGCCCAGGGAAGACCGTTCCAGATATCATATGGAGCACTGATATTTGCTTTCTGACAACCACATCCTAAATTCCCTAGCCTCCAGGTCCTGCCTGGGTTGCTTAGGGGGTCCTCTGTCAGACCAAGTACATTAGAGATATTTACAGCTGGGTCAAGTGACATTTATTTATGTACTTTATTTTCAGCTGTAACTGTTGGGGGTGATCAGAACTGACCTGGTTTGAAGCTGGCTATCTTAAAGCCCCACATTATTCGGGGGTCCCTCAGCACACATCAGGATCGGGGGTCCAGTTACTCAAGGTAGAAGGTGCTGATAAAGTTCCTAAAGCCCTTTGATTATTACCCCCACCTTCCCCCTAACCACACCATAGTGCATCCAGGTCTGTGCATTGAGCCTGAGTATTTTTCTAGGACTCAGCTGGAAGAATATCCCTGCTTCCTTGGGGGAGGGCCCCTTGTTGACTCATGGGCTGGTTGATGTTGGTTGGCACCATCTCTACCATATCTTCTAGAGAGTCCTTGAAGAATCTAGGCCCTTTGATATCTCTCTCTTCTCTGCAACTAAAATAGATCTGTTTTCCTTTGCCTGGCATGTCCTGGTTTTCGCATTAAATGTCCCCCATCCCAAAAAAGCCATCAGTCCTTGGCAACCAGGG
This sequence comes from Enhydra lutris kenyoni, assembly GCF_002288905.1. Lineage (NCBI taxonomy): Eukaryota > Metazoa > Chordata > Mammalia > Carnivora > Mustelidae > Enhydra > Enhydra lutris. The sequence goes on from NW_019154102.1 coordinate 21,291,965, forward strand.
CCCTAAGTAACACAGCAGCAAATAAAACCTGTGTGTAATAGAATACAATATAAATGCATATGGTCTTAAAATTCTTTCAAGCTAAAACTATGGTAGCCAAGGTATACAGAGTAAAATATTAGGGCTGCAATCTCTCTTCTAGAGATTCAAAATTCTATTTCAAACATCTTGGGTGTGTCCTTGTCCATAGTCCAAAATGCTTACACTATACAGAAATTTTTTTTTTAAGATTTTCTTTATTTGACAGAGATCACAAGTAGGCAGAGAGGCAGGCAGACATAGAGAGGGGGAAGCAGGCTTCCTGATGAGCAGAGCCTGATGCAGAGCTCGATCCCAGGACCCTAAGATCATGACCTGAGCTGAAAGCAGAGGCTTAACCCACTGAGCCACCCAGGCGCCCCTACAGAAATCTCTTTTGAAGGAAAAAATTTCTCATGGACCCAAGGTTGACCTAAGTCACATTTATTAAAATGTAACTTAAATAAGTACACTCATAAAGACCAGTTAAAAACACCCAGGCATTATAGCTTTCATATAACTAAAATGCCAAAATAAATTTACAAATAAATGCAACTGTAAAACTTTAAAATGTCAAATACATAAAGTTATCTTCTTGCAACAGAGGATATTGTTTTGCTGGAATTAAAACTCCATTTTGGGTTTATCAACAGAAAGATATAGTCTCAGGTCTAGTTACTACATGTTATCACTATCTGAATTTTGGCTTCAAGGATACCAATGCGGGCAACTAATAAAGCATGTGTGCAAAATAATATTAGTAACCTCAAAAATGTGTTTGCTACCTTGAAGATAATCAGGTACCATAATTTAAAATTCTTCTAAAAACCATCCTGAGATGCCTACATAAATGGGCACCATTTCATACTAATAAAAATAGTAACTAACATCACTAACATCTATTGAATTTTACTATATGCTCCAAGTCTTTCACATGTAGTGACTCTAATCCTTGCAATGTCACTATGAAATCAATACCACATATTTATCTCCATATTATCAAAAGAAACTGAGGATCACAGAGGTTGAATAACTTGCCCAAGTTTCACAGCTAGTAAGTAAAAAAAAAAAAAAAAAAAAATGAGTTTGAAGTCAGACAGTCTGGCTCCACTCAATCATTACACCAAATTACCGGTCTCATTGTTTTGGACACAAGGTAGTTTTTGGGGGTTACTAAATCTGCATCAAATTTAGATCTAATCCAATTATTGCTGAAACCAGCAACAGGAACTCTGTCATTGTGTTTTCACTACAACACCTGCTGCTAATAAGTTCCCGCAACTCAGTAACTATGAAGGTACGACTAGCATGAGAGCATCAGTCCTTGACAATATAGTGCTGATCCCAGGAATTGTTCTTCTGAGCCTGACGAGCCTATGCCCTGTGTGGACTCACTGTTCTCTCCATATACCTCTAGTTAAACTCCTCTCTGCCTCATGACCTGAGCCACCAGGCCTGCTCCTGGCTCACATGGAAAGACACAGAGGCAAATACAGGCCCCACCATTGGCTTTGGAGTTGCCATCAAGATAATCCAGAACATATTTTATTATTAATTATTTAAGATTATCACTAAAGTAAAACTGCTAATTTTAGAGAAGACACAGATCCCTCAAAATGTATAGATCTCAGAACCTCAGTGGTCTGAGAGACCCATGAGTGGTATAAACTCACACTGAGGAACACTTTAAAAACAGTGGTTTGGGGCACCTGTGTGGCTCAGAGGGTTAAGCCTCTGCCTTCAGCTCAGGTCATGATCTCAGCGTCTGGGGATCGAATTTTGAGCTCTCTGCTCATTGGGGAGCCTGCTTCCCCCTCTCTCTCTGCCTGCTGCTCTGCCTACTTGTGATCTCTCTCTGTGTCAAATAAATATATAAAATCTTAAAAAAAACAACACAGCAGTATGAATCCCTCCTTGTATCTGACAAGAACATGATTGAAGCCACCATTCCAAACAATGTTATATTTTCAAAGAGTTCTTTTCTGCTCTTAGAATCAAGAACTATTGTGCTTCACTTACATTTTTGTTTTGTGTTTTATGTTCTGGACATGTGACATTCTGCGTTTCATGCTTTTTTGCACAGCTCTCAGAATAATCTGTGATTATGCATTCATTTATAGGGTTTCCTGATGGAGGTCAGTTCCTCTCCTTCATCACTAAGTGCTGTCAAGACAGAGACCATGTCTGTCCCTGCACCCTTCACAGAACCTGGCGCATAGTAGGGCCTCACTGAGTGTTTGTTAAATGAACAAATGGGTGGGTGAGTCCATAAATAAATAAAACACATGAGTCATGGGTTGGTCAGTTCTTCCTGTTTGGTGACATGCTGGAAAGTTTAGAGTTGGATTTGTTTACCTTCATAACAAGTACAGAGGGTCTTATGCTTGTATTTTTGTATTAGTTTCATTCTTAATACCATTTTATATCTCTACCCTTAGTCTTCTTTTTTCTTTCTCATTTATTTCTAAGTTAGTCTCCCTTGCTATGTTTTATAAAGACCAATAAACTGTCTTAGATTTCTTGTAGAACAAGGTAGATAAATACATTTATCAAAGTCTTTCCAACATACTTTTGAAAACTTAACACTGAATTCTGTCCCAATAAACATATTTCATCACCTGTAAACTCTTAGAGAATACTGTGATGTGCTAATTCTAGCACCATCCTAACATTTAAAGCCAATTCAACTCAAGCCCAGAAACCACATGAGGTGTGTCATTTCAGGCAGTGCTATGTATTTTGTATGTAACAAGCATATTTCTAATAAGGTTAAGCAATTGGACAAGAAAGAATATATGGCTTCCCACAAACTGTATGGATTTGGGATCAAAGATTTTAGTGGTTCTCCAAAATATATTGAAATTACAATAGTAAAAGGTTTGCTATTGGGGGTGGGGAGATGAAAAGTGGACAGGGGTGGGGAAAGAGACAGGTCTGGGCAAGATCCTGGTCCCTACCCACTGACAAAAGTCTGACCACAGAATGAAGGTATAACACTATAAAGCAAAAATATTAAACGATCTAAATCCCTCTGTAAAATCTAACATAGACTATTCATATGCTAGTGGCTAGAGTGACTTGCAAGTCTGAAACTTCAGTTATCTGCTCTTATTCATTTAAACCATTTTCACTTCAAATGTTTACCAATTCTCTCTTAAAATGAAACCCAATGTTTAAATCCCTTTAACGAGGCCACCCCTACAAGTTAAACATGCATCTCATGTACCTTAACTAGACCCACACTAGATGTGAAAGGAGGTGGGTCTGCCCTCTCCAATCACTTGCTCCCACCAGGATGTCAGATCACCCTCTCCTTTGGGCTTAGTCAGAAAGCACAAAATGTCCATTTAGCAAACAGATTTGATTTCTATTATTAATAAGGCTCATTTGAGTCAGTTGAATCTTAGACAACAAACTGCAAGAGGCAAGAGTGGGTGTAAAGAAACAGATGGGTAATAATCATGTGTCACAGATAAATGACAATTTTTTTTAAAAGAATTTGATAGGGTATGGGCTGGGGCTTTCCCCCCCCCCCTTCCCTTTTCTCTCTCTCTCCCCCTCCCTCCCTCCCTCTCTCTCCTGGGGCTTTCTCTCTCGGTCTTTCTTTCTCCCTCTCTTTGGCGAGGGGTGGAGATTATAGAAGAAAAGGAAGGGGGAGAAAAAGCAAGACAATAGGCTAGACAGAGCGCCTGATCCGCATCCTAAAGCAGTCTGCCCCGCCCCCACTCCATCCCAAACCTAACACCTGGTAGCTCAGTGGTTGTGATTTCAAAACTGGCAGAAGCTGCCCGCCCCCCACCCCACCCGGCCTCCCGGACCAAGGGTGGTCTCCAACCCGGGGACAGGAGGGGAGAGGAGGCAGGAAAATAGAGGGGGAGGGAAGATGAAAGCTAAGGGAGGAACAGACTGGCAAGACCTCTTGAGGACAGTGGCCCTTTTTCCCTCCAAAGTGGTGGAACGGCATAAAAATCCAGATCCACTGGGGCCCGCTCACGTGCCAGCTCCCCTGCCCCAAATGCAGGGCGCCGCCGATGCCGCACCTGCTGCCTCGCAGCTGCGGCAGAGAGCCCCGCCTCGAGCCTTGACAACGCCCGGGGGACGCGCCCAGCCCGCCGAGCACTCCTCACCGCTCCCCCGGAGGGCGGCGGCCAAGCAGGAAGGTTAGGGAGGGGCAGCCCCCGTGAAGCGAAGCTTGCCTCCCGCCAGCCCTGACCCAGAAGAATGCCCCACCTGTCAGGCGTGGCGCTCGGAGCGAGTGTGTCCCACCGTCCCCACGCAGAGGCCAGCCCTACTCGGCTCCGGAGGATCTTTGCGAAGATCCTCCAATTTTACATCATCTACAGAAACCTTTAGACACAAAACACACAGCCGTGGGGAAGGGCGGCAACACACACACACACACACACAAGCAGACCCTCGACAATCGGGACCAACCAGCTCCCGCACAGTGGACGGACGGTTGCTGTAGGGGTCTCAAATTCCATCAAAAGAAACAAAACCAAGGCAAGCCACGACGCCCATTCCCAAGCCGGGCTTACCTCCTGCACAGCATCTTATCCATCCCTGGTCTTCCACGGTGGGTTGTTGTTTTGCTTTGTTTTCTTTTCCTTTGGGTGTCTGCTTAATAAATGCACCCAGCTAATCTGCAGAGCAATGTTTTCTTCCCATCCCGCAGCCCCACACTTGTCAGAGCTGCCTGGAATTCCACCAGCAATGCAGCTTCCCCGCGTCAGCGGTGATTACAGACAACAGAAGCCGCTACTCCTTGACAAAAGGCTGTCGTTCACGCTCGTCCCTCACAGCCCTGCGGTCAGAATTAAATCCATTTCCCGCACAAGGCTGGGAGGAAATGAGAGCACTCTTGGCCGTGCGCGCTGACAAAAGGACGCCTGGCGGCGCCCACAGCGCCCCCTCTAGCGGGCCGCTGCCCGGCTGCCCCAGGGCCGCTATGCTGCAGTGCCCCCACCCGCATTGCCCGCCGCCCGCGCTGCCGCAGTACCGCCGCCTGGCCTCTGCCCACGTCCACTCCGGCACTACGAACTTAGCCAAGAGCTAGTATGAGGATTTTATTACTAGGAAGGAAATCTGAAACGTGAGCTTCCTTTAACGATATATTCTCCCTGGGATTAAAAAAAAAAAAAAAGTCCTACAGCTGGAACATTTATTGCCTGGGAAATCTGCCTTTAGAAAATTAACTACTGCCTTTAAAAAATTAACTACTAGGGGTTTTAATAGCAATTGTTGACCATTTGAATTCTGAGCCCAAATTATCCCTATTCTAATTCTTCTACTATAGCAAAATTTGTTGTCCTGCGGTCTGGGGCTGTGCGCCCAGCTCCCTCCAATTCTCATTACTTTCTCCTCTCACCCCTCTCCTCATCCCAGAGGGAACAGGTGTTTAGTGAATAGGGAACTGGGTGGAGAACCAGAATACTTGATTACAGTCTCAGACCCGCCATTAACTAGCTGTGTGACTTTGATGAAATCACTTAACCTTTCTGGGCAATACTGTCTCAGTCTGTAAAATGACAGCATACCTAAAGCATCTTCCACTTCTACTTTCTGACAGTTTCTCTCAATATGCCCTCAGAGTAGGAATGTCACGTGGTAACTTAGGACTTTAGAAACCACTCCCCCTACCCAGCTCCACCAGCTTCCCCAAATCAGCATTCACTCCACATGGTTTTGTTTTTGTATTTTTGTTTTAATGTTGATTGCAGGGCAAGTATGGCTTCCAGAAAAGCCCCTGGTCATTTCCCCCAACCAGATCATGGCCCCTCTGCTCATTCTAGCTCTAGGCCACCACCACCTTTAGATGCTCCCATAAAACCCACAATCTCCATCACAGGGCTGCCACAGAAACAATTTCTGGAGGTGGACCTAGGAAGCTTTTTATTTAACAAGCATCCCTAGTAATTCCTTTGTACTCTGACATGTAAGAAATGCCACTCTATGTGAGCTACTCCTGGTTTGGAAAAAGAGAAGATGGCCACCACAACCATTCAAGAACTGGCCAATACTCCATCTCAGATGCCAGAGTAAATTGTGTCTTTCTGCTTTAGCTCTTCCAGCCCCTCCATCCCCCCAGTCTCTATCCCCTCCTTTCTTACCCAGAGCTTCTCACTCACTCCCATTTCACTTTCAGAATTGCTGAGTCCACAAGCTTTTTCCCCATTCTCCTGTCAAAACCTGCTAGAATTATAAGCAGCTGAGTCACGAAGATCCAAGTTCCGTCTGGCCAGAACCAGGAAGTCATGTGTTTATTGAGACACTTCAGGTGGCTATGTATTATTGGTGTTGAGGGAGGATATCTAGGGAGTTAAGAACATCTTCTCCAGAGCCCTGAAATCACAGTTATGGTGGGCCCTTTTCAGAAATAGAATCCAAAAAGGGAATAGAGAATTTTTGTTTAGTCCAGAAATAGCAGGCTTCATAAATCCCCTTAGTCATCTCCATCACTCAAAAATTTCTCTTCCTAATGTATTATTTAGCTTTCTCAAACTAGTAATTGCAAACTCTTGTTGGCTCCTGCCAGTGTTCTGTCCATTTTTATTCATTTAATCCTCACAAGAACGCCATAAAGACAGTACTATCATTATCCCATTTTACAGTTGAAGAGATTGACACACAGAGAGGTAACTGGCCCAAGGTCACACAGCTAGTGAGTGGTTGAGCAAAGATTCAAACACACACAATACAGCTCCAGAGCTTATAAGCCCTAACCACTACCCTGCACATGGCTTCTGGAAGGAGACCAAAAAAAAAAATAATAACTTTAAAATGCAGAACGAGGGGGCTTCTGGGTGGCTCAGTCATTAGGTGTCTGCCTTCGGTTCAGATCAGGATCCCAGGGTCCTGGGACCAAGCCCCACGTCGGGCTCCCTGCTCCGTGGGAAGCCTTCTTCTCCCTCTCCCGCTCCCCTTTTGTGTTCCCTCTCCTGCTGTGTCTCTCTCTGTCAAATAAATAAATAAAATCTTTTTTAAAAATGCAGAACTAGTACAAGACACTGATAAAGTTGATAAGGCTGATATATTCTTTTCCCAAAAAAGTGATTCTGCTCTTCTGGTCATCACAGTTAAAATAAATAAAATAAATAAATAAATAAATAAATAATCCGCCATCTTCTATGTCATCTGCATGTGACAAGTGCTGGAAAGATTAATGCCATCCTGTGGCTATAGGAATTGTTCAAATATCAGATAGGAAGCAAGACTTCAGTATATAAATTTCCATATTAAGAACCTATATGGAATTTTAGCTGAAGTTCCTGAAGTTCTCACTCAATTCCAAACTCACCTTGAAATCCTACAAAAGGAACAAGAACTGCAGTTGGCTCCACAGGCTATCCTGGGAAGATCATAAGAATTCAGAGTCCCTACCACAGAAAACCCAAGATGCCTAGCCCTTAACTAGGGACAGGAAAGCACAGAAGAATCCATGTCAAGTCCAGAAAAAAATCACATCTGACTAGCCCCCAATGACCACGTCAAATAAATATTGATAAATAAATTTTAGTTTAAAATTAGATTTTCTGACTGATTTGCAGTAAAATTATTTCTAATCCTGAGGTCTCTTGACAAAAAATGTCTCCAGTCAGCAATAACTTATCAAGTGAGCAGATGGCCGTGTAACAGACTATAGTGCCTCCACCTCCTGGTATTCATGTCCTTGTGTAATCCCCTCCCTCTTAGGTGTGGCAGGACCTGTGACTTGATCCTAACCAACAGAATACAGCAAAGAGGATGGGATATCGCTTCTGTGATTGCCTTACATAAGATTCTTCATCTTGCTGACTTTCTTGATAGCCTTCTTGGTTTGTATGCTTTAAGTAGCAATGCTAAAAAGAGCTACACAGCAAGGAACTGTAGGTGACACCTGGTCAGCCACCAGCTAAAACATCAGTCCATAAGTCCTAGAGGAATGAACTTGGAAGCAGATCCTTCCCCAGTCAAGCCTTCAGCTGAGACCCCAGCCCAGACTAACACCTTGATTTCTGCCTTGAGAGTGAGCTTAAAGCAGAAGACCCAGCTAAGCCATGCCCAGGTGTGACTCCTGATCCACTGAAATGGTGAGATAATGAATGTGTTAAGTTACTATGTTTGTAGTAATTTGTTACACAGCAATAGATAACTAATACAGTGCCTTAGCACCCTCCAGACACAGGCATAGTTATCCATGGCCTTCTCTAGGGCATGTCAGAGGTGCTGGAGGGATTGACACCCAGAGGATCTGCTCTTAAACAATGACCATCAGGAGTTGAGGAACAGCCTGGCTCCCTCATTCCTAAGTGTTGGAAGGACACCTCTGAAGCATGTTGTACATAGTCTCCCAGAGTGCCTCAGCAGGACTAAGACCCAGTGGCCCACAATAGCAACCTGCCCAGTCATGCATCTTTCATAGTCTGGCTTTTCTCCCCTATATTACTTCCCCACTCTCCTATTGGTGGTTCCTGGGCTTGTCTCCCAAATAAACTATAAATCATGGCCTACTTTGAGGGAAATCAAATTTAAGAAGAAGGGAGGAAAGACAGTGCTTTCAAAGCAAGACCAATGATGAATTCTAAGTCTAGGTTTCCTGAAGATGCCCCTCTCCAAACAGGCGAAAGTATAGCCATCCTGTGGCTGAGGCCTGCTGTGGAAAAAAAATGAACTGGGAGTCCAGGACCTGGGGCTCCAGTCTCACTCCTAGCGACTGTGTGCACTGAGGAAGAACTGACCCAGGTTTCACTTTCTAGCTATACAATAAGGGTAATAGCCCTTGCCCTCTGCTGTGGGCTGAATGGTGCTCCCCCTACCAAACCCCTGTCGCCAATTGTTATGTTGAAGACGTAACCTCCAGAACCTCAAAATGTGACTGTAATTGGAGATGGGGTCTTCAAAGAGATAACGGAGATAAATCAATGAGATGTTTAAAAGATTAAAAAATTAGGTGATGTGGATAGGTCCTAATCCAATAGGATGGGTATATTTTAAGAGGAAATGTGGACATGACTGGTACAGACAAAAGACCATGTGAAGGCACAGGGAGAAGTCAACCACCCACAGCCAAGGAGAGAAAAACCAACTCTCTTGACATCCTGATTTCTTGATCTCGGGTAAACTTCTGGTTCAAGCCACCCAGTACTTTGTTATGGCAACCCTAGAAAACTAAGTCTCCTACCATCCAGGGTTGTCATGAAGACAAAATAGGATACCAAGTGTAAGTACTTAGTCTTATTACTGATCAGAATGAGACAATCAGCAGCCCTAACCCCAGGGAAGAACCATATAGGGCAGGGTGGTGAAGCAGCACCCACAGCTGGTAGAAAGGTCCCAGACTCCAGAGGAAAGGTAATTCCTATTATAAAGTGGCAGAGAACTTGACTAAATTGTGTCCTAGTGTTCTGTAGAAGGTAGAACTTACAAGTGATAAAATTAGATATTTTACAAAGGAGATTTCTAAGCAAAATAGTGTAAGTGCAACTAGGGTCCTTCTTACTGCTTATAGTAAAATACAAGAGGAGAGAGGAATTAAAGGAAGAATCATTAAACACAAAGGAATCAGAGCTTGAAGACTGGGAAAATTCTCAGCCCATCCATATTGCCAAAAGTGAAAAAGCTTGTTTTGAAAACAGCACTAAGGGTATGGCTGAATAACCACTTGATAAAGAGATCATGGGGTGTAACTCACGGACCTTATCAGTCATCTTAGCAGAGGCTAGGAATAGAGATGGGTTTTTCCAAAAGAGAGAGTGCTAGATTGAACTAAAGCAGGACATAATGAAGGAAGGCTGTCGAATTCCTTGGATCTTACAGGATGAGACCACAAAGCTACTCAGTTGCAAATGTGCACTGCTCTTCCAGGAAAGGGAAGAATGACCCCAAAGATGGTTCAGAGATCACCAGGGCTGCCATTCCAACCAAAGACCCAGGGGTCAGGTTGGTTTCCTCCAGGCTTCAGGGGGCAGGGCCACTGCAGAGCTGTGTAGGGTGATGCTTCCACCTCAGTGGACCTGGAAGGTAGGACACTGAGCCAAAGAGGGTATAAGGCTTAAGATATAATGGAATTTGCCTTGCCAGGTTTGGGAATTGCCTGGAACCCATCACTTTCTTCTTTCTGATTTCTTCCCTTTGAATGGGAATGTCTGTCCTATGCCTGTTCACCACTGTATTTTAGAAGCACATACTTAGCTGGTTTCACAGACTCATGGCTGGAAGAGAATTTCACCTCAGGATGAATCCTACCTCAACTCTCACCCATACATGATTTAGAGGATATTTAGATGAGACTTTGAACTTCAGACTTTAGAACTCATGCTAGAACCAGTTAAGACTTTTGGGGCTGTTGAATGTATTTTGCATGTGTTAAGAGCATGAACTTTTAGAGTCAGGGGCCAAAAGCCATGGACTGAATTGTGTCCCCCCCACCACCAGATTCATATGTTGAAGCCTAACCCCCAATATGACTGTACTTAGAGATAGGGGTTTTGGGTGGTTGCTAAGGTTAAATGAGGTCATAAGGTTAGGGTTCTTAATCCAATAGGATTGGTGTCCTTCTATGAGGAAGGAAGACAAGAGTTTGCTCACTCACACACACCACTGCTCAGTCTCTCCACCCACTCCCACCCTACCATGTGAAGCCACAGAGAGAAGCCTGCAAACCAGGAAGAACAACCTCACCAGAAACCAAAACCCATCTGACCTTGATCTTGGACTTCTCAGCCTCCAGAACTGTTAAACCATTGTTTAAAGCCACCCAGTACAGGATTTATATTTTGTCAGCCCAAGGAGATACACACTTTGTGTCTTGGTTTCTCCACCTGTACAACAGGGACCAGCAGGTCTATCTCATAGGACTGTTATGAGAGCAAGGTAACATATGTAAAGTATGGGAACAGATACAGCATATGTTAAGTGCTAGGTGAGCAATGTTATAAAGATGAAGACTGTCTCTATGCTCAGGGTTATGGCCTTAGCTGGGTTTTTAGACAGCCTTGAAAACTGTTACTGCTAGTGGCCAAAGCCTACCACTCCATACTCTTCTAGCTTGAGTTTACATTTCTATTAAATGTTAATTTCCCCAGGAAGGGTAATAGGCACTTATTCCTTAAGTGATGAAAACAGACAGAATGAAAGATATTAGATATAAGTCCTGAAAAGATGAGAATGGAAGCTGCATAGGGCTGAAGGATAAGCATGAAGGCTGAAGACTCTGAGATCTATTTTTTCAAAGCATGAGATTAAGGAAAAAGAGTTGAGTAAGTATGTGACAAGTTAGGCCTTTTAAAGGGTAATTGTTAAACTTTGAATTATCACAATTTTTTAAGAGACTTCAACTTTCAAGACTGCATTTATTTGTCTCTAGAAGGTAGCCCTGGGCTGGCCTTTTCACTTTTCATATTTGGGGGAGCCTGTAACAGAGAAGAGAGTCCCTTATAAATGGCTAAACAATAAAAACAGACAGTACCAAAAGAACTATGTAAGAAATGTTTCATTAGTAACCAAAACTGTTTAAATTGAAAGATACCGGGTTTTACCTATGAAAATTCTATCATTTTAATAAATCCCACTGTTAGCAAGGATATAGTGAAATTGGCCCTAAAAGCTGGTGGTATTGTAAGTGGCCTCATGCATCAAGTCATAGATTATACCTACCTGTGACTCAGGACTTCCACTTCTATGAATCTATCCTAAAAAAGAGAAAGGAAAAGAAAAAGGAAAGGAAGAAATAGGTAAACACATCAGGCTATTTGCCATGTTTATGAGAACAAAATACTGAACACAACTTAAGTGTCCAAAAATTAGAAAACCATTCTATTTAATGGACCATTAAAACTTATAATAAAGACTACATGTTAATGACAGAATAAGAAGAAACAGAACATACAGTAGTATATAAATGTGATAATTTCTTAATTCAGTTGTATAAAAAAAATTTAGAAGCCTTTTAGTATATTTCCATTACTAAGATGGTAAGATCATTTTGGGTCTTAGTATTCTGAAATCTCAACTTGAAGAAAAAAAAAAAAAAACCATGATGAAAAACAAAGTCACTCCAATCAATCACTGTGGATAATATAGCACTGTAGTCATATGCTTTAATTCAGTTTATAAAAACACATTTACCTATTTCCTAGCCCAGTCTCTTCTATATTTAAAGGGTGAGTTTTGTTAGAATGAAAGGCAGTAAAGAGTTTAACACTATTACCTACATGCCCTAATTCTATCCTTTACCCACCCAGTGGATACTGGGCAAGTTCCTTAACTTCTGTTTTTTAGTTTCCTGATGGGTAAAATGGATATAATTATACAGCACAGGATGGTCATGCAAATTAAATAAGTTAGTATATATACACCACCAGGAATCATGCCCAGCACAAAATAAGTATCAACAATTTTTCTGATCTTGATCAAGTCCTTCCACTATATACATGATTAAGCTAACACTGAGTTCCAGTTTAGCTTTAAAAGTTTCATTTTTAAAAAATTTTCACATATCCAGAGTATGTTAAACCTAAGAGACGGGATGCCTGGGTGGCTCAGTTGGTTAAGCGGCTGCCTTTGGTTCAGGTCATGAAACCAGCGTCCTGGGATCGAGTCCCACATCGGCTCCTTGCTCAGCAGGAGCCTGCTTCTCTGTCTGCCTCTGCCTGCCACTCTCTGCCTGTGCTCATTCTGACAAATAAATAAATAAAATCTTTAAAAAAAAAAGTTTAAAAACAACAACAACAAAAACCTAAGAGATAAATTCAGGTATTGCTGGGTTTTTCTGAAGAGGTAAAGGTTAATTTGATCCTATAGCCTAGAGTCTAGTGTATTACAGATTATTGTCTTAGTTTGGTTTTAAGTATTTACCAGAAATTTCCAGAAATGTAATACTGAAGAATCAGAAAATGAAAACTTGCTGGAGATTATTGATGTTGCTTTATTCTCACAGTTCATTAAAAAAAAAAAAAAAAATGCCTGTTGACCTCATCTGAATAGTTGAGGGTCCAGGAAGAGGGTGGTCTGAGAAACAGACTCAGCTTGCTACTCAGCCCCTCTGATAAGGTGGGCATGCTGCTGTTGTTGGTTGTATAGCTGCATGGCTTGACATATCATCCAATGTACCTTACCCTCCACCCACCGAGCCAAGGCTTGGGGGTGGGGGCAGGGAGAGAGGTAGATAGATACCAACCAGAAGCCCTTGCTTACTTAGCTTCAGAATTCAGTTCCCAGCAATAGTAGTCTGAAAAGCAAGGCTCTCATTTGAGAGAAGCTGACTTTGTTGGAAAAAACACGTGGGTTCTGGTGGACCAGACCTCAGATGGCAGCTCAGGTAGACACAAAGCAGGGAGGAGGCAAGATATGATGTAGGGAAGAATTCCTACAACCAAAAATGGAGATGAAAGTTGAAACAGCAGGAAGTAGTTATTCAGAGGGGATAGAAATAGTTTGTAGAAGCTGCTTAATCCTCGGAAAGGGGTCCTACACCCCGCCATCCCAGGCCTTGACCCAGGGATGGGGAAGAATTACATAAGGGGACAGAAAGGTAAAGAAGAATCTGAGGAAAGCAAGGATTCATACCCATTTTGTGGGGTATAGCCTCTCACAGAAGTTTAGAGACCACATGCCTGAGGGACATCATCAAGTACGTACCTGAGTGCAGCTGCATAGCCCATCTGGCAGTGGGGGAGTCAGGGAGACCAGAAGATGTCTGGGTTCTAAAGGGAGAAAGCCGAGCAAGCCTGGCCTAGAGAAGAGAAGCCACAATGGGATCAAAGACATCCACAGCAGATGTCAGCTCAACAAGACCAGGGGCCCAAGGACTAGCTGGGGAAATACACATGAGTATTCCCATTCCAGCCTCCATAGTACATACACTCTTTGCTGTACCTAAAGGAGGATGAGAGGATCTCCTAGGAGAGCTGGCATAAGAGGCAATAAAGCTCCATGGGGATTCTGAACATTAAACAGACACAGTATTTACTCAAAGAAGTACTTACCCTTAATGGGGTAAACCAGTCTTGCCACCATCTGAGTCAGAGGGTCTTACTGGGTTCTCAAAAGTAGAATTCAATGTAGAAAGTTACATTTCTTCCCATCTAAATTGTGCTCATAATTGTCAATCCTGCTTTGAAGTGTGAGATTAGAACCCAGCATTGTGACCATAGCCTTGCCATCTCACATCTATAGGGAGAGCTGCACAGATGATCTTCCAGCAAATGAGCTCCTTTATTATGAGCAGGGCTTTGGCCACCAAGTCCCACATGGTCTGTCTCTTCCCTTGGGGACCAGCTCCAAATTGTATGATGCAGGAAAACTCTCTTAGGTTCTTCTCACCTCAGAACACCCCAATGAGGCAGGTGCCCCAGGCCCATCTTCCACACTGGTGTTGCTAGAATGATATATTCTTGGGGAACAAAGTCTTCCAAAAAGGAAAGAAGGGATCCAAAGAGGAGTAGAAGAGGTCCCCAAAATAATCAAGTCGTATTTATAGACCCTACCCTCCCATTGAAAGATCTACCTTTAACACTGTGTCTTTGGAATCCATTTTATTGCTAATCCAGTGCAATGGGATAACCCAGAGATTAGAACAAGCAGAGAAGGTGGAGGGTAGGAGGACGCAGTGACTTCCCTCAGGGGCTAGCTTATGTGGTCCCAGTACTCAATGCCTCTCTGCTAACCCAAAGAGCAGTCTGTCTCAAGGGAGGTCAGTAGCACATCAGAGAAGTCCTGTCTTTATCTTTGAGAGACCCTTCCACTCAATTCTTGCCGTTCTCCTCTGTATCTATGTGGGACCAACGAGATAGGCCTTTTATAAAATTCATATAAATATTCCCTCTGGAAGTCCACTAGAATTGATTAAGACTTACTTCAATTAGTTTAACCACCAGGCCCATCATAGGTCAGAGAGACAGAAATGATTAGCTTTCTCAAAATATGTTCAGCTCACTGCCAGAGTTAGGAGCACACACCAGTAGAGATTTTGTCAAACACACTGAACTTCACACACATACACTAAACCCACTTTTGTGATTGATTTAATTTTTCTGTGGGGACAGAAGATTGAGAGTTACAACGAAGGAAATCTCCCACTTATTTTCATGAAGAAATTCATTTTCCCTCTAATATTTTCTTTTCATGCTGATCACATGGGGGTCTCAAGAGTCTGCTTTGGGTGTTGCTTAGATCTCTTCCTGAGTAGCTGCAGCCCAGGGCACCCTCCATTGGAGGTGGCATTGCTCCGAGTTTAGATGGATCCTGTCGTGTATGCTCCAGGTCTCACTTTTCCCAAGTTCCAGGGAGGACAACCAGCATCCATATCATCAAGGCACCACTCCCTAAACCCCCAAAGTTTAGAAGACATAGTAGCATCCTGAGCCAACACAACCACTAGTGCAGACTCACACTGAGTCCCAGAATTCTTGGTCCAGGGCAGCAAAGTTTAATGCCTAAACTGGTAATGCAAGAAGGAATGGCGGGGCTGACAACCAGAGGGTACCCACCCCAACAAAGGGAAGTCCGAGTTTTTAAAATACTCTGCTCACTAAACCCAAGAATACGCCCCACGGGCCACCAGCAAACACTGGGACAGACAGATGTGTTCCCAGGGAGAACTGTAGACCACCACACTGAGGTGGGATATTTTGCTATCGCGTACAACCAGGATCTGGGGAAATGTGAGCTGGAAAGCAGGAGATCGATGCTTCAAGGCCTTCCCAGGGTGCTAATGAATTCATCCCAGCTGGCTAGACCATCTCACTTCAGAACTTAAAATGCTAGTAGAAGAAGTGTCCCCAGTGATTAATTTCACACAGATTACCACAACCTGCAGACAGGGTCGTGGAAATCTACCACCCCTAGAGGCCTCCTTCTCTCAGAAACCCTTCCAAGGCATATTTCCAGAACAGGCCAAAATTTAGAAGTATGAGATGGTAGCACATCCAGGCCCCATAACAGGCACTTATGCTTGTCCACATACTCCTTTCCAAAGTCCTTCTGACTCCAGCACAATTGGTATCTCACTCCACAACACTGAGGATGATCTTTGTCCAGAGACATACCTCTATAGGATCACAGCCATCTCTGAACAAAATTCAGAGCCTTGTAGGATATGAAATGCCCAAGCCATAAACACAGGTGTCAAATAAATGTAATAAACAATAGTGGGTCAGTGAACATCTGTCACCCAGCCCAATCCCAAAACAACAAAATCCTACACCTTAAAAGTCCAATTCCGAATGATTCTTGTCAGGACCTGGACATTGATCCCTATCCCTACCAATGCCAGATGCCGTGGCTTCACACAGCTCATCACCCTCTGCACACATTACTTGCTGATTCAGTCCCCAAGTGAACCTGCTCTGGCTCCAAGAGTTAATCTCCATGCCTGCCATCAGCAGATTCTTTTGTACTTCATTTGGGATTTTTGCCTCTCAGGAATGTTGTTGATCTTGCATAGCCTGTTCTGACTCCATCCTCAAATCCCCAACAATGCCCATCTCTGCCAGCCCCAGGATTCCACTCCTCAGCTCCTCTCCAAGGGCAGGAAGAAGAGTGCCATGCCTGCAAACTGAATCTGGAAGGGGCTTGCCTCCCAGATCCTAAGCTCCTTTGTATATAGCAATTCAGTCCAACAAGTCACATCAGCAATATCCAGGTTTCCAGTTAGAGTATCTGGCCAGGACCCTGAAACTCTATACAGTCACCTCTTCAGGTAAACTGCACTGCACCATTATGAGAATTTTTTGGCAAACAAAGACTGGGCTGAGCTTTGTTTCCCTGACCCCTCTCACTACATCCTGGTTCTTGATTGTAAAATGCAAGCTTTTATAAAGTTATTAAAAATTGTTTTGAATAATTGCTCAAGCCACATGCCAATAAGGATCTCAGAATTAAACCTATTAATAAGGAGAAAACTAACCAGAAAGAAAGTCACACAGTAGCACTTCAAAGAGAAAAAAAAAAAAAAAATCACCTCCCCCTTCCCATCCTGAACAATTCAGTCCTAATGCTATCAGCTCGCAGTGAGGTAGGGGGATCCACGGTGGCCCTTAGTGAAGTTCTGGAGGCTGAGCAGGGTGAGGATGGCATCCACACATGGAGATGACCATGTCAGAGGATGGCAGAGACCAAGCAGATAAGGGAAGTGGCTACACAGCGGGGTGGCAAAGTCCAACCAGCAGGAGAGGGGCTTTGGAGGGGTAACCTGGTATGGAGTCAGACCCAAGCCAAGTAAGAAGGGTGCTCAGGCAGAGTGGCAGGGTAGCATGGGGAGAAGACACCCGTGCCAAATCCAGCAGTCACGCATGTGTGTAGGTGACCTCACGTGGTGAGCCAGAGTTCCAGCGGAATGAGGAGATGTCCACATATGCAGTGAGGGATGGCCTGAGTAGAATGTCAGAGCCAGGGAGAGGGTTCTTATGGCCAGGCAGCTTGTCATGGGTACTGTTATGGGCTGAATTATGTCCCCTCACAATTCATATGTTGAAGTCCTAAACCCCATACCTTAGAATGTAACTGTATTTGGAGATAGGGCCTTAAAAGGGGTAATTAAGTTAAAACAAAGGGTGTGGGAGTTGGGCGGAGATGGGCTAAATGGGTGATGAGTATTAAAGAGGCCACTTGTGATGAGTACTGGGTGTTGTATGTAAATGAAGAATCACTGAATTCTCTTCCAGAAACGAAATCGCACTATATGTAAACTAAAATTTAAATTAAAAAAATAGATATATAATGAAGGGTGGGCACCAATCTAGTATGACTGGTGTCCTTATAAGAGAAAATTGGGGCACACACATGCAGAGGAAAGGACATTTGCAAGCCAAGGAGATGGGTCTCAGAAGAACCCAAATTTGCCAATGTCCTGATCTTAGATTTCCAACCCCCAGAACCATGAGAAATAAATTTCTGTTGTTTAAACCACTTAATCTGTGTATTTTGTTATGTCATCCCTGGCAATACAGGTGATAAAGCCCAAAAGGGGTGAAGAGAAGAGTCATCACGGGGGAGACAGCACAGAGAGGAGAACTGAGTTACACATGCGGTATCCTTGTTGAAAGATTCATTCCAAGGCTCAGGGTGGGAAAGTATATGATGTTCAAGCTCAGAACATCTTCTGCCAGAAAGGAAGTGATCAAAAAAGTGACTGGTCAAATAGAAAACCAGCCCATTTGAAGGGACTTTCACTGGCCACAATGAGGACAATTTGATTAACAAAATAGATCGTGAAATACTATGATATTATGATGGTAATCTACTGAATTAAATGGAAAACTATGTGTCTATTGTATAAAATATAAATGAATATAGAAACAGCCAAAATGTCCTACAATTTAAAAAAAAAATGGGGTGTCTGGGTAGCTCAGTCAGTTAAGCATCCAGCTCTTGATTTCGTCTCAGACCATGATCTCAGGGCCATGAGGTCAAGTCCTGCATTAGCTCTGTGCTGGGCATGAAGCCTGCTTGGGGTTCGCTCTCTCTCCTTCTGCTTCTTTCCCTCTTTCCCTCTCTCTCCTTCTCTTAAAAAAAAAAAAGGTTCTACAGTAAGTAAATGATTAAACTGTGGCACACCCATCCCATGGACTAATACTCAGCAATGAAGAGTAGAGTAGACTTTCAATACAACCACAGGGATGATTTAAAGGGCACTGTGCTAAGTAAAAAGGCCATATTCTAAAGAATACATACTGCATGATTCCATATAGTATAGAACATTCCCCAAATGAGAGAGAGATGGAGAATAGATTAGTGGTTGTCAGGAGGGTAGGAAGAGTGGAGATGTGAGGACAGTGGGCAGGTAGCAGCAGGAGACTTTTACGGGGGTGGAATAGTACTAGATCTTCCCAGGAGTGGTGATTCTGCACATCTACACATGTGACAAAATGAAAGGAAAATATACACACATAGTACCAATACCGATTTTCTTGTTTTGATACTGTCCTATAGTTACAGAAGACATCTATATTAAGGAAGACCATGTTAAGGATGCATGGGACTTCTCTGTACTATCTTTGTAACTTCCTGTGGATCTGTAATTATTTCAAAATAAAAATTTTCACAAATATAGAAAGTTTGATGAAGAATAGGATATACAGATAGCTTCAAAACACCTTCACACAAAACACAGATTACAAAGGAGAAAAACTAAACTTTAAAGTAGAGAGGCCTGGCAGTCATCCCATTAAGCAAATGATTGAAGTGAATATCCTTAGTAATAGAACAAATCAAAATGTACCCCATCCAATAGGATGCAAGGAGTAGAAAACAGCAGCACTTCTGTGATATTTCTGCCAAAGATTCATGTCTGAATCTAACTCAGGAGGAAATAGACAAACCCAAATCCAACATTCTACAAAACAACTGGCCTATAATCTTCAAATGTGTCAAGGTCACAAAAGTCATGGAAAGACCAATAAAGTGTTCCAGACAGCTGGAGGATAAAAACATATGACAGCTAAATGCAACTCATGATTCTCAGCTGGTACTTCTGCTAGAAAAGACTTTCAGACTGTTGGTGAAAACCTGAATTGAGCCTGAGGATTTTGTGGCAGCAATGTCACAACATTGACTTCCTGATTTTGACAGCCACACTGTGGTCTACAAGAGAATGTCCCCATTTATAGGAAATGCACACTAATTAGGGGTGATGGGGTATCAAGCTGGCAACTTACTCTCAAATGGGTCAGGAAAAAAGTTATTTGTACTCTACCTGAAACCCTTCTGTAAGTTGTTTCAGAATAAATGCTTTTATGTTAACAATAAATGATTTAGAAGTCAAAGAATGAGAAATTCTTCACAAAACTGATGAAATCCTAGAACATTTCTGCAAAAAAATGGCACTCTTTACTTTCAGGCTTGGGAAATCACACTTGGCAGAGGGTACATGCATATCCAAAAAAATCTCAGAAACATGATTCTTTGTTCATTCTAAGAATTAGCACAGTCTTCAATTTAAACTGCATTAGCTAAAAGACTGAAATGTATGTACCTCCCTTTTTTAAAAGAAAGTTCCAGTTAGAACTTTTTTGTGTCTTACTACAAAATGTTAGTCCCCAACTTTAAATCTACTTACTATCAATGGCCTATTTCCAGAATCAATAATCCTTAGAAGACAAGGACATCCTGTACATCCTTGCTGCTGGTGATTTCAAGCATAAGCCTACTCTCTTTCCATTCAGGTTCTAGTCCCAGACAAGCCCAAAAGGACTGGCAGAAAGGTGCAGCCAGGCATCTCACCATGAGAATGACATGGTAATACCTACCTGCTAAAAACCAGTGAGGATTAAATGCAAGTAAAAGTCTTGCCTTAATACACAGAACATATTGAAACTAACATTACTATTATTAACAGAGAACACATTCAAGGTTCAGCTCAGGTGATATCTTCATCCTTATCTCGTTCTCAGGCATTCCCTGTCAGCTCATGTAGTAGCCTTGGGGATTTTGTTGCCTAAGGGTTGACTGGCAAGGGAAGGTTTGATTTATAGGTCAAGTGGCCAGAATATGAAAATCTAAAACTGAACATGTACGGAAGTAGAATCCTTAGAAAACAGTAATCAAGTCAGAAATCAACAAAACAAAGAGGCAACCCACAGAATGGGAAAAGATATTTGCAAATGTTACTACAAAGGGCTGATATCCAAGATCTATAAAGAACTTCTCAAACTCGACACCCAAAAAACAAATAAGTCAAAAAATAGGCAGAAGACATGAGCAGACACTTCTCCAAAGAAGACACACAAATGGCTAACAGACGCATGAAAAAGTGTTCATCATCATTAGCCATCAGGGAATTTCATTTCAAAACCACAATGAGATACCACCTTATGCCAGTTAGAATGGCAAAAATCAACAAGACAAGAAACAACAAATATTGGAGAAACTGTGGAGAAAGGAGAAACCCTCTTACACTGTTCGTGGGAATGCACGTTGGTGCAGCCACTTTGGAAAACAGTTTGGAGATTTCTCAAAAAATTAAAAATAGAGCTACCCTATGACCCAGCAATTGTACTATGGGGTATTTGCCCCAAAGATACAGAAGAAGTGAAAAGAAGGGCCATATGCACCCTCAATGTTCATAGCAGCAATATCCACAATAGCCAAGCTGTGGAAGGAGCCAAGACGCCCTTCAACAGATGAATGGATAAAGAAGATGTGGTCCATATGCACAATGGAATATTACTCAGCCATCAGAAAGGATGAAAACCCAAATTTTGCATCAACATGCATGGGACTGGAGGAGATTATGCTGAGTGCAAGAAGTCAAAGAGGGGCACCTGGGTGGCTCAGTGGGTTAAAGCCTCTGCCTTTGGCTCAGGTCATGATCCCAGGGTCCTGGGATTGAGCCCCTCATCAGGCTCTCTGCTCAGCAGGGAGCCTGCTTCCCTTCCTCTCTCTCTCTGCCTGCTTCTCTGCCAACTTGTGATCTCTGTCAGATAAATAAATAAAATCTTTTAAAAAGAAGTAAGTCAAAGAGAGAAAGTCAATTATCATATGGCTTCACTTATTTGTGGAACATAAGGAATAGCATGGAGGAATTAGAAGAGGAAAATGAAGGGGGAGAAATCAGTGTGGGAGATAAACCATGAGAGACTATGGACTCCGGGAAACAAACTGAGGGTTTTAGAAGGGAGTGGGGTGGGGATGGGTGAGCCTGGGTTCACCATGGGTGAAGCCATGGGTGATAGCTATTAAGGAGGACACAGATTGTATGGAGCACTGGATATTATACACAAACAATGAATCATGGAGCACTTCATCAAAAACTAATGAGGTACTGTATGGTGACTAACATAATAAAAAAATAAGTATTAAACTAAAATGGTCTAATTTTTAAAACTCATTTATTTTTGGTTTGTAAATTTAGGAATTCCTTATATGTGAGACCCTAAAATTGTGAAAATATTTTTAAAACAAAGTATGAAATTTGATAGTATGCATATTTGACTTAAGATAAGACAAAAGTAATTTTGTTTTAGGTCTATGTAATAAATCAGCCCTTTTTTTCTGGTATTCTGGTATAATTCATCTATGTGAATCACAATCTTGTTTAGTAACTTGGTTTCGTTTTTTACTCTGTTTTGAATACTATAGTTTAATGATATCTTCAAATTTTATTTTGTCACCACAAAAATGTTTTGAATAAGAAATATAAATTAAAAATTATAAATAATGCAAAAAAAAAAAAAGAAAGAAAGGAAAAGAAATGGCAGTCAAGGCCAGCCAATCACGAGGAAGCCTGTAAGACCTCAAACCAGAATAGAGCATTATTAAGGGCCAAGTGGATAAACTCAGAGCACAGACAGAGCTAGGATGCCCGTAGCTTATTGTTGATTGCTCACTAATCAATATTGATTACCCATGATGAGCCAAGCAGATTGAATAACATATGTCCAAGTGAACACTGACAGGCCAAACACTGCACTAGACGCCTCACTGACAGGATTCCATTTAAGCCTCACAATTTCCTGATGGACAAGGTAGGTACAATTATCATTTCTATTCCACAGATGGAAAAGCTGAGGATTAGAGATTCAGTAGCTCACTCAAGGATGCACAACTAGCAAGGGTTAAAACCAGCATTTGAACCCCCCATGTTTGGTCTCTAGAACCTGCATTCGGCTGCTGTTCTAAAGTGCCTCCCACCACCAACCGTCACTTGTGACTCCACAGCTCCCATCGTCCTGTACATCGCACTATGCAGCTTGTTTATCACAGTATGCTTGGCTCCAGTTCCTACAAGCCATTGTTTCTATAGCAGTTGTGCTGGAGAATGGACCAAGGGGTCTCGTCAGAGTGACAGTGAGACACAGCAAGGGTCAACAGTCTACTTTGTGGACTTAGAGAGGCAGGCTGCACCTTGTATCTAGCAGCTTTATTAGTGTGGCAAAGAAACAAGAGCTATTATAATAAACTCTTGTTTGTACTTAGAAAATGCACCTTCCTACAGGAAACAATTGAGGGTTGCTGGAGGGGAGGGGGTCGGGGCATGGGATAACTGGATGATGGGCATGAAGGCGGGCATGGGATGGAAGGAGCACTGAGTGTTGTATGCAACTGATGAATCACTGAACTCTACCCTGAAACTAATAATAAACTATATGTTAATTAATTGAATTAAAAAAAAAAAGAAAATGCTGCCTTCCCACAAGGCTAACCAAAAAATACGTGTGCATGCATGTGCGCACATGTGCATGGGTATGTGGGGTCACCATGGATCTTTATGTATGGCAAGCTACTTCTTTTTCTGGAGACCTCAGAGTTAAATAAATAAAATCTTAAAGTTTTTCTATTTATTTATTTATTTGTCAGAAGGAGAGAGAGAGAACAAGCAGGCCGAGTGGCAGGCGGAGGCAGAGAGAGAGAAGCAGGCTCCCCACTGATAAAAAAGCCCAACATGGGACTCGAACCCAGGGCCCTGGGATCATGACCTGAGCCGAAGGCAGTGGCTTAACCAACTGAGCCACCCAGATGTCACTAGAAAACCTTTTGATGAATTAATTAGGGTCATAAAAATGTAAACTTATGTCTGTACTAGATAACTTTTCAGGGGCTGCCTTCTCCTTGAGTTGCTTACCAATTAACTGGAAACATAATAATAGATTTTCCAAACTAGCAAACTCTACTTTTCCCACCTAGGTACTTTCACAAAATGATCTTATTTCAAGCATCTTTTAGCCTGGAAAATTCCAAACGCCTCAAGGAAAATATTTTGGGTTTTTTTACATCAATGTGGCTATTTAAGAAGAAACACTTTACCAGACTCCTGGTTGGGGAGATAACTCCAGTCGTAGACATCACACTCTGGCGACAAGTACATGCTGACTCACCACTGCCACCATCTGCCCAGGGCCTTTCCTCCTCATTCTTCAAGCCCACAGTACAGCTGGCATGCTGGGTGATGTTTCTGGATAGGTCTCCAGCCAAGGATATAGGTGCCTCAGAAGGATTGTTCCTATAGGTCTGGCGATCCGGATTTCGTCTCTAGAAATCATATTTATTTGTCAAACAGTATAATAGTACAGTCATATTTTGAAGATCTAAGTCAATATATTTTAAAATTTTAATCAATGTATTTTCATTTAAGTGATAACGGCAATCTTAAGTTATTATGGATGAAAAGAAAACTCAATAGACTGTATTTATTTTTTTCTACAACCTTAAAATATTGTGTAATTGGCAACTGCATTAAAAAGATTATCCCATGGAACAGATCCTGTAGTTTATAATAAATGCAGCACAAAGCACTTCTGTCACCCATACAAGGAAAAACTAAGGCAGCCACCGGCCCATGTGCAAACACTGTGGTCAGGCCCCAGCCCAAACATCCAATTGGCTAACAGGATAATCCATTCCCACCATTGAAGAATGTATCCCCTCAGAAGTCACCCTTGCAGGATAAGTGGACAAGGAAAAAAAGTTGAAAGTACCATTCTATACCTGGCCACTCCTGCCCTAAGTTTCTAGAATAATTGTGTTTCTCTACTCTCTAGTATCTGTCCTTCTCTTCTGTCCCTAAATACAATCACATCACTACATAGAAGAGACTTCCACTAACCTAACCATTTCTTCCCTCCTTTTGATCCTTCTTTTCTGTCTCAGATCTCCAGGTTTAATGGACTTGAAATTTGCCATTGTGCTCTGCCTGGACTTCACTAACCTACACTCAACCCCCTATAAGCAGAATTCCAGCCCATTACTATTCCATGTCTCACGTGCTGGGCCTCTCTGTAGCTTCTTGCACTACTTCCTACACTCAGATTCCCAAGATTCTCCCCTGCTTGACCTTAGGTTCTATCTTTCCTCTCCACCTTCCTGCTACCTTCTCCTGTCTGATTCTCCTCCTCCATCTTGTCAGTGGTGTCCCTGAGGGCTCATTTCTAAGGTCTTTCTCTTTGCGTCTTCCCTCCTTTGATGACTGATCCACTTACAGGTCTTCAAGGCTTGCCTGACCATACATCCAGCCCGTATAACTAGCCCACAGCTTCCACCACCTAATGTACCTTTCTGAGCTCTGCACCCGATAATGGTGACAACTATGTGCTTCACGGTTTGCAAAGCAGGTTCAATTATTTCATCCCACCAAATGGTTGTAAATCCCATGAGACTGGCATCACAACCACTGCTGAGCATTCCACCAGAGTGGTCTCTCAGGGAGGGCCTCTCCAAGAGAAATGCCTCTTCCTTTCTGAGTCCAATTCGATGGAAAACCATCACTACAGAGTGGAAGCCTCTTCTCCATCCCTAGCTATCAATGTTCTATTAAAGATTTAGCAGTCAGGAGCCAGATGCCCTGAACAGTGACAGGAGGGAAGTATAGACCTCAACCAGGAACTTGGCTCCAAAGCTCATACAGATCTGGATTCAAACCCCAGGCCTGACATTTCTTAGCTATGTGGCCTTTCCCTGTATTTTGGTTTCCTCCTCTATAAAACATGGATCATAATTAATTCCCAGAATTGTTATAAACAACTGAAACATATAAACTGCCTGGCAATGGGAAGGGCTCAATAAATGGTAGATACTGCTCTTAATTCTTAAGGCTTTACCTCAGAGTCTTTGGCTGCTTCCAAAACATCACTGAGAACTTGTATGTACTCGGTTGCACCTTTAAGGATATCAACTTTGCTAGGCTTCCTGCTTTGGGGAAGAAATGGCACAAGTGCCTTCAGTTTGGCAAAACCACGGTTGAGATTTTTTATCTGGAAAACAAACAAACAAACAAAAGCAAAGTGACATACAGAGAAGCTAACTTGTACAGCTATCCCCCGCCCCAAAACCACAGAAGAGGGCTGTGAGGGCTTGTTTGCACAGCTCTTGTCTGGGTGGTGAACCAAAGCACATGCCAGAATCACCACTCCACCAGCAGTGCCGTTGCTAGCAATCGAGGAAGGGCTGGTGTAAACTCAGCACTTTGGGTGAATGGGCTGGAAGGGAAGGGGGTCGGTATTCCTGCTGAACCCCTCCTCTTCCTCCTATAGCATACCTACTGCAATGTTCAGGCAGTGGGGAAATGGCTAGAACTCGAAGTCAAAACATCAGGATTTGAAACCCTGCTCCTCCATGTACTACCTTACAAGAATGTAGGATATTTCATATCACCAAGCTATGGTTTACTGCAAAGTGGAAAATACCCACCTTGTAAGCTTTTTTGTGGTGATTAATATAATCACACATAAGACACTTCTTCCTGACCTGGCCCAAAGAAAGACCTAAGTGGTACTGATAATGAATAAAATGTGCAAATACTTGTCTACTCAAGCACCATGCCATCAACTCTTTAACCTCTTTATCAGCCTAACGGAGTAAAGAGTTAGAGTCTAGAGAATCTGCATGTTGGCAAGATTTGAAAGGCAGAATAAGGTTATTTATTTTTATGTTTATAAGTCTTTAGGATCTAATCCTTCAGTTCTGAAGGCTTGGAACGCTGATGACCATCCCCCAAAGGGAACTGGCCTTGGAAAAACTGGCTTCCACTACACCATAAAGCCAATATACTCATATTGAGAGCCTTCTCCCACTCCAGATCAAAGTGAATAATGGACACAGTCATCCCATTTCAGCAGATAAAGACCAACAAAAGTATGAAAATGAAAAAAAAAAAAGAAAATGTGGAACTTTGTTAAAATAACTACAAAAGAAAATAGAAATTAGGTATCATTTTCCATGTGCCAAGCTGATAATATTGTCATACCCAGCAATAGAGATGAGCAAAGGGAAGAGTTTTCTATCCCATAAGAAGGGATTAAAATTAGTAAAATTCTCTAGGAAGAAGCAGTTGGGCATCTAGTATCAAAAGTTGTGAGACTGTATACATCCTCTGTCCCAGTAATTTCATTTCTAGAATTTTATTTGAGAGCAATTATCACACATGCACATAAAGACCAGGAAAACCTGCAAAAAGCATAAAGACTGGAGAGGTATGGTCCATTTTATGACAGAGTATGCAGTAAAAAGCTGTTCTTTCAAAGAATTCTCAAGAATGAGGAAATGCCAAATCCAAACCACAATGAGATACCGCCTCACACGGGTCAGAATGGCTAAAATTAATAGGTCAGGAAACGACAGATGTTGGTGAGGACAAGGAGAAAGGGGAACCCTCTTACACGGCTGGTGGGAATGCAAACTGGGGCAGTCACTCCGGAAAACAGTTTGGAGATTCCTCAAAAAGGTGAAAATAGAGCTACCCTATGACCCAACAATTGCACTACTAGAGATTTACCCCAAAGATACCAATGTAGTGATCTGAAGGGGCACCTGCACCCCAGTGTTTATAACAGCAATGTCTACAATAGCCATACTATGGAAAGACCCCAGATGTCCATCAAGAGATGAATGGATAAAGAAGATATGATATATATACACAATGGAATATTACTCAGCCATCAAATAAATGAAATATTGCCATTTGCAATGATGTGGGTGGAACTAGAGAGTATTATGCTAAGTGAAATCACTCAATCAGAGAAAGACAATTATCACATGATTTCACTCATATGTGGAATTTAAGAAACAAAACGGAGGGGGTGCCTGAGTGGCTCAGCTGGTTAAGTTCTGCCTTCAGCTCAGGTCATGATCACAGGGTCCTGGGATCAAGCCCCATGTCAGGCTCTCTGCTTGGCCAGGAGTCTGTTTCTCTCTCTCCACTCATGCTCTCTGGCTCTCTTCTGTCTCACTCTCTCTCAAATAAAGAACGTAAATCTTTAAAAAAAGAGAGAGAAAGAGACACAACAGGAAAATAGGGGAAGGGAGGGGAAAATGAAACAAGACAAATCAGAGGGCAGAGAGGAGACAAACCATAAGAGACTCTTAATCATAGGAAACAAACGGGGTTGCTGGGGAACCGGGCGGGTGCGGGGGAGATGGGGTAATTGTGTGATGGACATTAAGAAGTGCATGGGATATAATGAGCACTGGGTGTTATATAAGACTGAAAAATCACTAAAGTCTACCTCTGAAACTAACAATACACTATATGTTAATGAGCTGAATTTTTAAAAAATAATCAGGAAATGCTTTTGATAACGTTGATTGAAAAAAATGGAAAACTATGTACCATCTCACAAATTTATAATTTATATATGTGCACACATAACTAGGGAAAAAAAAAGACTGGGAGGGTATATACAAGAATGTTAGTTCATAGCAGTTATATCTGTGTTATAGGTGTTTCTGTTCCCCAGTCATTTCTCTAATCTTCAGGTGCATTAATTTTGTCCTTGTAAAGAAGAATGAAGGCCATTAGCTTTAAAATAGAGGATAAAACCAGGACGAATTCTCTGCAGAAAGCACTTGCTTCCTGATGGGAAGGCCCATATTAAATGCAAACTATTGGATCAGAATCTTGAGGCCACATTGTCACTCAGATCGCAGGGT
The DNA here is from genome assembly GCF_002288905.1 of Enhydra lutris kenyoni. Classification (NCBI taxonomy): domain Eukaryota; kingdom Metazoa; phylum Chordata; class Mammalia; order Carnivora; family Mustelidae; genus Enhydra; species Enhydra lutris. Next base: position 21,320,321 of record NW_019154102.1, read on the forward strand.
TATTTTCACAAGGGGTCTAATGCCAGGTGAGACCATGCTTTCCCACTCTTGGAGTTTCTCCAGCTTCCCTCGGTCTTCTACTCTCACTTGGTCCTCTCTCCTTCTGCTCTTTCCCACACCCCTAGCGGATTCACTAAGGGCTACACTTCCAAAGGGCCCGGGCATGCAGGAGCGTCCCCAGCAGAACCTCCCCCCTCAAGTCCCCAGCTTGAAGGCGCCCCTCCGTCCTCCCGTGCCCCGCCCCCGCTCCCTCTCTAGGACGCCTGGGCTGCCGTCAAACTCCAGGTTTGCAAAGAACACAAGGGAGACCAGACTGGACACACCGGGGCCCCGGTTCAGTTAGAAACACTAAAAGCCACCAGTAGATGTCGCTCGGACTACGGGCCCCAGGACCGTTGCCCCTTGTGATTCGCCGCGTCCCTGCCTGACGGGGAAATGAGGCACGGGCTGGAGTGGGAATCCGGGGCACACCGGAGCACCGTGTTTCCTCACTCCAAGAAAGAGAAACGAATAACCTCCACTGGGCCCCGTGATCCCACACTTGCTTCCAGACAGAGATGCAGAGGAGAGGGAAAGGGACGGTGGGAGCGCTTTGCGCTCCAAGCGCTCACCCGGCGCGAGCCGCTGAGAGAAGGAGGCGCAACTCCTGGGCGCTAACCTTTTTGAAAGCACCTGCCAAGCGGAGACATTTTCGACGCCGTCACGGGCCTCGCGTGCCCCCGTCCTACCCCTAGACCCCCTTGCAGGCGGTTAGCAGGTGAGAGGGCCAACCCACCGTCAAAGAACGAGCGGCTGGACGAGGGAGGAGGGTAACAAGGCCGCTACCGTTCTCTCAAGCTAGAGACCCGAGCCGGGCCTCAGGAGGTTCGAGTCGCCTCCGAGGCCCGCGGCGTGGGGGGGTGGGGTGGTCGTGAGTGGGTGCACCGGCTACTGGCCAGATGTTCGGCGGGGAGCAGCATGTCGTGGGGTGGTCGAGCCCGGGTGGCCTTGGGGACCCGCGCGGGGCAGGGCGCTCACCCTCTCACGCTCCTTGGCGTTTGCCACGCGGCGCCGCTCCAGCACCAACTGGAGGTCCTCGGTCGAGGAGTAGCCTCCCGAGGGCAGCCGCTTGAGCCGGCAGACGGCGGCCAGCTGAGGCAGCGGCCCGAACTGCTCCCGCAGCAGGTCCTCCAGCACCTCAGCCGGCGGGACGCCCAGGAGAGCGGGCGCGGGCGCTGCGTCCATGGCGGAGGCGGGAGCGCAGGGGCCCGCGCGCTCTTTCATCGCCCGCACCTGGGGGCTCACGAGGCACGGGGGCGGGGCCTGGGCCCCCTGTCGCTGTTCTCCTGCTTGCCTCGTGTTAGTCAGGTGGGGCTGTAGGGAAGACTGGCCCTTGGGGATCTGGGTTTCAGCAGCTCCGCAGGTGATTTCGGTGAACACGGGATTCCTGACAACTGGTCCTCAAATTTGGCTGCACACCGGAATCACCTGGGGAATTGGGTTATTCTTAATCCGCCCACCTGGGTACCAATCCCCAAAATTCTACTTTGGTCAATCCAGGTTGGGGACTGCGCTTCTGGATACACGTATACACATGTATGCAAATATATAAATGTACATGTATACATTTACCGGAAAAACTGATGGCTACACGCAAAACTTTTAAAAGTTCATTGTGAAATAAAAGTTGCAAGAACGGTAAGAGGTCCTGTAGCCCCTTCACCTAGATTCTCCACTTGCTAACTTTTTTCACATTTACTCCATTGCCCTCCTTGTCTCTCTGAATATTCCCTATTTCATTATTCTTTTACTAAAGTATTTCCTAAGTCTTGCCCCATCTTCATGACCTTGACAGTTTCAAAGAGGAGAAGTCTTCCATTCTGAAGGCCGTCCCTCAACTGGAGTCTGCCCAGGGTTCCCTCCTGTCCAGACCTAGGCCATTCCTTCTTGACTGGGACTCCACAGAAAAGATGCTGGGCTGTCTCCATACATCCCTTCGGGATATACATGATGCTGACCTGTTCCATAACTGGTGAAGTTAACCTTGATCACCCAGTCAAGGTGGTATCTGCCAGGTCCCTTCACCATAAATGGACTATTTTTTCCTTCTGATTGATAAATATTTTGTGAGGAAATCACCGATATCCTCTAGCAACATCCATTGCCGACTCCTGCCTGAATTAACCATCATTTCATGGCCAAGTTGTTGACATTCTATTGTGGGGAAGAGCTTTTCCTTCTCCCCCATTTATTTATTCATTTTGTATTTATGTCGGCATGAACTCATGACTTTTTATTTTATTTAATAAGATGTAATTTATTCATATCCCTATTTCAATGTTCAGATGGCCCCGATTTGGCCTGTAGGAGCCCCTTCATGCTAGTTTTTCTGTTCTTTTGACATGGCCCCATCACTTTTTGCGTGCTTTCTTACTTGTCCCCAAAATGCTCATCTTGGATTGTCCCAGTTCAGCCATGGAATCGGTCAGTTCTTTTAGTGGAAAATGAAATTTAGAAACAAAGATTTGGGGGGGGCACCTGGGTGGCTCACTTGGTTAAGCATCTGCCTTCCGCTCAGATCATGATCTCAGGGCCCTGGGATCAAGTCCCAATTTGGGGCTTCCCCCCCCCCTCCGCCCCCCCCCCCCCACGCATGGTTGCTCTCTCTATCTGTCTCAAATAAATAAACAAAATCTTTTTTAAAAGAAACAAAGATTTGGATGCTTGGATATTAATTCTTTTTGAGATGCAATCCTTCTAAACTCTTTTAGCAGATAGGAAATATACATATGTACACACACAAGCATACACACACATACAACTATATATAGATATACATTTCTGTGTAAATAGATTTAAAAAAACATGAGTTCACACTAATTCCTCCAATTCCAATCCAATTGCTAAGATTTCTCAACGTTTCTCCTTAATTTGTAACTCCCTTCTCTAACAGCTAGAAACCTGACTCCCATTATCCTCAATGTATTTACTTATTTACTCACTTAACTCCATAGCCAGTTTCCTAGCCACATCAGCCACCTCCTCAGGCCCATCTTGTCCTCAGCTCCCCCCATGCCACTGCCTACAAGGGAAGAGCGAGGGAAGAGAAGAGGACACACCAAATGTTTAACTGGGGTTCCCCAAGCAGTGGGCCTTGGAATGAGGTAAGATCTGTGCCTCATATCTTTCATATGTCTTGCATTTTTCACAATAAGCATGAGTCATACACACACACACACACACACATATATACATATTTATATTTATATTTACGTACTTAAGTATGTATTTATGTACTTAAGGGAAATGATTTTGTTTGGTCTAAGTTTATTTGGTGTTGTCTGCTAGCAAACAGAAGGCAAAAGAGCCAAATGTGTGGAAATAAAGCTTAAAATGGAAATCACTTACCCATTTATTTAAATTTCCTTCAGCATCAAAAAGGACATTATTGATTGCCATTTTCTTTTTTATTCTAAACCCTTGAGTGGGCACACTGGTGTGTAGCAGGAACCCAGTGTGAGAACCACAGAAGTTATTCCTTCATCCTTGCTCCCCTCTGTTAACTCCAACTCTCACTTTCTGGCATCTTGTCTGTTCAATTCCTATATGGAGCCCTCTGTCCTAAGGGAGAGCAACCCCATGAACGAATCTGAACTAAGATGTCACACCTGATGGTGACTTGGTGCCCCTACCTTGCCATTACCCGAAGATGCAATGGCCTAGTGAACAAAAAAAAGTTAATTTTTCTCTCATTTGGTAGTGTGAAAGGTGCAGGTCAGTGATGCCTCTCTGCTCCTCATGATCACCTGGGGCTTAAGCTCCTTCCAGATCATTGCCCCTTCAGCATTGCTCCTGAACGTCATTTTCAAAAATGGAGCCATCCTATTAGAGGCCTGTGTCATCTCTGGTGCCCAGAGCATCAAAGGCCTCAGCTCATTCACCCCAGTCAAGATTCAGAGCAGGAGCAGAAACTCTTCTAGGTGTTCCAACCAGATGCCAAATGATTTAATTCAGGGATTTAGGCACCTAACGCAATCACTGGGAGGGCTGGTGGAGCGGAGGGGCTCAGTTGGAGAAAATACCACCAAAGCTGCAGTCTGGGGAGCAGGAACCAGTGCTGTTGGGGCTGCCACTCAACTCCCCAACTGCTAGGAAAGGGGACCCAGGGACATTGCTGCACAGAAACGCCAAGTCCCCATCCCTGGGCTTGTCCACAGAAAATAAACAAAAGGACAGGGACGTGAGTTCTGCCTGATGATGTCCATGCTCACCAGCTCACACACCTGTTTCTAAGGAAGCCATCTTAATTGGCATCCAAAACCCTGGGAATAAGGGGTTCTAGAAAATGGAATTTCAGACTTCCTGCCTCTACAATGCGGGGAGGCACTCTGGAGGAGGGGGAGGGAAGGGATGGGAGAGGAAGTGGGGAATGAGGGAGTTGACTCACTGTGTCCTCCACCCTGAGACACAGAGAAACTAGACAAACTGGCCCTTGCTTCGTATTTTGCCCCAGCAGAGTCACCTCATCAGTCTTTCCTGTTTCCTACTCTGGGGCCCAGCTAAGAGGAACACTCCCCATATCTGCCTGGGTCCTTGGCAGCCTCTCATCACAATGACCAGTTTGTGGCCCAAATATAGTTCCCTTAATCTCTGTAGCTCAGTCAAAACATGAAAGAGCTGCTAAAACAAAACAAAACAAAACAAAACACAAGAACAGCTTTACTAAGGGAAGGCAAAGAATGACATTTTTAAAAGGGATCAAAAACTAAAAAGTGACAAGTCTATATTGCGCAGAATTCCTATCTAAATCAATTTGGCAATTCCATATTATTACTTATAGTCATCTAAATGCATATTATTCTTGCATACTATGTGTTATTTTATCTCACCACGTTCCTGGGAATTGGACTTTCCTCCCATTGTACAGATGAGAAAATCAGGTCCAGAGAAGTTGAGGGACTAGCCAAGGCCACCCTGCTGGTCATTTATCCTCAAGATCTGAATGTCCTCTATCCCGGGGTCACCAGGCCCAGGCCCACAATACCATCTGACATGGTCCCCGGGTGACAGGGCCTCCCTGCTTGCCATGCCCCATACTTCACTTCACTTGAGGTTCCTGGCCCTCCGCCCCCTCTGGGCATGAGCTGGGGTTACTGTCTTGACCACACCAACAGCAGAGTTAACTGTGGGTCAGAAGTGTTTCTCCACCAAGAACAGAGAAGGGAACAGACGCGCAGGCTTTGTCCCTGAGAGGCTGGTGAGAGGTCAGGGACCCGGCTCAAGTGCCAGCATGCCAGCAGCAGCCAATGGCCTCCAGCTTTGACAAGATGCAGAAAGGTGCCTGACAGCCTCCTGAAAGAGTAGATGGAGGAGGCTTGGAGCCCTGCAGACTGAGGGGCCTCATGAAGAGTTGAGACTCACAGGGCCCGAGGGTTAGTCGTGGGTCCAAGGGGAAGAGCTGCTGCAACACAGGACTTTGTAGGACCACAGGCAAGACCTTCAAACTCTCTAGGCCTCATCTTGCCAACTGTAAAGCGGAGATTGTGATAGAAGCTTCCTCAGAATTGTAGCGAGGAGTCAAGTAGGCCATTGGCACAAAGCTAACAGCTAATGCTATATGATGGGATCCATGTGCTGTGCACTTTTCCAAGCTCATTTTATAGATTAACTTTCTTTTTTTTCTTTTCCAGGAAAAAAAGGACATTTTTATTTCCATAAGTACTTCTGCTCTCACTCACACACTGACCCCACTCGGACGCGGACAGATGGATGGGCAGAGGGGAGGCGCCCACGGGAGGCCCCAGCAGAGGCTGGCAACTGAAGGAGACGCACTGAGGAACTCCAGGGCAGGGCCTCCCTTGGCCAGGAGCCCTGGAGGCCCCAGCTGTAGCACCCGGCTCTGCCACAACCTCTGGGCCAGCAGCCACAGCCTCCACAGCCCCTCAGGAGGCCTGACGGCAAAGGGGGCAGGTGGGTGGAGTGAAACCCCTATGAGGAGTGGGGATTGTGGGGGGCTCCCCCCACTGGGCCTCCTGAGATGGTGACCACAGGGCCACTGAGAAAGAAAAGCAAAGAGTCAAACCACACACGACGGAGTGCAAAGAGCTGGGGGAGCAGGCTTCACCCTCCCCCCAGTCACCCAGTTCCTATGGAGAAGGCCTGAGCTGGTTGCCGCACCAGCATGGCCCCCCGAGTTATGGCTGGACCTTCCCATAAGGCATGAGACAGGTGGGGATGACCCCATCTCGGGCTGGGGTCAGGGCTGGGCCTGAGGTCCTGGCCCCCGCCCGACAGCCATGCTTCCCCCCATGACCCCAGGTCCTACTAGGGCCTTGCAGCTGCTCCCTGCTCCAGGCTCCCCACTGTGGTGAAGGTCCTCAGCAGTGCAAACTAAGGCCCAGCCTCCTGCTGGGTTCAGCTCCTCAGGGGAGGGGGACAAGGAAGAAGGGGGACCACAGGGGTGAGGGGAGAAGCACCAGGCCCAGGGGATCTTGCCATGGGAACAAAAGGTATCCTGGGCCACCATAGCCTCCTACCCAGGCTAGACGGTGCCCAGTGCTGCTGCCCCTCCTTTCCCCGCCACCTCTCTGTTCTAGAGGGTCCCCCAGGTCTCGGGTTGGGGGAACTGGTCCACATCCCACATCTTGTTGTAGGTCTGGTTGCCCATGATGAAGAGAAGCTTGTAGCGGAGCAAAACCTTCTCCTTCTGGAGGTTGGAGTAGGACCTGGGTGATGGCTGAGGGGTGGACAATGGGGTTAAACGCCAGCACCTCTGTGCCTGAGGGGGGCTGCAGCTTCACTTTTATGACTTTGGGGACAGCTGACTGGAAAACGATGTTGCGGATGGGCTGGGGCGCAGTGCTCAGCATGGAAACCACCAACACCAGCACGTCTGAGCGCCTGGGCAGCCGGTCTTGGGCAAAGTGGAAGAGGACCTGGAAGCCATGCTGGTCATACACCGTCACTGGCAAGATGCTGCTGGTTTGATGGATTCCAGGGGCACAGTGATGCTGGCCAGTGAGAGCTCAGTCGTCGTGGGCTGCTGCAGAGGCCCAGGGGGCTCGGGGGAGGCGGCGTGGAAGAGGCCGGGGACACCGGAGCTGGGCGAGCTGCAGTTGCTTTTATTCTGCAGGTCCTGCAGTGTGAGCCAGGGGTGCTGGCTGCTGCTTCTCCCACCACACTTGCTGGGACTCTGGGGGCAGTGACTGCTGCAGGAGGGTCTTCCCCAGGAGATCCAGGTCATCCAGACCACTGCTCGCTGGCAGGGGCATCTGTGTTGGGGACCCGAGGTGGGGCTGGGGGTTCCATGCCATCGGAGGACTGGAAGCTGTTCCATCCGGCACCATCCAAGCTTGGTCCTGGAGGGAGTATGGGGTCGCTTAGTCCCAGAGACATGAGCTCATCGTCAATCAGGGAAACTGAGGTGCTAGGCTGCTTTGGGCTGGCCAGGTCAGTAGGGCAGGTGGGCACGGCAGGGTAGGTGGTGCCCGCAGGAGGGAGATCCAGGCCGGAGAGGTCCAGTAGGGCCGAGGGGCTCCCAGGGAGGGAGCCGGCTGCCGCATTGCCGTTCACCCCTCAGCAGCTGCTTGTACAGGTTGTACTGGGTGAGGTTGTCCTTGGCCTGCAGGATCTCAGCTAAGACCTCGCCATTGTCTTCTGTGTCACTGGCCAGTCGGAAGAGCACTGGCTGTATCCGTTCACAGCACTGATACAGCTCCTTCATGAGGTCCTTGCTGCTGCGGGCTGAGGCCCCGCCCTGGCTGTGGCTCATCACCATCTCGGTCAGCAGCTTCACATTGTTGTTGACCTCCTCAATGGTGCTCACCTGCTTTGAGATCTTCTCCATCCGCTTCTGGTCCCCCTGCACCATGTCCTTGAGTTTGTTGGCTGCTCGGAGGTCCTCGGGGTAGGAGCTCTTCAGCAAGTGGGCCAGCATCTTGGATTTCTCCTCGTCTTGAAGATCATATTCTTGGGTCATGGAGGAGAAAGAGGAAAAGTGGCATCATCTGGAAGCTTCGGGTCGGACTTCACAATCCCCTGCTTCTTCAGCATCTGGTAGGCCTCTGCGATTTTCACTTCCTCGGGCAGGCTGACCATCCAGCTGTAGAGGAGCTCCAAGATCTTGTTCTTCACCTTCTCTGACGTCCGCAAGCCCAGGTACTTGGGAGACACAACCTTGATGAGCTCGTTGAGAAAGCAGAACTTGCTCACCTTTTGCCGCAGCTCTTCATGCATGTTTCCAGAAACGTCAGGGCTTGGATCGCCTCCCACTCCTGTGGTGACTGGATCTTGTGAGCCAACAGCTGGGTGGCAAGTGGAGGCCCCTCAAAGTCCTCGTTGAGCTGCTCACAGAAGCTGTTGATGCTGGTCCAATTCAGTTCCTTGTTCAGGGGGTTGGTGGCTCTGTTGATTCGTGCCTCCAGAGTCTCTGGCTCCATCGCAGGCTCCATCGGCCACGGGCCTGGATTAACTTTCTTAATCTGCACAACAGCCTCAAGAGAGGGGTACTCTGGTTTTTTTGCAGAGGAAGAAACTGAGACATGAAAGTCAAGTAACCAAGTTTTCCAGCTAGACAGGGGGAAAGCTAGGATTGGACCCAGATAGTCTGGCCATGGAGCCTGGGTCTATAATCACCAATGTCTCCAGCCTCACGTGATTCCCACCACATTGTAAGTTATGACTACAATAGCAATGATGATATATGAACCAGATAGAATGTCTGGAAACTTGGCTAATACACAGACAAGGCAGAGGGTGTTCTGAGCAAAAGTGTAGAAGCTGCAACGAGAGTGGGTTGAAGAGACACTGAGGTCCAGGGCTCAGGTCTGGTGACCCTGTAGCAGAGATGTCATGAAAGGCTCATTGGCACTACCTTGAAGAGGGCCTAGAATCCCAATCCTGGGACCAGCTAGAGTGGGAAATGCTTGTTAGATCTAAGAATAGGATAAGACTGCAACAAAAGCAGAGCTTTGAGGATATTCAAGAGGAAGCTGGCTACAGACTATTTTGGGGAGGGGAGGGGGAACTGGAGGCACAGCTGTGTGGTAGGTACCCTGCTGCATGGGGCTTGTCCCGTGGAAGGAAGCCATCTTGAGGCCCAGCTAGCAGACTCCCTTCTATCGTAAGTCATCCCTCCCAAGAGAAGCCCAGGCCTCCTCACTCTTCAGTAACTCTCACTGGGGCCTGGGACTCTCACTGGTGGTAGGGGTCTCTGGACTTGGTTACCTTTGAGCTGTAGGAATTGCTAGCAGGAGAGAGAGGAAGAGCCACTTACAACTGGCCTTTAAATGAAAGAGCAGCACAAAGGGAGAGGCTCCTTCCAATAAGCATGGTGTAGGCATATGAGGGGGTCGGACCAAGGCCCAGGCCCAAATCTGGGTATATGAGAGCAAAGCATTCTAAGAATTGCAGAGTAGAGAGGGCAGGGGGCATTGGCTGGTAGAGGACACTCAGAGTTGCTGATTATAAACACAGGTAGATTTTTTTTTTTCTGAACTAATGACTTATGTCATCTTCAAAATGCTGTGACATCTGCTTCCAGAATGTGCTTACTCTCCTGACTGAGATATTGTTCTCTGGCCCTAGAAAACCAAGTATAGAAGGCATATACTTCTTGACAGCCAAGAAGTATATGCCTTCTCCTCCCTGTGCTAGAGTTGGACTTTCCCCTAAATCATGCTGTATAGACTCCAGACTCTCTCAGATTGGGTCCTCCTACACCAAGAGCCTGGAAACCATGGCTCTGGGAGAAAAGGCTGTAGGCATCAGGGTGCCAACAGCACACCCATGGGGTGGCAGCAGTCTGTCACCGCCTACGTCTGTCACCAGTGCAATCCATGGTCACCGAGTGTGGCAGCCATATAGGGTTCCCATGGCAGAGGCTGGGTGAGGCAGGCACTCCAGGGTAACAAGCTGACCACTTCCCCCAGGACAACTGAGGGCTCCACTCTGTCTCCCCAGATGGCTCCACTCAGTCTGTGGAGAACTGAATTCTTCTGCCTTTCTGACTCTTGAGGAAATTGCAGCTTTCAGGACCTTCTTTGGAGAGAGAAAGATCCAGTCCTGGCATGAGAATTGACCCTGCTGTGTGAGTATGTTTATCTGTCCCTGTTCCATTTGCTTTAGGCCACAGACCATGGTTGGTTAGATAGATAACGAACAGCTAGCTTGCCACTCCAGGATGTCACCACCCCCAGGTTTCAGGCTCCAGCGGACTCTCCTTGAGGTCTGAGAAGGGGCTGGGTGTCCTAACTACCCCTCCTCACTACCAAAATGCTGGCTGGGGTGGGGGAGAGAGGGAGTTTCATCTTTTCATCTGTTTCATTCACTTCGGAGTGGTTTTTTTTTTTAAAGATTTTTATTATTATTTATTTATTTGAGAGTGAGAGAGCAGGGGGAGGGGCAGAGGGCAAAGGAGAGAATCTCAGACAGACTCATTGATAAGCAAGGAGCCCAATGCCGGGCTCAATCTCATGACCCTGAGATCATGACCTGAGCTGAAATCAAGAGATGGATGCCCAACTTACTGAGCCACCCAAGAGCCCCTGTTTCCTTCCCTCCTGAAAACTTGGAAGAGTGACTGGTACATGGTAGAGGCATAGCAAATAATTCTGGGTTGCATGAATATTGATAAAAAGTAGAAGTATTCAAGTAGACTTCATGGTTATGAATCTTTAGACATTAAAGTAACACTGAAATATATAAATCAAAAGCTATTAGAAATATGACATGACAGGATGATAAATGTAGGTAAATGTTCTACATGGGAGAGTTAACACAAATCCTCCTAACGAAACTGACTAGTTGTGTAGACAAAATATAAATGAGGATAAAGAACATCTGAAAAATGAAAATCACAAGCCTAATCTAATAAATATGCCTGTGGAACATTTATAAAAAGTGAGCAGACACTACTAGGCTACAGAGATAATCTCAGTAAATTTCCCAAAAGTGGGACATATTAATATTGGCTCCTACCCTTTTTTGTATAAGCTAGGAAAACCATAAAACAAAGACTAGAAATACATAAAAAGAAAATGAGTCCATCCCTATATATCTATATTGCTATAGATGCAAAATACCAAGGAATAAACCATAAGGAAATAAAATCCAGTAACATACGTAAATCTAAAAAAAAAAAAAAAAACTATAAAAGTACTAGAAGAAATATAGTAAAATGTGATTTCAGTCCTGCAATAGAGGAGTTTCTAAGGTTGATAAAAAGCTAAGAAGCCAATTCTCATTCTAAACTGAGCTGGCAGAAAACCCAGTCCCTGGAAGAGGGGATGGGACCACAAGAAGAGGCTGAAGCCAGGGATATGGCATCAAAAGTTAACAGTCGGGAAATGAGATGGGGCTAGCCACAGGACAGGAAGAAGTCTGGGGAGTGGTTTAAAGGCCTGGCAAAACCCAGCTCCCGCCCCATCTGCAGCAAAGGAACTGCAAGGAATATCTAGGATCACTATCACTTCTTGGGAATTTGTACCCCCTGTATGATATCCCTGTAGTTTGTGTTAAACCCCTGCTGTTTTTCAGTGACTAACTAAATGTTCATAGCTATAAAGCCCTTTAACAAAGATATGTCTGTTTCAGGACAGAAGGGACATTGAGGAAGGAGAACCAGTTCAGGGAGAGAAGATTGTGATGGCTATCACAGAGACAAGCAGAAAACTTCCGTGCACTCGGTCAGTATTTATTGGGGACCTGCTGTCTCACAGGCCCGTGCTGGTTGCTAATGGGGATACAGAAGCACAGCAAGCCTTTGGCCTTGAGGAGCCCTTGATCCCACCAGGTTATGTGAAATAAACACATTTCAGGGGTTAAATGGAAGGACAGAGCAGGAAACACAAAAGGCCAAATGGAAAGACCCAGAGAATAAGCTGGGTTCAGAGGTTCACAGGCATCAGGTGGGGAGAGTCCAGAGCTGGCAGTGACGGTGACCCCTCAGATCTGGCATGTCTCAGGCCACATGTTGGCTGATGGGCTTCTTACAGACCCAGTTATAGGGGGTGTCACAGCGAATGTCATTCCACTTCTGCTCAGTATGAACACAGTCTTCAGTCTGCCCATCCCAGGACTGCCAGTTGTCTGGCTGGTTTCTGCCCCAAAACCTGGAAACAAGAGGGCTTTATTCTGCCAGATGAAGAAAGTGTCCCTTCCCCCCACTATGGCATAAGGAGCTGAAGTGTCATGGGTCCCTTATCTCCTGGAGGAGAGCTGGGCTCAAGGGTGCCCTAAGTGTGGCTCTGCTGTCTTTATTTACTGAGGATCAAGGGACAGGAAGGATGTCTGATGCTATAACCCCCCACCCCAGAATTCACATTCAGAGACCTTCTAATGAAGGCAGGGCCTAAAAAGGGCATAGGACAGGCAAAAAACAGGGGTGCCTGGGTGGTTCAGATGGTTGAGCGTCTGCCTTCAGCTCAGGGTCCCAGGTTCCAGCCCTGTATCAGGCTCCATGCTTCTCCCTCTCCTTCTGTCCCTCCACCCTAATGTGTTCTCTCTCTCTCTCTCAAATGAATAAATAAAATCTTAAAAAGTATAGGCAAAAAACAAACAAACAAACAAAGAACAATAGCACAGGAAGACCCACTCGTAGTCTCCCTGCCAACCTCAGGACCTATCCCGCTCTGATGCCCCTCTGTAGAGGGGCCTATGCAAGGACCACAACATACCCACACACATCACACACATCATATGTACACACCTATCACACATACATCACATACACAATCGTATATCCACTCTATACACACACCACACCCACGTCATATACATATATCACACACAGAACACTAGCACTCATCAGGCAGGAATCCACACACAAGACAAGGACAAAGAGTCTCCAGCCAGGCCTGCCTTGTGTTCCTGGGACAGCACCAGACAGTGCTGGCTGGACTCACTCTCTGCTCTGGGCGGCATTGAATGGTGTCCCATCCACCCAGCGCCAGGAGCCCTCCTTGCCGCTGTCAGTGAGGCCAATCCAGTGGTGAGAGGTACTCGTGAACTTTACCAGAAATGCCTGTAGAGAAAAGGAAGTGTTGTTGGAGCCTGTGTGAGGAGCTGGTTCTCCCAGCCATGTGGAAAAGGAGGCTAGGCTGTCCTCTCCCTGGTCCTGGGTCATAAAGCCCACTCCTCTGCACCTTGCATGGTTTGTCCAGGATTGAGGCCAGGACCACGGTCCCCTCAGAGAAAGCCCAGCTTCTTCCATGTTGACTTAATTAATGTGGCTTCACTGAGATGAAGACCAGCCTGGCCATAGTTTATTAAAGAGATGTATTTTATTTTAAAAAAAAAATAGCATGTCTTTTGACAGACAGACATACAAGACCAGTCTCAGGAGAACCACAAAGAATGAGCAGTTCCATGAGTTGAAATGGACCAAACCCATTATGGTCCTTTGACAATAACCCTGGTAAATTCTGGTAAGGACCTTCAGCAGATGGGCCACTGGGGTCTATAGTGCCTTTGGCGGTCCTCGGATTTCTACGTCTGGCTTTCCCAAGAAGCCTGGGTCTCCTGCTTGTGGGCCTTCCTCGGCCCTTGGATTCACTGATGTTAATATCAGGATTGACAACTAGAGCAGCAGCTAAAGGGAAAGTGAGGGGTTGGGGAGGGAAGTTATACTCCCAGCACTTTAAGGGCAGTCACCCAGTGCTAACCTCCCTTTGCCCTTCCTCACTGCTGACAGCTGTGGGTCTCTGGGTGTCTCCCTCATTCGTCGAGAACATCATCAAGGTTTGCTGTCAGTGCTTCTACCTCCAGAGCAAGATGCTTATGGGAACTCAAACATCTGTTCCCTGACTGACCTAAGAGACCACAGGCCTCTGCCCTGTCCCACTGCAAGAGGAGGAACCTCGGCCAAGGCGCCAAAGTCTGGGTGGTCCAGGGTGTGGGCAGAGGTCTTGGGTCCTGGGTCCATATCCCATGTCAAGCCCATGAACATAACCCCAAGGCTGCACTCTGACCTGCTCCTCCTCAGAAGTCACCGAGGCCAGGTGGGCTCCCTGGGACACACAGAACTGCTCAGCCTCGTGCCAAGACTTCTTGACGTGAGAAAAGTAATACACGCTCCCGCCGTAGACATGCCAGCCCTGCAGGATCAGCTGAAGAAGTTGATCTGGAGCAAAGGTTGGGGACGAGAGAGAACCAGGGGCTGGTTGCAGATGCCCAAGAGCTGCCCTTCCTGACCTCTCCTGGGACAGGCCACTGAGGGTTGCAAGCCCATGCTGCCCTCAATGCTCAGTGCTCCAGGGGCAAGGCCTGGGAGGCTGTACCCCTGGCCTGAAACTCAGTTCACCAGGAAGCCACTCAGGACACCTGGGTGTATCCCTCCAGGGACCCTCAGAGAGTTTTGCTACCCAGATGAGCCTTTCTTTCCAGACTCCTGCTTTCTGGCTCCACGACCCTCTCTTGCCACTCATGGCTCCCACCGGACAGTCTGCTGACCTTGGTTCCTACCATCTCCCTGGGAGACTTTGCAGCCATCCCACAGTACCACTCACTTCCTCCCCTCCATCTCCTTCGACGTCAGCTGCTGCCCACACCCAGGACCATCCACGGGACCTGGTCTACCTGACCTTCCCATTTCAAGCTCTAAAATCTCATTCCGTGAGTACAAGCCTCCGGTGCTCTCAGCTCTCCCATCCCTCCCCACAACCACACCTTGCTTTTTAATATCATCTGCACTACAGCTGTTTGAAATGGTGCCACAATAGACTTGCTTATTCATTCATTCATTCTTTTGTTCAACATCCACATCTCAATGGTGTTTGACTTCTGTGAACCAGGAACTATTAGACAAAGATCAGTAAGACATGATCCCCACCCTCAGGGAGCTTACAGTCTAGCAAATGAGACAGAGGTGTAAGAAAGGCATTGAAAAACTTCCATGGAAGACCATGCACATGTTAGAACAGAGCCATAAAAAGAGGGGGTGGTCTATGTCACCTGGGCTGCACGTGGCACTCAGGAAGGACGCTCCAGGTGAGCTGTCACTTGAGCTAAGTCTTAAAACACTGAGAAAGAGTTCGCCAGGTGGTCAGTGCCAAGGAGAGCATCCCAGGCAAGGGGAAAAATTAGACACCAAAAGGGTGAAGGTGTGAAACAGCATGGCATGGCCTGACCTGTCCAAGTACTTGGGATGGTCAGTGCATAACGGAGGGGAGACGCACTTGGACAGCTTCACCAGCACTCTTATCGTCCATCTCATGTGCAGGAATTTGGAGGTTTTTGCCTCTCTGAGCACTGGGGAGCCCTGAAAGGTTTTAGGAAGTATAGCAGTGTGCTCCAGATTTGCACTGTGCTAATAGCGACCTGGTGATGGTGTGAGAAGAAGGTGATCCTAACCAGGCCAGAGACACCAATCAGAATATCATTGCAAATATCTCAGTAACGATGCTGAGCATGGAAGCCAGTGGTTTTCAGAATGTGGTCCCAGACTATCAGTATCACCTGGGAATTAAGTAGAAATGCACATTCTCAAACCCATCCCAGACTGGCTGAATCTGAAACTGTGTCTTAACAGTTGGTGTTTTAACAAACCCTCCAGGAGATCCTGCTGCGTTCCAAAGCTGAAGAACCAGTAGTCTAAACTGAGGATTGGCCAACTGCAACCTGCAACCGGCAAGCAACCTCTTTTTATAAATAAAGTTTTATTGGAACACAGTCACACCCTTCAGTTTACATCCATCTTTGGCTGCTTTATTGCTACAGCAGGAGGGATGCTGCAACAGAGGCTGTTTACCCAGAAACCCAAAATATCTACTATTTGGCCCTTTAAGAAAAAGTTAAGCTAATGGTTCTCAGTCCTGACTGCCCGTTAGAACCACCTAGGAAGCTTTTTAAAAAATTCTATGTCCAGGGCGTCTGGGTGGCTCAGTGGGTTAAGCCTCTGCCTTCGGCTCAGGTCATGATCTCAGGGTCCTGGGATCGAGTGCCGCATCGGGCTCTCTGCTAGGCAGGGAGCCTGCTTCCTCCTCTCTCTCTCTCTCTCTCTCGGCCTGCCTCTCTGCCTACTTGTGATCTCTCTCTGTCAAATGAATAAATAAATTCTTTAAAAAAAAAATTCTATGTCCACACTGCATCCCAGACCCTCCTCACCCCCCCGAAAAAAGCCATAGTTCTGGAGGTGGGTCCCAGTCAACAGTATAAGTAAAGCTCCTTGGGTGAGCCCAATGTGACAGACTGCAGAGAAACATGGGTCTCTGCTAAAGCAGTAGGTGGACATGGGAAGGCACTAGGAGGACAGCAGGGGGCACTGCAGAGGCATTAAGAAGGTCAGACATCCAGGCTTCTGATAGACCCAGACCAGGAGTCTCATTTTTTTTTTAAAGATTTTATATATTTATTTAGAGAGAGCAAGCAGGAGCAAGGGGGAGGAAAAGAGGGAGAGGGAGAAGCAGACTCCCTGCTGAGCAGGGAACCCAATGTAGGACCCTGAGACCATGACCTGAGCCAAAGGCAGACGCTTAACCAACTGAGCAAACCGCCCCCCTCTCACCCTTAGCACCCTTAGCAAGTGACCTACTCTACCTAGGAAGAGACACCTAGATCAGCTCCCTCAATTTCTTGTTCCAGCATCTGCAAACCTGGGTGAACACCTACTGCCCCACCTCACCCTCTCAGCCTCAGAAGTTCAAGTACTTATCTTCCCAGCCCTTCAAGGTCAATCCCCCAGCGGCTCATTTCATTCTGCTTCTCTGTCTCTCTCTCCTCCCACCACCTCCCTCTTTGCTGGTTCCTTTCTCCCACCCTCAGATCAAGCCTATTCTCTTAATCTAGAAAAACTCTCTTGAGGAAGTTCACCAAAATGTGAGCAGTGGGCTCATATAGAAAATGTAGAGGGGCGCCTGGGTGGCTAAGTCGGTTAAGTGCCCAACTCTTGGCTTAGGTTCAGGTCATGATCTCAGGGCCGTGGGATGGAGCCCCATGTCAGGCTCTGTGCTCAGGGCAGTCTACTTGGGATTCTCTCTCCCTGTTCCTCTGCCCCTCTCCCTGCTTGTGCTCTTTCTCTCCCTCCCTCTCTCTCTCTCTCAGATAAATAAATACATCTTTTCAAAACTGTAGAAATGTTCATGGAAATACAAGTGGTTATTTTCTCATAATTTTCTTTTTCAATATCTGCACATTGTCTATAATCAATATGGATGTTTTATAATGTAAATACCAGTGACACGCGTTTTTTTAATCCCTCCCTCCGCCATGCCATCCCCCCACCTCAGCCTCATTGTTCTCCTTCACTCCTCAGCCAAGGTCACTCATTCACACCCTACCAAGGGTGGTCTGGCCTCCAGGCCACACACTGCTCTCCACTGGAACTTCATTCCCAGTGACTTATAAATTGCCCAGAGTCAGTGGGTGCTTATTGGTTATTTTATGTGACCTCTTAGGCACTCACCAGAACTAGCCACTTCCTTCTTGAAATTCCCTCCTTCCTGACTTCCCCAGCTGCCCCTCTCCTAGTTCTCCTTCTGCCTCTCAGACTGCCGTCCATAGTAGTCTTCTTCAAAAACACCTCTTTCCCCTCTTGCCACCTGAAAGTTGACTTCCTGTTTCTGCCCTCAGCTTCCTTCCCACGAAGCATTTTATCTCATACAAACTCCCCCGACCCCACTCTCACCGCCACAACCAGAACCCAATGTACCCAGGGCTCCCACAGCTGTGTCTGCAGCCAGAGCCTGTCCCCTACACTCCAGATGGCCTGCAGATGACAGCCCCCCAAGGCATCTCAGGCTCAGCCTGCCCAAATCTCACTGCTCTTCTCCCTTCTTTTATTCCCTCTCAGTATGGAGATCCATCTGATCAGCCTTCTTGAAGCCCTCCAATACACCCTCATCTCCTGAAGGATAAAACCCAAACTCAGAGGACTTCCACATCCATGTGGCATCTCTCCAGTTCTGCCTAGTTTCCTAGCACGGTGATTTTCAAAGTGCAATCATCAACCCATTCGTGGGAAGTATCAAGGTATTATTATTTTTTTAAGAACAGATTATAAAATATCAGAGTACATTTGTGTGGTAAAACTTTTGGCTTTTGAAGTGTGTGTGTGTGTGTGTGTGTGTGTGTGTGAGAGAGATACACATAATTATACCAGGCCACAATATAAAATGAATTTTAGGTTTACATTCAAAACAGTTTGAAAGCTACCATAGTGGTCCCTGGCCATTAGCCTCTTAGCCTGTACCTCATCACCTGCCCTCTTGGCCATAGTCCAGTCAGACAGAACTGCCTGAAGTTTCCTGAACCTCATGACTTCACATCTTCATGCCTATGAACCTGCCATCCTCTTACCCTACTTGTTTGGCAAACACCTACTAGTCCTTTAGGACTCAGCTCAAGGGCCCTCTTCTCTACAAAGCATCTTTTGATCCTTTCTCCTCCAGAAGGTTCCTCCCCCACTCAGAAGATCCCTTTTATATACCAGAGGACACTGACCTCAGCAAGTCCCTCTCTCCCTTCTTTTTGTTCCTCTCCACCCAGTTCCTAGATCTCCCTCTCACATAGCACCTCTTACGCCTCCCCACCTACCTTCCACACATCGTTCATTTCTCGTGTGTTGTTTTGTCACTCTGACCTGACAACAAGCCACTTAAGAGCAGGACAGCTGCCTTATGTCACCTCCACCGCTGCCTAGGCACATAGAGCCTATATGGGGGGCTTCAGCCCTTCTCCAGCTCCCACCCTCCTTCCCAGAGGGATGCATGTTGAAGTAAGCAAAAGGCAGGGGCGCCTGGGTGTCTCAACTCAGTTAAGCGTCTGCCTTCGGCTCAGGTCATGATCCTGGGGGCCTGGGATCGAGCCCCGCATCAGGCTCCCTGCTCAACGGGGAGCCTGCTTCTCCCTCTGCTTGCCACTCCTCCTGCTTGTTGTGCTCCCTCTCAATCCCTCTCTCTCTCCCTGTCAAATAAATAAATAAAATCTTTTTTAAAAATGTTTTAAAGTAAGCAAAAGGCTGAAGGGACAGAAGACTCTGCCCGTCCAGAAGACTGTACCTCCCAGGCCAAGCTCTCCCATCCCACTTACTTTGGGTCCTCTGTAGCTGCTCCTGGGAGCCAAGGGCCACACGGACTGCCCCCAGGCAACTCTGCTCCTCCTGGATTTTCGTAGTTAGTGTTTTGGTGTTCTCTAAATCCACTTTTAACTGCTGGATCTCAGTGCTGGCCTTCTGCAGATTGCTCTCCAGCCTCTGGATCTTGGGACCTAAGGCTGCAGCAGTCTTCATCCCTTGTTTTAGGGTCTGTATCTCTCTGCTGGCATTTTTCAAATACACACCTAGTACCTCAATCTTGGGATCTAGGGCACTGGCATTTTCAAGCTCTGTTTTTAATAACTGGATCTGCGCATCTGTCTGCTTTAGACTGTTGCTGGTTACTTGGGTCTGGGCAGTAACAGTTTCCAAATCTCTTTTTAACAAGTGAATCTCATCACCAGCCCATTTGGAATGACCTTTTAGTAACTGGATCTCAGCGCTGGTGTTGTCTAAACTGCCTCTTAGAAGAGTCTGTGTCTGGGAGTTTAAAGCACTGGCATTTTGTAGGCTTCCCTTGACCCTCTGGAGCTCAGCACTGGCTCCTTCCAAACTGCTTCTTAAAACCTGACTCTGGGCCCTTAACTGCTGGACACCAGCCAGTTGGCCGCTCAGAACTTGGATCTGAGCATTAGCATTCTTTAGACTGCTGTTCGCCCACTGGGCCTGGGCATTTGCCATTTTTAGCCCTGCTTTCAATATCGCAATTTCAGCATTGGCATTTCCTAAGCCTCTGCTCAGCATGTGGAGCCCGAGGCTGGTGTTTTCTAAACTGCTTTTTAAGAAACTGTGAGTCTGGGAATTCGAAGCATTTGCCTTTTCCAGATCTCCTTTCAGTTTCCGGAGATCCGCACCGGCCCCCTCCACGGAGCTCCTCAACATCTGGGTTTGGAAACTCAAGGTACTGGCGTCCTCTAGAACGTCCTTTACCCTCTGGATGTCAGCACTGGTGTTTTCCAGGTGACCACGGAGCACCTGGATCTGAGAACTGACACTGTCCACTCTGCAAGTCAACATCTGGATCTCCGTGCTCCAGGTGCTGGAATTCTCTTCATGGCTTTTAAACATCTGGATAGTCTCTTGCAACCATGCCACCCAGTCAGAGCGGTGGGGATCTGGAGGGAGGAAATTGACAAGGCAGCCACAGAGGCCCATTACATAGGCAAGCATTCATAATATGGGCCAACCATAGTGTTCTCACGTCTTCTAAGGGAAATGTCTAAGGCACAGCCCTGGGTGCTCCTCAAGGAGCCTCCTGCTCACCAGAGCCATCCAGACCCTGGGGATGGGCCATCTCAGACTGTGGGCCAAAAAATAAGATAAAGGTGTACTTAGCTGTCCCCCATGAACTGAGCAATGAAAGGACTGAAATACTTGCCTACTATAAACTAGCTACCACTAAGAGTCGTGCTGGTCAGACTTGGATTATTTTGCCCTTGTAATTGAACTTGAAGGTAACTGATGATATCACTGAGAGCTGCTGAAGTTTAACTCCACTGACATTTCACCATTAAATGGTGAAATTGAAAAAGAAACTAGGTATGCATAAAGCCAGCGTTTAGTCTTCCACTCAGTGTATTTGTACACCAAGCACGAAGCCTCTTGATTCACCTCCTAAAAACGGAATAGACGGCAAACATAGTTCTCAGATCACAAATTCCAGAAACTAAACAAAATAGGTACCTGTAGAGGACGCCCTCTGTTCAGTCCACTCATGGGGCTATGGTGGAGGCCCTCCAGGTGATAGTAGATCCTGGAGTGGAAAGGGCCTTTTGAAGGGCTGGCACACCCAGTGTTACACAGAGCAGAATGTTTCCCACAGAACAGTCTGAGGATATGGGAGAGCTGAGTAAAAGCCCCGGTCATCGCAGTCATTCAGGGAACTCGCAGCCCCTTTCAATCTGCATGATAGTTCCCACCAACCCCTCCTGCAGCTGGTCCTACCAGCACCTTTTGCTCACCTCACAAGCTAAGACCTTACCTCAGACATTCATGGTCTAAGACTCTCGATGCCAGCCTTCTCTCAGGAATAGGGAGAATCCAAGTAGGCCGGGACACTTTTTGGAGGAATCCTGCCCTATTCCTCATGCCCTACCCAGGTCAATGTAGGAGGTCTCAGGCACTATGCTGAGGAAAGGCCAGGTGGGGCTAGGTGGCCTTTGAAGATATGAGAAGTCCAGTCAAATATTCTGCCTTGTCACGGTAGACAAATACATCAATGGAACAGAATAGAGAATCCAGAAATAGACCTACGTATATAGTGATGATTGATTTTCTACAAAGACACAGAAGTAACTCATGATAATCTTTCAACAAATGGTGCTGCAACAATTATATATCCACACACAAAATAAAAATTAACTTCATGCTTCACACCGTTAATATAAAGCTTAGCTCAAAATTAATCATAGACTGAAATGTCAACCAAAAAATGCAAAATTTCCAGGAGGAAACATAGGTAAATGTTTTTGTGACTTTGGGATAGGTTTCCAATATGAAACCAATAGTACAATCCATAAAAGGGAAAAAAAAGGTAAATTAGACTTTATTAAGATTTAAATCTTGTTAGGAGAATGAAGAGACAAGCCATTAACTGAAAGGAAATATTGGCAAATTACATGCTGATAAAGGAGCAAAAAGAGTACATACCGTAGGATCCTTTTCACATAAAACTCTAGAAAAAACCAACCAGTCTGTATTACTGCAAGTAGATAGGCGGATGCCTGGGGATGAAGAGAGGAGGGGCGAGGGAAGGATGTCAAAGGGCACAAGGAAACTGTTGGGGGAGGATGATGAATACGCTCATTTTCTTGACTGTGGTGATGGTTTCACGGGTATACACATAAGTCAAAATTTATCAGAGTGTACGCTTTAAAGATTGTACCTTATTATGTGTCAACTGCACCTTAATAAAGCTGTTCAGTTTTTTTTTTTTTTTTATAAAAAGATCGTATCTTTTTGTGAGAAAATTGGAACCCGTTCAGAGGCATAGGAGGCATCAAAAGAGAGGCTCCTCCTAGGGTCTGGGCATCTGAATGCTCCAGCTCCCCCACTCCACCCCCACCTCCCTGTGGCTACTCACTGTGGGGTTCCACAGGTAACTGTCCAGTTGTGTTGTCATCTCCAGGAATCATGGCTGGAAACTTCTGAAAGGAGGCATAGGGCTCCAGTGGAGGTCTTGGCTTCTGTAGAACTGAGACACCCATTCCTGGGTCAGCATACTCTCTGCACTAAGGCTGGGAGAACAGGCTGCCCCACCCTCGGTCAGGGTTCTAGGAGGGAGATGCCCCCCACTTCAGACTTCCCTCCATGGGCCTCAGCTCTTGGGCGTCTCCCTTTGGACGGGGGCCTTGGTTGACTCTCAGATAAGATCTGGTTCAAGCCTGGGGCCAGAGGTAGAATGACTCTTCTGGAAGCAGAGGGTAGGCAGCTAGCCTCTGTGGGACCTTTATACAGGAAGACAGAGAGAGTCAGTGGCGTTCAGGTCACCTAGGAGCTTACCCACAACAAAGAGAGCCACCAGAGAGGAGACAAGAGTCACAGCCATAACTGCCAGGATGGTCTGAACAAGCCTTGGCCTCCTGGATGCTGCAGGAGCCCCTGCCACAGAGTCCAGCCCTGCAAGGGAGAAGCCAGTGTACAGGAGGTGTGTGCTACACTGGCTGGACGGGGTCAGCCCTGGGCTCAGTCTCCTGGACTATCTGAGGGGGATGAGAACACTGGCCATGCTTAGCATGGAGATGGGAAATAAAGCGCTTGGAAGTGTTCACCTGCACTAACTGGGGGTGTGGTAGCAACTCAAAGGCAAAGAGAAGACCACAGAACCTGGAGGAGGGGTGCAGGGCATGGACCTCAGCATGGAGAAGGGCAGCAAACATGTAGTTTGCATGAAAGAAGAAAGGAAGGAGATGGGAAGGGACAAAGCAGGAACCTGACCTCTGAGTCCCAGGGCCAGGTTGCTCTTGAACCCTGACCAGAGCAGGACTCACAGCCCTTTGGGACCATTGCCTCTCCGACAGACTGCCGTAGGTCAGTGCTGGAGTCCTCCTCTGCTGGGGTCAGAAAGCCCTGCATGGGGGTCCTAAGAAGAGCTACACCTATTGAGTCTGGGGGTGTGGTTAGGGATGAACAGTGTACAGCAGAATCCATTCTAAGCCAGAGAAACACCAGCCTAGAACCCCTGAGGCCTGGGGGGGGCCAAGCCAATGTGCAGAGAGGGGACCAAGAACCAGGTCCCTCCAAATTCAAAGTTCACCTTTCCTTTGTCAGTTGCCATCTCCGAGGGAAGGGGTCTGGGGTGGTCTCCTGCAGAGACTGGGACAGTCTCTCTGTCCTCACCTAACTCACCTTCAGCTCTTGCCTATTTATTCTGGAGGCTGAGACAGGGAGGAGCCGAGCTCTGGCCTGCCAGGCAAGACTGACAAGAATGGCAAGGGCTGCGAGACCAGCGAGCCAGTCCCTGAGGAAGATGGGGTGATGCCTCAGTTTTCTCACCTCGGAGGCGCAGGAAGACCTTCTGGTTGTCCGTAAAGAAGTGGACCCCGTCACCATTCATCTCTTCCTTTACCCTCCACCACTGCTCCCTGCCACAGACCACTTGCAGGCTGTGCACTGGGAAGTAAAGCTGAGCTCCTAGGGACTTATATGGCCCTGAGTAGGAACTCCCTCTCCTGCTGATTCTGCAGAAGCACCCCAGCAGGGTCCTGTCCTTCCAGGCTCCCAGGCGCCAGTCTGCCCTACCCTCTCCTTCTCTTCCCTGGCATCAGCACTGGCCCTCCCCTCAAGCCCTTCACCCCAACTTCCACTCTCCAGCAGAGTCCCCAAAGCTAGCCTCCAGGGCCACCCTGGAGGGGGGCCTGGGGATCCTTCTCAGCTTTATAGAAAAACATCCTTGTGACCTGTGGCTGACCCTTAAACCTAGCCCCAGAGCCCCTCAAGTAACAGGAGGTCAGGTAAGGAGGGAGCTGGGTCAGTGTAGGAGGTAGCTGGAAAGGCTCAGGTGACTCTTGACCACTTAGGACCACACAACTGTCAGGGAAAGGAAAGGGTCTGTGCTAGACTAAAAAGTGTATTTGGTCTTTGTCACAGTTCCTTGGATTTTCCTAAGTGACAGGACTACCTTTTTTTATTCACAAAGAGGCCCTTTGGAGCATACCTGAGTTTATGATAATGAGGTGACAGAGGGTAGGCCCCTAGATCGTTTCAGGATGGGAACTGATCCCAGAAAAACCAACCCCACACCCAGGACTTCCAGGTAGGAGAGGGGGTTTGGAGATGGGATTATGAGAAAGACTCAAACAGTTTTCAGGGAGTTTCCTGGTTGGTGAATATATCCACCTGCCTGGAGAGTGTCACATCCCAACTGCACAGAAACAGAGGTTCAATTGCTCTGAACTCTTCTGGACTCTTGACCTCACCCTAGGTGTTTCTTCCTCTGGCTGTTCATATGTTTCCTTTACCGTAAACTGTAATAGAATGCGTGGTGTGTCCCTGGGTTCTGTGAGTCATTCTAGTGAATTCTCAAAGCGGAGGGGGGTCATGGGAGCCCCCCAATTTGCAGTGGGCTGTGCAGAAGTTGCCTGGAGACCCCACTTGCAGGCAGCATCTGAGGTGGGGGCCATCTTGTGGGATTGGAGCCCTTAACCTGTGCAGTCTGTGCTAACTCCAAAGTCATTGTTAGGACTAACTTCAAGTGTAGGATACCCAGTTGATGTCAGAGAATTGGTTGGTGTCAGAAAACAGCAAGCAGGACCCAACTTGATCCCATTTCGCACCTCTAGCTGATTTCATCCACGCTTCCTTGAGTTGATCAGGTTTGAGACTAACTCAACAGAAACTGATGGATACGCCGATGTGCTGCTTTGCAGTGAGACCCTGTGACGTCCCTGCTTCAGGGGGTTCCTGCTGCTTGTGAGCCCGGACTTAGAAGACAGAGAGGGAAGTGAGGCATCCTGGTGAAGCCACATGAGCCCAAAGTCCCCAGCCCCCAAGGGGTAAACAGCTGAGCAGAATCAATACTCCCACTGGCTGGCCAGTTCATGACCAGAATCCATTCTCCCTAAGTCAGTTCAAAGTTAATGGTTCCTTGGTTCTCCGGTACTTCAGGTGGTTATAATCTTATCAAAACGGATCACATTTTCTTAAACTCATAAAAATCTAATTATATGTCCCCTATCTCACCAGCGACCCACTGGCAAGATGTCAGTTACTGCCTTGCAAATGGCTTGTGCCATCCTTCTTGCGTGGCTTCTTCCCAGTTTCAATCTCAGTTTCTAGTTTCCCTCTTCTCCTGTTCCGACAGCTTTTTCCCAAATCCTGGAGTCATCCTCCCACAGGTCCTCTGACTAAGAAGCCTGCAGCACCACTGAAGTGATGGAGACACTGTCCTGCGAGTGCCTTGTCCCAAGGGGGGTTGGGAGAGCAGCTTCTGCCCAAGAAGAGCTTGTGTCATGGAGGCCACTGTCAACTTGGCCAGCGGTTAGCGGAGCACACAGTGGGTGTACAGGGTGAGGAAGGGGGTGGTTGCCTACACACAGTTCATGAGGCCGTGTGTGTGCATGCGCGTGCATGTGTGCATGCATGTGTGCGTGCGTGTGTGCGTGCATTCGTGTATGTGTGTGTGTGCGCGTATGTGCGTGCGTGCATGTGTGAGTGCATGTGTGCCTGCGTGCATGTGTGTGTATGTAGGTAGAGCATCCATGGAGGCCTGTTACCTCCTGTCCATTGCAATCTGACCTGGGAGGAAAGGACACAGGAGGAATCTGGAGGCACCCATTTCTGGACCAGTCAACAGCTCTGCCTAAGACCCCAGGAGTGTCTAGCAAACCCCTTCACCTCTGTGTGAAGGGAGAGTTGCTTGAGGTCCTTCCCCAGAGGCCCAGAAGAGACCCAGGGGTGGCAGAAGAAAAGCAAGAGCCTGCTTTCATTTCCATTTCCCCACACTCAGGAAGGGCCCAGGCCAGGCCCACTCAGGAGCTGATTCCTCCTGAAGCCTGACAGCTGAGGGAGCCTCAAAAGCAGAACTGGAAGGGTAGAGTCTGGGCCAAGAGAGGGCATAGTCCTGCAGATGTGGTGGCCTCAGGTGTGACCAGCCCAGTCCTTCCCCCTCTTCCCTGTCCCCATTCCTGTCCCACCCCACGCTCCCAGCTCTAATTTCTCCTATAAGAACACCATCTGCCAGCAGGAAACACCAGGAGGCTGCTGCTACATCCTTGCTGGGAGGTTTCTCTGTTCTCTGGCCAGAATAAATCATATGGATATTTTATACATTAATACCAGAACTGCTCATCCACTGGGACCTCTTACACATTGGTTTTTCCTGACCTACTAAAGAGCACAGGGTCACACTTCTAGAGGTGCAGATGCCTAGCTGCAGAAGCTTTTCTCTTTCTTTTTATTATCTATTTGAGAGAGAGTGGGCAAGAGAGAGCATAAGCCAGGGGAGGGGCAGAGGGAGAGGGAGGACTCCCCACTGAGCAGAGAGCCTGATGTGGGACTCGATCCCAGGACCCTGGGATCATGACATGAGCTGAAGGCAGAGGCTTTACCGACTAAGCCAGCCAGGCACCTACAGAAGCCTTTCAGTCACCCATATCGACCCTTAACAACACAGGGTGGTAAGGTGCCTTCCAGGGAGTAGCCAGATCCAGCAGTTTTGAGGAAAAGGGGAGACCTGAAGCCAAGCTGGGGCCCTCAGCATCTGAAAGCTGACAGTCTGCTGTCTTCTGGCATCTCTGCAGGTCTTTATCTTGAGAATAACCCTTCCCTCCTGCTCAGTCTGTCCAGTAACGGGGAGGCTAAGCCCATACCCAATTCCCAGGCCCAGGAATGAGCATGTGGCTTGGTCAACATAACCCATCTCCCTGATCTCCATTATAGCTTTAGGGATGAGCATGTCAGCCAAGGCTGGATTTTTGTTGGAACTATTGGGAAAGGGACCACATCCCACTGAAGCTGCAAAACCAGGAGGAGCTACCCAGGTCGCTCCTGGGGAAGGTCTGCCTGGCCCTTGGCGCTAAGCCAACGCAGTCAGAGGGTAGGGCTGGAGAGAGGCAGCTTCGGGGCAAGATGTGGGCATCCAGCTGCACGAAGTGTCCCAACTTGGCATCCCGTAGCAAATCCAACAACAGTAACAGTGATCCCTCCCTTCACAGGCCCCGGTGCCCCCTCTCACCCAGCTTCAATTCAGTTAACCTTCTAACTGTTCTCCCTACCTCTAGTCTTGCCCCCCGCAAGTCTTGTCACCATATTGCATGTATAATGATCTTAAAAAAAAATCAGGTATCCACATACACATTCTCTTGCTCCCTCAGCCAAGGAGAAGCAAATACCCCAGCTGCAACGGCCACACACACGCACCCAGATCTCAGTTTCTAATATCATTATCCGAAAAAAGAAACCAGGGCTCTTTGGAGAAATGGCTGATTCTAGGACCAGGGCAGGACATATAAAAAAGGCACCCAGAGTATCTTGTGCCTGGAAGTAAAGAGATGCTTTAAAAAATAATAACAATTGGGGCGCCTGGGTGGCTCAGTGGGTTAAAGCCTCTGCCTTCGGCTTGGGTCATGATCCCAGGGTCCTGGGATCGAGCCCCACATTGGGCTCTCTGCTCTGCAGGGAGCCTGCTTCCTCCTCTCTCTCTGCCTGCCTCTCTGCCTCCTTGTGATTTCTGTCTGTCAAATAAATAAATAAATCCTTAAAATAATAATAATAATAATAGTAACAATAAAAATATTGTTTATTTTTGTCAAAAAAGACACAGGAGCTACATAAAAGAGAGCCTACTGGCCCAAACTGGAACCATTTAAGTAAGAAAATAAAGTTGTAATCGACTATAACCCAAAGTATAAAATCCATGAATCCATCCTGATAAAATAAATGTCTGAATAAATAGATAAATCTCCCACACAGAAAAATTGCAAATAATTTGTGTGGCTATTCCATCTTCAAGAAAGTAGGGTGTAACTCCCCAATTCTGAAGTGTGGGCTACACACAGTGATTGCTATTATCCGAATGTTCATGTCCCCCTCCACATTTGTATGTTAAAATACTAACCCCCCAATTGGATGGTAGTAGGAAGTAGGGCCTTTCGGAAGGATTAGGTCTTGAGGGATTAGGGATTAGAGTGGAGTCCTCATAAATGCGATTCGCACCCTTATTAGGATAAAGGCCCCAGGGAACTTGCTTGCCCCTTCTCCCATATGGAAGGACACAACAAGACACAAGGAATCTGGGACTGGGGGGGGGGGGGGGGAGGCCCTCACTCCAGCATGCAGAAGGGCAGGTACCCATGAAGGGACCTCACTGGAGAAGTGGGCGCTGGATGTGGGGATTAAGTGAGCCAAGACCACAGGACGCTGACCCAAGGCACAGACTCCCAGTAAAAGTATATCCTCACTGACTCGGGCTCTTTCTGTTTGGAAAAACGACAATAGGGTGGAAGGGCGGGGCTAGTCTTATCATTACATCCACATGCACAGGACCCAGGAGGGTCTGGAGGACTGGTCTGGATCTAAGGTGGCACCAGGAAGCCACGCAGCCAGAATCCTTGGGCCTTCATTCTGCTGCCCTCCCCTCTGCAGCTCAGCTACTCTCTCCCCTGCACCATTCTCTTTTCCCTGCCAGATATGCTCCCAGGCGCTCTGCCTTTCTGCCCCATAGCTTCTGCTTGTCCCTCGTTTCTGCAGGTGCTCCATGATGGCCCTAGCAGCCCTTCTTTAAGTCAGGGCCCTCCAGCTAGACTTCCCTATTAGTGGCCTCATCCCCAGGGTGTTTCTACCCCAAATTCTTTCCCAGAGAAGTGGTCAGAAGGTCCTGCTCACATCTTCACACCAGGACCAACCTCGTTCTGAACGCCACCTGTTCACCCCAGTGGTGGGTGACGCAGTCAATTCAAGCTACGATATCAAGAATACTATAGACGAAGAGGCTTACACAAGGAACGCTTGCTTCTCACCATTCTGGAGGCTGAGCAGTCCAAGGTCAAGGTGCTGGCAGGTCCAGTTCCTGCTGAGAGCATTCTGGTTTGCAGACTGACGACTTCTCATTGTAAACTCGCCTGGCAGAGAGAGAGAGGCAAGATCTCCTGTCTGTTTTCATAAAAGCATGAATCCCAACGTGAGGGCTCTACTCTTGGGACCTAATTCCTTCCTAAAGTCCCCACCTCCTAACACCATCATGCTGCAGGTTAGAATTTCAATGTCCAGGTTTTGAGGGGACACAACCCTTCAGTCCATAGCAGCGAGGGAAGGATCTCGTGCCCTAAATAGTGCAAGCTGACCAAACAGATAGCATCTAACACTGAACGGATGAGACTGACAGTCGTTTCTTAGTCACATATCACAGTCTGGAGGAGGAGACACCACATAGGAT
Source organism: Enhydra lutris kenyoni (assembly GCF_002288905.1). Lineage (NCBI taxonomy): Eukaryota > Metazoa > Chordata > Mammalia > Carnivora > Mustelidae > Enhydra > Enhydra lutris. Next base: position 21,349,699 of record NW_019154102.1, read on the forward strand.
GCAGGTGTCCTCGACCCCCATGGCGGTTATACCCTTGAGCAGAGGGAAACGGCAAGGACTGTGGTAGGCAAGCACTATAGTAACCAGAAGATACAGTGGCCCTGATTCTGCAAGGGGATGTGATCGGCGCGTTGGAATAGATTCCTGAGTTGGCGGGCAGGTGGATTTGTGGAACCCAGCAGGTTGCAAGTTGGGTGGAATGCAGCTGGTGCAGTGGATAGAGGGATTAGCGAGGTAGGGTGACTCTCTGATGAGAACTGGCTCAAAGATGTCACAGCAGCACATGAAACTATAGACCTTACAGTACAAGCTTCTGAATCAGCTGTCCCGGTGACAAGTGCCACCTCGGGAGGCAGGTGGAATGGGGAGCAGGGCCACATGCTGCTCAATATGGCAGCCCAGATATCAGGACTAACATGGCAAGTGGGAGAGTGAAATGGAGAGCAGCACAATACTTGGAAACCCAGTGGGAGAGCTTCCTAGAAGCAGCTTGTATTTAATTTCTGTACCAGCTCGTGCTAGGACTGGAGAGCCAACACTGGGAAAAAATAAAATTCTTCGCTAATTTTCTGCTTGGAATTACAAAGAGTAGGAACAACAAAATCTCTCTCTCTTTTTTGAAAGAATTTATTTATTGGGACGCCTGGGTGGCTCAGTGGGTTAAGCCACTGCCTTCGGCTCAGGTCATGATCCTGGGGTCCTGGGATCGAGTCCCGCATTGGGCTCCTTGCTCGGCGGGGAGCCTGCTTCCTCCTCTCTCTCTGCCTGCCTCTCTGCCTGCTTGTGTGTACTCTCTCTCTCTAACAAATAAATAAAATCTTTAAAAAAAAAAAAAAAGAATTTATTTATTTATTTAACAGAGAGAGCGCACAAGCAGGGGGAGTGGCAGGCAGAGGCAGAGGGAGAAGCAGGTTCCCGGCTGAGCAAGGAGCTTGATGTGGGACTCGATCCCAAGAGTTTGGGATCATGACCTGAGCCAAAGGCAGATGCTTAACTAAGCCACCCAAGCGTCCAACAAAATATTTTTTAATGAAGATGTAGAATTCTTTCTTGCCTACAGCAGCCATACTGGCTTGCCCATCTTCTCTGCCCTGACAAGCCCACGCCCTCAGACCTCAGCAGTCTCTGGAACTGGCCCACAAATGCTCCTGCATGGACACGACCACTGCCTGACCATCCCTTACCCACTGCCATAGTTTGAAAATCCCATTTGGGGTGCCTGGGTGGCTCAGTGGGTTAAGCCTCTGCCGTCAGCTCAGGTCATGGTCTCAGCGTCCTGGGATTGAGGCCGACATCGGGCTCTCTGCTTGGCAGGGAGCCTGCTTCCTCCTTTCTCTCTGCCTGCCTCTCTGCCTACTTGTGATCTTTCTGTCTGTCAAATAAATAAATAAATAAATAATTGTTTTTTTTTTAAATCCCATTTGTCCCATATTTCTTCAAGCTGCCTCCTCATGCCCCTGCCCTAAGCCTGACCCCTTTGCACCCAGAACACCACCTGCTGGTCACAGTCATTAAAGGAAGATGTCCTGTCCCCAGGACCCTACTGAGGGCCCAGATGAGGACCTAAGGAGAGGAGGGCGCTCTGCTGAGCCCACCCCTGTGCTCACACCACATCCTCCCTGCTCCCCCTCTACTCTCCTCCCAGTGGTTCATCCCCTGCCTGGATCCCCGCCTTGGCCACCAGATCAGGGTTTGGACTTGATACCCATGAATGGGGTCTGAGTGAAGAGTGGGAAACATGGCCAAGTCTCCCCTTCGGGAGTAAAGCCAGACAACAGAAGATTGTCCAGTGAACATCAGAGAGGAAAGGCCACTGAGAGGGTCGTGACACTGCAGAGCTCACTCTCCTTTATTTCAATAAAAACCAGGGGTAAGTACTGCTTATATTTTGTGGCATTTCCAGGGCCAGGTCTTCTCTACCCCTTGTCATTTTTGAGCCCCCAGCTGCTTCGTGGGGCTACCCCAGAACTTCATGTCCAGCGGAGCAGATGGCCTTGCTGACACTTTCACCTGCACATCCAGGAATAAAATATGCCCGCAAAGGTAAAACACGCTTTACCCGGCAGTAGTGCGTTCCAATACAGTTTGCAGGTGAACTCTCTAGGGACAGAGGACCACCTCCTCTATATCTAAAGGGCAGGGAGGAAATGCAGCCCGGAGAGGATGTGCAGGAGGCGAGGCAGAGGGTCTGGGTGGAGGACTGCAGAGACAGAGCTGGAGCACGGAGTTTGCAGAGTGAGGCGGAGCGATAAGGAGCATGGATACTGATCCAGCTCTAAAGGAAACTTGTTTCCACATCAGCCCCTGACCAGAACCAGATGCCCCCATCTCAGAGAAGAAGGGGCTCAAGTGACAGGAAGTGTGGAGCAGAGGACAGTGGGGTCATGGCCTGGACAGGGTCACCAAGTGCAGAGCTCTTCCCACTGAGAAGAACACGGCCCACGAGGCAGGCGACTGGGAATTCTGTGGGATGAACTGGAAAAGCCCTAAACATCGGTATCAGAATTGTTTGGGTGGTCTGAAGCGACCTCCATGTGATAAAATTGAGGCTTCTCTGAAGGGACAGGGTACCCCAAGGTCCTGATCACCTTACAGGTGGAACTTTTAAATCCTCTCTGCTCTCCTCTCCCTTTCCAAGGTCTCCTTTCCATTCCAGCTGCCTCTATGGGGTCAGAGAATTCCCAGCCAAAGCAGAGGAACTCCAGGGTGCCTCTGAGACAATTTTGAAGCCAGAAAAATGAAGGTGCAAAGTCACACTGGAATTGGAAGAAAGAGGGGCATGTTCTCGAGTTCGACAAGCATTGGAGCTCAGTGTGTGAGCCTGGGGCCAATCCTGTCATGGTTCTGATGTGATGTAGGGCCGTTTACAGATGAAAAGGAACTTATTGTCACAGGAGGCATCGTTCCATGACTGAAGTGAGGACATCTTTATATTGGCACAGTGTTCATTGTTCCCATGATTGTTGGGCTCACCTGGAATCCAGAACCTACCAAAGGAAAAAAACAAAGCAAAACTTTGTTTCCAATGAAGAAATGAATGGCTTCAACCCCAGCTATGACCCTGGGTGATCATCACGTTTTTGCACCCGTGCCTGAGAGGAAGGGGATAGGGCCAAGCCAGCCCATGGCTCTCAAGGCCCTACACAAACCCGCATGGCAAAGCCCAAGACTTAGAACAGGGGCCCTGCTGAGGCTGGTGGAAGGCCATGCTGCCAAACCCCAGAAGCCATGGAGATGCCACGGATTTGTCCCCAGGCCCACAGACAATGAGTGGAGGAGAACAGGTAAGAACCACAAACCCTGTAGTCACCCCATCCTTTGCGCCCTGGCCCTGACCCGGGTAAGTCAGGCCGGGAAGGAGGCTCTGGGGCTTACCGTGCACTCTGGACCTTGTCAAATGGAGTATTATCCACCCAGTACCAGTCCCCTTCACTCCCAGCTTTGGTCAGGCCAATCCAGTAGAAAAGTCCACCTGCCATCTTGTACAGAAACTCCTGTAGGAAAGGAGAAGGAGTGAGATGCTGCCACGACTCACAGCTGGAACGTCTGGCCCTCTGGGTGTCCTTCACCTGTCCTCCGTGACAGCACACACTGACCTCTCTCAAGCCCCTTCCCTATCCAGAGTCCATCTTCCAAATTCTGATTTATCTTTGCCCCACAACTTACAGACTCAGGACTTAGGCCTTTTGGCCCCTCGGGAAGCAGATGCTGGAGCACAAGAAAAACTCAGCTGAACCCCAGAGCAGGGACCCCAGGAGAAGGGCCCAGATCATGACAACTAAACATAGTGAGCACTTAACATGGATCTGCTCAGCTCTTCTCTGAAGCAGGGACTATTCTCATGTATGTTTCATGGATGAGCAGGCTGAGTTGATGAAGTTAAGTAACCTACCCAGGGCTCTAGAAGTAGTTAGGGGCAGGGTTGGGGCTCTTGACCAGACTCCAGAGCACACACTGTTACCTGCTCTAGCAGCCCACCTCCCAGATGAAAGGGACTCATTCAGTATTCTGCTGACCAGGTAGGAGACTTCCTGGGTTACGTTAATGTTATTAATGCCTTTGTTTTCTGGGCCCATGGAAAGATCGTACCTCCCAGCCCTCTCTGAAGCTGGGACTAGATCTTCATTTGCTTTGACCAATGAAATATGAGCAGAAGTGATATCTGTTATTTCTAGGCAGAAGCTTAAGGGCCAACATACAATTTGCCACGTTCTCTCTCCCTGCTTCAGCAATTGTAGAAACACACGATGAGATGAAGTCTCTTTTGGCGTCAGTCCTTGAGTAACCACAGCGGGCAGAACCCCTTGCAAGCCTTTGCTGGACAGGCAGTGTAACGGAGAAGTCATCCTCCACGGTTAGGTCACCGATATTTGGGGACTTTTGTCACTGCAGCATACTCTTGCCCATCCTGCCTGATACAGCAGTTAATACACCCCCTTCCAAAAGCCCGTCAGAACAGCACTCACTCACCTGTTCACTCTCTGAGGCCACTGAGGTCAGCTGTGAATCCCTGGACATACAGAACTGCTGGGCACTGTACCAGGTCTTTTGGACTTGAGAAAAGTAATAAAAGTTCTCCTTGAAGTACTTCCAGCCTTGAGAAATCATCTGCAGAATGTCATCTGGAGAACAAGGGTGAAAGATGAACACTGGGGTTCCTGTTTCCTTTGGGTGCTGTCTGTAGGTGGCTCTTGAGTGGGATCTCAGAGACAGCAGTGGGTAGGGCTGGGCTCTGGAGCCCAGGGGTTCTTGTGTAAGGGCTCAGGGACACTGTCCCACCTGCTGAAGGTCTGGCTGAGAGTGGTAGAGTGTCCGGGCTCAGAGAGGGGAGAGTTAGAGACATTGATCAAGAATCTGTCTCTCCTGGAAGAGGGAAGCAATTCTCTGTTGACCATCACAAGGGGCTGAGCTCCCCAGCTTTGGGGAAGGAACTCAACAGATAAATAGCTAGGTGTGGGCCAAAACAGAGACTCCCTAATGCCTTCATATTCTGTGCCTTGGTGTGAGAGCCCATGCTGGTGCCTGGTCCCTTCTCTCCAGCCCCTAAGTCCTCCAAGCCCACATCTAAGCCCTTGCTTCTTAACTGTCCAACCACGCCTGCCCGGCTCCTCTTCCCCTTCCTTCCGCACACACCAGCCTGCCGGCCTCATCCCTGTGGCTGGCAAGGTCCCACGGGCCACTGGTCAGCTTGCAATGTTCTTTCCTGAGTCACTTACTTTGCTGTCTGAGCAACTTGCTGATGTTCTCCAAATGGCTCTGGAGTCCCTGGATCTTTGCATTTAAAGAGCTGGCTTTACCCAGATCTCTTTTTAGTGCTGGAATCTGGGCATTTAAGTCATTGACCTCCTCCCATCTTCTTGTTAGCATCTGGATCTGGGCAGCAGCATCCCTCATACCAGCTTCCAACTTCTCAATCTGAGAACGCACATGAGCCAGGCTGGCATTTACCATCCGGACCTGAAGGCTGGTCGCCTCCACGCCGCCTCTGTTCCTCTTAATCTCAGAACCCAGAGTGCTGATGTTGTCCATGCTGCCTTTCAGCAACTGAGCATTGGTCTTTACATCTGATATTGTGCGCATAAACCAGGGATCTGGATTTGAGAAAGTCAAGAGGTGAGCCAAGGGGATTCCCAGGGCCTGGGAGTGTTGTCAGGGTGATAAAAGGAGGGGAAAGGAGGAGAGAGGCTCAAGCTCCCAAAGACCTGTTGCTCACGCTCCATTCATTTGTGACATATTCATTCAACACACATGCAATGGGAAACTAGCGCTGGCCAGGAACTCTTGCAGATGCAGATAATGCAAAGACTAATAAAATACAGACCACTGGAGGACCTCACAGGCAAGTTGAAGTGGGGATTAGCACCCAGTCCTAAATTTCCTAAATTTCCTAAATTTCCTGCTTTCTGGAGACCTGGTAGAAGGCAGAAGGCTCTGCTAGCGGAGAACAGGAGGGGCTGGACAAAGCAGAAGTGGAGGAAAGATAAGTCACACATCTGGTGAACAAGGAGGAAGTCTCCTTTGATGGGCCCTCGGTAGGGATGGGAAGAAGAACGAAGAGAGCATGAAGGGGTCCTGGTAAGGATGGTGAACCACAAGATCTGTCCGCTCATTGGCAGCTTCTCCAACTAGTCAGTTGGGGCTGAGGATACAGTTGGAAGTCCTTCTTTTGTGGGGTCAGGAAACATTCTGCTCACTGCTAACAGCTGCCCATAAGGCTCCAAATAAAAGGGACACAGTTCCAGGGGTGGGGATGACATGGGATGAAGAAATGGGTGAATGCTTCCTGGGGACAAAAGAACACATCCTTGAGCCCAAGCATGCAAGGGCTGATCCCAATCAGGAAAATCTCCCCAGAATCGGGAAGGAGAGAGCAGCAGCTCATCTTCCTGGGGACAGGGGACCCCGTGGCTGTACCTAGAAAGAGGAGAAATGAGACAACTGGAAAAGCCAGAGGTGGGAGACGCAATTGGACAGCAGGAAGGACAGGGTCTGGATGTTTAGGGAGCTGATGGTGGAGAAGAACCAAGCTGGGACGATAAAACCCGAGGACTTACAGAGAATGGCCTGCAGCAGGATGGAGGCCGCGAGGCCCAGCATCAGAGTGATGACTGCAGCCCGGACCATGAGAGGCTTCCTCAAAACCAGGCACGGGTCTGTCTTGGGAGGAGACTCTGTCAGAAGAAGAAGAGAACGTTTGTTGAAGGACCTGCCAACAGCAGAACATACCACAGCAAGCAGACTCTGAGTAGAGGCTGGTGCTTGCCTCGGGGCCAGAGGGAGATGTTCTGCTTATCCACAGTGAAGTGCGCATCCGGGACCTCACTCTCAGCAGCCTTCATCCCGCACGCTCACCCCTGCAGCACAGGTGCTTCCAGCCGGCTGGCTCCCCGAGGACCTTTTATCCAGAAAAAAATGGGAAGTGAGTACCAGAGGAGGAGGTCTTATCATCCCAAAGTTCCCCATTCCTGGTTTAGACACCTTGTCTGGCCTCAGCCTCTCTGCAAAGTTCCAAGCTCTCAGGAAGAGGCCATTTGTCTTCTCCATGGGCCTGTTACACAGACATTTTAACTCTACTGTCCCAGCGCTACTCCAATTCTCTCATAAGACTCCTTTCAACCCTTATCCATCCACACAGGCATTCATACCATAAATACACACTGAGTGGCCTCCTAGGTACCAGACACTGTACAAGGACTGGGCCACAACGATGACTAACTCATAGTCTGTACTCCAGCAGCTCACAATCTGGTAGGAAAGACAGACCAGAGCAAATCAATTACAATAGAGTGTGATGGGCATATGCACCATTCAAGCAAGTACAGAGATGGAATAATGGTAAAAAGGTCCAAGGAGAAGGATTAGCATATTCAAAAGTAAGGGGGCATAAGACAGCATGGAGGGCCATTTGGTGGTGCTGGAATATAAAGTGTGTGACAGGAGTGGGAAGGGCATAGGGCGAGAGAGACAACTGGGGTCATAATAAGCAGCTTGAACTTTGACTTATGGATGACATCAAGCCAGTGAAGGCCTTCAGGCAGGAGAGAGACAAGGACAGGGCCACTGAAGAAGGTTCACTCTGATAGTGGTGAAGAACATCGAATAGGATGTGGGAAGCCTGGAAGCAAGGCTTCCAGGGAGACCACTGGAATCATATACTTGCTGTTACTAAGGCATCCCAGATGACAGAGCATCGCTTTATAAAGTGGGGCTTGGAGATGCAACATGTAAGTGTAAGATGGGGGTTCTCCTCCCTGCCTTCCTGCACTTGTGAGCTTCTCAAAGTGAAGAGGCTTAGCCCCATCAGGCCAGGAACTGCTCCTTCATATATGGGAGAAGCTCAGGGCAGAGGAGCTGATGCAGGGCTCAGGGAGGGACTAAGTTCTCTCCTGGGAAGCTTCTCATCTTTGAAGAAGTCTGCCACAGCTGAGAAGCCTGGCACATAACAGACTCTAGGCCAGTATTACTTGGAAGAGAGGAAAGAGAAGACAAGAGTGAGGAGGAGAGAGGGAGAGAAGGAGAAAAGGAAGGGACGAGGTCCAGATTAGATGGATGGCTGGTTGGCTGGCTGGCTGAACAGATGAGAGATCAGTGGATGGAAGAATTGGTGGCTGATCATTTCGCAACCCTGAAACCTATCGTCTGTGGGTCGGGATCTGTCTTCTAGAAGCTACCGCTTCTTTCTAGCAGTTCCCATTCATTTCCACAGCAAAGACATGAGACAACTGTGATTTATACCTTACTCCAAAATGCATGACACTTCTGACCATGGGACGAGAAAGCTGGCCCAGCCTTAATGAATCTGAGCCAATGGATCTGGATGACAGGGTGGTGTCAGAGACAAGGGCTGGAAATAAATGAGGAAGGCCAAGGAAACAGCCACCCACCCCTGCAGAGGCTTCTGCTGCTTTGATATCTGAGAGGATCCTACCTCCCTACTCAGCCCGCTATACTTACGGCCCCCTTGGTGCTCTCTCCAGGCAGACTGGGCCTCACACTGGAGCTGCTCCTCTCACGGGATGAGGACGGATGCCCAGCAACAATCCTTTTCCCACATGGTGGGAAAGAAACTGGGCCACAGGGGTTGTGTCCCTTTTGCCCTATCTCATCTCTTCCCTACCCACTTTCTGTCTGTAGCTTCCAGGACTGCTACCTCTTCTAAATTCTGACGTTGGTTCATCCCCCAAACTGAAGGTCTCACCCTAACTGACTGCTTGTCTCCGAACGCTTATGACTATACCCACTCTCTTCAGGCTGCTCATTTGGTTGCAGAACTTTGGTTCTACCAGTGTTCAGAAAGGGTTAGAATGTTCTGATTCTGGGCTTTTGTGGTTGGTACCCAGTCAAACTCCAGAGTCATCTCAGACCTTCTGCTCCTGGCTCCTGGCCTGACATCCACAACCTGTCATAGTCCAGGGCCTGGGATAGAGAAGAAGCCAAGTTACTCAAGACTCTGGTAGAAGGGGCATTGGGGGTCCTGGTCCCCTTCTAAGGCATGGGAGGGACAAAAGCCGCCACACAATATTACCTGGAGTGTGTGGCCTCATCCCTGTCAAAGAGCTGACTTTTCCCAGACCTCTGCTGGTTTGTAGCATGAGGTACTGATGAAATGCCTCTATGCCCTCTCACTGGTCCCAGAAGAGGATCCAGAAGCCTCACCAGGATGGAGCCTACTGCATAAGAAGGCCTGGGCTTGGGCGGCATCTACTCTGAGTAATGGAAACGGGTGCCTCACACAGATATTCAGCTGATCCAGTATGAGGAAGCTAAGCAAGAAGCAACCGAAATCCCGGGCTGTGGGCCCACTGGGGATTTAGAGATGGTGGATGTAAAAGTCCCAGCCATGAGGAGTTTCATTTCCCACTTGACAGGGAAGGAGTGAATCACGAGCTCTTTTCCTATGGCCGTGCTCATCTGTCCACAGGCATTGACTGAGCTCATCTCCCGTGCATCCCTCTCGGGGCCTTTCTGGCCCCTGAGCTGAGAGCCTGGGAAGGAAAAAGAGAAGGAGGCAGGTGCCTCAACCATACTTTCCTGCCAGGAAAATGGGAGATTCTCCTGGACACTCAGGCAAGCCCAGCTCTTCCAAACAGAGGAGGAACTTTAGGCCAGACTTAGAGTGACCAGAAATCACTGCTATGACAACAGGAAGGGAAGTTCATGGTCATCTCTCTGTTTTCCCACTTGCCGTGCCCCTGGGGCTCTAAGACCTTCTTTGTAGAACAGTGGTGGAAGGAAACAGTTTGGCCACTTTTCCCCTTCTCTGGTCAGGATTCTCTTTCTGCTTGGGGTAGACCATGGACACGAAAAGTGGGAGTGGAGAAGAGATGTAGGTTGCTTGAAATGCCCCAGCAGGACCAAGAGTCATCTCCAAGGAGAGGAATCCAGTTCCCTCCAGTCAAGGCATGGAGGAAACTAGAGTAGACAACACACTGGGAGAGGGGTGGGGAAAAGAAGAGGAGCACAAAGAGGGGAAAATGGCTATGATGTGAGAAAGAAGACACTGTGACATCTGATCAGGCTTGTTCACAGCATCAGAGGAGACCCTTGTGTATCATGGGATGCCAGGTTTGACCAGCAGACCCCAGATAATCAAAGGCTCCTAGGCTACCCTTTGAGTATGTGCTCTGGCAACAGGGGCAAGGGCAGAGAAACCAATAGGAAAGCGGTGCTAGGTGGGACCACTCATCCTTACATTCCTCTGGGATACCCACTGTGCACCAGGTGTGAGGAGAAAGACAGCCAGAGACCCTGCCCACAGAAATAGTGTTCCTCTTGTTGAAAACATGTGCATCTCCCAAGACTCTCCCAAGCTTGAAAAGGACCAAGGACCCTGCAGGGGGCCTCTCCAGGCCTTCCTTGACCTTGGGAAGAGGTTCCTCTTTTTTGGAACATTAGGTAGGGGCAGGTTTCTCTGAAACAATGACCACAGGCCAGACGTGAGTGAATATACCATTACGTCTGGCGACACCATGTGCAGGGTGGTGTGGATATGAGCAGTAGCCTGACTCTGTGGAAGGATCGCTGTGTTTCAGGCAGAGGAAGCTGCTCTGAACCATCCAAGCCAAAGAGTTCTTGTATAATCATCACTTCGTCCTTGAGCACAGGGATCCTGCTTGGCAACTGGAGTCAGGTTCCCAATGCCCAGAGTGAGTGAAACCCAGCCACTGTCCAGTTCTGTCTTGATGCGACTTGCGTGATGCACGTGCTACGCAAATCTGTACCCAAACCCACAAAAAAGAACAGGACCTCCGAAAACCCCAAATCCCACAACAACATCTCCAATGTCATAACAGGGCTTTCTGGCCTCTGCAAACGAAAGCCACTAAGCCAATAAGTTTTAAAATCCCAATATATACCTACACTCTAACAAATCGTAACACCGTTCACTTCATGCCCTGATGCTGTGTATGGTTCCCTCCAACTTTCTTCTTCAACTTTAGCAACAGGTTTCTCTTTCCAAATATTTCAATTTTGCTCCTTTGCAACAAGTAATGAGATAACTGCTCTCAGCCACCATTTTATGCTTTTAGGTTATTCTCCCAGCTTACCATGTACGAACTTCTTTCCCCAACTTAAGATCTCCAGCTGGCCCTTTAACTGGCTCAGTCGTCCTACCTGGAACCTTAAACTTCCTTTGCCTCCTGCTGCTCCCTAGAGACGTTCTTGTTTCCTACCGGCTGAGGCTTTCATCCAGGACCCTTAGGATGAGCGTCTCCCATCCTGTCTCCAGGATGTTCCTCTATGGGAAACATCCCCACAGGAATTCATGGTATTGCCTTGCATCCAGTCACTCCAGCATCCATTTACCCACCCAGTGAAATTTATCAAATACTCACTGGGTGCCGGTCTCGACGCCTAGCTGTTGGGAACTCCACCTTGAACAAAACAGTGACGGTTCCTATCCTGCAGCAGAATGCAGTTCTCTCTGAATAATTCTTGGCATTCCACCTGTGTTCTTGCAAGGAAAATAAAGTGTATCCATGATTAAGCCTAAAGCAACAACCAAAAAACATGCAGTTTTAAATGGTGTAAAATGTGACATTCTCCCAGACTACTCCTATTTAAAACACAGTACAGGGAGTGGCACTTGAGTGTCTCAGTCAGTTGAGCATCTGACTCTTGCTTAGGTTGTGATCTCATGGGTCCTGAGATCGAGCCCCGTGTCAGGCTCTGTGCTGAGTGGGGAGTCTGTTTGAAGATTCTCTCCCTCCGCCCCTCCACTCCCACTCTCTCTCTCTCTCTCAAATAAATAATCTTTTAAAAAAATCAAATCAAATCAAACACAGTACAGAAATATAGGTCCAGGGGCACCGGGGTGTCTCAGTGCGTTAAAGCCTCTGCCTTCAGCTCAGGTCATGATCCCAGGGTCCTGAGATCGAGCCCCGAATTGGGCTCTCTGCTCAGCAGGGAGCTTGCTTCCCTTCCTCTCTCTCTGCCTGCCTCTCTGCCTACTTCTGATCTCTGTCTGTCAAATAAATAAATAAAATCTTTTTAAAAAAGAAAGAAAGAAATATAGGTTCATGCTTTCATTTCCCACAAGTAAACTTTTCTCCTAATATATCTGACTTTCAACCATATGAAAACTATATGCTCACAGAGCCCCCTTCCCCGGGTGGGGTGGTAGAGCATGAGAGTTATGTGTCTAGGACCCAGCACAGGGGTCCTCAACTCCTGGAACACATTTGTAAAAAAAAAAAAAAAAAAAGCCAAGGCCCCCCCCCCCCCAAATTCTGACTTATTTGATGTGGGTTAGGGCTCAGGCATCAACATCTTTAATAACCCTTGAGTGAGTCCTACATGTAGTCAAGGTTGAAAACCACCGATCGAGTGGGAAAACCTGAGTTCTGGCGTGGGATCTTGGCTCTTCCATACAGTGCTGCGTGGATGAGTTATTTAGGGGAGCGTAGGTCACCTGTGTAAGTTCAAGAGCAGTGAGACAACTTTCTATGGAAACACCTTAGTGCTGCATAACAAGATTTGCTCTGTGTAGAAGACTGGTGAATGAAGATGCCTGGTAGCCCTTGTCCAGAGTTAATGATTTTGAACTGGCAAGGGAAAAAAGGACAGAGCCATGTTGTGGCCAAGAAACCCAAACCTCAAGACTCTACTGCTTCATGGCTCTGGGCCTTGAAAACAGTAACCCACAGCCCTGGCAGTCACTCACATAAAACACTAACATATTCACAGAGAATCAAGAACATGCCCCAAACCTCTCACCAAAGGCATTCAGCAAGGTCACCTTCTGGGTGCCAGACTGCACTGGGTGGTCAGCAATAAACACAGGAGCTTACAATAAATATAGCCCCAATAAGTATATCACGTGCTGTGTTAAGTGACGTGCAAGAGAAGGACAAGGAGCACTCAGAGCCTGTGAACGGAAGACCTTGTCAGAGCTGGCCTTGCAGAACGACAGACTTGGGCCCTGAAGAGTCTGTTGCAGTCCCAGCTAGGAGACAATGCCTTGAAACACTGGGAGGTGCTCAACAGATGTAGGATCTGCTTTAAAATAGGGCTGTTTTGGGGTGCCTGGGTGGCTCAGTTGGTTGAACATTTGCCTTCGGCTCAGGTCATGATCCCAGAGTCCTGGGCTTGAGCCCCATGTCGGGCTCCCTGCTTAGTGGACAACCTGCTTCTCCTTCTGCCTGCTACTCCCCCTGCTTGTGTTCCCTCTGTCTCTCTCAATCTTGCTCTACCTCAAATAAATAAATAAAATCTTTAAAATAAAATAAAATAGGGCTATTTCAGGGTGCCTGGGTAGCTCAGTTATTAAGTGTCTGCCTTCAGCTCAGGTCATGATCCCAGGGTCCTGGGATTGAGCCCCACATCGGGCTCCCTGCTCGGCAGGAAGCCTGTTTCTCCCTCTCCCACTCCCCCTGCTTGTGTTCCCTCTCTCACAGTCTCTCTCTCTCTCTGTCAAATAAATAAATAAAATCTTTAAAAAATCATAATAAAATAGGGCTGTTTCTTCCCCCAAAGTACATGGATCTAGAGTATTTATACTAAGGAGTATAATTAGGTAGTATCTCTCACATTGACATAAAATGACCTATCCTCAATTGTCTTACTTCCTTTCTGAAAGTCTAGATCTGCTGACTGGGGGTACCCAGAGGAGAGATATTTCTACCAGAGAACACAACAATGGTTCCCCTGACTTAGGAGCTGGGACTGCTATCAGGCTATTTCAAACACCTCATGTCACTGGAAAAAACAGGTTTAAGAAAAAAGATCATAGGTTTGGCAATGTCTCAGACTTGATTTTCCAAAAGCAGACACTGAGATGGCATTTGGTGTATAGGATTTTCTATGAAGGAGCAACATCTGCAGAAGGGAGTGGGCAAAGGCAAAATTAGGCAGAGAGAGAAGCAAAACTGTGGAACTTCAGTACAGGACCAACAAACACGAGTCAGCCCTATAGGAGCTCCAGAGCATCAATGACTCACCAGACTTGTCCCATGTTAGACTAAAATGTCCCTACCTGATGAACCCTGCCTTAATCATTCGTTGAGTGTAGGCCACCCACAGAAGGACAACCCTGAAGGAGCTGACAGCTGGAGACCATCTGCTCACAGCCCCAACAACCAGTTCAGGCAACAAGCTCTTCTTTGAAGGGGGATCTGGGAAATATATCTCCATGTCTACCATGTAGAATGGTTGGTCTGAGAGTCAAGGGAAGAAGGTTCACTGACACATAAATGGGATGTGGTAGGTATCCTCTAAGATGATCCCCAATGATCTCTGCCTCCTGGTAGTCATGCCCTGGGGATCTTGAAAGAATGACCCTCCCCCACTCGTCATGTCTTCAGATGAGACCACAGTTGCTGTTGCCCAACAGCCTGAACGTAACCTCATGAGAGACACTGAGACAGAGGTGCCCAGCTAAGCCACACCTAGATTCTAGCCCACACACACTGAGGTAAAGAGTGTCTGTTGTTAAAACCACTGAGTTTGGGGGTAATTTGTTAGTCAGCCATAGATGTCTAATATAGGGGGCAGGGAGGATTTTGACTGAAACTCAAGCAATAGATACCCTGGGGCATCTTCTAGGTCAACCTGCCAAGTTTGGCATCCTTAACAAATGGGCTGACCAACAGAGGAATAAGACAGCTCAGAAACAAAGGTCAGATTCATTCCACCAAGTCAAGAACACAGGCAGTCGACATGCTGACTGAAGAGCAAAGGAAGACAGAATAGATGGTCATGGAGGGTGGTCACATGGCCTTGTGAACTTAGCAGAAACAAGGTCTAAAGCCACTATACCTGTATTTCCTTCTTGCTGTGTCATGTATCTTTTTTATCTAATTTCATTTTTCTTTCTCTTTCTTTTCTTTTTCCTCTCACTTATCATTGGATACCCAGATAGGGTCATGACAGAACTAAAGAGGATGACACATCACTCAGTGATGCTGGACTTGGAGCTGGCTGCAGAAGACAGTGGACTGTCCACTCTTGGAAAGAAGATGTGTCTGGACAGCTTACAGCTGCACTAGGTCAGGCAAGAGCAGCTTGGGGAAGTGCTAGGATGAGGGAAAGTGTGTATACAGGTACTGGGCTGTAGAGATACTTGTCTCTTTTTCCAGGATGGCAGTACCCTTCTTAATAATGAAAAATCTCAAAATCAGTGGTAGATAGGACCACAACCCCAAGTCAGAAGACAAAAAGGATCAGACATTTCTTCTTTCAAGCTCCCTCAAATACTACTCAGGCACAAGCAATCATATGTCACCATCTGCATGACCAAGACAATAATGCACTACCTCAGAGATACCAGAGTCTTCAAGGGAATTCAAAGGAATTCTTGAAGGGAGTCTTCTCTGATGTCCTCCTTTCCTTGGTCCTGCCCCATTTTCCAAGCCTTCACACTGAGTCTGAGAACAAGTGGTTACCTTCTCAATAAATTTCTTATATGCTTAAACTATGCAGATGCGGGCTTGTTGTTTCTATCAAGAACCCTAACTGATACACCCATGGACAGATCTCCTTCCTATTAGGATTGATCCAGTTTTCCCTGCAGTGTGTTAAATGGAACACTAGTCCAGAAGTATGCTCAAAATGGGTTCAGAGGTTAAATAAGTTTGGTCAACAGTCCATGCTGTATGCCTTTCTTGAAAAGTCATGGTAGCTGCGAGCATATTAAAGGTTCTGAGAAGTCCTGTGTTAAGAAAATCTGTTTAACATTGTTTATAACAGGGTTTCCATTGTCATTTTTCTTTTACACTTAATTGACACTTCTCACTCTGAGAAACACTGTCCTGAAGCCAAAAAAGGGAAGATTCAGAGAGAGACTGCAGTTCCCTCCAATTTCTGAGTTCCAGTTTGTTTGCTCTATGAGGTCTTGCCACTTCCCCAGCTGAATCACACAAAGAGTCATCACCCCCTTCCAAAGAGGCTACCCATAGAATATCAGCCCTAACCTGTTGAATATTATGTACCTTCCCCCTTAATTTCATATACTTTTCTTTGACATTAATTATTTTCTTCTCAGGTCTGTTAAAGGCCTCTCTATGTGGCTTTATTAACCTTAGAATTACTAATAATTGCTTTACCAAATCTGAAAATACAGCAGATCCCCCTTGTTAACCATTTTTGAAATAAAATTTTCTTAGTCATTCTTGTTCTTTCGAATTACCTTTTGGTGAGTTACAAAAACAAAGTCCAATGCAATTTTATGCAAAGGTTAATTTTAGTAAATTTAGTAATTTTAGTAAAGCTGTAAAATAATTTAGGAAGACCTGACATCCTTAAAATAGTCTTCACATCTAGAGCCATATGGTATCTGCTTCTGTTATATCTGTCAGTCTCCATTTTTGAGTTTCCTTCAGGCAGGTCCCAGCCTTTTTCTTTTCAAGGGAAGAAGACAAGGCTATTATTATTTGTAGATGAAATGATGTTTTCCCTAAGAATCTGAAAGAACCATCTGGAATAGTAATTTGAATTGATAAGAGAGTTCAGTAATCATACAGACAAAACAATCCACATGAATAACTTTCCTGGGTACACAAAACAACCCATTAAAACTACAACTATATAGGGACGCCTGGGTGGCTCAGTTGGTTGGACGACTGCCTTCGGCTCAGGTCATGATCCTGGAGTCCTGGGATCGAATCCCGCATCGGGCTCCCAGCTCCGCGGGGAGTCTGCTTCTCTCTCTGACCTTCTCCTCGCTCATGCTCTCTCTCACTGTCTCTCTCTCAAATAAATAAATAAAATCTTTTAAAAAAAAAAACTACGACTATATAGAGATATAGGGGGGATCCCAGATATATTTAGGAGCAGAATTAACAGGACCTGGTAATGGGTTTGGTGTCATTTGTGGGCAGGCCCCCTTCTGCCCCACGATCACTCTCCAGAAAGAACCATATTGGATTATACAATCTCATTTCAATTTTAGAGTCCAAATTTTATGTCTAAAGGACACTTTTCAAAATTTTTGGCCTTCCTAGCTTCAGCCCTGCTGGTGAGGTCTTTGCTACATTTCCTCATCTTGTTCTTTTCATTCCAGTCAGGCGGAAGTGGTTTGGTTAGCTGGTCAGCTCCCACCCCAACATTTTTCTCAGGAATCTGCCTGTAAGCCTCTCTGTGACTATTTCTCTCTCGCTCTTGCCTGATTGTCTGATGAAGCAGGAGGGGATGATCTGTTAGAGTTGCACTGGGAAACTGAAAAGAAGAGTGCACATTTAGAATAGCAGTAGAGGAGAATGGAAGAGGAAGCTCCCTGGGGATGAGGAAATGGACAGACAGCCCTGAGAGGACATATTCATACAGTGGCCTTGTACATTTCAAAGGCTCTCAGATCCTTTGAAAAAGGAATCTACCATGCATGGAGGTTGGCAAGGGAAATGACAACGTTCCTTTGCTGGACTAATTCAAAACCTCGCAAGTTATACCTTCAGGAAAAAATATATCAATGTAAATATTGTTATCAGGACACTGACTTGTTGAGTGACAAGCAATCGGAATTATAGGCTTTCAAGAATTAAAGGTTACATTCACAGCACTTAACAACCTCTGAACTCCAGACATCCTAAAAGATTCCTTTGTTATATGAAAACAGAACAGGATTATACCTGTTCAAGTCTTCTCACTGGCAAGGAGAGTAAAATTGGTGTTCTTTGTATATTTTCACAATACACCTATTCATCAGAACTCACTTTAAATAGGTCTGTTTCGGGGCACCTGGGTGGCTCAGTGGGTTAAAGCCTCTGCCTTCGGCTCAGGTCATGATCCCAGGGTCCTGGGATCGAGTCCTATCCTGGGATTGAGCCCCGTCCTGGGATTGAGCCCCACATCGGGCTCTCTGCTTGCAGGGAGCCTGCTTCCCTTCCTCTCTCTCTTCCTGCCTGTTTGTCAAATAAATAAATAAAAATCTCTAATAAATAAATAAATAAATAAGTCTGTTTCCCTATAGTTACGTGGGAGGGAATGCTTTCTGCTATAGTTTCTAAGATCTTTTCACCAGCGAGCACGCTTAAGGTTAAACCTACTCTCAAGATTAAGTCCTTTAGTCCAGGAGGAAAGTCCTGGGAAACTTTAATATGGGGGGTGGGGGGAGGTAGAAGAAAATTTTAAACAAATGAAATATGCAGTAGTATGCTCAAAGACGTTTAACAACTGGCTCTCTAGATCTAGAGGAGAAGCCCCGATTTGTAATATTTGTCAATTGTCATTGTGTAAATATTTCCACCACGGCCATTAAGTAACCAACACGATGTCACTAAAAGCAGAGTTGAGAAAAGATGCATATGATAGGCTCTTCAAGGCCTGTAAGGGCTAATTCTAGCACACCACTAAGAGATAAGTAATGTTTTCCTCCTGTGCCCCAATCTATCCAGTTATGTGGTTTTTCTCCAACCTTGCACTCCAGGAAGGAGAGGAGGAGATGCAGCTGTAGGTTGGCGACAAAAGGACAGGCGTACTGTTAAATGCTATCAGGGAGACCTAAAGAGGGGAAAAGATTCAAAGACCCAGCATAAAATAGAAGGACTGAGCGCCCAGCCCTCTTAGGGGTCCTCCATTCTGAGCATTTATTTGTCCATTTCCACCAAAAATGTGCTATTGTTTGCTTTAAGTTCTGTCTGTAAATTCCAGAAGTAACTGTTCCTCTTCCCTGGCCACAGGAGGCCTGGCTGTCCCCCACGACCACAACTCCCTGATGAGGGCACAGCTCCCTTTCCTGGCTGTGGCTTCCAATTACCTTCTTGGGAGTGTGTGACTTGACAAGGGAATCCCCTGGTTTCTGGGTACTTTCCCTGAAGTGAGAACCATGCCCAGTGTTTAGCCACTGCAGAAATGGGGTGGGGGTGGATAGCTATCTGTCTACAAAGAACAAAAACTCTTCCCATGGGTATAGTAGCTCCAGGTACCTTGGGACATTTCCCAGGTATGGGAAGAAATGAGATGCATAATGGGATTAGGCAGTTCCTTGCTTCAAAGGATGCTCATTACCCTGGAAAGAAAATTAAATACCTGTCATCTTCAACAAAACACTTCAGGATCTGGCATCTGTCTACCTCCATGTTCCTATCTCTCACCACTCCTTCTCACTGACTTTCTTCACATTTGGAAATATTCCAAGCTTGTTTCTTCCCCAGGTCCCTTGCACTTGCAAATGTATGTATGTATATATATGTATGTACATATACAAACTTTCTCTTGCTGAATCATTTGAAAGTGAATTGCAGCATGGCGGCATTATTTGATATTTCTGCATTTATTCTAAAAACAAGGGCATTCTCCTCCATAATCATAATACCATTACCACACTCAAGGAATTTAATGTGGCTGCAATATCTAAACTATATATAAATGTCTAAAAAATAAGTCCCTTACACCTGGGGGTGGGGAGAAGGTCCTGACTCTAGGATCCAACTGAAGTTTGTGCATTGCATTTGATTGTCATGGTCCTGGAGTTTCCTATAACCTGGACCAGGCTCACTGCCTCATCCTCCCACATGCGCGTACACACACACACACCTCTTTTTATCATTCATGACACTAACATTTTGGAGAGTCCAGGCCAGTTGCTTGTAGAATGTTCCCAGTTCTGGCTTTGCCTAATTGCTTCCTCTAGATTACACTCAACTTACGATTTTCTTTTTAAAACACTGTGCAGCTCGACAGCCCCTCACAGGTAGGGTGCTGAGTGGTGACTGAGCTGGGGACCCAGCAGGTGTGCACCAACTGTGGCTGAGCCTGGCCTCCAGATGTCCCCTGGGATCCACTGTCCTGATGCTGCTCAGATCTTGGGTCCTTCTAAGCTGGAACAGTAGTGAGGAATTTTTCAGCTAAGGGCCATGGAGCCAAGGGTTTGTTGTTTTCTGACAGCAATATCTGAACCCCTGGGGCAAACATGTCTTAATGGAGGACACAGAAACCAAGAAGTGGGACACCTGGCTGGCTTGGTTGGGAGAGTGCACAACTCTTGATCTTGGGATCATAGATTCGAGCCCCACATGGGCATAGAGCTTACTTTAGAAGAAGAAGAAGAAGAAGAAGAAGAAGAAGAAGAAGAAACAACAAACCAATGAGGAAGCAACTGTATCCAGAAGGCTGTGTCACAGGGACCCCTGACCAAGACTAAGAAGATGCCCCACAAAGTGGAAAGACTGTTCCCTGCCAGGACTGGCACTCAGTGTGTAACCTGGGACCACAGAACCAGACATGTCACACATCTGGGACACCAACCACACCTACCTAGTGTAGGGAGGGATGATATCTTTACTATGTGAACGCTGAGAGCAGAGGTTGGGTCCTAATCTCCCGAGATGCCCTGAGACTCTGCTAGTGGTGTCTTAAAAGCCATCCAGGAACTTGGGTTGAGCTAGTTCAAAACTAAAGTGATTGAATGAAGACTTCTACTTCTGGCCAAGAAGGAATAACAGCAGAAGAAGAAACAACATTCAAGAAACCATGATCTTTAAGACACTGGACATCATCAGGATGCCTGGGTAGCTCAGTCAGTTAAGCATCTGCCTTCAGCTCAGGTCATGATCCCGGGGTCCTGGGATCAAGCTCTGCATTGAGCTTCCTGCTCTGTGGGGAGCATGCTTCTTCCTCTCCCTGCTTGTGCACTTGCATACACTCTTTCTCTCCCTCACCGACAGATAAATAAAATCTAAAAAAAAAAAAAAAAAAAAGACACTGGACAATAGGCAATGAAAGACAGGAACCCTGAGATGTAGGAAACAAGTGAGGGGAGCCCTACAGTTGCCCCTGCTGTATCTTGAGAGCTTCCACAGTGTACAAGGAAAGAACAGGTAGAGCCCAGCATACTCCCTCAGTTGACGGGACAGAACTGAGAGTCCAAGAAGACGGAGGCCATGGGGCGCCTGGGTGGCTCAGTGGGTTAAAGCCTCTGCCTTCAACTCCGGTCATGATCCCAGAGTCCTGGGATCTTGCCCCACATCGGGCTCTATGCTCAGCAGGGAGCCTGCTTCCTCCTCTATCTCTCTCTGCCTGCCTCTCTGCCTACTGTGATCTCTGTCTGTCAAATAAATAAAATCTTTAAAAAAAAAAGAAGAAGACGGAGGCCACTACAGAGCACAGCACAGAGCTCCCAAGAGAAGAGAGCTGCACAGATGCTCAACTCCAGAGAGCTGCAGAGGTTCTCCTCAAGTGTCCGGGAGAGTACTGGCCACGCGTCTGGTCATTAAACAAAGATCTGTAGAGCTCACACTTCATTAATCAATATGTTGAATACTACATCAAGTACTAGTGATGTACTATATGTTGGATAACTGAACATAATACTAAAAAAAATCAGTAGGAAGAGTGTGGAATCCCATTCCCTACTGTCCTGCCTCTGCCTCTCCTTATCACAATTACACCATGCTTTCTCCATCAGTGGCCCATAGATGGCGCCATTACCTTTGCCTGGACACAGAATTACTCAAGGCTACCACTTAGAATATGGTTTTTACAATGTATGTGAATCTGGTCCTCCTTAAAATTTTGTAGGATGGCATGATAGTTATAATGGAATCCTGGCCTTCCAGGAATTCCAGACCTCCTTAATAAATGTAGCAAGCAATACTAGTAATCCCGTCCCTATCCCTCATTCCCAGGCCAGGACCCATGAGGCTTCTGTAAATGCATAAAGTAGGGGGATTCTTTGAACAGAGAGAGACAGGTGATGGCTTTATGGAATGGCCTTATCCCCAAACAGCAGATGCGGACAATCAGTCTTGGCCTACAGAAACCAGCCAGAGTGGAGATGGCCTCTCTCCCACCAGCTGTGATTGTTCAATACAGCAAGCCCTGATGGGCTCAGTCCCAAGAATCTAGAACATTTAGAAATGCCAGGTCCCTGTTGGGAGGAGACCCCCTGCAAACAGGAAGACAGGCAGCAGGGGGACTCCATGTTTGCCTGCTCCACCAAAGCTGTTCTTGCCAAGGGCAAGAAGACCTCCACCAAAAAAGAAAGACACCTGGACAGCAAGTGCCTCCTGATAATGATGCAAGTACCACCCACGAGGTTCTATTGTCCAAAACCGGGGAAAAAAAAGAAAAATCAAACCTGAATCTGATAAGTCCTCCAAATCAAACTGCCAGAGAACAAAGCAACATGGTTAAAGACACCAGAAGGTCCAGCAAAAGCCAGAGTCAAAAATTCGAAGGATTTATTGTCTAGTTTTTACATGTGTGTGCATGCACACACAAAGTTGAACAGTTACAGATTTTAAAAGCCTAAAAGAGGGGCATCTGGGTGGCTCAGTCATTAAGCATCTGCCCTCAGCTCAGGTCGTGATCCCAGGATCCTGGGATGGAGCGCCTCACCTTGGGCTCCCTGCTCAGCGGGAAGCCTGCTTCTCCCTCTCCCTCCGTCCCTGCTTGTTTTCCCCTCTCTCACTGTCTCTCTCTCTCTGTCAAATAAATAAATAAATGCCCAAAAGAGTGTATCAGACGGACACAATGTATATGGGTTTTTCTTTTTTGGGGGGATACTGACTGAAATAAGCTACTTGTAAAAAGACACATGAGATAATATAGAAAATATAGACAATGACTAGGTATTTGGCAATGTAAGAATTAGTACTAATTTATAGCTATCATTATTGCATTATTGTGGTTATTCTAAAGAGTTCTTACTTCCTTTTTTTGAGATTTCTTACTTCTTAGACATCCTGGAGTTTTTGTAGCAAAATGATATAATATGTGGGATTCACTTTAAGACAATTTGAGGGAGAACAATAGGGGTGGAGATCAAATAAGATCAGTCAGTTGTTGAAGCTGGGTAATTGGTATATGGCAGTCATTATACCAGTCTCTCTGCTTATGTATTTGCGTAATACATAATAAAATACATAATAAATAATAAATACATAATAAAAGGCTAAAGAGAGAGAGAATTTCTTAGCAAAGCGCCCCAGGCAGCCACAGTCAACCAATCAGAGTCGAGATGATAGAGCAGCCTTCTCTGCTCAGCTCTGGGCTGGGGCATGGTAATCCTGGCAAAGAGGCTGCAAACCAGGAAAGAACCCAGCTGTCTTAAAGGTGAGTCTGTTCAGATAGGGTCAGAAGTCTGATCCTTAGAACCTGGCTATTTTTACAGAATGCTTGCTTACTTGCTTTCCTTCTTTGTGCGTGTGTGTGTGTGTGTGTCTGTGTCTTTTTGTTGTTACTACTTTTCTCCCTCAACCTTTGGTAAAATTCTTTTATGAAAATTCCAACTTCCTTCAGAGGTAATCAGAAGGACCAGGGGAAGTTGGGTTCAATCACTAAATGCTGAGACCTGCACTCTCATACCCAGCCCTCTTCTCCCACTGGTTCCCAACCTGCTAGCAACTTCGCCTTTCCCTCCTAGCAGGGAACTGTGAGAAACTTCTCTGGGGCATCTGACCACTCCAGGAGACATATTTTCAAGGCAATGAAATAGATAGAGGCCTAAGAGGAGCTGGAGACTTCCAACTGACCATCCCCATAAGGACCAGATTTATAGAGCATATAACAGGGTTTGAAGTCAAACATTTGTTTGCCTATGTGCAGTTTGGAGCAAGCTGCATTTCCATGTTATCATGTTTTTATATTTTTAAGGAGTCTGGGCTATGTGTGTTTGCCTCCTCTCCCAGATTCCATGAGGAGTGGGGGGCGGGGGGCAGCCCAACCTGGAGCAGGAGGGGATATGAGGCATGATTGTAGCTCTTGGCATCTAGAACAGAAGGGCCAGTTTTGACCTGGAGGCCACATAATATATTTTAAAAACTGGGCTTTCAAGGTTATTCATACAGCATGAGACTCACAAACAACATCCCTTAGCCTCTCAATAAGTACCCGATTTGATGTAACTTTGCCTTATTCTCATTCATTGCCTACTGTTACTTTCATCTAAGTGTAGCTTCCTTTTCTCTTCTGTTTCTACTAGGTTTCTATAATAATAACGAAATTTTCTTTCCTTGTCGAAACCAAAACACAGCTGTTGTGAATCTTTTGTTCAGAATACCTCTTCTGCATATTTAATTTTCTCTCTTTCTATGACTTCTGTTATCTGGACTCTGGCATTTGTACTTCTACTGCCATACCTCTTAACTTCAATTCAAAATTTCCTAATTATTTATTCTTCACTGCTTCCTTAAGACATCTGATCTTGCAATATTAATTGTGCCCATTCTATTATTTATCCCATCTGTTGTGTTATTTCAACTATTGTATTGCTCACTTTTAATATTTCCTCTCATTTCTTTTTATGATTCCTTATTCTTATATTATTAATATCTTCCCTGCTTCCTTAAGTGTATTTATTGAGGTTATTTTAAATTATTGGTCCATCTGTTCTAATACTTCAAAAGATACATGTTATCTCCTTTGTTACTTTCTTTTTTTTTTTTTTTATAAATTTTTTTTTTAAAGATTTTATTTATTTATTTGACAGAGAGAAATCACAAGTAGGCAGAGAAGCAGGCAGAGAGAGAGGAGGAAGCAGGCTCCCTGCCAAGCAGAAAGCCCGATGTGGGGCTCGAACCCAGGACCTGGGATCATGACCTGAGCCGAAGGCAGCGGCCCAACCCACTGAGCCACCCAGGCGCCCCACCTTTGTTACTTTCTTTTGAGAAACTTGTTTTCCTCAGGTGTCTAGCTTTTTTGGCTTGTGAGGTCATATTCCCCACAAAATTCCAACCACTCTGTCTGATAGTGAGTTCAGGGAAAGAACCGAAGTTCAAACTCTGGTCCTTGTCAGCTGTGTGAGCATAAATGGAAGGGAGAAGATGAGCCTAAGATGAGCACCAGAACCACAGGTAATCACACCTGTGTGCTCTTACCCCACTTTTCTACTTCGGATCCCACGGAATGGGTGGTCTCTTGGGTTGTGACCCCCTAGCCCTGGGAGTGTAGAAGAGGAAAAGTAGAGAATAAATGCAGGAAGCCAGTCAGTTCCCAGTGACTTTCCCAGTTACCCCAACAAGACCTGTTCTCTGTCCAAATAGTACCCCAACGACACCTAACCAAGCTCGATGGGTCATTTTCACAGAGTGAGGGAGGACATGATGTTTTCCCAAAAGCAATAGAGTAGGGACAGGCCAAATCAAAATTAAAATAATATTCTGCCCCAAATTAAACAGACACTTTCGTCTCTTTGCAGCTTTTTAAGTTAATAAATATCTCAAATACACACAGACACACAGACACACACAGTGTCTTATCATCAGATTCCAGGGTCCTCTCCCAGCCTGTGACCCTAATGTCTAGGTGGCTACAACACTGTCCATGTTGAAATCCTCCCCATTTTCACAACCCACCAAAAAATGCCACTTCCTTCATTAAGCCTTCTCTGAACACCACGGCAAGAAGATCCTCTCCTCTCTGAACTCAGCCCACATTGGCAACAACCTTTATAGGTCCTGATCGCTTTCTACCACACAATTTCATTATTTGTATATCTATCACATCTCCTCTGCTCATTCATTTGGCCTCGAGGAATGCTACTTTGCTGAAACAGGCCCATGATTCAAAACACCACAAATTCCCAGTGGCATCCTCCAGGCTCACTTTAGATGATTCTCATGCACCGAAGCCACATATTTGCCCTTCTGAATGGCCCCCAGCCACTGTCCTGAACACGGGTCCACCACATCCAGGGCAGTGACCTGAAGAGCACCAGGATCTCACATGCTGACAGGTCAATGAATTAATGGCCATAGACCATTTCCTTCAACTTTACATACACGACAAAACGAAGCCACAGAAACCAACAGTCCAAAGTGACCAGATTTAGAGATGACAGCAACAGCCTCTGACTCTCTTCTGTGATTGTTTTCCTGGAGAACAGTACTCAGTCAGGGAAGGCCTTCTCACAGGACAGAAGAGCAGGCTAGAAAAAGCTTGTCCTCCTGATCTTTCGGAGGACCCAACTCCCCCCAACATTTTCGGTATTTTTGTTGTCATATTTTACCTGTTCAGCTAAAGACAGCGGTTGTCCTCTTGTTAAGTTGGCAAACACAGTTAAGAACTGTTGCCCCATGGTCTTGAAGGATCTAATCTCCAGCCACCTGCCCAAGATGTGTGACAGGAAGCTCAGGAAAGAGCCAGGTGAGGCCTGGAACAAAGCAGACACAAATGCACATATCAGAACTGCCCCCACCCATCTGTCTTCGTAGGGCCCTTCTGCACAAGAAAGTTCCACCTGGTGGGCTCTTACAGAGTCTACCGTGCTTGTTCAGGTGTAATCTTACGGTGACCCCTGACCCTCCTGGTACCAGGCTTGTTCTTTATACTCATAGTTATTCTCATATCATCAGTCTGTACTATTTGCTCCTGTATCTGTTTCCTCTACCAGACACTGAAAATGACGACACTGAAGGGAGGAGGATGGTGATGTCAGGCCACAGGGCGGCCTGGGGTGGGGGTGGTCATTGTTCACTACCACAAGGTGGGTGTTTTCATCATCCCGGTACCCTCAGAACTCAGGAAGGGCTTCAGAAACCAATACAGGATGCCCTTTGGCCCCGCGGCCACAGCTCTCTGGGCTCGGGGTGGTAAGGTCCCGCCCCCTTGCCACCCCCTGCGGAGGGACCCGGGTTTAGGGAGAGCGGACTCCAGCACCTAGCGCAGACAGGTAAACCAGAGAAATGAGACCCGCTCCTGGCTTCTGTTCCAGGTGTTCCCGCCGACTTCACTGGGTTCTGCATCCGGCTCGCGGAGGCTGGTAGAACCAGGAGCGCCGGCGCCCTCGCCCAGCGCGCATGCGCAGGGTCGTCGGCGCGTGGCCAAACCCCCTTGTCTCTTGAGCTCGCAACCAGCAGGGGGCGACACGAGGACGCCTCCCCGCTTGTGGCCGGGAGCTAAAAACGTCGTGGCTGGAGGGTGGGCTGGCACCTCACTGGAGCGGCGAGGAAGAGAAGAGAAGCGCCCAGTTTCTCCAGGTAAAATTAGCGGAAGGATAGGACGTGGCAATAGAGAGCATGCTGGCGCGACCCCCCGCCGTCCCCGCCACCCCGGACCGAGCGCTTGCATGCTCCCCCCCCACCGTCAGCGTGGTGTGGCAAGGGGTTGAGAGGTGCAGTGGCTGAGGAAACAGGCTTTGGCCTGAGACTGAAAGACTTTCAGCCTCACCGTTTACTCTGATTTTAGGCACTTTATCTGGCCTGAGCCCTGGTTTTCCTACCTATTAAATGGGGGTAGTAGACCCCACTTCACTGGGTCATTATGGAGCTCGCAAGCACACAAGTAAGTGCATAATAAATGTTAACCCTTATCAGCGCTTTTTTTCGTACAACATTGTTGCTTGTCTGTGCATATCTGTCCTCCCCCAGGAACCCCCACTCCGACCCACCACAGGCACTGACTCGGAGAGCTCCCCTGGGTACATAGTGTGGGTCAGTCAACTTGGTATTACCATGCACAGCACCAGCCCTGGTAAAAAAAATAACTGCTCAGGGAGCCAGGGAGAAGCCAAGGTGCTGAGTTGGGATGAGATCCCAAAGGGTCCACACGGGGTCCCATAGAGCCCCTGCTCAGACCTCAGTCCAAATAATTTGCTCAGATCCACAGACTCCAGCCCCATGGAACCCAAGGGCTTTGCTCTGTCCCAGCCTAACCTCTCTGCTGTGTGGAAGGATGGGCTGCTCCCTCCCTGAACCCCCCTGGTCCACCTAGCCCTCAGTGGGTGTTTAGTCCTCCCCAGAGTGCTTTGTCTGGGTCTCCACCCACCTCTGTGTCTCTGACTCTGCCCAACTCTTATCTGTGCTTGTGTCTATCACTGAGGCTATAGATTGGAAAAGAAGAGGAGGGAACACCACCTCTTTCTAGCTCCTGCTTGAAGTTGGTATATATGATTAGCCCTACTCAACTCTCTCCCCAAAACACAGCTGGAATCTCAGCCCTTACCTCAACCTGCAGCCTGTGAAAATTCTACTCTTCTGTTCACTGCACAGCCCCACTCAGGCTCAGCCCAAAGGGATCTCCCTAGAGGGGCTGCAGAGCCCTGAGGGACTGCTGGCAAGGAAAACATGTCCTATTCAGGAAGAGATAGCTGGTGAGAGAAAGGTCCCGGGGACCCTCCACTGGACAGTTTCCTTAGTGAGCCTGAGGCCAGGGAGCCCTGGGCACTGTCTTCTCCCTTATGGCTCAAAGGCTGGTACACCTCTAACCCACGCAGCACCCTTGTGAAAATTAGCTCAGGCTGGTTTTCAGTCCCTGTTTGCCTTCTAGGCCAGGTGACCTTGTATAATGCCCAACCTGCTCAAATTGTACATGGCAGAAAACTGCATCCTGCTAGTCACCAGATGTCTGCTTGTCTACCTCTACACTCCAGGACAGTGATGGGGAAAGTGACTATTCCTACAAGAACATAACATTTCTGAGGAACTTGGGTGGCTCAGTGCGTTAAAGCCTCTGCCTTCAGCTCAGGTCATGATCCCAGGGTCCTGGGATAGGGCTCTTTACTCAGCAGGGAGCCTGCTTCCCTACCTCTCTCTCTGCCTGCCTCTCTGCCTACTTGTGATCTCTGTCTGTCAAATAAATAAATAAAATCTTAAAAAAGAAGAAGAAGAAGAACATAACACTTCTTACTCCCATCAGGGGACCCACAGCTCCCTGTGCCTCCCTCCAAAGCCTCTGCCTCTGAAACTGATGGAATCTACAGGGTAGCTTCTGGAAGCTTGTGGCCTGTTCCCCCACTGTTTGTCATGTCTTGGCAAGGATGGTTGACTACTCCTCTGTGCTCAGCTCTGTTCCCAGGCACAGTCCTCACTGCCTAACTAGACCTGCAATGCTTTTTTATATTTCTAAAACCAGGAAACCCTCTCAGTGATGCCTTCTTTCTTCCCAAACTCTTGTCTCTGAGTCCCTGGTCTTCACGACTTTTGATTTGGCAATGGTTTCTTAGATATAATACCAAAAATATAAGCAACCAAAGACATAGATAACTGGACTTCATCAGAAGTAAATATCTTTGTACTTCAAAGAACACTATCAGGAAAGTAACAAGACAACCCACAAATAGGAGATTTATTTGCAAATCATATCTCCGATAAGGGACTTGTACCTAGAATATACAAACAATCCTTCCAACTCAATATATAATGACAAGTAACCCAATTAAAAATGGGCAAAGGATCCGAGTAGACATTTCTCAAAAGATATACAGATGGCCAACAGACACATAAAGACAGTCAACATCATTAATCATCAGAGAAATGCAAATCAAAACCATAATAAGATACCACATCACACCTACTAGGATGGCTGTAATCAAAAAGACAGGTAATAACAAGTAACAACAAAAATGTAGGGGAAACTGGAACCCTCACATATTGCTGGTAGGAACATAAAATGATGCAGCCATTTTGGAAAACAGTGTGGCAGTTTCTCAGATAGTTAAACACAGAGTTAACTCTTCAACCCAGCAATTCCACTCCTAGGTATTTAGCCAAGAGAAAGGAAAACATATGATCACACAGGAACTTTTACTAGAACATTCACTACAGCATTATTAATAATAGTAAAACAGTGGAAACAACCCAAATGTCCATCGACGGATGAGTGGATAAAATGTGGTACACCCATATAGTGGAGCATTCTTTGGCATTAGTAAGGAATAAAGGACGGCTACACGCTACAAGGTGGATGAATCTTGAAAACATGCTAAGAAATGCGAAAAGCTGGTCACAAAAGACCACATGTTATGCAATTCCACTTGTATGAAATGTCCAGGAGAGGTAGGTAAAGCTACAGACACAGAAAGTAGATTAATAATTGCCCAGGGCTTGGGGCGCCTTGGTGGCTCAGGCTCTGCCTGAGCTCTGCCTTTGGCTCAGTTCATGATCTCAGGGTCCTGGGAATGAGCCCCTCATCAGGCTCTCTGCTCAGCAGGGAGCCTGCTTCCCCCTCTTTCTGCCTGCCTCTCTGCCTACTTGTGATCTCTGTCTGCCAAATAAATAAATAAATAAGTTTTTTTTTTAATTTAAAAAATAATTATAATTGTCCAGGGCCTGGAGGCAAAGGAGGATTGAGTAGAATAGCTAAAGGCTTCTCACTGGAGTGATGAAAATGTTCTAAATTTGATTGTGGGCATGGTTGCACAACTCTGTGAGCATACTAAAAACTGTTAAATTATATACTTTATGAGACTGACGCGCTACCTACTGCACTAACGAGGAACCTAAATTATATACTTTAAATAGGTGAACTGTATGGTATGTGAATTATATCTCAATAAAACTGTCACCAAAAAACAAACAAACAAACAAACCCAGAAGCCAGCTGAAGGGAATCCCATTGACTACTTTTGGGATAATTTGCAAATTAAGTAAATAATGATAGTAACATGTTATAACCCATTGAATAAAATATGAGTTCATTGTACTTATTGTTATAAACAATGCTTAGAAAATTTGATGAGTAATAGGATAGATATTTCTGTAGTCTCCGAGTTCCTCTCTGAAAAATATTTATTAATTACAAAGGAAAAAAATACTAACTTTAGAGAGAGAAACTTGGCAGACACAACCTCACTGAAATGATCAAAATTAACATCACCCGTAACCGGATAAATAAAAATCATGTCCCCTGTGATAGGATAGAGTAAAAGAATTCAGCACCAGTTCAGTGGTATTCCCACCAAAGATGCGTAATCTAAATTGCATCACAAGAAAATATCAGACAAACCCATACTGACAGAACTTACATATAATAACTGGCCATGGAAGTCAAGGAAAGACTGGAACTGTTACAGATTGAAGATGAATAAGGAGACAATGACGATCGAATATAGCATGTGTTCTTGGCTGGATCTTTTTGCTATAGAGAGATTGTCAGGACAACTGGCAAACCTTAATGAGGTCTAACTCGTCCATGGCAATAATGTCGATTTTATTATTTTGATGATTCCATTACAATTATGAGGGACATGCAAAATAAAGCTTATACCAGCAATTGATGCTCAGATGGGGCCAGGGCAGGGTGAATTCTTTATACCTGACAACTTTTCCTAAGTTTCAGATTGCTTAAAATAAAACAAGAAACCATAATACATTTCTTCAAAAAATATCTGTTACAAAAAGGCAAAGAAAAGTTGATGAACTGTTTCCAGCTAATGGAGACTAATAAGAACTCGAAAACTAAATGCAATGAGTGATACTGGATTAGATCCTGGATCAGAAAAAAAATAATAAAGGACATTATTGGCACAAGTGGCAAATTTTGAATAAAATCTGAAGATTATATTATAGTATGTTAAATGTCCTGATTTTGATCATTGCCCTATGGCCACGCAGGTGAAGGACTTCCTTCTTTGGAAATATAAGGAGACATGGGGTTTGCCACTTACTCTCCAATGTGTCAATAACAATAATTTTCTAAATATATAGGGATAGAGAACAATAAAGCAAATGCAGCTAAGAAATGGGTTTACAGCAGTTGTCTGTACTACTCTTGTAACTTTTCCATAAATTTAAAATTATTTAAAACTGAAGTTTTTCAGAATAATATTTAAAAAACAAAATGAAATATAAAAGCCAACGCACATGAATAAAAAGCACACACACAAAAAACAATGCATATTTTGTGAGAAAGTATAACAACAAAACATACATTCCAAACTCAACTCAATGGTTCCTTAATTGAATGGGGGAGTGGGGTGGGGAGGAAAGTGGGAGCTTGGGGCTAAAGAGAACAAATAAAACAATTTTTTAAAGACTGGAGTGGGGGTATTTAGAGGAACAAAAGTCAAATTTCTGACTTCAAACTCCTGAAGAATAAGGTGGGATAAGAGTGGAGGCAAACATGAAGAGGAGAAACATCATACAAACACAGGCTGTTTTGTGTTTTATCTTTATGTTTTGGCATTGTTTGAATTGTTTCATGATATAAAATATATTCATGTATTACTTAGGTAATTTTCAAAATAGAGGAAAAATGGAACATCCATATAATGTAATCTAGAGGAGCTATTGAAACTGAGATAGAGGGGCACCTGGGTGGCTCAGTGGGTTAAGCCGCTGCCTTCGGCTCAGGTCATGATCTCAGAGTCCTGGGATCAAGCCCCATATCGGGTTTTCGGCTCAGCAGGGAGCCTGCTTCCTCCTCTCTCTCTGCCTGCCTCTCTGCCTGCTTGTGATCTCTCTCTGTCAAATAAATAAATAAAATCTTAAAAAAAAAAAAAACTGAGATAGAGAGAGGGGTGTCCCTGTCACTCGGTTAATCATCTGCCTCCCACGGGGAAGGCATGATCCTGGGGTCTGGGTCCTGGGATAGAGCCGCATGGGGCTCCCCACTCCACAGGGAGTCAGCTTCTCCCTTTCCTTCTTCTTCTCCCCCCTCCTGCTCACTCTCTCTCTCTCTCTCTCTTTCTCTCTCTCTCTCTCGAATAAAATTTTTTTAAAAAAACTGAGAGAGAGCTACATCCACTGATATATAAGAATGTCATGGTCTATGGTTAAACTTTTTTTCCAATAGCGATTTGCCCAGTAGCAGGAATAATATAAGTGGTTGATGAAAAACATATAGTTTGCACATGCAACATTGTAACTATCAGCTATGTTACTTAAGGAGGGAGGATTAAGGAGAAAGGACTTATGTACATTTCAGCCTGGTTATTTTACAATGAGCTTGTGTTAGCATAATTTTTAACCACAAAATGCATGAATATATTCTCATTTTGGAACAAAATCAAGAAATATATGTATGGTTTTAAGATACATATCACTGTAGCTAAGATAAGAAATTGTTTCTTAAAGGACAATTGGAATTTATTTTAAAGGGAATGTAAATTCCTTTTTAACAAAACACTACTTAAAACAATAATTATGTAATTTCGTCTCTGTTCCTATAGCGAACAGTTTAACACAGTGCATACGCCCAATGAGGAGGTCGTTGGTTTCCAATTCCGTTGAATGAAAGGTGAGAGTCTTACCTTGCCAGAGTTTCCCAACCACCCTCAACACTCCCGCAAAGTATAAATCTCTTCAAAGTTTGCCCCTCCAAACCCAGAAAGCCCTCCAGCTACCCAACCTGTGCACAGGAAGGTCCCTATGTCACTCCCTTGGTTTCTACTTGACAACTCCTGCCTGAGGCTGTTGGGACATCACCTCCACTGGAAAGTCTTACCTTTCTTCAGACAGGAGAAGGAATCTCCAGTCCTTCTCTCCTCCAGCCTCACCATTCCACCCCACCATCCCCACACCATCCCCATCTTCACCACCTTTCCGTTGTCGCATCTTCCCTCCACCTAGAGGGTTCATCACTTCTCGCACTGACTCTCGATTTGGGGACCTGTCTCAGCAGAGGCATAGGGTGTGGGGGAAATGCTTTAAGGCAGTTTGGCACTGTATTAACAAGAGCAATGCAAAGGTCCCTATCCTGTGGACTTAGTAAGGATCCTAATGAAATACTCCTCCCCAAAGGAACAAACTACCTATTTGAAGATTTTGGTTTGAGCATCATTTTAATGCTGAAAAACTGGACATGCAGAACATTTAACAACTAAATGGTTAAAAGTAAATTACCAGGAACAGCATATCTCTTCACCATCGAAAAGTACGGACGAGGACAATAGCACATGTCAAATATTTAGTTGAGACCTCAATTAGAAAATGCAGAATAGGGACGCCTGGGTGGCTCAGTTGGTTAAGCAGCTGCCTTCGGCTCAGGTCATGATCCCAGCGTCCTGGGATCGAGTCCCACATCGGGCTCCTTGCTCGGCAGGGAGCCTGCTTCTACCTCTGCCTCTGCCTGCCATTCTGTCTGCCTGTGCTCACTCTCTCTCCCTCTCTCTCTGACAAATAAATAAATAAAATCTTTTAAAAAAAAAGAAAAAAAAAGAAAATGCAGAATATAAAACTGCGTGTTCACCATGATTAAAACGATGCAAATTAAGTGTGCAGTGAAAAGAAGAATGGGTTGTTTTTTGTTTTTGTTTTTGTTTTTTCCTTCTTTCCCAAGAAAAAAGGTGATGAATTTAGGTTTGGGCACTGGGATTTTTTCTCCCTTCTCTCAATTCTATTATTATTGTTCTAACTGTATGACTAGTGTGCAGAGGCTGGAAGGCATTAAAAGGAGTCTCAACCTTGTCTACAAGAGGACTGCATTTCTTTTTTTTTTTTTTTTTAAAGGACTGCATTTCTAATCGAGGGATTCCGGCACCTTGACCGGCCAATGGGGGCTGGGGACCGGGAACAGGATTCCCAGGGTCTTTTAGAACAAAGCCAAGACCACCTAGTGCACCTGGAAGAATTGGTACGAAAAGGACCCCTTGCCCACTAGCCAGCCACACCGCACCTGCAACTCAGGTCAGGCTGAGCGGAGCGGATTGCCGGTTGGTTGAGTGCATGTACTTCTCCAGCGATCCGTCCCTTTAGACTACTTCCCCATTAACAACCTGCCAGTTCCCACTGAGACCAGCCGGACTGCGGACCAAACCGAAGAAATCGGGAGAAACTAGGGGAAAGGCCGATCACTCTCCACCGAGACCAGGCGGCGCTTTGTCTGGATCGCAAGCAGCCTCCCGGCTTCCGGCTCCGCCCCTCCCCACTCTCCCGCCCCTCTCCCCGACTCAAGCTCTCGCTCTTGGGCTCCCGCACCCTTGCTTTCGCGGCTTCTGTCCCCCTCCCCTCGGCCTCCTCCTTCCCACTCTCTTTCCCTTTCTGCCATCACCACCCACCCAACACACACACTCACTCACTCACATCTCTCCCGCGTCAGGACCTCCAACACAGACTTCACCACCACCATCCTCCCAAGGATTTGCAATTTTTGCCCCAGGGAACGGACTCTAAAGAAGGGGTCTCTGCAGAAAATCAGTAGGACTTAAACCGAGGGAGCGGGCTTTCGTGGAGATCAGGACGCCGGCCGGAGCATCTCGGCCCCATCACTCCAGACAGCGCCGGCGGCGCCCTTGGGGAGGGGAAGGCGAAAGGCCGAGGCAGGTCTCTGGAGAAGGAATGACCGAGTGGGAGCATACTAGAGAGGGCGACCAGGGTGGGGCCGTCTCCACTTGGTGACGTTGAGCGCTATCCGTCGTCTATCCGAGCGTTTATTGCGGTTTGGGGCCAGGATTTCCGAGTGGAGAGCCCACGTCGCGTCTCCCGATATCCCCAAGTTTGTTCTCTATGAGTGTCAGGGGGAGGTGGGAGAGAACAGCTCAAGGAATATATCAGTACATTCTTACTCTCCTAAAAACAAACAAACAAACAAACAAACAAACAAAGTCAAGTGAGGGGCTCCAAAATGACACACATTCCCCCAAACACTCACTTTTTTCAGGAGAAGAGCTGGCTCTCTCAGCGGTCCTTCCAGCTCTCCCTCCATGCACATACAGGACACAGAAACGTGTAAAGGGTGGATCGTGGTTATTTTTACACAAATGGTGTACATTCCGCGATTGTCCCGCCGCGGAGGCCGCCGAAGCGTGCCACGGGAAGGGAGACGAGCTCTTGACAAAAAATTCCTTCGCACTGCTCGGTACTGTCTGTTGAACCATGTATGTTTGCCCAAGACGTATTTTACCTTGTCAGAAAGAAAAAAAAGAAATATTAAAAATAAAGAAAAGGAAAGGCAATTAAAATCTAGAAGAAAAATAGGCAAACCCTGTTCCTCTGACACACATGCCCACAGGCGCGCATCGGGAGTTCGGGCACATTTGCTCTTTATTCTTTGAAATTGCCTCGGACTCATCTCAGGGCTCACTTCGCAGCCCCTCATTTCGTGTGGCCGAGACCCAGAATCCGGAGGTGTTCTAGTCCCGCGGCCGCAGGAACCCGTCCTCTAGAGCCTGCCAAAGCCATCCACGCGCTCGGAACTCAGGATTCTGCGTGCAGCCTCCCGAGATCGCAATCCCCCCGCTGCTGTCCCCGCGCCCGGCCCGCGGATACCAAGGACCTTGACCTCGCCGGGACCTCGTCGCCTCGTTTAGCTCTCCCTGACCTGCTTTTGAACCCGCTAATCCTGTCCGAACTCTCGCCCCGTGGCGATCCCTCGCCGCGGCCCGGCGCGCTAATTCCCACTGACCCCGCGGCCCCGCCGCCTCTCTCCACTCCCCAGGCTTTGAAAGGGCGGCGAGGGCTTCAGCCCCCTAGGGCGGTGCGGTGCGGTGCGGTGCGGTGCGGAGGCTCGCGGGTTAGGATGCCCCACTTCGCTCCAACCCACATACACGCCCTCGGACCAAAAAAGCAGTCTCGTGCTGCAAACATTCTCTCCTTTTTTTTTTTTTTTTTTTTTTTTTGCTTTCTCTTATTTCCCCTTAGTTTAATTCTTGTTTCTTTAAGAAACCCATCAGATCCACAGAGATAAAAATTTTAGGTAACATAATGAACTGGCGAGGCTGTGGGGAAGCGGACACTTTCGCACGAGGCTGGCAAGCAACCAGGACGCAGAAAGGGTAAGCGGGAGTCGGACTATACCACCGAGCAAGTGCCTAGCGCGGGCGAAGGCGGGAAAGGGCAAGAGGGAGAACAGAGGGACAGTGTGACTTCGTTCCTGTTTTTAGGTGACGGCGGGTACGTCTGAGATGGGGCAAGAATATGGGGCTTCTGGGATGGGGCTGAGGATCTGGAGAGACCCCTGCTTGTCATTTTATAATCCTTTGTGCTGGTTAGAGGTTGTTTTTTTTTTTTTCTCAGATGAATGTTTTCTTAAAAAAAATTAAAACTGTTTAAAAGTTAATTTCGTGCACAACATACACACTTAGGAACAAAAGCCACACACGCGCACACACACCCAAGGCATGGGACTGCATGTTTGTTTGGGGGTTTTTGTTTGTATGATTGTTTTCCTTTGTTTCTTTAGCCAACTGAACGGGAGAAAATGCATTCCCCTTTTGGGATTTTCCTTTATTACAGAACCACTAAGGCTGCCCAAAAGCACCTCTTTCATGGGTTATTTTCAGAGGCTATTTTCTAGTCCCCAAAACAAACCTGTACTTAGTCACCGGCTGGTTTGTGCATCTCAGCAAACCATCAGTCAGGCCAAGTGACCCCCTCAAGACCAACCATACAGGTCCCCTGCTATGACTCCATTTTGGGTTTCACTATCTAAGGGAAGTTTAGCTGTCCCCAATAATGTAGGATCCCCGACTGTGGGGATTCAGGTCTGTTCGGTTCAAAAATGTCCTAGTACCTGACATTCTGTCCAGAAGTAGTAGTAGCTCAATAAATATTTGTTGGAGGAGGGATATTCCAAAGAGTGTGCAGTAGCTCCCAGTGAATATACATTCTTAGCAACATGGGGGGTGGGTGGGTGGGTAATAGGACACGCACCTTAAGGGACTATCTGGAGGGGGCCTTGGCTAGCCATCAGGGCGTTCCCAACATTCCAACAAGGCCCAACAGTCATCCAACATAGGCTGCCAAGCAACTCCTTGATCTTCCACTTCTGAAGCTCTTTCCCAGGGTCAGGAGATGGAGAATTCCTCCAGGCTCACCCCATGCTCATGGCCAGCTAACTCCCTTTCAGCGTGGCAGCAGATGCCAGGCCACCCAGTGGAGAGGACTCAGATGCTCAAATCTGGAACTGTGTGACCCAGAGAACAAGGAAGTTTCAGGCGGAGAGGTAAGGGAGTCCCTAGATCCAGCGTAACTGCTGAAGGGAGTACCAGGCATCATGTTTCTTCAGCTTCCCTTTCCCCAGCGTAGCCTGGAACCCACTTTGGGGGTGATGCTGATGGCAAAGGATCCCTTCTTGGGACTAAGGTTCAAGACTAGTGGGTTCCCTTGGGGCTGGGGTGGTTGGTGACCCTGAATGTGCAGTGTGGCAGCAATTACAGCAAAGACAAAAAGGAACCATGTCTACAGGGTAAGTTACTAGGGGCCAGCTCCCAGAGGCACAAAGTAGGGGAGGAACAAATAAGCAGCTGTCTTTGATGGAGCCATCAAAACAAAATACCTCTTCAAACTTATTCTAACAACATTTAAAAGATTGTTTAACTAGATTCGTTTGAATTACAACACCCCACAGATTCAAAGGGTGTGAAAGGATATAAAAGCCACCATTGCTGGCCTCTAGGCTGCTCCCCCAAAGGTAGCCCAAGGAGCCATTCCTGCTCTCTCCTGGGCCAGGTGTGGTGGGAAAGGGTGGAGGCCAGGACACTTCCTGCGGGGATCTCCCTGCCTCCAGGCTGCGGGACTCAGATCCTTCCCAGGCTCACATTGCCATTTCTTTCTCACCTGAGCCATGGGCCTGGGTCTTGGGAAGGGCTGTAGGCTGGCTGGGGTTCTCCAACAGGGAAGGGAAAAACCTAGCTTGCTGGCAGAGGAGAGTGGCACTTTAAACACTGAACACTCCTCAGTGTCCATGCCATTAGATGACTGAAAGCAAGGTTCAACCAGGTTTGCTTTTGAGAAACACGAGGTTGGATGAGAGCAGCAGATTTGCTATGTAGAGGCCTTGGTGGTGAGATGTGTTTCTCCAGCAACCCCATCCTGACTCCACCTAAGCAGCTGGGCTTGAGGGCCTGGAATCTGGGCTCCCAGCCCCAGGTCAGAGAACCTCCCTCTGTCCCTTTGGGCATGGCTAAAATCTTCATTCTTTCATCTATCCTAGAGAAAAGGAAAGGGGGATAAACTCTTGCTACCTGTGAGCTCTGGCCCTAAGTCTTAAGTGATAAAAGTTTAAATTTTCTTCCCTCCAGCATCCCACTGAGTCCTAGGTACCAGGTCAAATGCTCTACACAGATTAATTTACCCCTCATAACAGCTCCAGGAGTTTGATACTAACATTCCCATTTAATGGATGAGGACAGTGAAGCACAGAGAGGTTAAATAACGTATTAGCAACCAAGTAGTGGTAGAACCAGGATTCTAACCCAACTAGTCAAGAGTCAAGGCTCTGGATCTTTTTTTTTTTTTTTAAGATTTTACTTGACAGAGAGAGAGATCACAAGTAGGCAGAGCGGCAGGCAGAGAGAGAGGGGGAAGCAGGATCCCTGCCCAACAGAGAGCCTGATCATGACCTGAGCTGAAGGCAGAGGCTTAACCCACTGAGCCACCCAGGCACCCCAAGGCTCTGAATCTTTACTACAGAGCCTAAAATTCCTACAAGACTTCCAGTCCAGCCATCCCCTCCTTACTGGACAGGAATGGAAAGGAGCTTCTGGAAAGTGACCCATTAGTTTGGGACATACAGCCAGTGCAGGCCCCAACCCTGAGCTTCACCATGCTCCTCCCAGAAAACCTCCTACCTCTTCTGAGGTACCAGTGGAACACCTCGAGCCAGGGGTGTACCCATACTCTCCCACAGACAGGTAAGATAGAAACCATCCAAATGTCTATCAATAATTAATGGATAAACAAATATGGTAGAATCATACAATGGAATGTTATTCACCCATAAAAGGAATATAGTACTCATATATGCTATAACATGAATGACCCTTGAAACATTATGCTAAGTGGAAAAAGCCAGACACAAAGGTCAATTATTATGTGATTCCATTTGTATGGAAAAATCCAGAATAGGCAAATCCATAGAAACAAAGTGTATTGGCTGTGGTTGCTTAGGGCTTGGGGTGGGGGCAGTGGTGGGAATTTGGAGAGTTAGCTAAAGGGTACAGGGTTCCTTTTGAGGTAATGAAAATGTCTGAAAATTCACTGTGGTGACAGATGCACTGTACATCTGAATATTTACTACATATTTGAGTATGTCTGTGAAAATACTAAAAACTATTGAATTGTAAAGTGTGTGCGAATTGGATGCTATATAAGTTATATTTCAATTAAGCCATTACCAAAACAACAAAAAACAAAGCAACACAGAGTAAAGGCAGCCACATTCAACTCATCTTCTGCTCTTTGAGAGTCTAGGTCTCACACTCTGGGCGAGCAGGCTTCTTTTGGTCTCTCCGGAGAGACCACAGCTCCCCTCCAAGCTGCCAAGGCACCATGTCACTCAATCTGAAAGTCCCTACCCCAGCAGCTGACCTAGGAGCCACCAGCTTGTACCAGGGCCATCCAGTGCCTGAGTGAGTTCGGGGGGAGCCCAGTTCTCAGAGTGAAGTGAGAGACAAGGGAAGAGATTTTTGTCTTAGCAGTGCCCTGGGTTCCCACACCTGCAGTTGAAGCCACACAAAGTAGGTATGTAACCTCGGTCTATTTCCTTCTCTGCAGAAGGGAGCAACCAAGTCCCACCCTAAGGGGTGTCGTGATTCGTTCATCATAGTATTAGTGTTGCACAGTTTGGGGCACTTAGCCCTGTATCTGTTGCTAGAAGACAAATAACTTGTCAATTGATTTAGAGAATGATCCAGATCAAATCAGAGTGTTGTAGGAGTGAGTGGCTTTTGTTTGTTAAGAAAGAAGGAAACATTTTTGGAAGATACTCTCAAGTCCCAAGCTTTTTCATTGGTTTAAACTCTGCACCTGGCTGGGATGGTTTTTTCCTAAGATGAGCAAAAGTGGGTGCTTCTGCCCCAGCAAGGGGAAGGCTGATGGAAAGTGGGGGAATTGGGGAGCCAAAGAGGGAAGGCGGAGAGAGGCGAGGGAGAAAAAGAGAAAAAGAGCTACGGAGGCTGAGGGGCTGGGTGGTCAAGACCATACCGAGAAAGGAGGAAGAC
Organism: Enhydra lutris kenyoni; assembly: GCF_002288905.1. Classification (NCBI taxonomy): domain Eukaryota; kingdom Metazoa; phylum Chordata; class Mammalia; order Carnivora; family Mustelidae; genus Enhydra; species Enhydra lutris. The sequence continues at coordinate 21,390,170 of NW_019154102.1, forward strand.
TGGAGAATTAGAAGGAGAGAGGAGGTGGAAGGAAGATGAAGTAGCAAATTATCAGAGAAGGGGCAAGGAAGAAAATTCACAGAGCACTACCAGGGAAGAGGAATATGAAGCCAAGAAAGCTTTGGGGAAAATCTGTCTAGAAGAAAGCAAGAGACGATCCGCAAATCAGGAGAGCACCTCCCCACCCCCCCACCCCCACTACCACCACCAAGCCCCTATTCTAGAACCTGGGAACACCCACCCATTCCTGTGCTAGTGGCTAACTCTACTTCCTTCCCTGCCCAGCCAGCCGCCTGTTCTCTCACCCTTGGGTAGCCTCTCCTCCAGAGAATCCCGAGTCCGTGGGTTGGGGGTGCTTTTCAGATCGGGTTAGACCCCTGCTTGTTGGGTCCGGCTGTATCCTGGCCGGATCCTTCACCCTCTCTGTTCTTCCTACCCCCAAATTGCCCCCACTTTCCAGACCTCTGCTGGCTTCCCTCCTCTCCCACCCACCCAAAGTCCTGTTTCTCATTCCCCGATTACCGCATACCAACCACTCAAGACCTTTGCTTCTGGCTTTCATCCAGCAAAGCGTGCTTCCCCTACACTCAGCCCAGCGCAGGGGTTCCCAGCCAGGCTTCCCCTGAAGCCTTTTAAATATCAGAAACCCACTGGGGATCTGATTTGAAGTCACTGGACCTGAACTGAAGCCATTTGGTGGGCAGCCTAGCACCAGTGAATTTTTTTTTCTAAATTGTCCAGGTGATTTAATAGATGTCAAGTTGTGAAATCCATTGCCTCCTCCCTTAAGCCTTCCTGGCACTGGTCCAAGGCCAGAGTCAAGGCAGGAGTTGCCTGCTGATAGCCACTGGGTGGTAGGTACCTGGAGGATCTTATCAGCCCTGGCCTGCCCACAACTGTCACTCCAGTGTGGCCCTTTTTGCAAACTGGCCTAGACCCACAGCCTCCCCTGGGCAGCTCTCCCCACAGGCCTTGGGACTCACCAGATCAGGGAAGGCACCAGCGGGTTGTACTAGAACCTGGCACCAGCAGATCTTGACCACCCTAGAACGCCTACTGCCCAGGCTGGGATCCCTGCCTATGCACAAGAGGGGACAAAGCAAAGCAGGGGAGTGTTGCCTTGAGAGGCAAAGAAGTGGGACAGTAGCAGGGCCTTGCCCACCTCACCCTGCACCAGCCCACCCCAGCTCAACTAACTTGGGTTCCCTGCTTTTCCTGCAGAAGTGACCTCTATCCTCCAGCTGGGTCCCTCTAGGGCCCAGAGGGTCTGCGCCCTGCAGAATCCTCAGAGGGCAACAACGACTGACAGGCCTCAGGCATCTTGTGTTGCCTAAATTGAGTCAGTGACTGAGCCCAGTGTCTGAACCTGCAGGCAGCTAGCTAGCTAGGAGGAGCCTACACCCTGGAATTTGAGGAGCCTCGTTGCACCTGGGCACCTCTCCCACTGACCCCAGAAACAGCATGTCTCACCGAGAGAGCAGCCCTCCTTGGGTTGCAGCACTGCTACTCTTCTCAGAAAGGAACACATTTTATTGTTTGTTTGTTTGTTTGTTTGTTTTTATAAAAATAGCAATGCTCCTTGTAAAAAAAAAAAAAAAAAACCCAAAACCTCCAACAGCACCCCATCTACTTCTAAAATGTCAATCCTTCCTACCAGAGAGTGGAATGTGGGGTCCCTCTCTAATGTGCCAGTACAGAGGTCTGGCTCCCAGGCTTGTGGGTGTGGGGTACAGGCAGGGTCAGGGAAGGAAGTGATGCACAGAGTTTTTCTGCCACCTAGGACTTGCACTCCCCAGCTGATTCTTCAAGGAGTGTCCTTCCCCATTCACCAAACCCCTAGCTCACTTCAGCTGCTGCAGAATAATAGCTGGGGGCCAGAAGAATGCCATCCAGGATTCCCAAGGACCTTTGTGTGCCCCCCCCCCACCAAACCTGCAAGAAGAATGATGGACAGGAGACTGAAACAAAAAGGGGAAAGAGGCAGGGCGGAGGAACCCAGCCTCCTGAGTCTCTAGGCCTCCAGGAAAAGACTAGGGAGAAACACAGGCTGAGAGAAGGGAGCAGGGAGGTAGAGAGGCTGAGGAGGGGTGCAGGAAGGAAGCCAGCTGGGGAAGGCACCTGAAGAGGCTGCAAGCTTTGCCCAAGCTGCAGAAGGAGCAGGGCTGAGCTGGGCTCATGGGTCCAGGCCTGGAGAGGGATGTGATGGGCTTGCCAGAGCACCCTAGGGATACAGAAGAAGGAAGAATAACCAGATACAGGATGGGGTCCCGACTTCCCAGGTTCTGAGCACGGAAGGGGATGCTGAAGGCTCCTGTGAGCTGCAGGCCCACTGTGAATGGAGGACCCAAGGGCTTGGCTTTGAGATACAGGGAGCTCCTGGGGGAACCTGGACTCCAACTCCCACTCAACCATATGCACACCTTGGCTCCCCCAGAACCCAGGACAGGTGGCATATTCTGATCCTATGGGGCCTGCTGCCCAGCAGGGTGGGGGTAGGGAGACTCTTTACCCATACAGGAGGTGGTGGGGGCAGGGAACCTAAATCTCAGAAGGACAGAGGCTCACTCAATAAACTGCTGGAAGGCCTGGTGAAGGTGGATGTGGAGGGCCTGGAGGATCCCGGGAGAAAGACTGGACCAAGCCCACTCCAGGAGAAAAATCAGCAAGAATTAGAGATGGCAGTTAAGCAAGGTGAGACTAGAGGGAGGACAGCCTCCTTCCCCAACTCAGGCCATTTTGGAGAAACTCTCTGGATCCCTAGCACTAAGAAGCATCTGGAGAGTGCTGGGTTGGTGGAGTCCTTTCCTGACTGGCTGTCCCCCCACTCCTACAGCTGAGCAGAGGAACCTGGACCACCATGTGGCCAGGGAGCGCCTAGTGGCAGAGCATCATGGGACTCTAGCCCAGAAAACAGCAGCTCCTTGTAACCAGACCTCCTCATCCTGCAAAGCAGGAGCCCACTATTTCTCTGGGACTGGCAGAGGCCAGAACAGAGACTCATAGCAGGGATGGAACCTGGGCTGTGAGCTGTGGAAACTCCGTGGGACTCAGAAAGGGCCGGATCAACACCTGGGGTCTGTCAGCACTGGAGCCTAGAAGGGTCAGAGGCACAGGGAAAGCAGTTTAGGCCAAGGCTATGTCCCTGCCCCTCCCCTCTCCCCTACACACACATCCCTCCCAGGAAGGTGCCTGAATCGCTTTACAAAAAGGGAGGGGGTGTGTAGAGAGAGCATTTTCCACGTCCCTAGGATCTTGAGCAGGTTGAGATGACAGTGACCCTGCAAGTGTAGACTGGCAGTGAGAGCATAAAGCATAGGATGCACAGGCTATTGGTCCCAGTGCCACGGGGTGAGGAATCCCGGATCTCGGTCAATTCATGCCAGTTGGGCTCAACAACAGGAGCTCTGTGTGTCCTGCTCTGGCAGGAGGATGTCCCAGAACCAAATGGCATCCCAACATGTGAGCGTGCACACACGCTCAGCCAGGCCAACCCTGCACACCCCTGCCACATGGCCACACCGGGTACAAGGGCACCCAGCATTCCTTACCCAGCAAGCTCAGGAAATAGACCTGCAGGACAAGGTCTCTAGAGAGGAAAGGATGTGGGTGGAAGACCGGTGGCCCCGCGCAATCCGTCCCCTCCGTTGTTAGGCACTGGGTTGCCCAGGAGCCAGGATGGCCTGGCAGGCATATTGGCTGGGCCAGAGCCCAGGCTCAGAGCCTATATCTAGCAACGCCTCCCCCCAACACATCCACACATGCAGGGGACACACTCTTCGCCTCAGCGCACAGAAGCCCTGAGTTCTTCGCTCGCTCTGGCACAGGCAAGATCTCCCCTACCAGGACCCCACCTCTAGGCCTGGAGAGCTGAAAGAGTCTGATGTCCCCGGGACACCAAATCCTACCCCTCAAAGAGGGAACCGGAGGAAAAATAAATAAATAAAGTGCGGGAGAAAGAGGAAGAGCGGGACTTGCCCAGAGTGAATCCTGCAGAAGCAGGAAAGCCCTGCCCGAAGCTGGGGAAGGGGAGGTTGCCACAACTGCCTGGGTCCGGTCTCTTGGGTTTCTGCCTCTCCCTGAAGACCGGCCCCCCCCCCCCAGGATGCAGGCGCCCGGAAGCCCATCCGTGGACATCGGAAGAGTTTCCCAGACAGAGACCTGGAGTTATTGGCACTGGGAGATGTTACTTGTAGAATGAAAATTTACAGGGTGAAAAGAAAACCTGGCAGGGCTCAGCAAGTGCTGTTCCACTTTTCTTTGAACAGAAACTGGGGCTGCACCTGTGGGCAGGCAGAAGAGCGAGGGCATGGGGGCCCCGGGAAGGTTGGAGCCTAGTGTTTACTTTCTGCTTCTTACATGAATAGCAGAAACAAGTAAACTTGAGAGAGTCAGAGAGGAGAAAGACTGAAATGCAGAGCATGCTGAGCGAAGGCAACCAGCAACCTACTGGGCCAGGACGGAGGATGCCCTGGCCCATGTGGGGGTCACTGAGGAGTTCTGCGGCCCCTCCAGTGCCCACCACATGGGTCCTTCCAACCAAGCTCGGACCTTCGAGGTCACACTACTCTGGTCCTCCTCTAACTATAAACTTTCCCTCCTCCCAGTGCCCCAGGGGCCACCAACTGTCAGCACCGGGCAGCGGGTGCAGCCTGCCCTCCCTCTGCACACACTGCCCAGTACCCCGACACCATCCCGCGGTCCCCTGCCCTACCCAAAGTACCTAGTAGACAAGTTTCTTTCTTTACTAGTTCCTTTCTGTTAGAACAGAGCAGCAGTCCTCCTCCCCTGCACCCTTTACCCTCCCCTCCCCTACCCAAAGTACCTAGTAGACAAGTTTCTTTCTTTACTAGTTCCTTTCTGTTAGAACAGAGCAGCAGTCCTCCTCCCCTGCACCCTTTACCCTCCCCTCTTCTTACATCTCAAACCTTTCACCAAGGCACTGTTAGTCACCTAATTACATAACTGGGGTGTCCAGCCCACCTCGCTTTCTGCTGGGGGCGTTTGAAATTGGACAGAATCACACGCACACTGGACACACGCTAAGGCACCAACACACGCACATTCACAGAAAGGCTCACCGAATCATGAAGGCTGCACCAGTGACACATTCAGCCCCGCCACAGCCACTTACCCCCAGCACATCCATGGGCCTTGCCCCCAAAGGCACTCATTCAGAACCCCTCGGACAGACTGGGGTACCCTCGCTCACCGAGTCTGCCGGCGGGAAAAGGGAAGCAAAATCTGTAATTTACGGCACTTTAGTGGAGTTCACCGACCCTCCCGCGCACACACACCTTGTACACGCGTCTTCGCTGGGGTCTCTCAATCTCTCTTCGAGCCCCTTTCTGAGTCAAACGAAGGGAACGAAGAGCCTGGCCTCTCCTGGTGCTGTCAAAGGAGAAGCCAGAGTCGGGTGAGCCCGGGGTCCTCAGAAAGTGCTGGGGACCGTGACGCCTCGGAAGGCCGAGCGCTCTGCCCAAAGACTCCCAACCCCTTCGCTTCCCAGCGCCGCTGGCTCCTAGCCGCTGTCACCTCCGCGCTTCGCTTCTCTCAGCCCACGAAAGCGGGACCTGGGACCAGGGCTGGGGTAGGGGGCAGCTCCACGGAGTTCGGTGGGGTAGGGGTGGCACAAGGAAACTCCCACCTGCTAACCCAGTCTGAGGGTGCGGGCCCCGCTTGAGGGCCGGGGAGCCGCAGGGGAACCGGGCGTTTGCTGCCTGCTGGTCTCGGCCTCACTCGACCCTCTGGGCTCCTGGCCCCGGTTGTCTGTCTGCACGTGTTTTCTCTGCGGCGGCGGGTGCGCGTCACTCTGTCAGCCCCCCGGCCTCACTCAGGCTCACTGACCACATTCCAGGCCTTGCCCTCCCGGGAACGCCGGGACCCGCCTGAAGTCTGTCCGTGTTCTTGAGTGTGGGTGGAGGTATGACTCTGGGGGCGGGGGTGGGGTACTGAACCCCAGGCCGAGTCCCTGCCTCCAGCCCCCGACCCCGCCAAGCGCCGGAGCATGGCCAACCTCCTTTCTGCTTGGTCTCTCTGGGGTCGCCTTCCTGGAGCACTGCGGTTATTGATCCCGCTGAAAGAGCCGGAGCGCGGAGCGTGCTTCCCTTGGGATAAAGGGAGTGGGGAGGAGAGTAGGCAAGGGGTTGGGGGAGGGAGTTGATAAACTTTAGGGGAGGGCGTAGTGCTAGGACAGCACTCCAGGGCCGCCCCAGCCTCCCTCTGCCAAGCTGGGTGTGGGGCTAGACTAGGGGTGGAGTTGTGCGCCACCCCCTCCTTTCCTCCCCACCCCCGCGCCGCGCAGCTGCCTCCGAATCCTCTGGGAGTCGGAGAACCCCGACTCCTGCCCAATCAGCAGGGATGGGTGGAGCAGCCGGGCAGGGGCGGGGCCGGAGGAGGAGTAGGGCGGGGGGCTCGAGGGGCGCGGGGGCGCGAGGGGCGGGGAGCCGCCGGCTTGGGTAGCTTAGGCTGGCCAGGCGGTGGCGAAGGCGGCGGTGGCGGCCGGCATGGGCGATGGGGGCGCCGAGCGCGACCGCGGTCCCGCACGCCGGGAGTCGCACGGCGGCCGCGGCGGGGACCGAGGCGGAGCGGAGGACTCGGGTACTGATGCCGGCCGCCGGAACCCCAGGGAAATTGCAGGGACCTCTGCTTCTAGCCCCGCGGGCTCCAGGGAGAGCGGCGCGGACAGCGACGGCCACCCAGGGCTCGGTGAGGCAGACCACTGCCGCCGCATCCTGGTGCGAGGTAAGCGGACAGCTCGCGGTCCTGGGTCACCGGATTCCCGCCCCCCCCGCGCCCCGCTCTTCTGCTGCCTCCACCTCCCAATTCATGTACTCAACCATTCAGTCATCACTCACTCATTCATTCAGCTAGTATTATTCTGAGCGTCTATTGTGTGCTGAACGTTGAGCTGAGTGCAGGGGACAAAGCGGCGAACGGGACCAAAGAGATCCCCGTGTCACTGCCTTACATTTCTCAGCCTCTCGGGCCGGCCGCTCACCCTAGGCCCATCCCAGCCGCTGACGGTGGCGGGGGCACAGGCGCGAACGCGGGATGCCGAGAGCCGGTCCCCGCCCCGCGTCCCAAACGGCGGGTGCGGAGAAAAGCGTCGCGAGCGCTCAGCGGGGTCACGACAAGGAGGGACCAGCGTCCGGAACCCCGGGAGGAAAAGGCCGGCGCTCCGCTCCAAGGCCAGGCGCTTCCTCGCCGCCTGGCCAACCTGGTTTCTCATTCCCAGCGACGCAGACCGCACCGGTTGCTCGCGGGAGAGGGCACCCGGGCACGGAGCGCGGGGTGCGCGGCGCTTGCCCGCCTGGGCTTCGCTCTTTCGGCTCCCACTTCCTCGCGGCGCCCGGGCCCAGCCGGCTCTCGCTGCGGCCTTCTCCCGGCCTGGCCTTTCGCGGCTCTCGCTTTCTCCTTAGCCCTTCGCCTTCCTCTCTTCTTTCCTGGCCTTTTCTCTCTGCCGAGCGCTCCCCAGCCCTCTTTCCCTACAAGCGCTTCTGGACTGCGCCCGAGTACCCGGCTCCTCCTGGCCTCCTCGCTTCGAGGTCGAGACTTCCCAGACCCCTAAAGCGAGCCTCACTGAAGCTGCAGGCTCAGCTTTCGCCGGATCGGGGCCTCGCCCAGAGAGATGGGAGGAGAAAGGGAATTCCGGGGTCTCCCCGTCAGCCTGTCCCTAGGCCTCGGCCAGAGCCTGAGGTCTGTTTCCCCCAGCATCTCGGAGCGCGGGCACCCGCAGACCAAGAGCCCAGAAGAGGCCACACGCCTGTAAAGGCTCCCCCCCAGGCCTCCTCCAACTCCCTAGCCCGGCTTCCTCCCGCGGCCCTTTTACTGCCTCTCCTTCCTGAGCGCCCTCTTGCAAGCGGCTAGGCTTTGCGAGGCCACCGGCCAGAGCTGATTTCCCCGGCCATCAGGTCCTGGGGAAGGGAAACCATCTTGCTGCTGGCCCCAGGACACTCCAGCGCCAGGATCCCGAGTTTGTCTGATCTGACCTAGGCCACCCACACACAGACCGGGGCACCTTGGCCTGGTTTTGCACAGCTTCCCACAGCTGCTGGGTTTGAGTGGCTCTGGGAATTGGGGACAGGGCTAGTGTTGAGCATGGAGGCAGCCCAGTGTAAAGTCAACTGATAGACTGTCTTGTACACAGACTCAACAGCCCTGGTCTTCTGAAAACACTCCTGGTGTCAGGTGTGGTCCCCTAGAGATGGGGCACTAAGCGCTGCTCTGAGGGAAGGCTCGGGCTGAGGCAGTTACAGGACTGGGTATGAGGGGTGTCCCCACCCAGCAGCAATTCCAGCAGGTGTGTGGACCTTTGGGGCACCTGGGATTAAGTTGGATCCCTCTCATAGACTGTAGGATGTCCTGAATACAAGATATCAGCAGCCAGCTTGGAGTTCCATTGAGAAAATCTGCAAGGCTTCCGGAAATGAAGAAATCAGCCCTTTAAGCCCACCCTCCCAGATTAAGACCCTCAAGTCCCTGGCTGCGACACTCACCACCTCATACACTATCTGTGGGTATTTGTGAGTTCCAGACCATCGCGAGTTCTATGCCACCTATCATCCCTTCCACTCTACTAACTCTGCATGTAGAACAAATAAATTCTGTGTACAGATGGCCAGTTTAATAATTCCCAGTTGTAAACTCATAGAAAGTAGGAGTGTGGTAGCATGGAGGCCACCCACGCTGGGAGCAATCCACAGCGGGACAGAGATGAACACCCCTCCAACACACACAGACTGTATGTGGAACAGCTTGTGTGCATTGTCAGGAGATATGTTTTTATAAATGCATGTGTGCACATACAGTAATGCATTATATTGGTATAATATAAAAAGAAAGAAAGAAAAGGTACATAAGGTCCTCATAAATCCCTCTGCCCTTTCTCATTTAATGAAAAAAAGGTTATTTCAGGCCTGAGATACCTGGCGTGTCATTTAACCCTAATTGCTCCCTAGCCAGGGTCACCTGTGTCCCTCCTGGCCCCACCCGGGCTCAGGGTAGAGGCTCTAACGGATGAAAAGCCTGGCGTCAGGATGAATGTTCCTCCAGTGTGCTTTAAGTAGCAAACGCATTTTGCCCTTCACCTCCCAGGACATAACCTCCCAAAGTACTCTTGGAGGAAATCATAAAATGGTAGAAAGGGAGGTGTTTGCCTTCACAGACCATTAGGTTGCTGATGGGGTGATAGTTCTGGGAAGGAACCCCACTTCCTCTGGGTCTTAGCACTTCTTTCTGTTTCTTTCAGTCCTGATCTCTTGAGGGGAGTTCCAAGGCACAGGGGGATAGAAGGAAAGTGTGTGTACTGGAGTTAAACGAAGTTGGGTTGGAATACCAGCCTTAGAGCCCTTTAAATTTAAGCCAGTTTCTTTGTCGCTCTGTGCCTCATCTTCCTCATTGTACATAGAAACCCACAGCTGTCACCTTGAAAGTCAGGGCTAAATATCAGAGGTGATGTCTATAAAATTGCAAACGCCCAGCAGGATCTCCAAAAATATTCTGTTGAGCGAAAGGGGGTTGCTCTGAGGTCACCCACAAACCACTCAGGGAATGGGCCTCCTTCCTCAGAAGCTTCCTCCAGCTCAGCTCAACCCCGCTATCGGGGACTTGGTGTCTTTTTGCCTTGGCAAAATGCTGTGCCTGCGTTGGGAGGTGAGCAGCCAAGGGGTTGAGAGCTGTGGAAAGGAGGATTAGTGCCACCTTGCAGACCACGAGGTGTAGCCTTCCCCCAGTCCCCTTCAAGAACCCTCACTCCACCAATCGCTCAAGTTCCCTGCTGCCTCGGCGAAATGCGGGTTAGGGAGCCAGGGAGGCGCACCTTGCTGCATCCCCACCTCAAAATGGAGGCCGCCTCAAGCCACACACGGACACAAACAAGGCCACAAAGATGACAGGGGAGTGTGCACAACAGGCATGTCCGCGCACCACCACCCCCCTGTGTACACAGCCAGGCTCCTACGAGATGAGACAGCCCCGCAGGCCACCACACACCTCTGTGTGCACAGCCCGTTGGTCGGTGAGGAGCATGGATGGGGGATCCTTTTGTTTTATACTTGGAAACGGCGCGCCAACCATGAGCTGGAGGCAGTCAGACAGACCGCCTCCCAGCCTCTGCTCTCACCGCACGGGGCGGACCAGATGTAATGGCCTTTTCGCTGGACCTGGGACACCGGCAGTTGGAAGACGAGGACCAACTCTCACCCGAAACTTCCAGCAGCCTCACAATCTCTGTTCACGCCCACACACTCAGTTGTGCCTGAGTGTTCCCAGATTAATCTGGATGCAAATTCAACAACCCTTCTGGATAGAGCTGGCAGGGTCGCCTGCTAGTGTCACCGACTTCTGTGAATAATGGTCAGCACCGCTACCTGCTCCCCTGAAGGGGTCCCTTAGGCCAATGGGTGCCAACACCCCATTCTGGTTGCATCCTCTGTCCTCAGCTCAATGTAAGCACCTTGGCCCCAGGTGAAACAGGATCACGCTGCCCCCCAGAGCACTCCCCTTCTGTGAGAAGTGGAGAACCCCCCTCCTCATTTCTACACACCTCTGGCGGCAGGAGGACAGGAAAAAATTAGGGACCCCATGACTGAGTGAACAGCTGACCCGCCCACCACCACCCACTTGCTGAAATGCTTTCACCTGGGAGGTTGATGGATGCGGCCGGGGTCTAAGGACGTAAGAAAACCCAGGAAGAACAGGGCCTCCAGCACCATCTAGCAGTTCTCGCTGTGGATGTGGGTGTGGGGAAGGGAGGCACTGAATTTAGTGGAATCCGTGCCCACCACCCATCTGGGGCAGTGCTGCTGTGTTCCAGAACGGGGAACCTCCAAACACTTAAACGGGCTGCACGATGGCCTGCACCAGGCAGGCCCTGGCTGCCAGACTCATCCGAAGACGCTGGGCAAGAGGCCAAGGCCTCTGGGGCTTGAGCTGAGAGCGGCCTGGGGGGCGGGGAACAGACTCCCCCCTCCTGCAGTCAGATCTGGGCTCAGCTTCCCTTCGAATCTGCTCGCTTTCTGCTTGGATTTACAAAAGCCACCGGATGTACACTGGCTCAGCCCTGACCTTGCAGGCCTCACCCTACACGTCGCAGCAGCTCCACAAGGCACACCTGCCCACTTGCCCAGTGGGCATTTGGACAACAGAGAAGGTGGGGCAGATTGTTGTATGTAAATGAGCACGGGATTGTGAGTCCCAGCTCTTGGGCCATTGGTGGACCTCAGGCCCCTGGCCTCAGTCAGAGTGTGTGAATACGCGCGATTACCCAGGCCCAGGCCCCAGGCAGCAGTCGAAAGGTTTAATGGTTCATACAGGGCCTGCACTTTGGAATGTTGGTTTTATATGTAATTTTTAGTTGTATTAGGTTTGTTGTTTTTTTTTTCTTTCCTTGGGATTGTTTTTGTTCTATGTTTGTTACGTTTTTCCTTTTGCTTTGTTTGTTTTGGCAGAAGGACCCTCATTCTCCTCAAGGGTCTAGAGCAGGTGCTATCCTTTTAGTCTTTATTTTCCCCTTTACACACATGCCGCCTCCCCCAACACACACACAGAAGCAGTCTCAGCAACCGAATGTGTCCTCTCATTGATGTGTTTTGCGTGCAGTTTGCATTTTTAGGGAACTCTGCCAGGCTCCTTGTGTTTTGTGCTGTTTTTGTTGTTCTGGGTGGTAGATTGGGCTCTAGTGCCCGTGGACCCACTGCCACATCGCCTGGGTGTGTGCCACACCCACGTGCAAACACACACACATACACACACCTGCAGGGTTAGAGCTTCTAGGTGCTCCCCTACCCTCCGCACCTCCATCTCCCACCTCCACCCCTTCACCCTGCAGAGCAAGGAGCCTGGGACAGTTGAGCGAGTACTTGCACCGGAGGGGAGGGAGGGGACTGTGGGGGGGGGGGTGTGTCCTTGGGCTGGTATAGGTAGAGGGTTGGCTCTCGTTGGGGACATTGGCCCGTTGTGCACCATCTATAGGGAGAGGGAGCCTTTATGGGTCCTGTTGGCTCTAGGCCATTTCCTCAATTACCTTGGATTGAGCCTGGGGCTATAGTGGCCCTGAGCTCCCTCCCTATATCTCTTTGATTTGCATGGGGGGGGCACAGGAAGCATATTAATTATACTTCTATTTCCTGTTTGCTTAATATAAAATAAAGATTGGCCTGGGGCGCCTGGGTAAGGCAGTTGGTTAAGCATCCCATTTTTGTTTTCTGCTCAGGTCCTCATCTTAGGGTCACGAGACTGAGCCGTGTTTTGGGTTCCCGGCTCAGTGCAGTCTGCTGGAAACTCTTGTCTCCCACTCCCTCTCCTCCTCCTCCCGCCCTCCCTCTGCAGTGCTCTCTCTAAAAAGAAATAAATCTTAAAAAAGAAAATAAAGATTGACCTCACTCCTTGTTAAGCCGTCGGGGTTACACGGTGTGTATTCGCCCCACCCCCACCAGTTCCCTACCCCAATTTGAGAAACTCTGATCGAGGACACCGAGGCAGGGTGGGCCTGCCTCGGAATCCCTGAGAGCTGGGTAGTCTCCCCCACCCATCCAGGAGGGAGGTTGGAGGGCCTGAGGATGCCAGGGTGGCCTCGAACAATGCAAAAAGGGCAAGACAGGACAGCGCCAGGACGGGATGTGGTCTACAAAGCAGTAGAGTGGGCAGAGGTGAGAAAGCCAGGGCCTGGAGCGCAGGGGTGGGTGGGGATGGGACTGGGTCGGCTCTTAGGTGCTAGCTGGGGCCCCGCAAAGGCCCCTCGAACCATATCTCTCCCAGGTTCTCCTGCGGTCTTGCCTTTCACTTGTTGATTTTTTTCACAAACATCAGTGAATACCTACTAATGCCAGACCCAGGTGCTAGCGCTCAGCTTCCCAAACACGAGACTGTCTCAGACACTGGGAAGTGCGGGGTTCCTGACCCGCCCACCCTAGAGGTGGCGGGGAAGCGAGGCCTGAGCGAAATTCCAGGGAGGCAGGTGCTGGGATCCGGGGACCTGACCCTGCGCGAGGACCACGGAAGAGGTCACCGCGCCGTCCAAATCCACCATCCTCCCGGATGTGTTCTTAGCACACAATACACAGTATTTGTGTAGTGAATGAAAGGAGACAAAAAAGCAGTCAACGTCGCCTATTTCTCTAGGTAGAAGACTGCAACGCCCGTCCCCGGGAGCAACGTTCATTCTGAGACGAGGTCCTCATTTTTTTGACGTTACAATACCGTTTCTTTTATGAAACCATGATGGTGCCAGAACCCAGAATAATTGTTAAAACATAAAATTACCAATGCCAAAAAAAAAAAATTACCAATGCCATATTTTTAGAATTTTGTGCAGCCCTCTACTTTGCGAACCACCGAAATATAAAACGTGGAACACCTCTAATATGTTTCTTTGACTCCTCGCTGGGTCTCCAGGGCCGGTGCGGGGGGGGGGGGGGGGGGGTGCTAGAGAGTCCGGTCCCTGCCGGAGCAGGGGGTCGTGCCAGGCTCAGGACCGTGAGGTCGGTAGTGAGTCTCCCGCTTCTCTGCGGCTGTTAGTGCGAGACTCGGCGCGCAAAGCCAGCCGGGGGTGAGAAAGCAATACCTAAGTAAATCCGCGCCCCCCCCACCCCCTCCGCGCTCAGTTCACAGGCCTCCAGCCAGCCGCTGGAGCTGCACATCTCTGGGTGACCAAAGCCGGCGTGTGGGGCGGGTTTCGCTCCTGCTGCCGCCCAGCGCGGCGGCACGTGGGGCTGCGGGCAGCCCGGGCCGGGCTCCAGGGCCACACTCACACGGAGAAGGGCCCGCGGAGGATTGCATTTCAAAAAGCAATAGGGACTCCGCGTAAACAAAACAAAGCCTGGAGCAGCTGAAGGCTCCCCCAGATAGCCCACAGTTCGCAGTTACAGGTGCGTCCTTCCAGATTCTTCCACTCTCCAAACAAACGTTGAAAAAGCGGAATCGTCTTACAGAAGCTGTTTGGCAACTTACCTTTTTAAACACATTTAATCCGCAGGGGTCATCTTTTCGGGTCAACCATTTCGCGCCGTCCCGTGACGGAACCAGAAGGATCCCTCTGGCTGGGGAAAGCCCGACTTCTCCCAACGGCTGAAGGGATGTTCCAGTTGTTTTTCCCCAACAGAAACACCGTGCAATAAACTCCCAGGGCGCGAGGCTTTGCGCCCTTGAGTATTTCCGTGAGATAAATTCCTGGCAGTGGGACTGCAGCACCAAAAAAAAAAAAAAAAGTTTACGCACAGCACAATTTTTAAAAACGTGTTTTTGTTTCATTCCAAAAGAGTAACTAACTCCTGTGATTCGGAACTTCACAACGTGGTGGCGGTGTGTTACGGACGCCGGGAACAATCTCTCCCATCCCCGCCCTCCGTCTTCCCGTTCCCACCCGGCTCTAAGACAGCGATTTTTACTTTCTCATTTATCCTTCCAAAACCATTTCATGCTTATGCAAGTCAGGGCCCCTATTTTATTTTTTCTTGCATTTATTTATTTATTTATTTATTTATACCCATATGGTGACATTTCCATATTTTTCAGCACCTTGCTATTTTTCACTTACCCATATTTTGAGATGTGAGGAATTTCTCGTCAGTTTTTTCCCAGATGCATAATATTCCATTTATATGGACTGGGTGGGCCATAATGTATGTTGCATAACCCATGTCCTATTGGTAGGCATATAGCTTTGTCCTCATATGTTGCTATTATATACAATGCTGCAATAAATAAACTGGTTCTCGGTCATTTCTACGTGTGTAGATATGTGTCTAGGGAAGTTCCTAAAGGCAGATTACTGGGTGTGTTTGTAATTTGGAAGATAATGCCAAATTGCCTTCCGTCTGTGGTATACCACCCCACTCCCCACCCACCCCCACCCAAGCTCCAGCTCCAGCAACAATGCCTGAAAGTGCTTCCATCTCCAAATCTTTTTTTAAAAAAGATTTTGTTTTCTTTATTTGACAGAGAGACAGATCACAAGTAGGCAGAGAGGCGGGCGGGGTGGTGGGGGGTGGGGAAGCAGGCTCCCGGCTGAGCAGAGTGCCCAATGCTAGGCTTCATCCCAGGACTCTGAGATGTGACCTGAGCCAAAGGCAGAGGTTTAACCCACTGAGCCACCCAGGCGCCCCTCTATTGCCAAATCTTGCCACCACAGTTTGTATTGTATATTTTGATAGATACTAATTGTTCTTTGCAATTTATACCCTCATATTGTCATCTTGTTCTTTGTAGTTTATATCCTCATCTTTTCCCTCTGCCCATATTGGGTATTACGCGTCTTTTTTACCTTTGTCAATGGTATAGGTGTTAAGTAGTGCCTCATTGGCATTCTAATTTTTATTTCATTTATTATTAGTGAATCTATCTTTTCATATTTACTGACCAGTATATTTCTTCCGGTGTTATCTATTAACTCGTTTCTTTTGGCCACTTTTAATTTTCAGATATTCCTTTCTGTGCTGATGGGTAGAAACTCAGCATTAAGGATAGTAGCTCATTGCTTTCAATATGTGTTGTAGGTTTTTTTTAAGTTTATAATTTCCTTCTGATGTCTTTTATTTTCTGATGGATAAAATAACCTTCCAATGATAAAACCAACCATGCTGTTTTGCTAGGTCATGTATAAGTGGAAACTTCTTCATTTTTCCCCAATAAAGCATGTATACTCCCAGGATATCACCTCTCAAATTTTCTCTACTAATTGAAAAATATAAAGATGTAAGTGATATATTACAAGAGTAGGAATTGTTTTTGC
The DNA here is from genome assembly GCF_002288905.1 of Enhydra lutris kenyoni. Lineage (NCBI taxonomy): Eukaryota > Metazoa > Chordata > Mammalia > Carnivora > Mustelidae > Enhydra > Enhydra lutris. The sequence continues at coordinate 21,405,897 of NW_019154102.1, forward strand.
AAAATTTTTTCCATTTTATAAACATTTGTAGACATCTTGCTGTCTAGAACTGTCTTGTTCTTTGTAACAGCTGCATGATATTCCATTCTTCAGATATAATTAATTTAGCCAGTCCCCTATTGATGGATAGTTAGGTTGGTTCTACTTTTCCACTACTACACACAATGCGTCAGTGAGCATCTTTGTATCCTAATTTGGACAGATGATTTTTTTTTTTAAAGTCCCATTCATGAGACAATCTGAAAAATGTGGAAATGTGTAGGACTTTTTTATGTTAAGGAATGATAGGTAATGTTTTTGGTTGTGACAGTAGTACTGTGGTTGTTTTTTGAAAGGAAGTCTTTCTTAGAGATACACAGAGAAATATTTCTGGATGAAATGATATGATGTCTGAGATTTGCTTAAAATTATGAGGACAGAGAAGAAACAGGATTGCTTATGAATTTATAATCGTTGCATTTGGGGAATAGGTACATCAGAGCTTTACTATTCTCTCCAATTTTGTGTATGTTTGAAATTTCTCATAATAAAATGTTTAACATAATAAGCATTATTTCACATGTATCATATTTAAATTGTGATAAGTATTTCCAAAATTCATACCAAAAATTTATACTCCCAGCAATTGTGTATAAATGTGCCATTTTCCTCATTCTTCCAACCCAGGTATACTGAGTCTTAGAGTGAAGTTTTATCAAGTAGAAAAAAAGTATTTTTATTAGCATTTTTAATTACTAGTGAGTTAAGCATGTATTCATATACTTAGTCCTCATTTTAATTTCCTCTTCTGTGAATTTTTTATTCATGTGCTTAGCTATTTCTGTGTTTATTATTTTCTTATAGTTGTGAACGCTATTTTTCTACTAAAGAAATAATCCCTTTTCCTGTGACATGTGTTGCAAATACACCCAAATCTTTTCCTTTTTAAAAAATTTTCTGTGAGGTTTTGTTTTTTTTTTTTCTGAACTCAAATTTAAATTGTAATCATATCTAATGGTCCTTTCTCTTGGGTCATTTAGTTCTTTTAGAAAGTTCTTGTCGAACCGAAGATAAAACTCAATTTTGTTACAATAGTCTTTGCAACAAACCAAACAAAAATGTACGCAAGGTAAGATTAGGGAAAATTTTTCCTCCCTGACCAGCTTCCGATCCTGAACAGCGAACAGAAGAGAGGTGTTTATCCTGCAGACTTGAGCCTATGTAGGAACAAGCATAAACACACACACACACACACACAGAGTGTAGTCTTACTTTTTGCTCTTTGTAAAAATAGGTTTGTACATACTTGCTGTTTTTGTAAAGTAGCATGTAAGGGGCATCCATCCAGACTGGTATATGGGGATGTACCTCATTCTTGTTAATGTCTGCATAAAAGCCAAAGGCATGACTAATATTGTGATTTTGTTAACAATATTTCTACTGATAAACATTGAACCTTTTCCTTTATTTATTTATTTATTTTAAAAGATTTTATTTATTTATTTGACAGACAGAGATCACAAGTAGGCAGAGAGGCGGCAGAGAGCGGAGGAAGCAGGCTCCCTGCGGAGCAGAGAGTCCGATGAGGGGCTCGATCCCAGGACCCTGAGATCATGACCTGAGCCGAAGGCAGAGGCTTTAACCCACCGAGCCACCCAGGCGCCCCTCCTTTATTTTTTCTCTTAAAAACCATGCCCCAGTGAGTCTGTCTTTATCAAAGTGTATCAATATTTCTCTGGCATAGAAACCTCTATCAAATTTCTAGGACAGTGGAATTATTGCAGTTTTTAATTTAGCTAGGTATTGTGAAATTGCACTCTACAAATATTCTTTTTTTTTTTAAAGATTTTATTTATTTGTTTGACAGATAGAGATCGCAGGTAGGCAGAGAGAGAGAGAGAGGAGGAAGCAGGCCCCCCGCTGAGCAGAGAGCCCGATGCGGGGGCTCGATCCCAGGACCCTGAGATCATGACCTGAGCCGAAGGCAGAGGCTTTAACCCACTGAGCCACCCAGGCTCCCCTCTACAAATATTCTTATAAAAACGGAGCTTGAACGGGCCTATATTTCCCTCATTTTTGCCAGCACATTTCCCCCAAGCTGATAGATAAAATATGGCGTCTGGAAAAAGAAAAAACTGTATCTCATTTGCTGTTCTAACTTCTGTTTTCTCTGATTCCCTCTGAGGTTGAGTATTTTTTCAAAGTTATTAGGCACTTGGATTTCTTCTTCTCTGAATAAACCTTTCATAAAATTTGCTCAGTTTCCTACCGCTAGACTTTACTCCTCAGTCTCTAGAAGCTGTTTGTACCATACATTAGGACTCTGCTATGCAGGTATTATGAATATTTTCTCCTAATCTGTTTTTCGTCTTTTAAATGTCTTGTCCTGCAAAAGCTTTAATTTCTGGGTACTCAAATCTGTCCTTTATTTTCCTTTTAAAAAATTGTATTTTTCTTCAATTTTTAGAGCTTATTTTTATATGAAGATTTTCATCTATCTTGTGTTTATTTTTGCACACAGTATGAGATGAATTACTTTATTCCAAATAATGAGCTAATTGTCCAAAAGCCAGGTCTTTTTTTTTTTTTTTTAAGATTTTGTTTATTTATTTGACAGAGAGAGAGATCACAAGTAGGCATAGAGGGGGAAGCAGACTCCCCGCTGAGCAGAGAGTCCACATATGGGGCTCAATCCCAGAACCCCGAGACCATGACCCAAACCAAAGGCAGAGGCTTAACTCACTGAGCCACCCAGGCACCCTAAAAGCCAGGTCTTTAATAATCTTATCTTTCCTCCCTCTAATCTGAAATGTCTTCTTCTTTTTTTTTTTTAAGATTTTATTTATTTGACAGAAAGAGAGACAGTGAGAGAGGAAACACAAGCAGAGGCAGAGGGAGAGGGAGAAGCAGGCTTCCTGCTGAGTAGGGAGCCCAATGCTGGGCTCGCCCAGGCCCTGGGATCATGACCTGAGCCAAAGGCAGGCGTTTAACAACTAAGCCACCCAGGCATCCCTGAAATGTCTTCTTTGTAAAAATCCTCATATATGCATGGATTTGCTTCCAGATTCTTGTGTGGGCATCATACCATTTTAGTTGCTGTAGATTTGTAATATGTTCTACTGGGGGGGCGGGTAAAGCAAGCATTTTCACCTCATTCTTTCACATTGTTTCCTCACTATTCTTCCATTTTTAATTTTCCCAATAAACTCGAAGATGAATTTTCCATAAGGAATTTTTATAATAATCACCTTGTAGATTAAGGCAGGAAGGACCTTGTCACACTTTAAAATCGGCACATTACCAGCTCATCATGCAAAAGAACTACCTGGGTGCTGGGGGTTGAAATCAGGAAGGGCTCTGTGGGCATCTACTGGGAGAGGGACCAGGAGTGGGTAATATTTGGTCCTAGAGGTCAGGGGCATTGGCTAGCCATTATTAGTCAGAGATGACCACCTCCCCCAAGGCAAAGTCTCCCTTGGACAGGATCACCCTCTCCCATCCCCCTAGGACTCACGCCTCTTTGAGGAGACCAGAAAGGCAGCAAGCCTCAGGGGTGCATTTTCATCCTAACAAGTCCCTACCCACAAGGAGGCCCTGGAATTAAAGCTGTCCCTCTTTCTGGGTGCTTCCCCCAAACTCCACCCAGAAAAGGGAAAATTCAGGGAAGGGGGCTGTGTCCAGGGGGCTAGGTTTTGCCTCTAAGACAACCCCAAATCTTAGAGTTTGAATAAAACACTTATCACTCTCATGATAAGTGCATCACAAGTAGGCTCAGGCTCAGTTTGGTACTCAGAGATCCAGGCTGATGACCGGCCATCTTGACTCCTATTTCCAGGACCATCCCAGTGAGAGGGAAGGGCCATGGCAGATTATGAACCAGTTTTTAAAATGTCCACCAGGGACGCCTGGGTGGCTCAGTTGGTTAAGCAGCTGCCTTCGGCTCAGGTCATGATCCCAGCGTCCTGGGATCGACTCCCACATCGGGCTCCTTGCTCATCGGGGAGCCTGCTTCTCCCTCTGCCTCTGCCTGCCATTCTGTCTGCCTGTGCTTGCTCTCTCTCCCTCTCTCTCTCTGACAAATAAATAAATAAAATCTTTAAAATAAAAAAAAAAATAATAAAATAAAGTGTCCACCAGAAGGTGACCTTTTCTTTTCTTTTTGGCTAAATTCAGTCACATAGTTGTATCTAATTTCAAAGTGTAGAAAATTAGTGCAACCCTACCATGTGCTGGGGAGGGGTTGGAAACACTGGTGAACAACATTAATAATTTATCCATTAACTTAACTTTGATGAGTAGCCTTCTCTGTTATAGCTAAAGTAGCAACTACACACACACACACACACGCACATACACACTATGGTTATTGGGTTTTGGTAATTTGGAGAGGGTCAGCAATATCCTCTTATCTATGTTTTATTGTCATCCCAGCATTTGTCATTACATACATACTCATTTTTAAAGTTTATTGTTTTTCTCTGTCCACAGTACAAGGTCTAAGGAAACAAGGACCTTGTTTCTTTTGCTCATTTCTGTATCTCCAGACCCTGGAATAGTATTTGGTACATAGTAGGTGCTCATTAAATATGTATCAAATGGTTGGATATGAATATGTGTTTCGTTTACTTAAGTGGGATATTACTGCATATGTTATTCTGTAACTTTGTTTCACTTAATGTCAGTTCATGTAAATACTTTGTCCTTCTTTTAAATCGCTGCACTCTATTTTGTAGTATGAATTACCATCATTTGTTCAGTCATTTCCCTTGTGGGGAACCTTGAGGTTGCTTTCAGATTTTCAAAATTTTGAACAAAGCTGTAGCAAACATCCTTACATATACTTTGGAGCACTTGAATGTATGCTTTTCTGGATAAATACTTACTAAAATAAAATGCTAGGGCAAAAGTTACGTGTGTCTTATGCAGCCTTAAAAGGTGGTGACAGTTTACAGTCCTACCAACGTTAAATGGGAGTGTGGCACCTCCTACAGTTCATCATTGATTTATTAACCATTCATTAATGTCCTTCCAGTCCTACGGGAGGCAAATGATTTTCCATCGGGTGAATTTGCAGCATCCTGATTTCTGTGAAGCTGTGCTCATTTTTCTTATGTTTATTGGTCATTTGGCATCTTTTTCTCTAAATGGCCCAGATAAATTATTTGACCATTTTTCAGTCTAGACTATTTGCTTTTTTAAAAAATCGTTTATTGGGACGCCTGGGTGGCTCAGTGGGTTAAGCCACTGCCTTGGGCTCAGGTCGTGATCCTGGGGTCCTGGGATCGAGTCCCGCATCGGGCTCCTTGCTCGGCAGGGAGCCTGCTTCCTCCTCTCTCTCTGCCTGCCTCTCTGCCTGCTTGTGTGTACTCTCTCTCTCTGACAAATAAATAAAATCTTTAAAAAAAAATTTAAAAAAATCGTTTATTATTGCATTATAGATAATTTCTTTACCTTTTTAAAAAGTTTTTTTCTTCAATTTTTTTTAAAGATTTTATTTATTTATTTGACAGACAGAGATCACAAGCAGGCAGAGAGGCAGGCAGAGAGAGAGAGAGGAGGAAGCAGGCTCCCTGCAGAGCAGAGAGCCCGATGTGGGGCTCGATCCCAGGACCCTGGGATCATGACCTGAGCCGAAGGCAGAGGCTTTAACCCACTGAGCCACCCAGGCGCCCCTTTTTCTTCAATTTTTAAAAAATATTTTATCTTGGTAAAATTTGTGCTTTTGTCCTACAAAAGGTATTAGCTTTAATATAGTCGGCTATATCCTTTGTCTTTCCTTTACAGCTCTAGTTTTATATCTTTTTTTAAAGATTTTATTTATTTGACAGAGAGAGACACAGTGAGAGAGGAAACACAAGCAAGGGGAGCGGCAGAGAGGGAGAAGCAGGCTTCCTGCTGAGCAGGGAGCCTGATGCGGGGCTTGATCCCAGGACCCTGGGATCATGACCTGAGCCCAAGGCAGACACTTAACGCCTGAGCCATCCAGGTGCCCCTTCTCCCAAAAGTGACATTTTGCATATCTATAAAACATTATCAAGGGGTGCCTGGTTGGCTGAGTTGATATCCCATGGACTAGCTGTACCCCTGTTTGCTTAACCACTCACCTGCTGAGGGACATTCAGTGGCATGTTTCCATGGGGGTGGTTATTACAAATAAAGCAGCTGTGAAATTCATGTATGGGTTTTGCCATGAACCTAAGATTTTGTTTCTCTAGGATAAGTACCCAGGAGTGTGGTCACTGGGTTTTATGGTAATATATATTCAACCCTTTAAGAAAGTTCCAGGTCATTTTCCAGCATGGCTGTACCAGGTATGTTCCCACTGGCAGTGCCTGAGAGATTGAGTTTCTCTGCATCCTCCCAGCCTTGACACTCTCAGTATTTTTTATTTTAGCTATTCTAATTTGTATCTCTTGTGATTTTAACTTGCCTTTCCCTACCGGCTTGCGATGTTGGGTATCTTTTCCTATGCTTATTTTTATGGCCCGTTTTGGTATCTGGCGGGCAAGGTGCCTATACGATTCCTGCCTTCCCTGACCCTGAGAGGAAGAGCTGACTTTGTCTGTTCCCTGAGGCAGGAATGCTTGTCTTGGTTCTTCTACAAGAAGGAAAGGACAGGGGACATGTGTGATTTGACCCCAGTGGTCAGGAACACAGGCTCAGGTGGTCTCCAGAGGCTCACTGAGGAGACGTGAAGCTGCCAGCACCACATATGACAGCCACCACCCTTCCTCCAGTCTACACCCCCCAAAACACTTTTAATAAAATCAAGGCCTTTGGAGATGGAGTTACTTGGGTGTCGTGACGGAGTTCTGAGACAGGTCTCGTAATTGGAAATAACAGGACTTGAACAAAGGGGACCCAGTCAACGGGGTCACAAATACTACCTCCCCACCTTTTCAGAATGTAGAAAGTACCAGGAAGAGCCAGTCTCCTAGATCATACAGTGGAGGATCCGGGGGGAGTGGGTCAGATTTACCCTCTAGGGCAGAGATTCTAGAAGCAGAATCCAGAGTGGTGAGGCTCACAGGAGTCCCCTGCCAGACAGCACATCCCAAACTCAGGTCCTTTCCTGTACCCCTGACCAAAGTTTTTTTTTTTTCTTTTTCTGTACCCAAGACCAGAGAATTCTCTTCATTATAACCTATCCACTGAATCATTATGCATTACCAAAAGATGGTCTTCATAAGGTAAAGTGAGGCTATTTATACAGCTGATGGAATAGTGTCCGTGCGGCCTCAGCTAAGTTACTTAAAATGTGTTCCTCCACTTCCCTATCTGTAAAATGGGACTAATAAATAGTTCAGCTCCACTGAGACATTGGGAGGGTTTGGGTGCGTAGAACAGTGCCTGGCCCAGAGCAAACATGGCAGAGGTGTCTGCTTTTAATACGCCTAAAACATGAGCAGCCCCGACATATGCTTCTAGAGGGAGAACATAGATCGTCTCTGCCCCTATAATTAAAGCTGAGGTATATATAGGCAAGCCCCCCTTCCAATTCATATTTTACTTTTGCTGCACATTTAGTTGTTGTTTCTCAGTTCTTTGAGTGGGAATATCTAGTGAACGTAGGCTGCAGGGATTTCAGCCACTCTTGAGGAGGCTTCAAAATATTGGAGACCCTGTGCACAGATGGCATTGGTTTAGGACCCAGGAGGGTAGTCCTGTTGCTCAGAACTAGGTACAAGGGGAGTGGTAGAAATCTCATCCCTGGAAGGCACTGCAGCAGCTTGATGTGGTGGCGGTGGTCCTTCGGCTCTTTCCTGGGAATCCCAGCTTCCTAGGCTGCCCCGCACCCCACACTGGCTAGCTTCTTCATGGACCCCAGGAGGGTCTGTGGACTGAGTGTTCCCCTATGCATGCACATGCCAGCACAGGGCTCAGGACCTGGCCCTGGATGCCTCCTCCAGTAAGCCTTACCTGAGTGATCAGGCCCGGTTCTAACCCAACCTTTCCTCTGCACTTGAGGACTTGGTATATCTCTGTCCATTTGTCCTTCTGCTCTGCCGAAGGAACAGAATCCTGGCTGAGTCAGAGTGAATCCTTTCTGCTCAGACTATGGTAGAGGACTTGAAATTTGTAATGAGGCCCGTTCACATATATTTGCCCAATAGATTCAACATACTACGTTGGATGATGAAGGCAGCTCAGCCCAGAGAGGGTAAGCCACTTGTCAGACACCACAGAGCCAGACCCAGGCGGAAGAGCTCCCCATTAGATCACACTGCCTCTTGTGAAGATGATTGTTGGTGGCCTAACTCCTTACCTAGTGAGCTAACTGGCCTCTTTTCATGGCCCCTGCAGATGCCAAGGGGACCATCCGGGAGATTGTCCTGCCTAAGGGCCTGGACCTGGACCGGCCCAAGCGGACCCGCACGTCCTTCACGGCCGAGCAGCTATACCGCCTGGAAATGGAGTTCCAGCGCTGCCAGTATGTGGTGGGCCGGGAGCGCACTGAGCTGGCCCGCCAGCTGAACCTCTCCGAGACCCAGGTAAGCCGGCAGGGCCAGGCCGCTCCACCCCCGGCCTGCAGCCTGGGGACTTTGTGGGGTGTGAGGCCTTGTGGGCTGCTACTGGGAGACCCAGCTTGGGAGGACTTCGGACATGTAACAGGGAAAAGCTGAGAGTTAGAGGTAAACCAGAGCAGTAAATACAGTGGGAACAAGAGAACGCTGGTGTAGGCCCACAGGGGGCCTTCTGAATGCATCTGCCACTTTGGGGTGGGATATGAGAAGGAGCCAGAGAAATAGGAAGGAGGGGGGTCCAGGATGCAGGGAGTGAATCAGGGGGTGTTGGTGCCAGAGGGACCTTGCAGGAAAGGAGGGGGAGGGGTTGGCTTGCCAGGAGCAAAGATTCCAGGAAGAGAAGAAACATCAAAGAACTGAGTTGGGGACTTATTCCCCCAATTCTGGGCCATCCCCCTGCCCCCCTCCATACATACCCACCCTTTATCCCACTGTGCCTCAGAAGTTCTTGCTGGAGAGAAGGAGTCTGAACACCCCCTTCACCCAGGAAGGGCTTAGCATTTTAACAATAATAAGCTTGACCCGAAGGAAAACCTTTTGTAGAGTCAGCGTGCATTCTGTGTGAATGGAGGCATTTCAAGCTGTAACAGATGCATGATAACAATAATGGTAATAATACCACTGAGGACCTGCTGTGCCCAGGAGCTGCTCTGTGGGCTCTGCATAGAGTAATTCACCAAGGCCTCCCAGCAACCCAGTGCAGTTAAGTCAGGGGTGGCTGCTTTCCTGCGAGCCTGGGCCATCTCCACCTGGACCTGTTTTCTTGCAGCTGCCAGTCGCAGAGCCCCGAACCACCCGGCCGATGGCCCCGGGCAACAGGGACCCTCGCCCCAGCTATGCTCAGTACAGAGGCTGGCAAGCCAGGCTCTTCCAGACAGAGGGCTGCAGTGGCTGCGCCAGGCCAGAGCTCCTGGAGCGAAATGAGGCAGAGAGTCACCCCTCCGTACCTGCCCCTCCCTATCCTAACTGCCCTCTGCCTGGCCTCACTTTGCCCGCACACTATACCTGGAAACTTTGCTCCTCCTCCGTCCTCGTCCTTCCCCTGCTCGGCCCCCTAGACACCATAGTGTACCTGCCCTTGATGGTTGAGGCCAAACCCCTCCTCTTCCAGGAAGACTTCCATAAGACCTCCACCTGAGAGATCCTTCCATATGGCATGTAGCGTGTGTGTGTGTGTGTGTGTGTGTGTGTGTGTGTGTGGGTGTGCTGGACACTAGCTAGCATACACTTCCGTGGGACAAGAATGTGTTTGAAAGCCACATCTCCTTTTCAGATCTCTTTGGGGAGCTCAGCACACAGCTGGGCAAACAGAGACCCCCCCCCCCCCCCCCCGGAATCCTCAACTTACTGACTCTTGCTTACTCCCCTCCTTTCTTTTCCCCAGCCCCAGGCCTTGTAGGTCCTGTAAGGCACAGCTGACCTTTACCGGGACCTCTGTACCAGGCTCTGAGTACTCGAGGTGTCCTAACTCCTGTCGTCCTCACCACGACCTTGTGGGAGGGGAGGGAGGTTTTTCTTCAGATTGTACTTCTGACGCCCAGTGTGTAGTGTTTCCCAACACCAAGAGCAACCAGTTCTCCCATTGTCTCCCACCAACTGGGTGTCAAACTAGTCAATTCAGTTCTGATGCAGACTCCTGCAGTGAGCACCGACGCCACCACGTAAGGCTCAGTCCCACAGGACAGTCTCCCATCTGGTGCCAGGTGCAAGTCTGGGCCACCTGTACTTCTGACTGGCCAGCTGGAAAATTGGGGGTTCCCACATCTCCTTCCTCGGGTTTGGCGGTGTGTTGGAATGGCTGGCAGAACTCAGGAAAACATTTTACTTTCATATACAGGCTTATTGTAAAGGATAGAACTCAAAAATAGCCCAGTTTGGGGCAGGGGAGAGAGACAGCCAAAAGAGATCCATAGAGCAAGCTGTTGGGGTGGGGGTGTTCGAGGAGATTCTGTACAGTTTCTGGGTGTGCCAGACCCCAAGACTCCCACATGCTTATCAACCCAGAAGCTCTCAGAATCCTTACTGTTCAAGAGTCTTTATAACCCAGCCCCCTCCCCTTCCTGGAGGGCAGGGGTGGGGACTCCAAACCTTTAATCATGGGTGGGGGGTGTCTTTCTGGGACCAGTGCTGCCACCTGAAACTGTGCAGGGCCTACCCTGAGTCACCTTGTTAGCATAATCTCAGATGTGACTTAAAGGGACCCGTTATCAATGATAAAAGACACTCCTATCACTCAAGGAATTCCAAGTGTTTTAGGGGCTCCCTATCTAGAACCAGGGACAAAGGTCAAATATGTACACTTTTTAAATACCAGAAGAGGCCTTTATTATTTCGGCTTTAAGCAGAGGGGAACTGAGGCACAAAGAAATTAAATAACATGTTCAAAGTTTAAGGCAGGCATATTTGGGGAACATGGTTGGCTCAGTGGAGAATGCGACTCTTGATCTCGGGGTCATAAGTTCAAGGCCCACACTGGATATAGAGATTACTTAAAAATAAAATATTTTAGGGGCACTTGGGTGGGTAATTTGGTTAGCATCAACTCTTGATCTCATCTCAGGTCTTGATCTCAGGGTCATGAGTTCAAGCCCAGCGTGGAGCCTACTTAAGAAAAAAAGTCTTGAAGAAAAATAAAAATCAAGTAGGCACATACATTCATTAGTTCAACTAATCTTTACAAAAAGATGGCTTTATGGGTAGTACTATCCCCATTTCAGGAAACTCAGAGAGGTTAGTAACTTGCTCTAGGTTATATAGCTAAAATTCAGTGGAATTCTCCATCTATTCACCCATACCTCTGTTCAAAAATATTACTAAATACTTACTACATACAGGTACTGTTCTCGGCACTGGAAACGTAGCCCAGAGCAAAACGGACCAGGCACCTAGCCTCATAGCAGCTTCCATTCTGCAGAGAAAGACAGATAGCATTTATTTATTTATTTATTTATTTATTTATTAAAAGATTTTATTTATTTATTTGATAGACAGAGATCACAAGTAGGCAGAGAGGAATGCAGAAAGAGAGGAAGGGAAGCAGACTCCCTGCTGAGCAGAGCGCCCGATGCGGGGCTTGATCCCAGGACTCTGGGATCATGACCCAAACCATAGACAGAGACTTTAACCCACTGAGCCACCCAGACGCCCTGACAGATAGCATTTAAAGAGTGATGAGTGCTATGAGGCAGATAAAACATAATAAAATAGAGACTAGAAATCTTTCCTTAGGGTCATCAGGGAAAGCTTTTTTGAGGAGATGGGCTGAGGTGTGAATGACAGAAAGGAGACAGCCAGAGGAAGAGCCAGAAGAAGAGGAGTCAAGACTCAGAGTAAACTGGCAAGACCTGGAACTAGTATAGAATGTTCTGGAAGTGTCAGAAGACCAGTGTGGCTGGAGTTGGAGGGTAATAGGGAAGGTAGGTAGGGCAGAGCAGATAGTGTTTAGAGGCCACAGTGAGGTGTTGAAGAGAGGACTGGCATTTTACAGAGATCACCCTGACATCTGGAGAATGTGGATGAGAGGGCAAGGTGGGGCCACTGCCATGTTTTATCAAGCTCTGGGTGATGGTGAAGGAGAGAAGTGAACTGATCTGAGACGTACTCTGATTTGGAGATAGAGCCTGTTAGGACTTGCCCATCATGAATTATGTGCACTGGGCAAGGGAGAGAGAAGTGGTTGGGACTGGAACAGATGTATGTGGAAAAATGGTCACATATGCCACATCCCACATGGACAAGTTGAGAAAGCCGGGGAGGAGCAGGACAGTGGGAGAAGAATCTAGAGTTTTGTTTTGGATCAATTCAGTCTGAGATCCAAGTGGAAATGTCAGGAAGATATGTCTGAGTTTTCTCAGGGGGTTGATGTTTCTCTGATTTACCTAACGGTCTTGGTCTGGGTTCTTCTGGGGGAAAGGATAAGAGACTCCTTCAAGTGTGCTCAAATGATAGATGGACTTCTAAGGGATGAAACAGGAGGCACAGTCTTGTGGAAATCCAAGAACAGGAACCATGGTGTAGCAGGCCTAGTAGAGAGTGGAAACTGAAGGTCATTTTGGACCCGAGGGCTTCAATGCCAAGTACAGCCCTGCCCTCTGGAGCTCCCAACTATGCCCCCAACTGCTCTCTAAGTGACTGCCTCTGTCCACTTCTCTTCCTCCTGCCAACCAGCATCTTTTCCCTCTTCCTGGTTATCAGGAGGGTCCTAATTCAGGCAGAGAGAGCATGGGCTTACTCAGGGCCCATTCTCATTCCCTATCTCCTCCTTAATCTCTATATGCCAGGTAAGTTGTCTGCACTTTTAATGAGAGCCCCCTTATAGGACCTGGTGGGCAGAACAGTGAAGTCTTCCCTCCCCACCGCCTACAGAGTTCTGCAGGCTGAGGCATTCTTCAGATGTAGGGACAATGAACCAGGCAGGACACAACTGACCTCTGGCCCTGGCCTTGCCGAGACCCTGAAGGTTGGAGAGCAGGTGGGGGTCTCAGAAAGAGCTATTTCTTGGAACCATCAGAATCACCTCTCCCCAGCTCCCCAGAGCGGCATGTGCTCTTCCCCACATCAGAGAACTAGGGTGGTCCCACTTAGCCCAGTTCTCACTGTGTTTAGAAACCCCCTGATACACCTCGTCCCCATGCTTCATTTCAAGGAGAACATATGGTGCTTAGTTAAACCAGTGTTTCTCAAAGTGTGGTCTGCAGACCACCTTTGTGGAGAACCCCTGAGGTTCTCATTAAAATGCAGATTCCTGGCTCAGATTCCATGCTCAGCCCACAGGTTCCAAGTCAGAATTTCTAGGGAAGACCGAACAACCTCTGTATTTTTCAACTGATGTGGTACCACACTGCTGGAAAGACTTCAGCGTCTGCCAGACACTTTACTGAATCCACTAGTATTAGCTCATTGAGTTATCCCAGCAAACCTATGAGGAAGCATTCTTACAATCCCATTTTACAGATAAGGAAACTGAGGACCAGAGAGTTTAAGTAACTTGCCCCATGCCATTCTCACTAATCAAGGAGGGGCCGGAGTTGAATCCAGGTCTGTCTGACCCCAAGATCTTCACTGTCTTGTTTGCTACTTCTACCAAAACATCTACTGTCTTGTAACTCTTACCGACCTGTCCATTTTCCCTGCTACTGGTGTCTGAGAGCTAAGTGGGTGAGTTTTAGGTATTCCTGTTTCCTCAGCACCTGGCAATGCTGACATGGGCTGGATGCTTGCTGTTTATGTGTTGTATGAATGAATGACTAGAGGCAGAGCTGGAAACAAGAAAAGAAGACATGGCTGTGGAGAAAAGGAAAGTGGGAGGCTGGCTCCAGGACCCTTGTCACTCGGCTGACCTGGGGGACTTCTTCAAGGCCAGGGCCTCAGACAGGCTGGAGGCTGAAGACAAAGGGCCACGTCCCAATACTGACTTGGTCATCCCTTAGCTCGGATAAGAGCAGCTCTGGCTCCTCGACAGTTACCTCAGCCCCATACCCATCACCTCTGCCCCAGATGACTTCATCCGGAACCGCAGAGTAGGGGGTACTTTCCAGGTTACAAAAACCAGGGCCGTCGCAGATACGCAAGTACTGTTAATAGGTTTGGGCTCACAGTCACAGGAAGCAGCCTCTTCTTTTTTCTTTTTTTAAGATTTATTTATTTATTTATTTGACAGACAAGAGATCACAAGTAGGCAGAGAGGCAGGCAGAGAGAGAGGGGGAAGCAGACTCCCCACTGAGCAGAGACCTGATGTGGGGCTAAATCCTAGGACCCTGAGATCATGACCTGAGCCAAAGGCAGAGCTTTAACCCACTGAGCCAGCCAGGCACCCCAGGAGGCAGCCTCTTAAAGATCAATGCCATTTCCAAATCCACAGTGAGGCTTGGGGTTTAAAGCCAACCATGAGCCCAGAAAGGGGGACAGATGATCTCCCAGAAAACACCTCCCCAGTCCTGGCAGCCGGCTAGAAACCACGCCCCTCCCCTCGTGTGCCACTCACCGACTTACTGACTTACTGACTCACCGTGTGGTCCCTTGCGGGTAAGAGGGCCCCAAGCATTCCCTGAGTTCCAGGGGAAGCAGGAGAAGGAGGAGGCAGGATGGCAGCCTGCAGGGAGACACAGCAGGGCACCAAGAAAGCAAGGGGAGGCCAGCGTCAGGAAGTATGCTTCTGCACAGGATCCAGGCCCATCCAGTATGTCATCGAATTGGGCCATAAAGGACCTGTACCCAGATTTAACCCTGAGAGGGTGGCCCTGGTGGTGGAATTGAAAGCTTCCTTGAGGAAAGGGAGGGACGAGCCCAGAGGCTATGAGCCTGTCTCTTACTTGTTTGCTGAGCCTTACAAATTGGCCCTTTAGGGGCTGTGGGACTGATGATAGGAAGTAGACGGGCCTGGTGCCTCGCCCCCACCTTTGCAGCTCCAGCATCTTCTACCCCAGTTCATACATCAGAATCACATCCAGAAAGTTTTTAAAAATATGGATGCCTAGGCCTTACCCTGTAGAGATTCTGAGCTGGGATGAGGCATGGGCATCCGGCTTTGCTAGAAAATGACTCCAGGTAATCTCAGGGATTGACAGCCCCTGATGTGGCCCATAAGGGCCCAAGAAATGGGCATGCCAGACCCCAGCCCCTGCCCCCCCTTCCCTCTTCCCCAAGAGACTTCTAGACCTGGGGCCAGCCCACATGTCCCTCTCCCTGCTCGCCCCCCAACCCACCCAAGCTTTGTCATTCCTCACGGATCACATTCTTGTTACTGCCACTCCCTTTGCTGCCAGGAGTGGGTCAGTACCACCCTCCCCCTGGACCCTCAGCTTCCCCAGGACAGGAATCCTGACTTCTGGGTCTGTCCTCTCCCCCTAGTTCAGAGCCAGGAGCTCACATTCCGGGTAGGCCAGACACCATGCAGAGCCGTCTACATGGACTTCCTTATCTGATCCCTGCAACAGCCCAGGTATTTTTGTCCCCATTTTGAGATGAGAAACTGAACTGGGGCATTCTTGGGGTGGTACCTCGGTCCTACAAGAGCCACTTCCCCAAGGGTCTGGAGGGACCCTTTCCTGGAGTTCCAGGGAGCGACAAACTCAGGAAGGTTTTCTTTCCAGTGGCTTCCTTCAGCCATACTTAGTCGAATGCCCTTGACCTTCCCTTATTGCTATCTCCTTCACACGTCACCTCTTCAGAGAGGCTGTGTTTGCCACCCACTAAGTAATGAGCTAGTCCCCTCCCCTCCCTCTCCCCCTCCATCCTGCAGCCTTTTCCCAAACCAGTGTCTCCAAGTGCGGTTCTCAGGTCTGGTGTCCCCCGCAAACTGTTCCCTGTCCAGGACGAGTTAGGTGCACAAAGGTAGAGTAAATGTAATTCATTTTAATTGTATTTGACAAAAACATTGGTCCACAACAGACTGGAAACTTTAAGGCGGTTCCTCAGCATGAATAATTTGAGGGACACTGCCCAAAGCCCTTCACGCCCCCTGACAGTCACGCTGTTTTCATTTGCCCTTCTTCGTCTCCGGCTCTCCCTCGGTGCTGTCCCCTCCACACCAAGGATTTGCTCTGCTTTCATCCCTGCTCATTCCCCGCCCCCCACATCGAGGGCACCGCCCAGCAGGTAGTAGGCACTCAGTACATAGCCACTGAATGAATGATTGAGTGAATGAATGAATGAAAGAAGGAAGCCCTCAATCTCAAGTACATCCCATAACCTCTGGTTATTTCTATCATTGAAACTCAATCCAGTCCAATTTAAAACACCAGACTCCTGTCTATTTCAGATCTCCTCTTCCTCCCCTTCCCGACTCAGAACAGGTCTGACTCACCATTGGGGGCGCTAGAGGAAATGGGGTCTCTAGGCATCGCCCCAGGGGGCCTCCACTGGGCCCTCATCCTCACCCAGCCAGCCCTCCCACTCCTGCCTCCTCTTTCTTGCCTCTGGGCTCCTTCCCCGGAGCCACAGGAGTGGCTGGCCTCCCTTAAACCCTCGCAAAGCTGGAGTCCACCAGCAAGGCCATCCCATCCTTTTTCTCTTGTGCCCTCCCCTCTGTGGCCCCCCACCTTGTCCTGTGGGCCCACACTGCCCCAGCCAGCTGCCAGCCTCCTGAAACTTCCAGGCCAGAAGCAAGCACAGCCTCTGCACTCCTGGGCCACAAATCTGGGCGCAGTCGTGCTGGGTTGACAAGCGTTCCGGCTGGGGGAGGAGTGTCAGACTCTTCTCTCAGGTCCTTCCAGTCCCTACAAATGATTCTTCCATGCTCCTCGCCCTCCGTGAGGGGAACACCCTCTCCTCATAGTGGGAAGGAAATCCTGGCACCATGAGGGCTGACCACTGAGCTTCGCTCCCAGCCTCCAGTTTCTTCTACAGACTAGAATGGGGCTCAGAGCACCAGGTGCTGGGTGGTGGGAGAGGCTATTCCTGCCTCCTCTCCTAGACCTGGGGAAAGGGGCTCTCTCTGCCCTTTTTTTGGTGGCTGCACTTAGATGTGGAGGACTTGGCACCTCTTTGTCCCCAGGTTTGAGTGTGTGGCCCTTGGAAGCCCCCTTGGCAGCCTTCTGTATGCTGTCACACCTGGTGTCGCGTTAGGAAGCCTGGGGGCCTTTATAGAGCATGATGGGGGTGATGTCTGCTGAAAGGTTCACACAGAAGGGACAGAAAGCTCCCTTCAGAGGCAGTGTGGGGGTCGAGACCAGGAGCAGTGGGATGGTCCACACACTTGGCAGCTGGTCCCTGCCTGGGATCCCATGCTTCCCTGGGCCCCTTCTCGGGCCATGCCCCTCCCTATAAGGTGAGCGCTCTGTGAGCCCACAGATGCTGCCTACTGGGAGTCTGTGTCCACCTTCTAGATCACACCCCATGTCCATGATCTGGAGGGTGGGTCCCTTACTGGTTCACCCTGAGCAGGCTGGTGTGGAAAGACCTCAGTGACATTCTGAATGCTCTTCTCCCCCCTTTCGCTCCACCCTTGCTCCCCCACTTCCCACTCCCTTGCCCTCCACGTCCTCCCTCTCCTTCTCTCCTCCCACCTATCCCCTCTTTGCTTCACCTGTCCCCTCTCCCTTTCTGGCACCCCTTCCCACCCTGTGCCCCAAGGTGAAGGTCTGGTTCCAGAACCGCCGCACCAAACAGAAGAAAGACCAGAGCAGAGACCTGGAGAAGCGGGCGTCCTCCTCGGCCTCCTCGGCCTTTGCCACCTCCAACATCCTGTGGCTGCTGGAGCAGGGTCGGCTATTGTCCGTGCCCAGGGCCCCAAGCCTCCTGGCGCTGACCCCTGGCCCACTGGGCCCACCTGCCGGCCACAGGGCCACCTCACCGGGTGACCCCAGGAACTCCTCCCCGTGCCTCAACCCATTGACCTCGGCCTCGGCTTCGGCGTCCCCGCCACGGCCACCCCCTCCACCAGCGCTCTGCTTTTCCTTGGCTCCTCTCCTGGACCTGCCCGCCTGCTATGAACTCAGCTCCTCAGCCTTCGAGCCCTACAGCCGGCTGGAAAAGAGAGGAGGCAGCCCTGGAGGTGGCAAGAAAGCCAATGTTTAAGCCTCCGCCACCCTGTGACACTGAGTCCCCAAGCACGTCACTGTCCCTGCCTGTCCTGCCCCGTGGGCTTGCGGGAGGCCGGCTCCCAGAGCGCGGGGGCAGCAAGCGTCCGGCCCCGCCAGCACCGCAGCTCAGAGACTGTCCACCGGAATGCCTTGGTCCTGCAGCTTGTGCGTGTGAGTGCAGTGTGCGTGTGTGTGCCTCTCACGGAAATAAAAGGAAAACAATGACAAGAAGGGAAACGGAGTCCCCACAGCACCAGCACTGCCCTCAATCCTTTCTTTCCTTCTCTCTGGGAAGAAGAATGGGCTGAGCCTGGGGAGCTTTAATGGCGGGGTAGTGGAAGCTAGACCCATGTTCACAGTTAAGGGGAGGATCGAGTACCACACGTGTGGGATGACAGGCACCTCAGGCCTACTCCCAATTAGAGCTCCCACCTGGGCATTGCAAAGCCCGAGGCGGCAACACTGACTCATTGGTTGGTTAAACATTGCTCTTTGTTAGCTCCTCCTTAAAGCAAAAATACCTAAGAGGTGGAACTGTTAAGTCCTCCAAGAGGGGTAAACAGTGAAAGGTGGGATCAGGATCTAGAGAGTTAGACAGGGTAAAACCAGGCAAGATCCCGCGTGCCCCAGAGAACACGACCCCCACGGTCACCACGGTCTTTTTGTTCAAGTAAGACGCTTGTGTTTAACTTTTTGTTTGGCAGTGGCTGTGGATTTATAGCAGGTTGCAAAGAAATCTTTGTACCCTTCGCCCTGTGTCTCCCAGTAGTTGCATTTTCCATAAGCGAAGTTTGCTGTTGGGAGCAGGAAGTGGATGTGGGTACTGTGTGGGCGTGGTTCCCTGTCATTGTATCCCCCAGGTGAGATTTGTGGAACCACCACACTGCAGTCCGGGTGCAGGGTTGCCAATGACCACAAAGGTCCCCTCTGCAAAGTACCCCCCCCAACACACACACACCCAGGAGATGTTGAAAGAATGGAAATACTGAGAGAGGGACCAGGGACCCAAAGTGGGTCCTCGGGCCAGAGGTTAGAGGTGAGATTTTAATCTTTGGGGAAGAAAAGCCAAGCACGGTCCACCCCAGTCTGCTCTGGGGAAGACATATTTTGGTTTCGGATTGGCTGGCCTGAGTCACCTGGACAGGGGTCCCCAGACAGCCGAGCTTCCTCCCTTCCCTCTGCGTTGGCGGTATAGTTTGCCGGCTGGATATCCTGAGTCTGGAATGAAACATGGGAGTGACCAGGGCAAACCTTCGGTTCAGTGGGTTGAGCCACTATCTCGTGCCCACCTTGACTTGTCCAGCAGACCTGTGACCCCATGACTCCTTTAGCCACTAGATACCAGGAGGATTCCTCCATTTGTACGTTCTGCTCTGAGCTGAAAAATGTCAGGATAGGTCTGTGGCATGACACTGGGCAGGTGAAATATAAAAAGGTAAGAGGTCCTAGGAATGGATGGAGGGAGACTTGCCCCAGCTCCCAGAAAGCTCTCAGTATTATGAGACAGAAAGACTAAAAGAGACCCAAGTCTGATGGAGGAGACACAAACTCAGCTCTCTGGAGGCTCAGAGTCTAGGGGCAGTGACAAGAGACAATTCTCCAAAAGGGCATGACAAAGGAAAGACACCAGATGAGTGGTGAACGCAGGGAAGGCTTCCTGTAGGAGGTGGCCCTGAAGCTGGCACAAGAATGGGGAGACAGTGAGGAAGAGACGTGGGGAGAGACGTGGTGTGAAGACCCAGAAGAGATGTGGTCTGGAGCAAGGGGAAGAGCTGAGTTCACCCTGGCCACAGACTGGGGGCAAACGAACACCCAGATTCAGAGGTAGAGGGCCAGCCATACGCCTGTACCGCTACCCTCCTGGCAGCTGCTGCTGGCCATTGGCTTAGGTCCCTTCCCAGATCCGGAAGAGCTTCTGGACCAGAGGCCAGTTTCCCTGTTTACAGTCAACTCAGGGAGGAGGGGACTGCCGAGGGGAGGGGTGGCCTCTGGGGCGGTCTGAGCCGCCCTCTCCAGCTCCTCCAGCTCCAGCCAGGCCTCAAGTATTGCACTCGCCACCGGCAGGCTCCCATCCTCAGCTCCCAGCCTGCCGCCTCGCCATGGCCATGAGGGTAGACAGTAGGCCCAGGGGAGTCCCTGGCAGTGGCTGTGACCTGGGCACAGCCCGAGAACACATGCAAGCGGTCACCAGAAACTACATCACCCACCCCCGTGTCAGTGAGTACAATCCCTGCAGGGGGGTGGGGGTGGGCGCTGCTGGGTGGTTCTGCTTCTTAGGCTCAGGGAAAGAGGAGGATCTGAGGCAGAGGAAGATCTAGGGGGCTCTCGGTCCAGCAGAGTGACACCATGGGCTGCCCCGGATAAGGGGCCATCTCTGTAGCTGGGGGATGGGGTCCCCAGCCCAGGCTACCCAACAGGGAGGGCAGGAACCTTGCAGGAACCTCTCAGTCATCTCCCTTACCCTGTACTGAGACCCCAAGTCCAGAGAGAGCTCCCCACTGCCCCAAGAGAGTGTGTTTGTGATACATGCTTTGTGCGAATCAGTGTGTGTTGGGGGGGGGGGGGCGTTGTGCGTGTACACCAGGACACTCA
The DNA here is from genome assembly GCF_002288905.1 of Enhydra lutris kenyoni. Lineage (NCBI taxonomy): Eukaryota > Metazoa > Chordata > Mammalia > Carnivora > Mustelidae > Enhydra > Enhydra lutris. Next base: position 21,426,515 of record NW_019154102.1, read on the forward strand.
GCACAAGGAAATGTGCCATCAGGTGTTCTCAGGGAATGTGTGTGGCAGGGCAGACTGTGTGTGCTTTCTCGCGGTGGGGACATACGTGCCACTGCGTGTCGTGTCCGCAGGTACATGTCATGCGTGCATTTTGGGGAAGGTGTCTGTGTGTCTAACCCAGGGCAAGGCGCCTGCCTGGGTACGTGTGTGCTCCCACCTTCACTTAGGTGGGGATGGGTGTAAATATGTGTGTGACCGCTTGCAGATGTGTGTGATCAGAGTGAGGAAATGTGGGACAGTGTGTGTGCATGCTTGTAGGTTCAGTGTGAGCGTGTGGGTCCGCGCACGAGCGTGCATGCTCATGGAGAGAATGTGGGTACGTGGGCAGGTGATGTCGAATGTCTGTGTAGGGACAGCCCAGTGTATGCCCTTGCAGGACTCAGAGGGGGCCACCCCGAGGTGTGTCCAGATATCTGGGGCTCAGAAACCAGTAAGGCTCTGAGGACCAAAGGGGGTACTGGCTGCATCTCTCCTTGCCAAGGTCATTCTCCAGTTCTCAGGTTCTCAGGCAGCCCAGCTCACTGGCATAAACCGGCCTGGCCAGGACGGGCCACGGAGAGCCAGAGGCTCCCGCCAGGGCCAGGGCGTGTGAACAGAGAAGCTGGCCCAGCACAGCCTCCCGCCCTCTGTCTGCTGTTACCCAGGCAGCAGGGGGAGGAGCCGCCCGACAGGGCAGCCTGGAGAGCCAGGTCTGCGTTGAATGGGGCTGGCAGCCACCCAGAACAGACCAAGTGCAGTGTGGGCAGGCCCCATGCGGAGGAACACAGCAGGGGGTGTGCAGGCACCTCCAGGGGCCTGAGGCAGGCACTGAGGGGTGGAGCACATTCCAGCAGAGGAGAAACTAAGCGGGGCCAGATTTAGCAAGGAGGCCCTGCAGGCCTGGCCCTGTGGAGGCACCCAGGAAGCAGCGGGAAGCGCTGAGGCCCAGATCCCCCCCTGGGGCAAAGCAGGGGTCATGAAGGCCCGGAAATACCCCAGCCAGTCCCCTGCTTGGGTCCAGAGCCCAGGCCTGGTGGAGATCTGAGCTCCTCCCCCAACTACCCTTCCTTGCAGGGTGCCTTCCCAGGGACCCTGACAGGTGCCACCTCACCCCAGGGCCTCCTCCAGCCAGTTCCCTCCAGCCTGCACCTTATTTAGAGTCAACAAGGCTTGGTACAGAGAAACACCCAGGAGATGTGACCCAGGCTGGGACCCAGGGGTGGCAGCACCCCCGGTGTCTGTGTGTCCCTTCACGGGTCCCCCACCCAGGTGAATGTGTCACACCCAACAGCTGACCTGGAGACAAGGTTCTGCTGAGGGGGAGTCCCTCCACCCTCCACCCCACCGGCTCTTCTCCCCACCAGCATTAAAGTTGTTCCTGCATTGTTCCTGCAGTGACAAAGGCTGCACACCAGTGTCCTCATAGCGTACCCCCCAGGGGCCAGCCCCTGCCCCACTGACAGCCTCCCCAACCCGGGATCAGATCTGATTCCTCAGTGTGCTTCTGTGACCACAGCTTTCTCCAGTTCCCATCCCCCTTCTCCTCTGGGGCCTGAGGGGTTTCCTGCCTGAAGGGTGTGGAGGGGGGTTGGGAGAGGAGGGTGGGGGTGGGGAGAGGGCAGGTGCAGAACTACAGCTGTGCGCTCAGGTCACTGAGGCAGGTCTCCTGTGTCTCTTTGCCCATCTCCCCCAGCCTGGCCTCTGACCCCCGAGGACTCTGGATTTCTGGACAGTAGAACTTTATGTAAAGATAGAAGGAACCTAGGAGGAAAGGTGGGGGACCAGAAGGACAGGGATGGGGCAACTGGCTTCCAACCCCAGGGCTTCCTCGGCCATGGGTGGGGTGAGTCCAAGAGAAGGCTTCCTGGAGGAGGAGAGGGACCAACAGGCCTGAGGCCTTAAGGGTGATTTCACTGCAGTGGCTGAGGTCATGAGCCAGAAAGGTGGGGGCAGGGTAGACTTGGATGGGAAGGGAATTCCAGCAATATGCGCCCTGGTTGAGAAGGGACCATTTGCCTCCCTGAGAGCTAGAGCTCTTTCTCCAAGGGGAGGAGGTGGCATGGAGTTTTTTCCTATTGCGTGGGGCAGAAGATGCTAGGCAGGGCCTCGGGTAGGAGGGGATGCGGGGGGGCAGGGTGCCGCAGGAGCAAAGCTTGGACCCACAGGCTATCAGCCCAGCTGGAGGGGTAGAGCCAGGTCAGATCACCCAGAGGCTGGAGTGCCAAACCTCCAGCTTTGCCGCCTGACTCAGTTTCCTCAACGGAAAGGCCAGGGAGGTCACGCTGAAAGAGTTCCACCCGGCTGGTCCTGGACTGATTCTAAGAAGCCTGGGCTTCCAGCCCCTTGCCCTCCCTCTGCTAATCCCTCGGGAGGGGATCAGGGAGGAGGTGCGGGACCTGCTGCCCCGGGCTTGCCCCCACCCCAGTCTCACGCCTGGGCGACTGGCTCAGCCCTCTCCCAGGACGCTGCAGGTGTGGCTGCATTGGCCCTAATTAGTGGGCTGCGTGGAGCCCCGCTGAGCCTTTGACGGGGAAGGCAGAGGGGAGGTGGGGGCAGGGAGGGGCTCCAAGCCTGTGGCCCTAAGTGCTACCCGAAGTGTCAGCTAGGACAATGGAGAAGGGGAGGGGGAAGAGCCGAGGGAGGGAGTGTCTGCAAAGTCTCAGGAAGGCCTATTGAGGGAGTGCCCCTCAGAGGTCTTCCGGGCCAGGCCCCTGCCTCCATTACTACCCACCCCCCTGCACCTCACCAAGGTTGAGGAGTAGGTGCCAAGGCTGGAGGCAGTGCCACAGGAGAAATCAGCCAACCTCTGGGCCTCTGTGGTCCACAATCAGCTGGGGGTGGGTACACACAAAAAACCCAGCTTCCGTCAAGGACACCTTTGGCCCAGCCCCCACCTTGGCTGTGTCCAGACTAGACAGCCTCTAAGGGAAGATAGGCTCCAGTCTGACCTGGGAGGCAACAGAGCCCTGGTCTGAGGGGGGCGACATGACCCATCTCATTAAGGACCACAGGCTGGAAAAGAGGATGCCCTCTATCTAGGGTGTCCCCTGAGGGCTGTGGGACTTCAGTGGGGGAGCAGAGCCAGGGGACTGTAGGACTAAGTCAGGGGCTGGGCGTTGTGGGATATGAAAAGCCACACGGAACAGCCAGAGTGGTTTTTCTGCAGCCAAAGGGCCCAGCCTGTGGAGGGTGGACTCATCTAGCAAGCATTTAGGAACCCCGAGAGAGAGAGCGCGCGAGACCAGTGCCTCTAGAAACCCAGAAAGCTGGTTTATGGCTGAGGCTGGTGGGATGAGCTGGGGGCTTACAGACCACACACTGGGCACCCAACCCAAGGGCCCTCTGAGCTGCTCCCAGCTGCTCACCACTGCTCCCCCCATCTCAGGTGCCCTCCCCGAGGTTGCTCTGTGGGGATTTCCACCAGACAGCTTTCCCGGAAAGAAGCTGTGAAATGGGGGGAGCCCGCTGGGACGAAGGGAGGAAGTTGAAAGACTAGACTCAGAGGCAGAATTGGAAAGAGTTCCCTGGGGCTTTGTGGACCTTGAGCCCCTCCCCACCCCAGCCCACCCAGTCTGCAAGTTGCTTCAGCCATCTCAGCCCTTTGGGCCGGTCTGGTATTTTCGCTATAGGGCCAGCGGGAGGCCAGCTCTTCCCAGGGCTTTCTAAAATCAGGCTCTGGTCTGCTCTGCCTGGTCCCCTTGGGGTGGCCTAGAGAGAAGCCTCACTGGATAATGCATGGGGAGGGAGGAAGGTGGGCGAAGGAAAGCAGCAATGGAGCCAGAAGTTGGGCTGTGAGGGTCACCCAGCGGTGCGGGGACTGGGGCCGAGGCAGTCCCTGGGAGATTCCAGGGGCGCCTGGGTGGCTCAGTCGGTTGAAAGCATCTGCCTTGGGCTCCAGGCATGATCCCATGGTCCTGGGATTGAGTCCCGACTTGGGCTTCCTGCCCCCAGGGAAGTCTGCTTCTCTCTCTCCTTCTACCTCTCCCCCTGCTCATGTGCTCTGTTGCTTGCTCAGTCTCTCTCAAATAAATAAGATCTTTTTTAAAAAGTAAGATGGGAGATACCAGAGCTTGCTTGATGGGAGGGCCAACAGAGGAGGAGATGCTGGCCATTTCCCCTAGACAGCAGTCATCCTGGAGCCTGGACCCTGGGGCCAGGAAAGGTGGGTCTAAGAGGAAAGGTTGGATACTTTCTCCCCTCTTCCAGAGGAACCTGAAGGAGTTCCTGCCACTCCAGGGCCAAGCAGAAAAGAAAAGATCTTCTCGTGCCCTCCTGTTCTTGAGTTTTCCTAGCAGTCTCTAAGCTCAGAAGAGCCTTGCCCAGCTGCCCTTGCCCAAGTCCCAGTGTGACCACTGAGCCCCAGACTGGAGAGTGCTTGAGCTGGGGGCATTGAGTTTCTCTTGGTGTGGGGTGACTTGGTGACTTGGCACCGGGCTTGCACGGAAGCATGAGGGCAAGTGGCTGGGAGCCAGTGTGGTCTGATGGGAAGCGCAGACTGGGATCCCAGCCCCAGCTCTGCCACGAGCATGCTGGGTGACCCTGGAATAGGTTTTTCACCCCCATTCTCCTCCCCTTTTGAGAAGAGGGTTAGAACAGGGTTCTTCCAAACTGTGAGTGATCCCGTGACCTTACAGACACTCTGACCATCCTGCCCTGCCAGGGTCCCTCATTTCAGCTGTCCCACTGGTGCTTCACAGGGAAGAGATGTATATCCCAGGGTCATGGGTGAGGGAGAGCCCCAGGGGTTCCCAGCTAGCCTCTAGCATAAGCGAGATAGACTTCCTGTCTAGCTGTCCGTGGCTCTCCTATTGGGGTCCCCAACACTGGAGTTAGAGGCTCCCTGTAAGCTGAGCTCATGTCCCCATTTTTGGTTCTCTCCAGCCACTAGGACTGGGACGTTCCTCTTCTTTCTCCTTCCTTGTCATTCTTTCCCCTCCCCCACAGGCACCCAGGGAGCCCAGGTTGTCTAGGACCCTCCCTGGCAAGGCCTCATGACAAGGCAGAGACCCTGGCTGATTTTTCTCATCGGTTCCTGCACCAGCCCCCACCACCCCCACGCAGGCGCACAGGTGCATGTGGGCGCAGGCGCACAGGCTCAGTGCTCAGTCAGTGTCGAGTGATCCCAGAGGGCCACAGAGGGCAGTTCAGTTGTCCTCTCTAGCTGGGGGCCAGAAGCTTTTGGAAAATGCTGTGGGTCAGAGAGGAGGGGGTGGGTAAGATGGGGGCTGAGGCCGGAGGGGAAGCAGTCTCAAGATAAGAAAGACTTCTGGATGGCTGAGGGGGAGGAGAGGACTCTGAGGGGCCTCTGCCCTTGCCCTGGCCCTCCCCCAGCCTTCTGCAGGTGTCCAAGCCAGCGGGGGGCCCTGCGGGCAGGGGCATGACCCTTACAGCAATGGTGGCTGGCCCTGTCACAGCTAATGACCCTGACAGCCCAGACTGGGAAGGAGGTGGGGGTGGTGCGCACAGGGAGGGAAAGCAGAGGATGCCTGTGTGTGTGTGTGTGTGTGTGTGTGTGTGTGTGTGTGTGTGTATGTCTGGGTGTGAGACCCTCATCCACCTCCACCCCTCCCCCCAGCCTACAGGACTGTGTGCAGCGTCAATGGGCCCCTGGTGGTGCTGGACCAGGTCAAGGTAAGACTTCTATTTCTTCCCAGGCCCCAAGGCCAAATCCCATGGGCCCACTTGTCCCTTCTAATTCCCTGTCACACGTCCCCACATTCTTCCTCCCTAGCTTTCTCCCCAGCCACCCTGGTTTCCCTTCCTGCATTTTCAGTGCACCCCCATTCCCACTCTGGGCCTTCAGGGACCCACATCTACCGCCAAGGAGCTAGGCTGTTGTGTCTCTTCCTTTGGCAGTGCAATGGTTGTGTTGACCTTACTTCCATCAGCTGCATCCTTTCAAAGGAACAGAAGGCAGAGGGGCAATGCCAGCTAACTCTTTTCCAGAGCTCAAGGTTTTCAAAGGCTTTTGGAATATCTCAGCCTGGGAACCAGCTGTGCTGTGGGTGGGATGTAAAGTGGGTCTCCCAGAAAGAAATGAGATGTTGGCTCCTTTGTGTCCCCCCGGGAATGGCAAGACCCTGGCAGAGACCGACAGCGTTTTGAATCTGGGGTTGGGGATTCTTTTTTTTTTTTTTTTTAAGATTTTATTTATTTATGACAGAGGGAGATAGCGAGAGAGGAAACACAAGCTAGGGGGAAGCAGGAGAGGGAGAAGCAGGCTCCCTGCCAAGCAGGGAGCCCGATATGGGGCTTGATCCCAGAACCCTGGGAGCATGACCTGAGCCAAAGGCAGACGCCTAACCAACTGAGCCGCCCAGGCGCCCTGGGGTTGGGGATTCTTAAGCCATCAAGGGCCCTGTCAAGGTATGAGAGGGGTATGTGCAATGGGAGGGACACTGTGGAGGCAGTGTGTCCCTCCCAGGCTCCCACTGCGCGTAACCCACCCCAGACTGAGAAACTGGTGCCACCCTGGAGTCATCCTTTCCTGGACCCCAGTCCGTCATTGCCAATGATCTGCGAGCAGTCTCCCACCCCAGCGCTCCCTGATTTGGCCATGGCCTCTGGGCCCCCAGCGTGGGGCCCTCCTGTCCCCCATGTTCCCCCCTGCAGCCTGAACCCTTTCATTTCCCTGCTTCAGACTCATCTAGAACTCCCAGTGCCTTCACCTTACAGGCCCTACATTCTGTCAGGGTTCCTGCACACCTCTCCGCTCTCACACCACATCCCCTCCTCTCTGCATGGAGCTGCCATTTGATGTCTCTAGGCCTTTGCTCATATCTTCCCTCTGCCTCTCCAGCTACCTTTCCCCCATACCTTCCTCTGACTCACCCCCAAGACTGGCTGAGAGGTCACTTCTAGATGTCTCGCCCAGGTCCCTTGGCAATGAGCCTGTCCCTCCTCTCCCTCTTTGTACTGTCCCCTTCGCAGCTCTGTCAAGCCATTTGAGCACCACCTGGCCACATGTCCCCTCACTGCCTCCACAGTGTCCCTCCCATTGCACCTTACTTCTAAGTCCCCGGAGCCCCACCCTGCACTTCTGCTGAACACCCAGTCCATTGCAGGTGCTCAATTTGCTCAAAGGAAGGGTGAGTACATGAATGAGAGGCAAGAACGAGTAAGTTAGAATAACTAAATCTGACCCTCTCATTCCCGGAAACCAGATTCCGAGTTCATACAGACCTCCCTGTTTTTTGTTTTTTGGTTTTTGTTTTTCAGACCTTCCCGTTTGACCCACTAAACTTGGGGAGGCTGTGGGAGGGGGTGTGATGGAGTGCTTATGTGTGTGCATGTGATGGTGGGGTGCCCCCCCCAGTCTGACTCAGACTCCCCAGCCCACCCTTCCTACTAGCTATCTGTCAATTCGAGATCAGCAGCATCAGTACTACCTGAGGACTTGTTAGAAATATGGATTCTGGGGGCATCTGGGTTGCTTAGTGGGTTAAAGCCTCTGCCGTCGGCTCAGGTCATGATCCCAGGGTCCTGGGATCGAGCCCCACATCGGGCTCTCTGCTCTGAAGGGAGCCTGCTTCCTCCTCTCTCTCTCTCTGCCTGCCTCTCTGCCTGCTTGTGATCTCTGTCTGTCAAATAAATAGATAAAAAATCTTAAAAAGAAAAAAATAAAGAAATATGGATTCTCAGGCTCCTACCCAAGACTGACAGGATCAGAAACTCTAAGGTGGGTGGGCGGCAGGGGGGAGGAATGCAAAATTCATTCTCTAAAAGCCCTTCAAGGTGATATGATGCTCCCTGAAGTTTGAGAAGCATCTGTTTCGGCTTGTGAATGCTGGTTTCCTCATCTAGTAAATGGTCAGAGAGTTGTTGTGAGGATCAAATCAGATAAATGTTATTTTTATTAATAATTCCTCCTTGAGAACGGTAGCCCTAGCTCTGCCTGGAAGGCAGAAATGCTGATACGCCTGATTAGGCAGTTGGTGCCATCTGCTGCCCCCTCGCATGGTACGGAGAGTCAGTACCTGCACAGCCATCCACTCTCCCGGCCGTTAAATGGGGCTAGACTAGGAAACGAGACAGATCCCCAGACCTGTGGCTCTGTGCCTGTTATATGCATCTGTAACTCTTAGAACAGAGTAAGTGGGTGATGGAGACACCCAGAGGACCCTGGACTTGCAGAGGGAAGAAAAAGAAGCAGTTATATATAGTCTCATAAGTTCAGGAGATGGAGAAGACAGCTTTATATACCCCTCTTTGGGTTCTGCACCCCCTTCCCCCTTCCCATTTGCTTGGGCAAAATGCCACAATTCCGCCTCTGCAGCGCCACCTGCTGCCCAAATCGAGCCACACCTGCGATGACACTTAGGCTTCCATCCTTCTCAAAAGGAAAAATGCTTGTCGGGGGAAGAATTTTGTGTAGATCGGAAGTTCTCAGCCCAGGGAATAAGGGCCTTGAAATTGTACGCAAACCTTTGAAGTCGTGTATCCAGGTGCCTGTGCATTTTACTAGAGTTAGCTTCCACAGTTTTCATCTGATTTTTGGAGGTCTGAGTGGAAACTAAAAAATCCTAAAGGCTAAAACCCTGAGTGTAGACTTTAAAAAGCACCCCCCTCTCCAGATTACTAAACATCCACACGCCCAGCTCTGATCTCACAAACAGTCACACACAGGTTGTGCAAGCATTAAAGAGGAGTCAGGTTAGCTAGTGGACAGCCACCTGCTTGGGTTTCATTAGAGAGATTTTACTAGAGCAGTGGTTTTTGAACTTGAGCATGCATGAGAATCCCTTGGAATGATTCTTTGGGTCCCAACCCAGAGTTCTGATTCAGCAGTCTGAGGTTAAGGCCCAAGAATCTGCATTTCAGAGAAGTTCCCAGGTGCTGCTGCTGCTGCTGGGCTGGGGACCACATTAGACAATTCAGTGCTCTAGAAATCTTCCAGCTGCTGTGTTTTGATGCAGACCAATCTTTATTGAGACTTGAAGAAAGCCTCATCTTATCCACCAGACTTGGTTCCAAATGTCTGAGGCTACTTCCCAACTTGTAAAGGAAAAAGCTTTCAGAAGTATGTGTATCAGCTCTGAAGACAGTTTCCAAAGAGGGCTTTTCCCAAACTGCCCTGGGCATCGTCAGAAGGAAAGGATTCAAGGCCAGGGCTTTCTCAAACAAGTGTTGCCAGGCTTGCTAAGAACTTCCCATTTCGAGGAGTGCAACATTGTGGGCAGCAGCTCCTCTCTGCCTGAGCCCTGGCTGGCTGAGAACTCAGCAGAATCCCTGGCAGAGGACGAAGGTGGCCTTAAACCATCCCTTCCTCCCCCCAGTCTTCCTAGGGACCCAGAGTGGGAGTTGAGAGAATCAGGCTCTGAAGTGGGGCTCCTTTGAGTATAAGGTCATCATCACACCCTGGAATCCTCCCCCTACACTCCCCCGTTCTAACGGGCTGTGACCACCCCTGCCCACCACAAATAACCCAGGCAGACACACACAGTGGAGCCTGGTATTCTCTTCCTAGAGGATTCTAGGATTCCACCACACCCTCCATGACGGGGTGTGATGGTCCTGACCATTCTTCCCGGTGTCTGACTGCAATCTTTCTCTTCTCTACAGTTCATTTCCTCTTATTTCATGGATGTCATCTGTCAGGGACACACAGGACACCGCCCCTCTCTGTTCTCCTTTCCTCTGCCCTCCCTCACTCTCAATAAACCCACAGGAACAGGGATGACTTTTTATCACCTGGCTGTCTGGTATTTATCGGGCTCGTGGCCTCCTTTCTTTTGGGCCCGCCTTGGCCTGCCCTCTGCCGGGCAGTTTTCCTCCTGAGGTTAACAGCCCAGTAGGCAAGGAGGCGGGTGGCTGCCTGGGACAGAGACTGACCCACAGAACAGCCTTGGAAAACTAGGGCTTGAGTTAACGTCTGTCCCGGGGCGTCCCAGCCCTGGCTCTTGGGCGCCCTCTTGTGGTTGACAAGCCAAAGACCGCTGGACCGGAGCTGCCCGCAGACCTCCGCGCCTTCCTCCGGGGGCGAGCCCTGCTCGCCTAGCAACCCCACTCGGAGGGGTGGGTGGTTTGGGGGAGAAGGAGGTAGCTTTCCTGACGTCCGCGTCGCAGAACGAGTAGGGGCTCGAGCCGGAGCTTCCTCCTGCGACCTCAAAGCAGCAAACGCTCCGGTCTCAAGTTCCACCTTCCCAGGCCCGCAGTGGTGCCCCGCCTCTTCACACCCCTTTGGGAAATTGAGCCACCCACCCCACCCAACCCTTAAGGTCACTATGTTAGGTCGAGCGGGGGATTTAATATAGTAAGGATGGTGATGACCAGTCGCACAATACTTGAACATCCCCAATTACTTTTTAATTACCAAAAATATATAATAATAATAATAATTAATAAATAAATAAAAAACATGGTGCTTGTAAACGGTGGGAGAAAAGACAAGTTAACTGTCCCTATCCTCTTTTATCCCCAGCTTCTTGAGATAACCAAGGTGAAGATTCTGCTGATAAGAGGCAAATAGCGTGCATGTTGGCGTTTTACGTTGGTGTCGGTCTCTTAAAAACATGTCAGGGATTCCCTCCGTGTCAGTAGCGTTCTTCCTGAGAGCAGCCCGGAGCCTGGACGTCCTGTGATGGACTCAGTGGTTTCATCATTGGCAGACGTTCGCTGTGTTTCCAGGCTTTGCTATTACAGATGGTACAGCAAAACACATCCCTTTCGTACTGGTGCCTTTATTGCTGTAAGGTAGATCCCCCAAAATGAAATTTCTACTTCAAAATGTATATTGATTTAAAAATAGATTTTAGAGGCACCTGCGTGGCTCAGCCCTTAGGCGTCGGCCTTCGTCTCAGGTCATGATCCCAGGGTCCTGGGATCAAGCCGCACAATAGGCTCTCTGCTCCGCGGTGAGCCTGCTTCTCCCCCTCCCACTCCCCTTGCTTGTGTTCCCTCTCTCGCTGTGTCTCTCTCTGTCAAATTAATAAATAAGAACTTTAAAAAATAGATTTTTAAATAGATACTGAAGATTTGGGGATCACATTGCCAGCTCAGCAGGATTGTGGGGATTCACATTCCTGTCTCCCCTGTGTTAGAGGACCCACTTTCCAGCATCCGTGCCAGCCCCAAACATGTTCTGTCTTGGAATTTTGCCTGTCTAATCAATGAGAATAATACTACCTTGTTTTTTTAATTTATATTTGAGAGTCTTTTTATCTGTTTGGATTTCACTTTCTCCTCTATGACATCTTTCTACATATTGAGGTTTGCCTTTTGAGTTATGGGAGCTCCTTGTTTATTGTTTGCATTTTTTAAATTAAGATTTTTATTATTTATTTGAGAGAGAGAGAGAGAGCAAGAGACAGCATGAGCAGGGAGAGATAGAGAGCCCCGATGTGTGGCTCCATCCCAGGACTCTGGGACCATGACCCAGGCGGAAGGCAGACGCTTAACTGCTTAACCCACTGAGCCATCCAGGAGCCTCTATGGTCAAGTATCTCTGTTTTTGCATTTATGGCTTCCAGATTTCTTACCTTACTCAAAGACATCTTTCTTGCCCAGCTTTTCTAGAAAAGCTAAGAAAAGGGAAGAAGAAAGGCTCCTGTAGTATTTTGTTCATCTTAGCTTTGTATGTAAAGTTTTTACATATGGCTTGAATGTATGTGTGTTTATGATGTGGGTATCTTCTAAGTAGATACCGGTTCTATTGGTACCATTTATTCAGTAAATTCTATTTTTCCCTGTGAAGTAATGTGCCCCATTTGTTCTACAACAGTCTTCTAAATCCTGGGATCCGTTTCTGGACTCGAATCTGCCCCACTGATCCATCCGTCTACCCCACCCCAACAATTAACCCTGTGACTTCTGTAGCTTCAGAACACGGTTGTTGTTTTTTTTTAAATAGCTAATACAGTACTATAATTCATACAAATAAAAGTTAATACATGTTGATCTAAATCCGATCTCTGAATTATCCCAGATAATTTCTTTCATTTTTAATTTTTTCCTTTTTAAAAAAATTTTTATTTATTTTTTAAATTTCTTTTCAGTGTTCCAGAATTCATTGTTTATGCACCACACCCAGTGCTCCATGCAATACGTGCCCTCCATAATACCCACCACCAGGCTCACCCAACCTCCCAGCCCCCACCCCAGAGCACATTTTCACATCTGCTAAGGCAAGTCCTCCACTATGATCTTTTCCACAACTATTTTTGGATATTGTCAAACACTTAGAAGAATTTTTAAAATGATTTTATTAAATTCTAGAAGAAACAAGAATCCATTGGGAATGCATTTAATTTATATACTTTTGAAAAAGATTGATATTTTTATGACAGTGAGTCATTCTGTCTTGGACAACAGTATTGTTCTCTATTTGTTCAGGGCTTGTTCAATGTCCTTCACCAAGATTTTATTATTCTCTTGTACCTCTCTTGTCAAATTTATTTCCAGATATTGTATGGGTTTGGGCCCTATTGTGGATGGAACATTTTTCTCCAATTCCTCATCCGTTTATGGCTGGAATAGAAAAAAAAGATTCTTTTTTTTTTTTTTAAAGATTTTGTTTATTTATTTGATAGACAGAGATTACAAGTAGTCAGAGAGACAGGCAGGCAGAGAGGAGGAAGCAGGCTCCCCTCCGAGCAGAGAGCCCGATGTGGGGCTCGATCGCAGGACCCTGAGACCATGACCTGAGACGAAGGCAGAGGCTTTAACCCACTGAGCCACCCAGGTGCCCCTCTTTTTTTTTTTTTTAACTAAAGTATATGGACACACAATGGTACAAGAGATTGATTTTTATGCATTTATCTTGTATACAGCTGCCAACTTCTCTTATTAATTCTGGGGGTTTTATTTTTTTAACTAGAGTGCCTCTTGGGTTTTTCTAGATATACAATATCATCCGAAATGAAGGGAATTCTGCCTCTTTTTCCATTGGGGCGCTTTAATTTTACTTGTGATTTTGAAACAATTTCAAACTTATAAAAAGTTGCAAAAATAAAAATAGTACCAGGAACGTCTATATACCCAATTGTTAATATTTTACCCCATTTGTTCTGTCTTTTGCTCTACGTGTGTGTGTGTGTGTGTGCATAATTTTTGCCTAGATCTTTTTTTTTTTTAAGATTTTATTCATTTACTTGACAGATAGAGATCACAAGTAGGCAGAGAGGCAGGCAGAGAGAGAGAGGAGAAAGCAGGCTCCCCGCGGAGCAGAGAGCCCGATGTGGGGCTCGATCCCAGGACCCTGGGATCATGACCTGAGCCACCCAGGTGCCCCACTTGCCTAGATCTTTTAGGGGTAAATTATCCCCCAAAACTCCAGTGTTTATTTCTTTTTTTTTTTTCCAGTGTTTATTTCTAAAGAATAAGGATGTTTTCTTGCATAACAACAGTAGTTACCAACTTCTGAAATTTACACGGATACATTTAGCTGATCAACCATCTACATTCCAGTTTACCAGCTGCCCTAATGAAATCTTATATAGCATTTTCTGGCCTCCAGCAGAGGATCCAGCCTGAGGTCAGGTTCTGCCTTTAGTGGTCACATCTCTGCAGCCTCCTTTAACCTAGAACATTCCCACAGCCTTTCTCTGACATTTCTGAAGAATACAGTCTCCTCGCTCACTATCTCTTTTTTTTAGATGAAGCATTCTCCACTTACGTTTATTATAGTATACTTTTTAATTTCTCTTTTTTGGGTTTTCTTGTATAAACCATAATTTCCAAAACAATATTAAGTAACAACAGCAATATGGGCATCTCTGGGTGTTACTGATTTTATTAGAAATAAAAGTGGGGGGCGCCTGGGTGGTTCAGTGGGTTAAACCTCTGCCTTCTGCTCAGGTCATGATCTCAGGGTCCTGGGATCAAGTCCCACATCCGGACTCCTTGCTCGGGCTGGGAGTCTCCTTCTCCCTCTGTCTGCTGCTCCTCCTGCTTGTGCTCTCTCTCTGACAAATAAATAAACAAGATTAAAAACAAAAAGCACTGCCAAATTTTATCAAAAGCCTTTTGAGTTTCTATTTACATAATTCTGTAGGGTTTCTTTTTTAATTCGTGTTTACAAGAAACTTCCCTATTATTATGAATTATATATTGTCAAATGTTGACAAATTCCCAAGATTGATTTATCTAGGCTTACATTCTTTTGATGAGCCCTGTTTGATCATACCTAATTGTTTATTTAATACACTGTTTGACTTGACTGGCTAATAGTTTATAATTTCTGCATCTATATTTATAAGAGAAACTGGTCTACTTTTTGGGGGGTGTCCTATCTTTACTACATTTGAGGTTTGGGAAATTTTCTATTTTATAGTTTCATTGCCTTCTAGTGTTTCTTTCTGTTCATTATATTATTTTTAAAAATTTTTTATTTATTTATTTGACAGAGATCACAAGTAGACAGAGAGGCAGGCAGAGAGAGGGGGGAAGCAGGCTCCCCGCCAAGCAGAGAGCCTGATTCGGGGCTTGAGCCTGACTCTGGGATCATGACCTGAGCCGAAGGCAGAGGCTTTAACCCACTGAGCCATCCAGGCGCCGCTGTTCATTATATTATATTGGCTGGTTCTTCCAATGTAGTACTGAATAGAACGATAATAGCAGTCGTTGTTTTGCTCCTAATTTTCTAAAAAAATTATTTATTTATTTATTTTGAAGGATCTGAATTTTTTTAAATTATTATCCCAGCAGATATTACACTAGAGAAAATTATTGGGAAAATACAAATAGAGTTATTAAAAACACAAGCTGATTATTCCTATTTGAGAGAGAAGAGCAGAGCAAGCAAGAGAGAACACAAGTTGGGCAAGGAGGGGTGGAGGGAGAGGGAGACTGCCCATTGAGCAGGGAGCCAATGCAGAACTCAATCCCAGGACCCAGAGATCATGGCCTGAGCAGAAGGCAGATCCTTAATCGACTGAGCCCCCCAGGCGCCCCTGTTTTGCTCCTAATTTTATTTTATTTTATTTATTTTTTTAAGACTTTATTTATTTGAGATAGAGAGAGAGAGAGCAGGAAGAGAGGTCAGCGGGAGAAGCAGACACCCTGCCAAGCAGGGAGCCCTATACGGTACTTGATCCCGGGACTCCAGGATTGTGACCCAAGCTGAAGGCAGTCGCCTAACCAACTGAGCCACCCGGGCACCCCTGCTCCTAATTTTTTTTTTTTTAAAGATTTTATTTATTTATTTGACAGAGAGAGATCGCAAGTAGGCAGAGCGGCAGGCAGAGAGCGAAAGGGAAGCAGGCTCCCTGCTGAGCAGAGAGCCCGACTCGGGGATCGATCCCACGACCCTGAGATCATGACCTGAGCCGAAGGCAGAGGTCTAACCCACTGAGCCACCCAGGTGCCCCCCTGCTCCTAATTTTTTTTTTTAAGATTTTATTTATTTATCTGACAGAGATCACAAGTAGGCAGAGAGGCCGACAGAGAGAGAGGAGGAAGCAGGCTCCCTGCTGAGCAGAGAGCCCGATGTGGGACTCGATCCCAGGACCCTGAGATCATGACCGGAGCTGAAGGCAGAGGCTTAACCCACTGAGCCACCCAGGCGCTCCCCCTGCTCCTAATTTTAAAGGGACTGTCTTATATGTTACATCAGAGTATGTTATCAGAAGCTTTTTTTTTTTGAGGATGCTTTTTGGAGTTAAGGAATTTTCCTTTTATTCTCCATTTTCAAAGAGTAGTTTTGTTCTTTAATTGTGAATATCATGATTCTTTAATCTTCAAAGTTTTTGTTTTTAATCATGGATAGTTTTTTAAAACTTTTTCTGGAATGTTAAGATGATCACAGGTTTTTTTTTTAATCCTGCAAATCATTAATAAAGTAAATTAATTACATTATCAGATTTCTAATATTAGACTAACCTTGAATTGTCAGAATAATTCCAACTTGGTCTTTTTAACTTTTATGTGTGTGTGTGTTTGTCTTTATTTTTTGATTTTTTAATCTTTCTTTTATTATTTGGTTTGTAATTTGACCTTTTTTTTTTTTTTTACTTTGTTGGATTTGGTTTGTTATTATTTTGCACAGGACTTTTGTATTTATATTCATAAGCGAGATTGCCTATAATTTCCTCTTCATTGTCTTATTTTGTATTGGGGTTATCCTTACCTCATAAAATTAATTAAAGACCATCCCTTTTCCATTAGTCTTTTGAAGAGCTCAGGTAAGTTTCAAATTATTTGTGCTTTGTCAGAACTTACTTGTGAAACTACCTGGGACTGGTGTTTCCTTTGTGAAAGATTTTACACTATTTATGTAATATCTTAAAGACTGTAGGACTATTCCAGCTTTCTGTTTGGTTTCTAGTTGGTTTTGGTTTGAGTTTTATTCTTCTAAGACTTTGTTCATTTCATCTAAGTTCTGAACTATATGGCATACAGTTGTTCGCAATTCCTTTTTATTCCTTTTGAATATTATTAGTGTAGCTGGTTTTGACTTTTTTACTCCAACAGTTATTTATGTCTTTGCTCTTTCTTCATCAGTTTATTTTATCAGTCTATTTTACTAGGCTTTCAACGAACCAATTTGGTTCTTAATCTTCCTTGTTGTATATTTGTTCTCCGTGTTAATGATTTCTGACCTTTTATTATTTCTTCTAGTATATATATATATATATACATTTAAAAAAATTTTTTTTAGTTCCCTTTAGTTAACATAGTGTTGTGTTACAACATAGTGATTCACACTTCCGTACATCACAGGTGCTCATCACAGGTGCCCTCCTTAATCCCCATCACCTCTTTTCCTCACCCCCCATCCCACTTTCTTGGGGTTTTTAATGCTGTTCTTTTTTCTCACTTTTCATGTTGCATACTCTTAAACTTCCTCAGTTTTTTTCTTTTCTAACATAAGCATTTAAAGCTTAAATGTGGGGCACCTGGAGCAGTTGGTTAAGCACCTGACTTTCGGTTTCAGCCCAGGTCGTGACCTCAGGGCCCTAATCTCAGGATCTTGAGATCAAGCCCCATATCCGGGGCTCTGTGCTCAGGGTGAAGGCTGCTTGAGATTCTCTCTCCCTCTCCCTTAGCCCCTCCCCCTGGCTTTCTCTCTAAAATAAATAAAGAAATCTTTTTTTAAAAATGAAGTTTAGGGGCGCCTGGGTGGCTCAGTTGGTTAAGCCACTGCCTTCGGCTCAGGTCATGATCCCGGAGTCCTGGGATCGAGTCCTGCATCGGGCTCCCAGTTTCACAGGGAGTCTGCTTCTCCGTCTTACCTTCTACCTTCTCATGCTCTCTCTCTCTCTCTCTCTCAAATAAATAAATAAAATCTTAAAAAAATAAAGTTTAGATGCATCACATATATATCGATATGCAGTTTTTCATTATTGCTTAGTGCTTAATATTTTCTTTCTTTTTTAAAATTTATTTATTTATTTGACAGAGAGAGAGACAGCGAGAGAGGGAACACAAGCAGGGGGAGTGGGAGATGGAGAAGCAGGCTTCCTGCTGAGCAGGGAGCCTGATGAGGGCTTGATCCCCAGGACCCTGGGATCATGACCTGAGCCGAAGGCAGAGGCTTTAACCCATTGAGCCACCCAGGTGCCCTAGTGCTTAATATTTTCTAATTCTGTCTTCTTCTACATTAGGTTTGAGATTTCCAAATCTATGAAGTTTGTCTAACCATCTTTTTGTTTTTGATTTCTAACTTGTTTTGATTATGGTCAGAAAACATAGTACAGCCCGATTTATTCTATAGGTCTTGGCACAAAGGGATACCCTTTCTCATTCTTTTCCATTTCATCTAGCGTGTCAGTTTTGATTCCCTCTGCTGTCCAAGGAGTAATTTAGTGGAGTACTTTAACCTTTCAGAATATGAGGAGCACTGTGGGGAGGGATGTCATCTTTTTACCATTTGTTTTTACTAGATTCTGATTCTGACTTACTCCCTGAAGTAACTCAATCACCAGGGAAGCTAGGTGAGGGAGACTCCTTCCAGGACCTCCCCTGGAAGAAGGTACAGGCAGGGCTTAGGTCTCTGGGGCTGGCAAGAGCTGAAGTCAGTGTCATTGCGGGGGGCGGGGGTCGGCTCTCCCAGCCCAGCTCTCCGGCCTCAGCCTCTTCTGGAAGTAGGGAAAGACCGGGACCCTGGTTGCTGGAGCATGCACAGACTGCAGGGACTGTGGGATTTCCTTGGGGCAGACCTCCACCTGCCCAACCTGCTCAACCTGCTCCCTGTGGTCCTGGAAGGACAGCCTTATTGTTTTTTTAAAATTATAATTCATATAAACTTCCTTCTTTTTTTAAAAAAGATTTTATTTATTTATTTGACAGAGAGAGACACAGCGAGAGAGGGAACGCAAACAGGGGGAGTGGGAGAGGGAGAAGCAGGCCTCCTGCTGAGCAGGGAGCCTGATGCAGGGCTCGAACCCAGGATGCTGGGATCATGACCTGAGCCGAAGGCAGACGCCCAATGACTGGACCACCCAGGCGCCCCTAAACTTCCTTCTTTTAAAGCACACAATTCAGTGGTTTTTAGTACATACACAGAGCTGTACAACTATCACCACTATCTGATTCCAGAACATTTTCATCACCTCCAGAAGAATCCCTGTACCTGTTGTCACCCCCAGTCATCCTTCCAGCCCCCCGCAGCCCCGAATCTTTCTGTCTTTATGGATCAGATTATTTCAGATACTTCGTATTCAATGGAATCATATAACTCGTGACCTGTTGTTTCTGGCATCTTTCGCCTACTTAGCGTGTTTCCAGGGTTCATCCGTGTTTTCAAAGGATCAGTATTGCGTTCGTTTTTAAGGCTGATAACACTCTGTGGTACAAATACGCCATCTTCTGTTTCTCCATTCACCGTCTGTGGACATTTGGGTTGTTTCCACCTTGGGGCTACTATGAATAAGGCTGCTACTTGTATGTGAACATTCGTATACAGTCATACACAAATTTTTGTGTGGCCAGGTTTTCATTTCTCTTGGGCCAGTGGACTTGCTGGGTCATATGTATCTCTCTGTTTAGCCCTTTGAGGAAGCGCCAGAGTGTTTTCCAAAGAGGCTGCACCATCTCGAGGGGTCCGATTTGTCCACACCCTCAACCACACGGTAGTCCCTTGGACTTCAGCCACACTCACGAGTGGGACCTGGTATCTCGTCGTGGTTTTGATCTGTGTTTCTTCAGTGGCGAGGGATGAGCATCTTAGGGGCTTCTTGGTCATTTGTGTATCTTCTTTGGAGAAATGTCCATTTAGATCCTTTGCTCGTTTTAAAGTTCCGGTATTTGTATTTTTATTGTTGAGCTGTAAGAGCTCTTTATAGATTCCTGATACTAGCCTGGTTCTTTTCAAATGGATAAGAAGAGATAACTACAGTTGCTCATAGCCAAAAGAGAAGTGACTGCCTGATTCTTTTTATTCCTGAAACCTGTGAGGACGACACGTGAATCAGCCCCAGCCCGGTGACTAGGGAAAGACGGCCACTGGTACGAGGGGACACCTGGCAGCCCAGGACACACTGTGCCAGTGTGTCCGCCATCAGTCCATAGGGGCAGAGACAACAGTGCTGTCCATGGGACCTAAACAGCCATAGTAGTGATTACATTTTATTGAGTTGTTACAGGTCCCGGGCACCAGCTAATGACTTCACGTAGCTCACTTTCTCCCCACAGAAGCCCTATGAGGTATTATTATTACCCCCATTTGAAAGACGAAGAAAGTAATGCTCAGAGACGTGAAGTAACTTCACAAGGTCACACAGCTTCTAAGCATCAGAGCTTCAGTTCTAACCCTGGTCTTTAACTCTAAAGTCAGTGCTCTACCCATCCAGGTGTACTGCCTTCCAAACAGAACCCGAATGTCCCACCTCCAGCCCTTCAAGTTCACCTAATAGTGCCTGGTCACTTCAAGACAGAAGCTTGAGACTGGGTCAAGGAGGGATGGGGGGAGATAGGGACTTCACCTCTGGTCTCACCGCTGCTCTGGGCTGCTCTCCCCTCCTGCCAGTTCGCACAGTATGCTGAGATCGTCAACTTCACCCTCCCTGACGGCACTCAGAGAAGCGGGCAGGTGCTTGAGGTGTCTGGGACCAAGGCAATTGTTCAGGTAAGTGGTGTCAGGGCGATGTTGCCTGACTGAATAAATGAACGAACCCGCAAAGTGCCCGACTATCTTAATAGGCTCCGAAGGCAGGAAATGTCCTATTTTCCCA
Source organism: Enhydra lutris kenyoni (assembly GCF_002288905.1). Taxonomy (NCBI): domain Eukaryota; kingdom Metazoa; phylum Chordata; class Mammalia; order Carnivora; family Mustelidae; genus Enhydra; species Enhydra lutris. The sequence continues at coordinate 21,446,641 of NW_019154102.1, forward strand.
AGAGCGTCTTGCCCAGAGCTGGGCACAAGGGAGCCTAGAATGGAAGGCCCCATTCTCCCCAGCAAGACCCTTATTAGAGTAATTAACCTCTTGTCCCATAGGTGTTTGAAGGAACCTCTGGCATCGATGCCCAGAAGACCACCTGTGAATTCACAGGGGACATCCTACGGACTCCAGTGTCAGAAGACATGCTGGGTGAGGATGGGGGTAGGGATATGGGGGGGTGCTCCTCTGTCCTCCCAGCCCAGCTTCCCTGACCACACACTTAGCACACTGTGTTGTCCTTTCCTCTTTGCCTGTCTGCCTCCCTGTGAGTTCTTTGAGGTCAGAGGTATGTCTTTTCTCTCTGATCCCCCAACTCTAGCTCAGGACCAGACATACAGATGTTCCGTAAATGAGGAAGGCAGGTTCAGTTAACTAGGGGCACAGTAGGTAGTCGTCTATTTGGGTTAGGCTGAAACAGAGTACACACCCCCCAGTTTTCTCCCAAGATCTGCCATACCTGGCCCTCTCCTCTTTCTAGCTCTAAAACCCTCCATTAGAGTAATTTCCTGGGCTAGTGCCTCACCTGTAAAGATTTCTGGGAGAGGAGGGAAGATCCCCAAGCCAGCTCTCTGTGGGTAACTAAGGGCTGATGGGAGAGGGACATGAGGGGCCGGTGGGAGGCAGTGGTGGTGTGGAGGGTGAGCAGCAGTGAGGGAGACCCAGGGCTGGCCCTGAGCATCCCCCAACAGGTCGCGTCTTCAACGGCTCTGGCAAGCCCATTGACAAGGGGCCAGTGGTCATGGCAGAGGACTTCCTGGATATCAATGGTGAGTCACCAGAGGCAGGCTCTGGACAGCTTTTGGGACCCAGTCCCCAATCACCTTCCTCACTCCCAGCCACCGCCTCTGCCACCTTGCCCTCGGAAGTTCTGCCTCAGATACAGACCAGAGGCAATGGGCCAGGGCTCACCCGCAAGCTGATCGGACCACCAGGCAGATCAGGTGTGCAGTGAGAATTGCAGAGGCCTCTCTGTCCCCAAATCTGCCACAGAGCCTGAAATACTGCCCTTTGTGTCCCATTCCTTTCAGTGCCATCATCATGTGCAAAGTTCCATGGGTGCCCCAAGACCCTCACTCTCCTGCCTTCCAGTGCCCCGTCACCGCCTCTCAGAGGCCCCTGGGCTGGCTTTCAGAAGGAGACACAGCCCCGAGGCCATCCCGAGTCCTCCACTCCTGTCAGTTCTGAGGATGAGATGGAGGCCCCACAGTGGTCTGCGGCTGGCCCCCAACCACTCAGCAAATCAGAGGCAGAGCCCAGAACACACATCCCCTCAGGAAGCAGCTCTCCAGGCCACCCTCCATTCCTTCGAAGGCACACATGACCCCTGCTTAGCCTTGGGGGCCTTGGCCTGAGTGCCCACCTGCCTGCTGCTTCTAATAGGCCAGGTGGCATGTCCAAGGGAGCAGTGGGCCATGGCTATTGACATACAAACTAATTCAAGTGCAATACACTTGCATTTCAAAACCGCCTTTCACATGCTCACTAGTCACTTGTGACCAGGGCTACTGGCAGTGTAGTTAGAACACATACTCATTATCACAGAAAATTCTGTTCAGTAGTGCTGCTCTGGAGTCTGGTGCAGGGTTGGGGGCGGGCAGGGATGGACTTGAACCCTCAAGCGTGGGTCCATGATCTCCTTCTCCCAGGCCAGCCCATCAACCCCCATGACCGCATCTACCCCAAGGAGATGATTCAGACGGGCATCTCTCCCATTGATGTCATGAACAGCATTGCCCGTGGTCAGAAGATCCCCATCTTCTCAGCAGCTGGGCTCCCCCACAATGAGGTGAGACCTGCAGGGTCCTACAGATGTGACCAAGAGGAAGACCCAGGGCAGAGGCCAGGGCTGGTGGCCAGTGAGGAGGGTCTCCTGAGTCAAACAGGCAGGGACCAGCCATGCAGGGGTCATCACCGCCCAGACTGGTAGCTGTCCTCTGGAAGCTCATGGACTCAGGGCTGCAGAAGACCTCCTCAGGGTCCCCAAGGGGATCTTCAAGCCTCCACCATGAGGAAGGCTATAGGACCTGGGGGAACCCTTTCATCTTTCTGGCCTTGGATCCCTCTCATCAAAGGCCTTGGCAGGAGGAAGGACTGGAAATTGCTCCATCCGTCATCCTCCGTGGTGGTCAGTGGGCTGGGCTCCGGGCTCTGGCTCTGACACCCTTCCTTCCAATCCACCTCACCCCAGATTGCTGCCCAGATCTGCCGCCAGGCTGGGCTGGTGAAGAAGTCCAAGGCTGTGCTGGATTATCATGACGACAACTTTGCCATTGTCTTTGCGGCCATGGGGGTAAGAGAAGCAGGGCAGATTGGCAAGGTCTGGAAGCTGTGAGCAGGCAGTCTTGTCTTTTCAGACCCTGGCTCTGTCTGATACGATAAAGGAGGCATAATCCTTCTCCCTGAGAAGCTATTGGTGTCCAGGCCTATCTGGTGGGAGAAGCAAGAACATGACTGAAGGGGGTGGTTCACTGACAAGGACAGTGTGTCCGTCAGTGCATTCCAGAGGACGTGGCAGCTATCAGATGAGCCCAGGGTGGCCTAGAGGAGGAAGAAGCCAGGGAATTTGGGAAGACAGCTTCAGGGAGGGGATACCATGGGGCCCTCAGAGGGCCCAAGGAGGGGTTTAGCAGGGAAGCAGCTGGCTGAGTGAGGGGTTGGGATGGCACTGAGCAGAGCTCAACCTGAAGAAATCTGAACTCTTTGGGGACCTGGGGAGAGCAAACCCAGCCCCTGCCTTTTCCAGTTTTAGGTCATCCCAGGGACTGTTAGTCAATAGGCTTTACTGAGAAGAGATGGGAGGGGCCAGGGCCCCTGCCCTTAGGCTGCAGACACACACCCCCCCCTCCAACCCTCCCTGCTGTGTGTCCAGGTGAACATGGAGACAGCCAGGTTCTTCAAGTCTGACTTCGAGCAGAACGGCACCATGGGGAATGTCTGCCTCTTCCTGAACTTGGCCAACGACCCCACGTGAGCCATCCCCTGATACCCAGACTGTCTGCAGGCAGCGGGCCCTGTCCCCTCTCAACACCCACAGTACCAGAGCTCAGGCGTATCCCAGAACCACAGCCATGGGCCAGAGCTGGGAAAACAACCCCTTGTTGTGCAGAGGGGGAAAATGAGGCTCGGGAAGGGGTAGGGCTAGCCTGTGGAGAGACAGAGGGAACCGGCTCACAGCCCCGCCTGCCACCTGCAGCCCATCTGTTCTTCCCATAATCTGCGTCCAGCCACTGTCCCCAGTCAGGCCTCCTTATCCTTGAGTCACTTCCACAAAGTCACCACTAAGGAGAGATTTCCTTAAACCACGTACTGACAAAAACTGCTGTTGTCTTTTAAAAATTTTCTTACTTGAGTAAAGTTGACATACAATATTACATTAGTTTCAGGTGTACGACATAGCGGTCCAGTTTCTCTGTGGCTTAATGCTGTGCTTGCCACAGGTGTACCTACTGTCAGTCCCCATACAGCACTATGACAATAGCATTGGCCCTGTTCCCTCCACGGTGCCCTTCTCTGGAACTGGACGCCTGTGACTCCCGCTCTCCTTCACCTGTTCTGCCCATCTCCCCACCCCTTCTCTCTGGCAACCATCAGTTTATTCTCTGTATGTATAGGTCTGATTCTGCTTTTTGTTGGTTTATTCATTTGGAAAACTGCTACTTTTAAAGTTTAGGAAATGTGAGTTAAGTCTATGCGTCAGGTGAACGAAAAAAAAATTCTGATAAAACGATCGTGGGTACTGAAGGTGCTCCAAAAATGAAGTAACAGAATTCCGGAGACCAGGAGGACATCGCCAGAGAAAAGACCCATGGAACAGAGCTTGAGGACAGAGAGAGCCTGGAGCCAGAGGGTGGGAGTCAGGAGAGCGCAGAGTGCAAGGGGGCTGCCAGGCGGGCAGGGCAAGCCTATGGGATGTACGCACCAGGCATGCTCTAGAGTAGGGAGAGGAACCTTATGGAAAGAATCCATAGAGTGCCCCAGCTGAGCCAGTGCGGGGGTGGGGGTAGGAGGAGGAGGCTGGGGAAGACAGAGCGACAGCAGGAGCCCTGCCCCTGCCTCGTTCTGAGAGGCCAGAGCCCCCTCACCTTCAGGCCCACAGGGACAGGGTGCTGTCATTCTCCATCAGCCCCCTGACCCTGCCTGGCCCACTCCAACCCAACTCCCTGCCTGTTCCAGGCTCCCTACCCTTTCCTCCCTTGGACAGCAGGAGGGAGGAGCGTTGGACTTCTTGATGAACTGCCTGCCCCAGGAACCACAGCCCCGACACGGGGCTTGGGAGCTGGGGCTCATCCCACCGGCTCCCCTGCTGCTGTGCACACCTGACTGTCCACTCAGCACTTGGGGCTAAATGGAGCACAGGCCTAGGCCTCTGGGCTCTCTGAACATGGGGTGTCCCTCCTCCAGGATCGAGCGGATCGTCACCCCACGCCTGGCACTGACCACTGCTGAGTTCCTTGCCTACCAGTGTGAGAAGCACGTGCTGGTCATCCTGACTGACATGAGTTCCTATGCAGAGGCCTTGCGGGAGGTGAGGCAGCCTGGGAAGAGTGTCGGGGTCATGCCTGCCTCTCCCTGGTCCCTCTACCCTGAAACTCATCCATCCAAGCCTGACGCCGCTCACTCTGTTTCTCAGTCACTGAACCTCCCACTCAGCCTCTTGCCCCCTCTCTTAGCCCAGTGACACTGACGTTGCAGGTCTCAGCTGCCAGAGAGGAGGTGCCGGGGCGCCGAGGCTTCCCGGGGTACATGTATACAGACCTGGCCACCATCTATGAGCGGGCCGGCCGCGTGGAGGGCCGGGGAGGGTCCATCACTCAGATCCCCATCCTCACCATGCCCAATGACGGTGAGTCTCTTGGCTGCCCACTGCCCTGTGCAGCCCCCTGCCCTCCCTTCTCACTGGGATGCTTAAAGGGCCCGTGGTTTTCTGCACAGATGTGCAGTAGCTCTGTTTCTCCATCAGGGGATTCTCTTGTCTTCTCCTTGCCTCCACATACCTCATCACTCCCATGAGAGGAACAGAGCCCAGGCGTCCTTGAGCTGTTGGAGACGTGTGCCCCGTCTACACTGACACCACTGTATTTCCTTGCAGATATCACCCACCCAATCCCAGACCTGACGGGCTTCATCACGGAGGGACAGATCTACGTGGACAGACAGCTTCATAACAGACAAGTATTGTCCCCTCCCCTACGACTTATTGCTCTGCTCACAACCCCAGAGACACTGATGGACAGATGTCCCAGCACTTACAGAGCTTTAGTTCTCTGTCAATTAGGAGGGGGTGGGCAAGGCTACCTCCAAAGAGGAAAAGAGGAGACGACCCAGGAAGACTGTGTGGTCACAGACACAAGACAGGTCTGGCTAGAATCCAGACCACCTGCCTGTGGGAACCTTGAGAAAATTATCTCATCCTTCTGATGCTAGGTTTCCTCATCTATAAAACAGAAACTGACCACTCAGTGGAGTGCACTGCAGAGGATACAATCAGTTGGCATATAGAAAGCCTCCAGCAGATAGTAGATACTCAATAAATACCGCTTCTCTTTGCTTTCCAGTGATATGCTCAGTGAGCAAAACAGTGGGTAACTGACACAAGTAGATGGTGAATAATGTGCCAGCAGGTTACAAATGTGCCTGTTCCATCTGAGGTTAAAGGCAGCCCCCTGTGACTTTTCCCTCTGCTTAGTAGCTTCCTTCTTTACAGCTATTAACTATTAAGCTTCAACCTGGTTTTTGTCCAAATAATCAAAGGTTTTAAAATAGTGACTTCCATTACCTAATGTCATGTCCTGTCCCCCCTCCACCCTCCTGTCTAGGAGCATACCTTAGACACCTGTATGCCCAAGCTCTAGAACTGTGGGCGATAGAGGAGGGTGGCGTGACTAACCCCCTCTCTGTGGGACAAGTGAGCAGCAGTCTCTTGAGCACCCCAGGGAGAGGAGAGACAAGTAGGGGTAGAAAGGAAAGGAAACTCTGGACCCTGCCTTCTGCCACTTCCTTCTTCTGCTTCCCCAGATCTATCCTCCCATCAATGTGCTCCCTTCCCTGTCGCGGCTGATGAAGTCTGCCATTGGGGAGGGCATGACGAGAAAGGACCACGGAGACGTCTCCAACCAACTGGTAAGCACGAGAAAGCCCAGGGACTGGAGGGTATGCTAGTTTCAGAAGCCAGAGGTTTGAGCCCTTCCTGGACCACGAGCTGTTCTCCAGCAAAATCCCTCCCCTTTTGGGGTCTCCAGTCAGCCAAACTGGGGCCCACTGGGCTCCCGTGATACGCCTGCGGTGACGGCTGGACCGTTCTCCCCTTCACCTAGTATGCTTGCTATGCCATCGGGAAGGACGTGCAGGCCATGAAGGCAGTGGTGGGGGAGGAAGCGCTCACTTCGGAGGACCTGCTCTATCTGGAATTCCTGCAGAAATTCGAGAAGAACTTCATCAACCAGGGTGAGGCGCGCTCGGGGTGTGCAGGCAGTAACCCCCTTACCCGGCCACATACACGCGCGCACACGCCTAACCCTCCTGCTCCGACCCTAGGCCCCTACGAGAACCGCTCGGTGTTCGAGTCCTTGGACCTGGGCTGGAAGCTGTTGCGCATCTTCCCGAAGGAGATGCTGAAGCGCATCCCGCAGAGCGTGCTCGAGGAGTTCTACTCCCGCGAGGGGGCGCCGCAGGACCCCGCTTCTGACACTGCGCTCTAGCCCCGCCCACAGGCGGATCCCGGCGCTCCATCCCGGGAGCCCCTGCTCTACGCCAGTTCTACAACCACCTCGGTGTCTGCCAAGGTCCCGCACACCTGAACCAACCGCTTGAGTGCCCACTGTCAGCCCCCCGCCGGCTTAGGGCGGGAGGCGGGCTCCTACGCTTCATCCCTCCCCCTGGATTCCCTGCACTGGGAAAGAACAAAAGGTTGTTCCGCCTGTATTAAGCTTGGGATAATCACCTGGAGAGCTTTACAGAATACCAAGGCCCAGGCTCCAAACCAGATCAGTTGATCTGAATCTGGAGGCAGAAGTCCTCTGCATTGGTATTCGCGCCCCGCCCCCCCACCCCGGCCCCAGGTACAGCTGGAGTTGCAACCAATAGTATAGACACTGCAATAACCCAGGTGTAGATAATGAGGGTGAACTTGAAGAGGTCCTGAGACACTCTCCAACCCTGACATATAGATACAGTTTTGTTGTCATTCTTAGGACCCTAATACCTCAGAAGCAACAGCCCACAGAATCCCCCAACTGCCAGGAAATGCTCAAGCTTTGTCCCTGCAAAGCATTGTCACTTTATCTTAATTTGAAGCCAGGTGTTAAGGGCCCCCTTGGGGCAGATGCCCAGTAGAATTTGCTAGTTTTTAAAGTGCTCAGGAGGGCTGCTGACTCCTTCAGACCGCTGGGGTTGGGAGGTGAGTGGGTTCCCAGAGGAGGTTTTCCCTGGAATGAGGGAGAGCTGCTTTGGGTGAAGAATCTGCATTTTTGTCCCTCCCTGAGTCACTGTGGTCTTGGGAGACCCTCCCCCCTCCTTAGATTTCTCTGGGGGAAATACCAGGAATGATGGGGCCCAGAGGGGAGTAGGTAGTTAGAAGTGGGTGGTATGATCAGGGATACCTAGAGTTGACCCCTGGGACCTCAGTAAACCTCTGATAAGCTTGGGGTCATTCCCCCTGAGAAGACCCAACACTGAATCAAGCCACATGATTGCTTGACTACCATATACCATAAAAACTTAAAAGGCAAACTGAGGAAAACACTGACAACAAATACTACCATGTTAATAAATTTTACAAATCCAATAAGAAACACTTTAAGACCCTCACAGAACAAAGAAACAGATAATTCCCTGAAGAGAAAAACACTGATATTTAATTGTTTAACTTTTTGGTAAGTCATCAAGGAGTCAAATTAGAACATTTCCACTACCAAATTATTAGCAAATGTTTATTTAAAATCACAGTATTCAGCACTGGTGATGAGGTTTTCAAGTAGTTCCTCTTTTAATAATAGAAAATTCTAGATGGCTGGCCTGGTCTCCCTGCTCCCCTGGCTTCCCTCCTTCTGAAGTAGGTAGTAGTAGTTGCATTTTGCTGATGCAGAATCTGAGACACAGAGGTCAAGTAACTCACCCGAAGTCCCATGGCTCATGTGCAGGGAACCTGCTTCACTGCAGGGAAAAGTGTAAATGAGTATAAAACTTTGCTGGTGGGCAATTTGGAAACACTAACAATTAAAAATGTTCATTCCCTTTCACCTAGTAATTCTGCTTCCGGGAAATCCATCCTAAGAAAATGACCAAGATGAATCCTTTTTTCCTGCTGCATGTGTGAAATGATAGCACATTGTGACGCTGGGCTGCGGCGGCGTCATAATGTCGTTTAGCATATGGCATGACAGTGGATGCTAGTTCTTAATAATTAACGCTAAACAGAAAGTACAAACAAAAGGTCTGTACGATATGTATGTACACATCGTCATAGACCGTGATTTCTGTGGGTGGTGGGACTGTGATTTTTAATTTCCTCATCGTCCTTTTTCTCTGTTTTTACAATCAGCACTTATTAATTTAGAATTAGAAACAAACCCCAAGTGTCTTCCGGTTTGTGTGTGTGGTCGATGCTGTTTCCACGACGAGTGGGCCCGGGCTCCCCGGGGAGGGGGGCGGGTGAGCGGCGGCAGGATCTCCCGGAGGCGCGGGGCGGGCCCCTGGAGACGCGGGTAGCGGCTAGGTCCGCGGAGGAGCGGGTCTGGCGGCAGCCTGTGTTAGCCTCGGCGGGTGGGCGGCGCGGGCCGGCGGGCAGGGCGCGCCGAGGGTGGGGGAGTAGTCCCCGCGCCCAAGTGTAGCCATGCTGCCGGGGGAGAAAGTCTACAAGGTCAGCTGGAGTGGCCCGGAGTCCCAGTCGCCCAGGTGGGCCGGGGATGAGGGGGCCGGGCTGCGGGGACTCTCTGGAGGGGCAGGGTCCCGAGCGGGCGGGAGCCCTTGGGCGGCGCGAGGAGCCCGGAGAACGGGGCGGGGGTCCGGGTTCGCCTCCCCAGGGGTGCTCGGCGATGGTGGCTTCCTCCTTGCGCTGCCGACCAGCGAGCCCCGGTCCGGTCTCGGTGCTCAAGGACAGCCCTCACTCTCACGCACGCGCCTCCGCAGGGCCGCCGGCCCAGACCCAGACTCCACTTTCTCGCTCACCAGCCCTCTCCCAACCCACACTAACCCTGACGATGAGGGGAAACAGAGTGTCGCTGGGAACTACTACGAGCTGTTCGCGGCCGCACTGGGCAACTTGGAATGGTTGCGCTTCTGTCTGAGTCGGGGTCGTGACAAAATTCCGGCAGATGACAAGGTAAGGCCTTGGAGCTTGGGGGCAAGAAATGAAGTCCTCTGTACCACAGAAAGTTCCTCACATAGTGGTTCCCTGGCAAAGAGCTGCCTGTGGAGCACCCACAGATACCCTTTTGGGTGCAGTCACCTTCTACCGGCAGAAATTGCTCTGTAGTTTAGGTTATGACCCTGGGGCCTCAGTCCTGCTCAGTCTCCTCCTACCCTCCTCCCGCTCCCACAGGGCTTCACTGCCATCCACTTTGCAGCCCAGAGTGGCAAGCTCACGTGCCTGCAGGCCTTAGTAGAGGAGTACAAGTTTCCCGTGGACCTGCCCACCAAGAATGGCCAGACACCGCTGCACCTGGTCATCGACGGGGACAACAAGAGCATGACCCTCCCCTGCATTCACTATCTACTTGAGCAAGGGGCGGCCCTCAACACGTGAGTCCAGCCTGTGTCCAGAAAGTGTCCTGGAGCCTGGGCAGATAGGAATCCCCCCCTTCCCCCCATCAGGTAGGCAGATCCATGCAGGCCAGGCAGAGGGCTTCAGGGTGACAAGGATCTGGTCCCCCATAAAGCAGTCAGCGAGCCCTCACGGTGTGATAAGGAGATCAGGCTCTGGGAGGGGAAAGACCCAGTTCACATCTCAGCTTTGCCATCTGCTAGCAAACAGCAAGACCTGCGGGAGGTCACTCCGCCCTTAGCCTCAGTGCTCTGGCTCCCAAGCCTGTCAGTTTGCCGGAGTCCCACGTGGAGCTTCAGAAAGAGCAGTGCCTGTGTGTCAATCAAAGGCCAAAATTGGTGCAGGGTGCCGTCTGGGCTTTGGAAGGCCTAAAACCCAGAGGTTTCTAATTGGCAGCATAGTTTGGGAACTATTTCCTGAGTGTCCTCAACTGCAATGTGGGAGGATGACACGAGACTATTGTGGCTAACAGAGGAAATGCATGAAAGTGCCCGAACGGCCTATGGGAGACTGCGCTCGCTCACATATACAGAGCGCTTTGTGCTCAGTGCCATGCCCAAGTTGAATACAGCAGTGAAGACACGCAAATGGCCCCAGCCCTCACGCAGCTGGGGTACTAGTGCAGCAGCACAGTGAGGTAGCACACTAATAAATGAACAAAGCGACAGTGTAAGTAGTTACAAAGGAAATACACAGGGTGATGAGCTGATGAGTGCGAGGGGTAGGGGAGAGGATCTATTTTGGAAAGGGAAGTCACATCTAAGGAAATAACATTTAAATTTTTTTTAACATTTTATTTATTTGACAGAGATCACAAGTAGGCAGAGAGGCAGGCAGAGAGAGATGGGGGGAGAAGCAGGCTCCCCGCTGAGAGAGAGCAGAGAGCCCAATGCAGGACTCGATCCCAGGACCCTGAGATCATGACCTGAGCCGAAGGCAGAGGCTTAACCCACTGAGCCACCCAGGCACCCAGGAAATAACATTTAAATAGAAACCTGAAAACTGAGAGCAAGCCAGCCATGCAAAGAGCCAGGGAAAAGTGTCCCAGGTAGAGGGAACACCATGTACAAAGATCACATGTTGGGAAAGAGTGGGGCAAGGTCAGAAGATGAGGGTGAGGAGGAGGCAGGGCCTAGGTCATGCAGGCCTTGTGTGCCTGGCCAGACGGGGGAGAGGGCAGGAGGGCTGGCTGACTTAAGAGCCAGTAAGGTTAGTAGCCTCTGAGCTCCAGCCAACCCAGCTCTCCTTCCAGCGATCTTAACTCTTTTTATATCCATATAATCAAGCTCCCACCATTCATTTAGTCCAAACCCTCCTTCTACGGTTGAGGAAATTGAAGCTCAGGGAAGAAGGGACATGTCAGAGTCACCCAGTAGGCTAGTGGCAGAGCAGGCCCAGAAGCTGGCCTGCCCACCTCTCTAATGGGCAGATGGCCTTTGTCCTTCCTTTCTGCCCTCTTCCTGGCCGGTGGGGCTGTCTACAGGCAGACATGCAGTGGCTGCACACCCCTCCACCTGGCAGCCTGCAAGGGCCTGCTGAGCTGTGTGAAGGTGCTGGTGCAGAATGGTGCCAATGTCCATGCCCGGGACGCCCTGGGCTGCAAGCCCATCGACTACTGCAAAATATGGAACCACCGCGACTGTGCCCGGTGAGGGTGTGGGAAGCACCCTTGGCCTGCTGCCCCTTCTCTCCTTCCCAGCCCTTTCCCTGGGGCCCTCACCTAAGGCTGAGACTTTACCAGGAGGGGCTGGGCTGGAAGCTAAGTCTGCGGCGGAGACCACCGCCCAGGTTATTATTCCCAGGGCTGTCCACAGGGCCTCACCCCTTTGGGTTTAGCACTGCTCTGCCTTGCCCGGAGGCCTTGGGTCCTCTGCAGGGGTTGGTGATCACACTGTCAGACACCCTCCTCTCTCACCTAGAAGGAGAGAAGTTAGTCAGACGGGCCTTGGGCCGTGGGGATGGCTCCTCTGGTGGCTCCTCCCACCCTCATCCAGGCCCTGAGCAGCTGCCTGTGTTCCCAGCCTGGGGTGAAGCTCAGTCCCTGGGGGAATAACGTACCTTGCCCCCCCAACCTTGGCATTAGGTACTTGAAGGATGCCATGTGGAAACGGGACAAGAAGGACTTCGCTCGTGAGATGGGGAAACTGAAGAGGCTCAAGGACCAGTTGGCCTTCATGGAACAGGACTACCTGACTGAGTATCAGGTAAGGGGGAAGGTGGCCAGGGGCGCCGGGCAGCCACTGCCACCCACGCAGGTGAGCACAGGAGGCCTGACTCACGTGCCGTTAGAAGAGTGGTTGGTAGCAGTCCCATCCGGGAAAAGCCTCCCTCTCCTCATCCTCTGAAATTCCACCCTTAAAAGCCACTCCTCTAGGTCAAAAGTCTTATTTTGTGTTAGAGAGCAAATACAGCTTAAATTAGCAAGAACTACGGCACCCCTCCTAGTGCATTGCCTCCTGGATTGGAGGGAAATCTCTAGCGAGATGCATGTCCTGCCTACACTGGGAGTCACACTGGTCAAAAAGGTCCACCCTGGGGCGCCTGGGTGGCTCAGTCAACGCCTGCCTTTGGCGCAGGTCAGGATTCCAGAGTCCCAGGATCAAGCCCCGCATTGGGCTCCCTGCTCACTGGAAAGTTTGCTTCTCCTTCTGCCCCTCACCCTGCTTGTGCTCTCTCTCTCAAATAAATAAATAAATACATAATCTTAAAAAAAAAAAAAAAATCCATCCTTTGGGGCATGTGGCTCACTCAGTGGGTGGAGCATGTGACTCCTGATCTCGGGGTTGAGAGTTCAAGCCCCATGCTGGGTATAGTGATTACTTAAAATAGTCTTAAAAAAAAAAAAAAACCCATCCAACAGACACTGAGCACCTCCTCTTGGCTAGGCACCTGCTGGACCCTGAGGCTACAAAGACAAATGAGATGTGGTCCCTTCACTTAAGGAGCTTAAGGTCTAGAATGGGAGGTGGGTTATATTCCCACAGAGGAGGAAGGGTCCAGGAGGATGCTGGAGAGATTAATGCTTTGGAGGATCTTTAAGGGTGGGCAGCAGTTGGCTATATGAAGGGAAGGGCTGACGAGGCAGAAGGAACAGACAGCCCTGTGGAGAGGCACAGAGGTAGAGCGTGGTATATGCTGAGAAGTACAAAGTCAATACAGCTAAGGGAACGGCTGTGAGCTGGAGATTGACAAGCTAGAAATTTGGGAGGGGCTCAGATGTATGACAGCCCTTGGCTGGCGAAGAATGGGGGAGTAGCTAAAGGATTTTAAGGAGGTGTAATGACACAGGATGCAAGAGCCAGAAAACCCAGAGAAGATGCTGGGAATCCTAAGTGGATCCAGAAGTGGGGAGGGCTTCAGGGCTGGCACAATCCAGTATGTAGCTTGGTTTCCAGGTGCATGTCTCTCCAGTTTTCTCAGCCCTGCCCCAGTCCTCATAGTCCCATGGGTCCAGAGGAGGCAAAGCTCATCTGTTCCCATGGCTCTTAACTTTCCCAGAAGCCCCTTACAGATCTCCCTTATCTCTTTGTGGCCTCGGTTGGATCCTGGGTCTATTCTGTTCCAACTCCTGGAGCTAAAGGAAAGCCAGGTACTGACTGACCTGGGTCTGGGGCAAGGCTGATGCAATTATGATGATTGGCTTAGTCTAATCAGAGCCTACCTCGGGAGCTGCTGCGTCAATCCCCATACCGATGGCTTAGCAACAGTCTGGGGGGTGAGATACTGAAACAAGGGTGTGGACAAGGGGCTGTTCTATGACCCGCTGAAAGTTCACTTCTAGTAGAGGCAAAAAGAGAGAGGTAGACAGAGTCATGAGCCTCCAGCCCAAAGAGCCAGCCAACTATATCCCCCAATATACAAGGTCCACCACTTCCAGAAGCCTATCCAGACTGGCTCCCCCCAGTTCCAGGCCTTCCAAAGCTTTCTGCTTTCTTCCGGGGTCGAGGATGTGCCTTTCCTCCCCCATCAAACCAGAGACTCTCTCAGGGCAGGCCATATCTCCACTATCAGATGGGGGACTGTGGAGGTGGAGGCTTGTCTCCCCCATGAGACTTGAGGTTTTCCATAGGGCAGGGACTGGAGACCTCACTTAGGGCAGAGGCCCTGTCAGACTGGCAGTCCCCTGGATGGGAGAGCTGCTACTTGCCCCATCAGCCCAAGGGCTCCCTTTGGGCAATAGTTCTCTCCCTGTCAGAAAAAGGGCAGAACAAAGGCCCATCAGGCAGGAAGTCTGTCTCATCAAACTTAGGCCTCCTGGGGTGTGGCTGTTTCTGGCCAGTGACACCTGAGGTTTCCAAGGGCTACAGCCACAAGAGCCCCTTCTATGGGAGCAGGGAGGAGGGGCAGCCCTCCATGACTGTCTCTGTCTCGTACCCTCTGATGTTGCAGAAAGAGCACCAAGTTCTGAGAGAAGCTGACTGCAAGAAGTGGCTCCATCGCAAGCAGCTGCTCCGAGGCCAGTCCCAGACTTGCAACACCAAGCAAGCACCTTATGCTCCCCAGCCGGCGAGCACGGTCTCCAGGACCCCCAAGCGCCAGGGGCCCCAGAAGAGCTTCTACCCCTCCCCGGAGGCACGCCTGTGGCAGACCTCAGTGCCCAAGCTGCAGCCTTCGGGGATACCCACCCCCACCTACATGCAGCCCATGGTCAGGCGGCCCAAGTCGTGGAATGTTAGCAACAACCCTGCCAGATCGCCCACCACCCAGATCGGCTACCCACAGGGCATCCGCCTGGGTGTGCATCCGGACCCCAGCCCGGAGCATGACTTCCGCAGCTTCCTCGAGGTGAGGTCTGACCGGTACGGCGGTGTACAGCTGCGTACAGTGGCCGGCAGCCTCGTAGCACCTGTGCCCCAGCTGCCTTTCGAGGTGGTAGTCCAAGAGCTGCATCCTTCAGTGCGGCCACACAGGTTGAAAGTGCCCCAGGGCTTCGGCCCTGTCAGCATGAGCACTGTGCCCCAGAAGCGGCACTTTAGTGACGACAACTTTTGGACCGACACTCTGGCCATGAACCTGCGTGAGACCTTTGATGAAGCCTTCCTGGCCACTGTGCGAGCCCATCAAGGGCTCCCCACTCTGCCCTCCCCCAAGAATCTCCCATAAACTTATTTTGGTAGAGTCTCAATCTGAGGCAGCCCAGTGAGGGCTGAGGTGTGGTGATTCACGATGGGGTTGGAAGGGAGAGGAGTACCCACAGGCTTCCCACTTCCCGCTCCCAAGCTTAAAGATCGGAGCCCCTTCTCTTTCAACAAAAGCCTAGATCCCAGGACTCCCTTCTCCAAGAAGAAATGTCTTGGATTCCCCAGGAGGATGAAGCTAGGGCGGAGGCCTCAGAGTGGGCATCAGTCTCTATCCTGGGCACTTGCATTGTAAAAGTGACACTTTGGTGTCCCCACTATCTCTCCTCCCCACCACGAGCAAGGCTTCGAGGATGGGGGAACCACTGGAAAAGTCTGCCTCTTGTTCAGATGAAGTCCTTCAAGGTTTCTGTAGTTCAGGGAGGCATAAGCAGCATACGTTGGGGGAAGGGAGGGAGGACCTGTGGCTTCAGTTTCGGCTATACAAGCACTTGTACTTCTTCCAGGAAGCTGTCCTGGGTCCCCTGTTATGCCCTGGACGCATCACTACAAATTGTTCATTAAACAAACATTTATTGAGTGCTTTCTATGTACCGGGCACCAAGCCAGGCACTGCTGATACAAAAACTGAAGGGCAGTCCCTGCCCTCAAGGAGCTTACAGTCTAGTGGGGAGATAGACCAGTAAGCAGCCAAGTAAGCCTAGAGTGATCCGTGTGGTGTTCTGAGGGGAGAGGGGACAAAGCTTAGAGTAAGGGAGATCTAAGTTGAGAACTGACTGAGAAGGTACCCAGGTGAGCAGAAAGGGGAATCAAAGTGGCATCTCTGAATAGGAGGTGGGGACACAGGGTGCAGGGTGGCAAGTGATGAGTCCAGAGAGGTGAGTAGGAACCAGACATCACAAGTCTCACAAGCCATGCTAAGGGGTCTGGACTTTAACCTGAGGGCAATAGGGAGCCATGGAAGGTTGTAGGCCAGGAAGTGAGTTGATCATCTATACATTTTAGATAACTCTGGCTGTGGGACAGAAAAGGAGGCTGTCAAAATAATCAGGGTGTAAGCTGATGACTGTGGGTGTGGCTCAAGTCAAGAGATGTTGGGAAGGTAAACTTAACAGTTTTTAGAGATCAGATGGCAGGGGGAGGGGCAGAAAGAGAAAGCAGGGCTAGAAAGCAGGTTTCTGGTCTGGCTCCTGAGCAGTCTTGGGGCCACGGCAGGTACCCAAAAGAGGCAGGTTTGCAGAGGACAGGAACAAGTGCCCTCTGGGCCATGAGAGTTGTCTGTGCACCCAAAGGCAGAACAGTAGTTCAGAAGATCAGGAGGGATGCTGGGGCCGGAGGTCAACTCTCAGTTCCTCGGCAAAGAGTCCTTGAAGCCATCAGCATGGATGGGCTCCTCCAGGGAGCCCACAACAGAACCCTGAGAAACCCCATGGTGCATGGGGCAAATGGAGAAGCCTGCACAGGAAACTGAAAGGAAGAGCAGAGGTAGGAGAAGACCAGCCACAGGAGAGCCAGGGAAGTGCAGTTCAAGAAGCCGGGGCTGACGGGCCCTGTCAGGTGCTGCAGCGATCCAGTATAAGGTATGAAAGGGTCCACTGGGTTTAGCACGAGAAGGCCACTGGCAACCCCTGGGAGAGAAGCCCTACTGTTGGGGTGAGGAACAAAGGACACGGCAAGGGAGAGCAGAGCCGGCTGCTGACCCAGCAGTGAGGATGATACTGGCCTCCTGTGTCCTCTACCTTGTCTTCCCTTGTCTGCATAAGCTAAAAAGGCCTGGCCATTTCCATCCCGCCAGGAAGAAACCAAAATGTGCTACTCCTCTCAGGAAAGGGAAATGCTGAAGTCAAGGGAATGAAGGGCTGTGGTGGGACTTGGGGCAGGATACCGAGAATGTCAAGCACAGGGGCTTCCCCGGCTTTACGGTCCTGCATATGCACTGCACTGTCCATCTCTGCACCTGCCCGTCCTGCTCTGACATACAGGACGCAGCTGGGAACGGCTCTCATGGGGGCTTCACTCCCGTATGTACTGCTGAGTACTTGCAAGGCACTGTAGTTGGAGTGCAAAGTCAGCAAATGCTGGTCTGTGCCAGGATCTGGCCCACCTTCTTAGGAGACTGAGGTCAGCTCCCCGGGAGCCAAGAGCACGCAGAAGAGGGCCAGCCTCCGTGGGCTCTTAGAGTGACAAACCGTTTCTCCCCTCAGTCCCATTTCTTAAAAATTAGGCTGTAACCCAGGCTGCCTGGAAGCCAATTTCTATTTTCTTTCTCCTTGGGCCTAAGATAGAATTTAGCCAGAAACCACTCCTTTTCCCCAGGGGAAGGCTTACAAATAGGATATTGCAGATGTTCTGAAAGTCCAACCCAGTCCCAAACTGTCCTTCCTCTGCCCCCAGTGTCACAGCCATGGAGCCTTGGGGAAAGAAGAGATGGAAGAAAAGGGAGGGGCACGAGAAAGGCTGCCTCCGCCCCCAATTCCCCTGACCCCACTCGGCTCCTCATCTCTGCCCCTTTCTCACAAAGGGCAGTGAGAGCAGTTCCTCTGGGAGGGCAAGACCCAAACCCAGGAAAGGAGCCTCTGGAGCAGAAAAGCCAGTCCAGTCCAGGGCAGAAGGTCAACAGGAAGAAAGGGAGATGAACTTTCAGGATATTAAGGCAAACAGTGCCACCTAGAATCTTTATTCAAATGGGAACCAGCACTTGGGACAGAAATCACAGTTCAACAGCAAAAACTATTTCTCTCAGAAGTGCCAAGCCACGGCGCCTCCCCACGGCCATGTGCCCAGAGAACTTATTCCTGTCTGCTCTCCAGCTTCATAGCTCCTGCCCTGCCTGCCCCAGCTGAGCCAGAACCTCCTGACACCACGGAGGCGGGCAGGAGGGTTACAGAGAGCTCAGCTTCTGCCTAACCAGATGGACCGTGGCCTCCTGGCTAAGCAGGCTCTGCCATCCTCCCCGGTGCCCTCTGAGGTCGCAGCCTCTAGCAGTGTCAGATCTGAGCCAAGCTGAGCCCTTCAAGGAAGGTGGGGATGAGGGCTTCAGGGAGAGTCAAGGGGACAAGGGCCAGGGCCAGGGGACGGTGCCTTCCAGGCTCACAGCCCCCGTCTAGTGCAGAGGCCCAGGCCCCGACTCTCCTGATCTTGTCCCCGTATCCCCTCCCCAAGGGGTTCAGTATATCTTCTGACGACTGGGTAGAATGGCCTCTTTGATGAAGGAGAAGACAACCAGGATCCCTAAGCGTTTGCCCCGCTTGCCTTTGGTGAAGTAATTGGAGACCACGTCATCTGTGGAGACATAGGCAGGGAGATGAGTGTGTGTGCCACCGTCTACATGTGAGCATGGCTCTCCCCACCTGGTGCCCGAGTGTTTCCATCACAGGGCTGGGCTCGGGCTCCCCACACGACCCAGGCCTTCCTGAGGTCATCCCACTGTGACCCATGACAAACCCCTTCTCACCTCCTGGCTGCATGGTGGAGGGCAGGACGTTTTCCCCAGCCGACAGGGACACAAAGAACGCAAACGGGATTATCCACAGACAGAAAGTGAAATAGGCCAGGACCTGGCAACAAGAGACACTGAGAAGACGGTGCCCTGGAGATGCCAAGGGTGGGTGACACATGGTCACCATGCATCTTGCAGAGGCGGTCAAGAATGCACAGAAGGCCCCGCACCTATCTCTGAAGGAGGCCAGGAAGCAGAGAGAAGGCAACCCCAGACATGGAGATAATCAGTGGGGAAAGGTGCAGGCCGAGGATGACCGAGTGGGACCACAATCCCCAAACCCTGGTCACTAGGACAAACTACTCTTCCGAACTAAAGGAAGCAGATGGAGGGCAAAACCATGACTGACCCATATTCCCCCCAAAAGTGATCTTGTTCTTCCCAGGGGTCCGAAATGGAGCAGAAGCATGTGGAGAACCCCTGAGAGGAAAAAAGCCTAGCAGGCTGCTGGGAGGAGCCGGGCCGCAGGGCTGCAAACTGCCCAGCCCCGTGAGGTCTGGGTCAGACAAGGCCACCCCAACGCCCCGTCCCGACCTCATGGTGTTAGGCTGTGATCCTGGGAGAACCAAAAAACTCCCTGGGGGAGAGCAGTGTCCTCCCCGCCTCAGCCAAAGACATCCCTGCCCCTCAGCCACACCACTTTCTAAACTCATCAATACTTTTTTTTTTAAATGTGTTATCCCCGAGTAGACTAGTTCAAATCCCAGCTAAGTTCACGAAGCAAATCACGCAAGTCCCCTTTACTTCCTCTGTCCCTGCTGGTAGTTTGATGTACCAAACACTTCTTACCTCTGAGAAAGGGTAATATTCTTCTGCAAAAAACTGAAATGCTAGGTAATGATTCACCACCACTAGCCCTGTTGAGGGAATGAAGAGTCAGTCAGTTTGGGGGGAAGACTGTAGAAGAAGCTGGACTTCTAACCTTCAAAAGGCCCCTGGGAGTTGGGAGCCCGAGTCTTAGTTCTGATCTTACACCCAGCTTAGAGTATGGCTATAAGCCAAGTACACTACCCTCCGAAACACAGTTCTCCCTCTTTAAAAATAGGGGGGTTATCTCCTACCTTCCCACTGCAGAAGGGTTAGAAGGCAGATAAGAAAGCTCTTTGAATGGCATAAGAATGAGACTGGTTACATAATCCAAAGCACTGTGACAATTAACCTGCTTTTAAATGGGTGTGAGTCCTCAAGAGTACCCTCCCCCGGATAGTGGGTGCAGGAAGTCATGTGTGGGCAGATAACATACTCCCAAGAGGTTCCACTCTGAACTGGGCAGACCTCTAATAAGGAGGCTTTCACTCCTCAGGAATACAAGGGCACAGTTTGCTAGATGCTCTGGGGTGCAATTTTAGGGTTCCTCCAAATTCTTGGGGAGAGGGTCCTTCCTCATTCTGCCCCAGGGTAGGGCTCACTGGTCTAAACTGGTATGTAAAGGACGCAGCCACATTTATGGAAGAGAGAGACAACTTGCAGATCCTGGGGTTGCGCTGCTCAGAGAAAGGCATCCCGGCCTGTTCTCATGGTGAGGTGAAGGGCAGGCACCAAAACAAAGCACCCACTTAAACTGACCACCAGAGCCAAATGCCACGTCTTCTTTCTCTTTCCTCCTCTCTTGCCTTTCCCCTTCTAAGGCAGAGCTTGGCCGCGCCTAGCCACACGCTAAGACTGGGGAAACTGGAAGACAGATGGTGCCTGATGCCCACAGATCTTCAGCAAAATTCTCAGACATCTAAAGGCCAGGTTGGGGGAATGACAAAGGGAGGCCAGAAGGGCCTGCTCCTATAGTAGCAGGGACAGGGAGGGTTCTACCCTCTGGGAAGATGCAGAAGGGGCCTGGTCCCCAGGGAAGGACTCCCCACACCAACCCTCACCAAACACATCCTCTGGTGGACTCCACCAAGGCACTCAGGGTAAGAGGCCAGTCCTAGCTTTAACCCGGTGCCCTTCTTAGGAATCTTCTCTTTCCACATTCTCCCACAGAAATAGTCAAGTAGCTCTAGGAAACTCCCAATTACATGTACATCCTGCCCAAAGGCTAGATGACCAGTAATGATTAATGGGAGAAAAAATAATCCTGATAAACAAACACTTCCCAGAATCTTTTCTATAATCTATAATCGTCTACTGTGTGTCAGCTGAGTCCATCATCTCTGAATAGATCAAGAACCCAAGGTCAGAGAGGAAAAATGATTCCCAGGATCAGAAAGCAGTGCCAGGTTAAAGGCAGAAAGGTCAGGGTCCTCTAAACATGTTTGTCTACCCCAACGCCGGTACCTGCAGGGGAGCCCACAGCCCCATGAAGCCTATGTTAATCAAGACTTTGGGCCAGACGACTAGGCGGGGAGCTACCTGCCTGCCAGGGTAGGGCTTTGGGCTTTTCCTGGCCAAGTGGTTTCTTAGGGCCCATAAACTACACATCGAACCCACATTTTCTCCCTTCTCAAATTCACCTCCCTGGGAAAGCCCTCCCTAAATATCCTACTCCCCCACGCCATCCCCCCAAATATTAGTCACTAGAGCCAAGTAGACTCTAGACTCCTCAAGTGTCAGAAGATCACGTTCCCAATCAGTCTGGCCTCTTGGAGGACCTGGGTTGAGTGGTTTGCCCCTTTTCTCTATATCCCCAGAGAGCCCCGGACTGAGCTGGCCAAGTTCAACCACCTCGACTGCCTCCCCAACCCTGCCCCTCTCACCGCATGAAAGGATGAAGTTAGGCGAGGTCAGCATGATGAAGGGGAAGGTCTGGAGGAGGCCAAAGTAGACGAGGTTGGTGAAGAGGCCCACGCCAATCATGAAGGTGGGGAAGCGCTCAAACACGTAGAGGCCAATCAGCACAGCTGTGGAGAACTGAAACAACCAGAGGGACACAGCGCAGGGAGCCTCTTCCAGGCAGCCTTCTTGGTCTTGCTAACCACACCCGCCCGCTCCTGGCAACACTAGGTTCATGCTTCAATCTCTTCTTGTTTCACAAGTCCTCCCCAACTTGTCTCTCACCGCCCAAAGGGCAGCATCTTTTAATGGCATTCTCAAAATTTTTTACAGCAAAATGTAAACATTTTACAGATCAAATTTCAATTCTAGTCTCTTCTATTTTTTGAAAATGCCGATCATGACCTACTGAACTGATAACACAACCCAATAATGAGACCTACGACTTGAAAAACACTGTTCTGAAGGATTTACGATCGTCAGCACTTAACAAATGGCAGTTGGTAGAATGAAGATTTAATTCCTGTACCAAAACCCACAGGCCAGGCCTCTGAACCCAGAGCTGACTGCTAATGGTCTTGTCTCCACTACTAACTCTCTACCCCAAGCCATGTCCTGAGTGGCTGCTGACACCAGGTGACTTGAGAGGCACTGGACTTCTCCCATCCAAATGGTCCCAATCCCCACACCTTCCTGCAGCTGGAAGGAATCTATCCGCCAGCAGGCACTCCTGTAACTTTGACATCAATGGCAAGGATTGTGTCTTCAGGAACAGAAGCCTTCTGTGAGACCTTGGGAGGGCAGGGCCTAGGCCAGGGAAGGCGTCTCACTCTTAGGACAAGTCACTTGATCCAATCAGAAAGAGGGCAATGAGTACAGTACTCTAACTCAAGTACTCAAAACCATCCTTGGGTTCGTTCTTCGTTCTAAATGCTGCAGAGGGAGCAAGGGGCTATAGAGTCAATGGGAAACAACCAAGTAAAGGCCAAGCCATGGTCCTGTCAACACAGAGTGTGCACTCAACTGTCACCCTAAGGATCTGAGAACAGGGTCTGCAGTGAAGCACTGCCACTTGGGGAAGGGGGCGAAGAAACACCTGGACCCAGAGAGCAACTCAGGAGACAAGGGGCAGGTGAAGGAGGTAGGGATGGCGCCCTCAGGAAAACAGCAGGGACAAAGGTCTCATCATCCCTGCCAAACTCTCCCCACTTCCTCCTTTGAGGCAGGCCAAAAGAGGGGATAATCCTGGGAAACAACTGCCACTTACCCAGATCATGTATTTTATGATCCTGCTGGTGGCCACTGTATATTCTTCTATCAGTTCTGCCAGGTAATAAAGTCCAGCCGCTGGGGGGGTAGGGAAGAGGAGCAAGCAGGGAGAACATTAGCCAGGGTCACTTCCACCATCAACCCCTCATGAACTCCCTAAGGAACAAACCAAACAGCCCATGTGGGGTCCTCCCAAGCCTGAAGAAGCAAAACTTTGTCAGGGCAACTAAAAAAAGATTTCGTAAAACTGAATGGAAAAGCCTGTATCTGATGCCTCAGCACAATGCTAACCTCTGGTTGGTCCACGAAGGGGTAATTTCATTCACTCATTCACTAAATATCTGTTAAGCACCTAGTATGGGTCAAGTGCCGGGCCCAGTCCAGGCAAGGTCCCTTCCCTGACCCAGCGTGGGTAGGTAGGGGTAGGGAGAGCAATCAGCCGATCCCGGTGTGACAGGTGCTACCTCAGACAAAGTACAGGGCACAACCAAACCCCATAAAGAGAGCTTCCCGGAGGAGGTGAGATCTCAGCTGGGACCAAGAGTAGAAACTCGCCAGAAGGGAAAAGCCTGTCAAAGTCCAACAGAGTAGGCAGTACGAAGGGCCACAAGCCAACGGGTAGGGATAAGCATCGGGGAAAAGTTCAGCGCGATAGGGCCACGAAGGTGGGCACCGCAGCGGTTGGGGATGCGCGAGCTCCGGCAAGGGGCAATCGAGTCAGCCATTCCCAGGCAGTGCCGGGGCGGATTCAGTGACACCGGGAGGGACCCACGGTCCCACTGGGCTGGTGGGGTCAGCAAGAGGGAGCAGGATCCGGCGGGACAGGGAAGGGGAGGGATGCGAAGGCTGGAGCATCGGACAGGAGTCCCCCGGGTTGCTCCGGCGCCCCCTGATGCGACCGCCCTCGTGATGCGACCCTCCGGCCAGCACAGATGCCGGGACAGGAGCCCGCGCGGACCCGGGTCGCGCACTCTCACCGACGGCCAGCGTGATGAAGGCCACCTGGATGAAGAGCGAAAGCCAGCTCAGCACGTACATGAACCACATGGCGCCCCCGCCCTGCCCGCCCCCGAGCGCCGGGACGGGCCTGCGCGCTTCGGCTCCGGCGACACGGAGCCGCCGCCACCGTCGCCGCGTCCCCGCCCCGCGGACGGCAAGAGGGCCGTGCGCCGCCGCCGAGAGGAGCCCGGCCGGAGCGCCGTCCACGGCCGAATCCGGACTAGCGCCGCCCGCCGGCGTGGAAGACCAGCCGGCCGCGGCCGCGAACACCACCCCCCAGGCGGAGCCGCGGCCACCCGGGGCTGCACCCAGGGCCGGGCCCGCGACGCCGCGGGGGTGGCAGGACCGTGCCCGGGGGCGGGGATGCGGCGCCTCCCGGAGGGACAGTATTCGGGGCACTCCCTGGGCGCTCCCGCGCTGGCGTGGAGGGGGTCCGGGGCGCGAGAGGGCCGCCTGGCCGCACCCCAGCCGCCACCGGCCGGAAGCCTGCAGGCAGGTCGCCCGCGGAGCTTGTCTTGCTGCCGCGGCTGAGCCAAACGACTTGGTTGCGTGCCTAACGCGGGCCAGGCCCTGTGCTAAAGGCCGCGCTGTATTTTCGGGAAGGAAGTTGATTTTAAGTCATTTCAGGATGGGGAAGCTGGGGCCAAGGAAGGTTACCTTGCCTCAAGTCCTATATCTAGGAAGCGGCACGGGCGGGAGTTGGGCGCCTTTAATTAGTCATCCTCAGGCGTAAACTCTCCCTTTAGGCTGAGTTCCTTTAGGGTACCTTCTGCATCTTTGTGTCCCCGGCACATCGCCAGTGGCGGGCACGCAGGGCGCCCACTGGGCCCTGAATGCATTTACTAGACCTTGGAAGAGTTACTGAGGGGGCGGAAGGACAGGGGAGCCCTTGCTAAGAAGCTCCCCATCTAGTGACCACGACAGGCATGCAAAATAAAGTGTTGGGGACTGAGCTAAGCTATTCATCTCAGGATGATCTTTACATGTATAAAAATGAATACACATTCCTCAAAGATTAAACATAGAACTACCATATAATGCATCGGTTCCACTCCTCAGTATATAACCCCAAAGAAATGGAAGTAGGGACTCCAAAGAGTTAAGTCTACACCAATGTTCATAGCAGTTTTATTCATAAAGGTGGAAATATCCCAAAAGTTCGGCAGCAGGTGAATGGATAAACAAAAGGCATTTTAGATATACGATGCGATACTATTTAACTTCAAAAAGACATGAGATTCTGATGCATGTTACATCATGAATAAACCTTTAAGACATGCTAAGTGAAACAAGCCAGACCCAAAAGGGCAAATATTGTATGATTTCGCTTATCTGAGGTATCTAGAGTACTCAAAATCGTAAACAGTAAGTAGCCAGTAGAGGAGGGGAACAGAGATTAATGGGGAGTTACTGTTTCATGGGTACAGAGTTCCAGTTGGGGAAGATGAAAAAGTTCTGGAGATGGATAGTGGTGATTGTTGCCCAATGTTGTGAATATGCTTGATGCCACTGAACTGTACACTTAAAATGGATAAAATGGTCAATTTTGTGCTACATATATTTACCACAATAAAAAATACGTTAGGTTACAACAAAGAAATTATACTGAAATGCAGGTATCAAAATACTTTTTAGAAAGCCAAGTATGTGATATAGTAATGTTTCTTTATTAATGCATACCATAACCAGATCTAATGGAAAACGTAATAACTACCTGTTAGTGACATAGTAAGAAATATATATGTTTGGCCTCTGCTCCCATTCTTGACACAGACCTCCTGAAACCTTTGTAATTTCCCAAGTGGTAGAGTTGATAAGAGTGTGTTAAACAGAGCTCCCAAATCCCTTGGGATTTCCAGGGTGAGAGGAGCATCTTTGGTCTAAGGAGGAGACTCTGGGTGGGCTCCTGGATGGATCAGGATGGGGGCTGGCCACCAGAAAGACCAAGTCCTGATTAGAAACTTGGAACTTTCAGTCCCATCCCCCATCCTCCACTGAGGTGAGAAGGCTGGAGATTGAGTTAATAATCAGTCATGATTGTGTGATGAAGTCTCCGTAAAAATCTCTAAACTATGGGGTTCAAAGGTTGGTGAATGCATCCACATGCTTGGATGGTGGCCCACCCCAACTCCACAGGGACAGAAGCTCCTGGGCTTGTGAGCCTTCCAGACCTCACCCTATGTGTACCTTGATCTGGCTGTTCATCTGTACCTTTATAATATCCTTCGTAATAAACTGGTAAGTGTAAGTAAATATTTCCAAGTTTTGTCAGCCAATTATAGTTGAGGTATTATTTCCAAGTTTTGTCTAGTCAATGATCCAGCCTGAGGAGGGTGGTTGGGCATTCCCCACGTTGTAGCCAGGCTGGACCCCTGGGCGCTCTGGCGACCCGTGACCGTAGCTGGCATCTGAAGTGAGGGCGCTCTTGTGGGACTGAACTGTTAAACTTGGAGAGTCTGACACTAACTCCAGGTAGTTAGTATCAGAATTGAATAAAATCACAGGACACCAAGTTGGCGTACAGAGAGTTGGAAAATCGGTTGACGTTGGGGGAAAGCGTGCACATTCTATGTCAGAGGGTTGTAAGTAGAGAAACGATTTCCTTTACTACCACAATGACGAGGTATGAATGACAATTCAAAATGATATCTCAAAATACAGTCAATCATGTGGGAGAGTTACAGATACTGCTAACAAGTACTCGGAGTTTGTTGCCTCTATTCACAACGGAGGGAAAGGCTCAATTTCAATTAGAGGTTAGTGCAAATAAGCATTTTTCCGTCCAGTTTTCCAGGGTTCTGGAGTTTCTCTCTCTGAATTCTACGTCTGCTGACTTCTAAGGGGTCCCAAACCCCTGCTTAAGAATTCCTGAGGAGGGCGCCTGGGTGGCTCAGTGGATTAAGCCTCTGCCTTCGACTCGGGTCGTGATCTCAGGGTCCTGGGATCGAGTCCCGCATCAGGCTCTTTGCTCGGCGGGGAGCCTGCTTCCTCCTCTCTCTCTCTACCTGCCTCTCTGCCTACTGTGATCTCTGTCTGTCTAATAAATAAATAAAATCTTAAAAAAAAAAAGAATTCCTGAGGAAGGGGCACCTGGGTGGCTTAGTGGGTTAAAGCCTCTGCATGATCCTGCGATCGAGCCCCACATCAGGCTCTCTGCTCAGTGGGGAGCCTGTTTCCTCCTCTCTCTCTCTCTCTCTCTGCCTGCCTCTCCACCTGCTTGTGATCTCTCTCTCTCTGTAAAATAAATAAATAAAATCTTAAAAAAAAAAAAAAGAATTCCTGAGGAATATGAATAAAGAGCAGTGGGAGTTTCAAGGACTGTGTGCTTGTCTGTAAGCCTCTTCTTTGCAGCACTGGGAGACACCGGAACCAACCTGGAAGTTCACTAATAGGAAACTGGATAAGTGCCTTTTGAAACATCATAGAGTAGAGATGTAAAAACAAATGAGAACAGAATAAGTCATGGGGGTAAAAAGTACGGTTCAGTGAACATAGTCAATGCTATTGTTAAAGCGTTGTGTGGTGACCGATGGGAGTGACACCGCGGCGAGCATAGCATAACATAGAGACTTGCTGAATCACTGTGTTGTACACCTGAAACTGATGTAATAGTATGTGTCAACCATACTCTAATTTTAAAAGAATAAAAACAAATACACAAAACTGAGGACGCTCTTTATGTATCCATATGAGAAGATCCCCCTTTTGACAAAAGTAGAAGGCTGGGAAGAAAGAACTAGATATTCTTTATAGAGGTATTTCTTTATATAGAATATCTCTGGAAGGATACATTCTAAAATGGTGACATCTTGCTTCCTAGGAAGAGAGAGTGGGGTTCAAGGGTAAGAGAGAGCCTTTCCACTGTATGTCTTTTTATATTCTTTATGTATATTACATAGTTCAATGTGTTAACACATTAACCATTCATAAGTTAAGTTTAAAATTAAAATGTTCCTGGTATGCTGGATCTGCTGGGATGACTCATATTTCTTGTTATTACCCCATCCCCTTGTGAGAAAAGCCACTATGTAGTGCTTTACAGGTAAGTTAGCTAACCTCGAATCATTTGGCCTGGCCACCCGGGAGTCTGAATTTGTCCTCCCAGGGAGGGAGGAGAATCTAAAAGTATTCCCCCACTCTTCCCAGAACTGTAGAGAAGAGAAACTGGGCCAAAAAAGTTACGCGCATTGAGATGAGCGGATGCAGGATTGTTCCTGTAGGGGCTGGGCACTTTCACTTTCCCATAGTCTTGGGGCTATAAGTGGCCTTGGGAACCAAGGCTGAGCACTGGCGTTTCCTCCCACAGCTGGCAGGAGAAGCCATGGTTTCCTGAGAGCCGTGAGAAGCAAGCCAGGAGGCACGGGCTCCCATCTGCTCCCTCTGACCCAACAGGGCGGGAAAGAGCCCAGGGAGGTTCTCTGGGACCCATGCTTAGGCAAGGAGTCCCCGGGGAAAGCAAACTCAGCCTCCCTGGAAGGAGGGTTAGGAGGGAGCAGGAGGGCTCCCCTTCCTCAATTCAAGGGACACGAGGGTGAAAGGATTTGTAGATTCAGAAGTTTGTTGACCTACATACTGACAGCAAGTGTATACACTTATCCTAATGTTACACATAATCCTTTAACTTTTCCTAATTCACACACTCATATGTTACCATTTGAGGCTGGCGTGTGTGAGGACCAATTGCTGTATATCTCATAAGGATGTTCTAGGGGAAACTAACTCTTTTGCCATCCTATGGATCTCCTCCTCAAAACCCTAACTGCTAGCATTTGTAGTGTTCTTTGTGCCAGACACTGTTCTAACTGATTTGTATGTATAAACCCATTTAGTGCTCATATCTAGCCCAGGAGATGTGTTATTATGATGTCCATTTCACAGATAAGAAATTGAGGCATAGAGAGGCTGAATACCTTGTCTACAGGCACACAGCTAGTAGTTGGAGGAGTCGGGGTTTGAGTCTGGGCGCGCACACACACACACACACACACCCCAAACTGGTGGAGACAAAGTCCACATCAGCATCTGGGCCTCTGCTGCCGCCGCCTGTCCTGCTGCCGACAGGGATGGTTGTGAGAGGCACAGAGAACTTAGAGACAGTCAGGCCTGGAGACCAGGCCCCTCTTCCCTCATCATCCTTTCCTCCCCCCTGTGGAGCTCTTGCCTCTTTCCCTGCCAGCGCCCCAGCCCCAGTGGAAGAACAGCTATCCCTCACCCCACTCTACCCTGACACACACGATGTCACCAGGTGACGACCCCTCTCTGAAGTGCTCACATCCTAGCAGAAACTTCCCCTATGATGGTCCATGTAATCAGCAGCTTTATTGCTGGCGCCTCACCTCTCTGGTCTTGGTTTTGCTGCAGCTTAGCAAGAGCGAAATTTGGTAAAAGACAACCACAAACCACGAAAAGCAACGACCACTGGGCTATGACCCCATTATCTATTTGTTCCTGCTGACCCCATTTCTCTGTTCTGCCTCTGCCTCCCCCACCCCAAACAGCTGCCCTGGTGTTCCTGGCACCCCTGTCACATGCCTGGGGCCCCAACTCAAGTGGCTGAGTTAAAGAGCTTTCTAATGACATGTCCTCAAAGGGCTCTATTAATTGCCTCACGTTAAGCTACTAGGCCTGTGAGGACCACGTGGGGGGCGGGGGTGAGGGTATGAGACTGGGGAATAACAGGAAAGAACAAGGTGGGGGAGGGAGCCATCTGGGACTTTGCACACATCACATGAGACCCTTGCTGACCTCTCTCTCTCTCTCTCTCTCTCACACACACACACACACACACACAGACAAACACACACACAGCAGAGCCCCTGAGTGGGGGTTGTGGGGAAGCAGCAGGCTAATGGAAGTCCAGCCAAGGCTGGGAGCTCCTCTCCAAGGAGAAGAGGCAGTCCATCAGCCAGAACAGCAGAGAGCCATTCGTGTTTTCTTCCGTCTTTAGCATAACACAGATCATTGGGTTCATGGCTGGAATGTCTCTTGTCTTTATTCAAGCAGCTCTGAGTGGTCTCCCATGACAGGAATTGCTGATTAGAAGGAAAGAGACTGCTCTCTCTGACAAGCTAGCTCCCTTCCTCAGGGGGAGAAAAAAGAGGATGAGATTAATTTATCACAGGACGAAGATATTTCAGGACTAGGAGGTGACTTAGTTCTACCGTCCACTTCACAAATCAGACCAAATATTAGCCTATGTTTGAACACCTTAGCAACACACTACCCCTGATGCTTCTACTAGATTTTTCCTTCTACTGAGCAGGTTGGTCCCACTGCCTCCCCTGGGGCTACACAGAAAAAGTCTCTACATCTAAGGCAATATTGTTATTAATGGCTAATGCTTTTTGAACATGACTTTGTGCCAGGCCCTGAGCTATGTCCTTTACACATACTCTCTGTGGAACCATCACAAAAATTCTATAAACTAGGTTATTATTTTTAGACCCATTTTACAGGGGAGGAATCTGAGGCACAGAGAAGTGAATAAATTGATCACGTTAACACTGCTGATCAGCCCCGGGCTGGGTGACCAACCACGCTGGTATACCCAGGACCTGGGATTCTCAGTGCTGACCAGAAAAGTCCTGGGCCAACTGGGATGAGTTGGTAACCCCAGTCTCTAGTCTTCCCAGCACTAACTCCCCATCTGCTTAACAAGGCAGAATGCCGTGCCTGGCTAACAGGTACCAGGGGGGCACTCGAGCTATGTGGAGGATACAGCCAAGATCATTGCAATGCCAGCCACCAGGACTGGAAATCCCAATACTGCCCACTGCCCACTGCGTCTTGGGGTTGGAATCACCAAGAAAAACACAAGACGGTCAAGCGCCCAATGGCACAATGCCTTACTCCCATAGAGGAGAGACAGAAGATCAGCTTCAACAGCAGGCTTCAGTCCTTCATGGACAGTGCGGGGCCCCCAGCAATGGGTGCAACCCTCAGGGCCTCTGGCCTCTGCATGCCGGCTTGTATCTCCGCAGAGAAATACAGAACTTTGGGCATATGCCTGAGGGCTGTCTGCGTACTGCTTAGGCAGAACAAAGAGGCACACCTTGAGCCTGAACCCGGAAAAGACACTCCCGGTACAGCTGTGTGGCCTCTTTGTCTCTGGGTGAGGAAGTGGTCTGGGCCCCGAGGATCATTCTCAGGCCCCCTCACAGCAGTCTCCCCGCCTTTCCCAACAGACGCCCGGGGCTCAGGATACCCCTTCTTCACACACTTCATATGCACAGGCTCCTGCACAGACTCACACAGGACCCTCTCCTCGGCTTTTATAAACTTTTCATCACTTCTCCTGCGTGCCCCTGTGGAGGTCTGGAGCTGGCACTTACAATAAAGGGGACAGGCTGTGTGTTTGCAGGACGGCTGTCGGACCTCCTCCTTGCCTTTCCCCTCCTACCATGACCTCTGGTTTGTTTAGGGCCAAAAGGGTGGCCTGCTTTTCAAAAAGACCAAACCCAAACTGTCTGTTAGCAGCCTCAGGAGTGCGCAGGAGCAGGAGGAGAAGGTGAGATGTGCATCAATTCCAACAACATGTAAGGGGAGTGGCCCACCAGGGAGCCCTCCTTGCCTCCTGGCTCACACAGATACTAGAGAGAGAGAGAGAGATTGAGAGATGAGAGGTTCCCTCTCTTTCTGTGGTTTCTTGCCTCAGATGCAGACTCTAGTCTTGCCCATTTCACCCTGCCCCACCTCTCCAACTGGCAAACTCCTATTCATTCTTTAAGACCTAGCTTAAATATTTCCTGAGACGTCTGTAAGAATGTGCTCATTCCTACAACCCCAGCACCCAGTGTAGGCCTAGCTCGAAGAGGGGCTCATCGTGGGCAAAAACCACGCACTGGCAGCCATATTTCTGCTAGGCAATACTGTACCCATTGGAGAGGCAGAGCCTTGATCCAAACCAGCCAAACTGATTCTTGTTACCCAAGCTAGCCAAACACGTTCTCTTTCCCAGAACTGGAAAGGTGCCTGAGAGATAAAGAAGAGCACAGGAGACCCTGGGATCACCAGAGTCCTGAGTATTCATCCCCACCTCCTCCTCCCAGCTAGAACAGCCCTGCCCAGCCTGCCCTTCTTCCTCTCCTTCTTTCCAGCCCCTACTCAGGAGGGACAGCCTCCTGGAGCCTTCCTGGCCCTCCCCGCCAACCCCCACATAAGACACCCTGAGCGATGGCTCTGCAACCCTGAAGAATCCTGCTATCCTAGCCCTTGCCTTGCACACACCCTCCTACCTGCCCCTCTTACTTCACTCACAGGGCTCTTCCTGCCCCTTCTCTCTGCCTCTCTCATCCGTTCCTACCAGGCTTTCAAGACCCAGGTAGCACTCCTCCTCCAGGAAGCCTTCCTGAGTGCTCTAGCCCATTCGAACCCCTTTCTCCTCTGACCTCTGGTTTCTACTGAGTCCACAGTCCTCATCAGATTCATCTACTGCCTTCTTGTGACTTCTGGGCTTCTTAGTGAACTTCCAGGTTTTGACATCTTGCCTGTCCAGCTAGTCTGTGAGACCCATGTGTGCACACCAGCAGCCTGGCCCAACCATGGGCCAGGTACATGGAGATGCTCAGGAGTGGTGCACTGGTTGCTGCTGGAGCCCCTTTCCCTCCCCTCTGCACCTCAGATTTTCAGGGAGGGTCCCACCCTTGGGAGAGAGAGCAGCCTCCCTCTCCCACAGAGACACAACTCTGGCATGGCTTGTGGAAAGGACACACTGGGGAGGGGGACAAGATTACCTCTTAATTTCCTCCCAAATCTGAAATCTCAGAGCCCAACACATCAGATAAACAGCCACCGTAGCCAGCCAGCCTGCCTCATCTTGTCCTCAGCCACCACAGCCCTTCCCAGTGGGCCGCAGAGGTGATGAGAGCCTGAAGCCACAGCCGGAGGTCGTCAAGAGGCCAGCATCCACGTGGGACTGCTGCTCCGGCTAGCTGTGTGGCAGCAGGGGGAGGGTCAGGGTAGCTGGCGACATGTAGACACAGCTAACGGCAAATCCTTGCCTGTCGACAGCAGCAGAATCACATCTCCCAAGATCCACAAGTCTCCTTGTCACCCCGTCGACAGCCCTGATGAGAGTAGAGTGGGCAGCTTCTCCCCAGAGCCTTGGGGCCAGGCCAGGCTAGGGAGCAGGGTGGTGCAGACCTCAGAGGCTAACAGGTGACAAACCTTAAGTCACCTCAGCCGCTCATGCCCAGAGAGGCACATACACAGAGAGGCTCCCACACAGCCAGCGGACATAGGGGCCTCAGAGGGTCCCACAGACAGAGGCACACGGAACCCACTCCCAGACACCTGAACAATCTGGAAGGCACCGGTCTGACCTAGGTGTCAAGTACACTCAGGTACAAGTAGACCCACAGACGCGGATTCTCACGCCTCATGTAGGTGTCACCCTGAGACACCCAAGCCAACCTTCCATGGTGGAAGGAAGCCTTTGGCTGGTTTGTCAGGGCAGTAACGGTGTTTCCCACCCATCCACCTCCCTTTTCTTTCAGTCACTTGCCCTCTCCTGGAGGCCACCTGAGGGGCGTCCAGCTCGGCCTCCCCTCCTGAGCCAGTGAGGCTCTCTGTCCCACAGCTGTGGGGTTAAGGAAAGAGAAGGCGAAGTCTGGAGTTGGCTTTTGGCCTCTTTGCTGGAGGCTGGAGCCCACCTTGTTTGTGGAGAGGGGTTGGGCAAGGCAGCAAGGGCTGGGGAGGCCTCCAGCTTCCTCTGTTCCCAGTCCTGGTTGCTACACCAGGCCAGGCCTCTTAAAGGAAAGTCTGGGGTGACGCTCTCAGCCGTCCCATCACACCACCTACCAGCAGGCCTTATGTGGCAGGACAATCCAAAGGCAGCCTTGCCTCTGGCCACTAGGATTTGGCTTCGAGGCCAGTTTCAGGCTCTAGGTTCAGGGTTGAGTTTGGCTGGAAGAGTCCTGCTCTCTCTCCCAGGACAGTGGCCTCTCCTGTGGCTGGTACTATGTGGACACGATTAGATTGGCAGAGCTGAGAGTGTCCTTTGGGGATGGTCAGGACCTGCACAAGCAGAGAGGCTGGACCCTGGGATGGGATTTGGGGGAAGGTCAGAACTGCTCCCCAGAGCTGAGGAAGGCAAGCAGATTTTCACTGAGGGTTGTCCTCTGCCTGGACCATCAGATGTCTCCCCAGCTGCAGCCTCCCCCTCCTCCTCCTGGCCAGACCACACACACCTGCAGCATGGTAGAATCCCATCTCCTCTCTGGCCCTGCTCCCTGCCCTCTGTCTACAGCCCTCCTCCTCTTGATATTCAACAGGCTGCCTCCTTATCATTTAGGTCAAGATCACCTCCTCCAAGGGGCCCTCCCCGATGGTGTTGGAAGATAGCTCCCCAATCCCATTTCCTGTTGTACCTTTCCTCGTGCACTCAATCTATGTCCATACAAATGTTTGTTTGTTTCTTTTCCCTCTCTGCCACTGAATGGAGACCCCACTAGGGCAGACACTTGGGCCGTTTAGTCCCAGAGTTCCAAGTGCACACACCAAGGAGGCAGGAAGTAGATACACAAAGTATGCCAGAGGGACGAACCATGCCAAATGGGCATGAGCAGGCACACATGTGCAAAGGGACACACGAGTCATCCATCTCGAAGGCACACGCAGGCACCTGCCCCACGCACATGGCCATGGCCACAGGCAGAGGCCGGCACGCTCACGTGTCTCACTTGGCCCTACCCCCCAGATCCCAGGGGGAGGTGTTATCACCCCCAGCCAGCCAGCCTCCGGCAGGACTCCACTCAGCCCTCCTGGTGCTAACTCAGCCTGACATGCCGGCAGCACGTGGGGCTTTCCGTGGAAGCTGTGGCAAGGCCACCACCATTGTGGGGGCCGCTAATTGGCTCTGTGTTGGGCCTTGGGTCGCCGCTCGGTCAGCCATGGCTGATACCTTCTTCCCACTTGTCTCAGGAAAGGCGCTGCTGTCCCCTCTGCTTAGGCCTCAGCTGGCCACTGAACCGCACATGCCTGGCCACGTGGGACTGGCTGGGCCAGCGGGCCCCTCCGACCATGGCCCCCGCCTCACTCATTCCTGATGGGGAGCAGAGAGAACTGGCAAACAGAATTGGCCTGGGATGGACATTTGCCCAACGGGTGTGGTGTGGTAGCAAGGGTGTGAGGACGACCCAAGCCCAGATAGCTAAGTTCTGGTGCCTGAAATGCCGCCATCCGAAACTGGGTCCTCCAGGTCAATCCTTGCTCTCCCGCAGGGTTTCTGTTAGAGCGTACATCCCCTCATGGGGATGGGGGGCAGTCCTGAAAGGTGGGAAGAAGAAACACTATTAACTCGAATGTTCCAATCGATCCTAACATTTATCTGTCAAGTCTCCAAGCTTGAAACTGTTATGTTCTCTACACCCCATTTCCAGGAATTTTCACTGTTTTTAGAGTGGAAGTGTCTGCCCTCGCTCCATGCCACCACACCCCATCTCTGGGATATTAGGGTTCAGGGGAAGGTGAAGTGGTCTTTCCTCAGCCGTGTCTGGGATCCTTGGTGGGTGCTCGTTTTTCTGACTTTCCTCCCAGTGGGGTTTGAGGGAAGAGATCAGGGCAGTGCCTGGGCCTTGAGAAAGCTCCAGTCCCGGCTTCCTCTATGAGGTGTCCACTTTGCTCCCACTCTTCATTCTTCCAGAGCCTAACTTACATCCTTCAACAGGTTTGCCAGAGCCCAGGCTTCCTTCCAGTTTGGGACTAGAATAGCTCCCACTCTCAGCCTTCCTCAAATGCTCGACTCCTCCAGGAAGGCTTCTCTAGGACTGTTCTGGCCTGGTTTTGCGACGGGTAACGACATTCTTGCCCCATTGGCCCCACTCAGGGGACTATGGAGCTCAGGGAACATTTGGGCTGTACCATGCCTCTCCTGCTTTTCTTCCCCCAGGGCCCCCAGCTGGGGGGTTCATGACTGCATAAACCTTATCTGTCCAAAAACTCCAGGGGCCTCCTTTGACATAGTCCATTACTCAGGGAGAGGCAGTATGTTAGGGAAGGCCCACAAGAGGCTGTGGGCAACACCGCCGAGGCCAGCTCTGACCCCTGCTCTGGGTCAGGAGAGCGGAAACCTACTTTTGCCCTTCCTGCTTAGGAAGAAAAGGCTTAGGGCAGGCCAAGGTCTTACTGACCCAGAATCTGGGAGAGAATTCTGGGCTGCCCCAGGGCAGGAGGAGTGGTGCAGTGCTAGCACTGTCCTCCCACCCCTCAAGGCATGGCAAGAGAGAGACCTGAGGCTGCCAGTGGTTCTAGCCCAGAGGGAAACAAAGCCCAAACCTGAGGCCTTATGGTGAAGGCCCTGGAAGAACTGAAAAGTCCAGTGTTTATTCATTTTTTTAAAAATTGTATTTATTTATTTGATAGACAGAGATCACAAGCAGGCAGAGCAGCAGGCAGGGAGAGAGAGGGGGAAGCAGGCTCCTGGCTGAGGAGAGAGCCCAATGTAGGGCTTGATCCCAGGACGCTGGGATCATGACCTGAGCCAAAGGCAGAGGTTTTAACCCACTGAGCCACCCAGGTGCCCCAAGTCCAGCGTTTAAAAGCCAGTGGATTGGGGTGCCTGGCTGGCTCAGTGCATACAGCATGTGACTCTTGATCTCAGGGTAGTGAGTTCAAGCCTCATGTTGGGTGTAGAGATTACAAAAAAAAAAAAAAAAAAAAAAAAAGAAGAAGAAAACCAGTGGATTATTATTTTTTTTAAAGATTTTGTTTATTTATTTGAGAGAGAGAGAGAACACAAGCAGGGGGTATGGCAGAGGAATAGAGAGAGGCAGGTTCCCCACTGAGCAGGGTGCCCGATGCCAGGCTCCATCCCAGGACCCTGGGATCATGACCCATGCTGAAGGCAGATGCTTAACCGACTAAGCCACCCAGGCGCCCACAAAGCCAGGGGATTTTTAAAGAAAAAAAGGGGGGGAAATTTTGAATTGAACAAGAATGGAAATTACACTTCCAGCTGGGTTATCCTTGAAGTCTACACATGGGATTATTGAAATGATATAGGCCTTCCAGGACCATGAAGTAGGTGATCCTATAGACCGATGTTCTTTTTCCAGAGTTTTCCAAATTGGAATTGCGAGAAAATTGGTGTGTTGGGTGAGAGAGTGTGCAGGCAGGTAAAGAGAAAACTCCCTCTGGGCAAATAACCTTGTTTCTTGAGTCATTAAACAAGATGAAACAGGGTTCTCTCCCTTGGGGCTTTTGGGAGCGTTAATGTCCTGCTGGGCAGCAGAACTCTGTGACATAGCAGGTGGATGGATGGTGGAGGACTCAGTGTTCCCAAGGCTCACCGGTCCCTCTGTTCTAGAATTACCAGTTAACATCTCTTGGGGAAACAGAATTTGGGAAACCCCGCTGAATTGTTCTTCGGGTAATACCTCAATCTGTTATTTGCTGTCGCATGTCAATCCTGCTCTCCTAAATTATGGGAAGACAGTTGTAAAGAACTGAAAACTGAACATTTCTCCTCCTAAGAAACACTTGGGTCATATAATCTGTCATGGGTCATTGGGGTGACCCCCCAAGACTTGCTCTAGGGCTCCTCTCCAGAAGGGATTTTTTTTTTTTAAAGGGTGACCAAACCAAACCATGTTTACAGTTTAAAGTCCCGCATCCCAGGAACTCCCTCAGTCCTGAGCAAACCAGACTGCTTCCTTGCAAGTATTTCAACACCGGGGATTGGCCCCAAGGAGCTCAAGCATCTCTCCAAGCCCTGCAGGGCGCCTTTTGTAAGGGTACTGTTTCAACTGATTAGGCTACTGGCCCCCCCTTCCTCTTCCTCCTGCCTAGCCTCCCACCCTGCGGGTCACACTGCCCGGGTCTCCTGGGCCAGTGAAGGGGAGGAAAGTTGCCTGGCCTGCCTCACAAGACACTCTGAGCGATGGCTCTGGAACCCTAAAGAATCCTGCTCATCCTAGCCCCTGCCTTGCACACACCCTCCTACCTGCCCCTCTTACTTCACTCACAGGGCTCTTCCTGCCCCTGCTCTCTGCCTCTCTCATCAGCTCCTACCAGGCTTTCAAGACCCAGGAAGCACTCCTCCTCCAGGAAGCCTTCCTGAGTGCTCTAGCCTGTTCAAACCCCTTTCTCCTCTGATCTGTTTGTACTGAGTCCACAGTCCTTATCAGATTCATCTACTGGGGCCAGGTACATGGAGATGCTCAGAAGTGGTGCACTGTTGCTGCTGGAGCCCCTTTCTCTCCCCTCTGCACCTCAGATTTTCAGGGAGGGTCCCATCCTTGGGAGAGAGAGCAGCCTCCCTCTCCCACAGAGACACAACTCTGGCCTGGCCTGTGGAAAGGATATGCTGGGGAGGGGGTGGCAAACCCTCAGGATTCTGGGAGGTGGGAGCTTGGGCTACAAAGGGAGTCTTTGGGGCATCTTGTAGGGAGGGGCAGAGCCAGTCCGGACAGCTGCCTGCCCTGGAGCAAGTTTCCCAGCCTCTGTTTTCCTCACTCTTCTCCCTCTACTTGACTCTAGGGACTGTCCCTTCTCTTGTGTGGCCTCTTCCTGGAGGCCAGGACCCAGTCCAAGGCTTGAGCTGCTTACCATACGCCCAAATGCAGACACTCAGTGCCTGCTAAGGGGGTCCTAGCCAGGCTCCCCTCCAGGAAACAAAGCCCCAGAGGTATCTGTCCTGAACTCCCACCTCCTTCTAGAAGCCCTGTTGGCAGAGGCCTGTCCGATCCTGGACTGCCCTCGCACTTGTCTCATCCTTGTGTAGCAGCTGGTGCTGGAACAGTGGTGACTTGCCCTGAGAGGGGGCCCTGCCCAGCCTCAACTGGCAGTTGTCTGCTCCAGCCTCTGTCCACCAGAAGTCTGAGCAGAAATGGAGGCTCTAGTCGAGAAAGGCCCTAGTCCGGCAGAAGTCTCTTTACCTCCTCTCCCTCCTGAGGTCCTGATCCCCTCAGGCTCAGGAGGTTGGGCTCTTATCAGCCCTTTTTCTAGCAGACATTCACCCCCATCCTGGAGAGGGATACTCAGCCACAAAAGCTCGAGGGTGGGGGGGCCAAACACATGGAGTTTCTCCTGACTTTCCAGGTTCTTTTGTGAGGCTCAAGGGTTCACAGATAAGGAGCCACAACTTTAGAAACTTTATGGCCATTATATAGATGTTTGTATGTGTGAAATATTTCACCAGAAAGAAATACACTACATCCACAGGTGGAACGCTGCTCAGCCATGGGAAGAAGCTCTCCTGACGTACCACCGCCGGGATGAACTTCCGGGGAACTGTGCTAGGTGCAAAAAGCTTCCATGTAGATCACATTCTCGAAATGACAGGATTTGGGAAATGAAGTACACATCAGTGGTTGGCAGAGGGCAGACCAGCCCTGAGGTGGGATGCTCCCAGAACAGGCCTCTGGAAGAGGTCCCTCCACTGTAAAGGGGGTGGGGTGGGCAGAGGGCCTTCTTCGCCTCCCTGCTTCCATTATTACAAGCACCTTCCTCTCAGCTGCCAAGAGGAAAAAAAGAGGGAAAAAACTGCTATTGCCAGGCTGCTCTCAGTGGCTCCTCACATACTAAGCCTTGATCAACCTGCATAGCCCATCCTAACACTGGACCCTTTGCTCTTCTCTCCTGGGACCCAGAATGTCCGTAGCTCAGAAAGTTCTGTGTCCAGGGCTCCAGCTAGGTGCCGAAGAAGAGATCCTGATAAGGGAATGGGACAGGCCAGGGAGCAGACGCTGGTGAGACTTGGCCCCCTGGCTGTGTCACAGATCCACTAGAAGAAGGTCAGCCTCCCAGCCCACCCTCTGCACACACTTATTTCTGGGTTTCCTGCAGTACCTCAGTGACAGGGCAGGGAAAAGTTGACTCAGGGTCAGATGATGGCATTTGGAATTCTAGGATTTCTTTGAGAATCAGTGGCCTAACCCATCATGATCAAAAGTACCGCTTCCTGACGGTGCACAGGAGAAGAATGAGGCACAAACAAGTCAGCTGCGAGAGAAAGGGAGCAGGGGACAACAGTAGAAAAGACTGTTGCCCCGAACAACTCCTCAGTCCCGTTTTTATTAGATACAGACAGTAATCAACAGAAGAGCTGAAGAAGGCTACACTTTAATTATATACCTTGTAGATAAACAAGAAGGAAGGTAAAATAAGTCTGGTCAAGCAGTGGAAAGTTTATAGTTGAGCAAGCACATTTAAAGGACTTATCTAATTAGCCACAGGTGCTGGGGGGGAGGGGAGATAACGGAAAAATGAAGCAGGGGGCGTCCGCCGTGAGCAGGCCAGGCGTTCCCAGCTGCTCGGCTTCAAGGCCCTATATTGTCCTCTCCCCCAGAGGCCTGTTGCCAGTATGTGTTTTTCTTGAGGCTATGTCTAAACATGCTTGGTAACTAGTAGAATTTCTCATGGGTTATATTTTAAGTAATACATTGTTCTGAGGGACAGTTATACAAAAACATGTACCGAGTGCCCCTAACCCACCGGGAACTGAGGCAGCCTGGTGGAGTGGAAAGGCATTAGAGTCCGAAAGAACTAAGTTCAAACCCTGGGTTGGCCCTCTATGAGGCCCTTGACCTGGGGACGTTCTGGTCTCTCTAAGACGGGCTTGCCGTTCGTCCTAGTTAGGCAACATGACGCTCCTTCCCTTCCCCTCACCCCTTAATCCTGGAGGCAGCAGCCTGGAGGGAGAGTCCAGGAGCCCAAAAGGAAGGAAACACACACTCCTCTGAACCTGACAAGTGGACAGGTTCTAAAAACCACGAGAGATGGAGACTGGTTGGAGGCCCAGGCAGGCGAACTGGGCATCTCAGCAGCTGCCGTGGCCACGTCTCCTGGGGCTGTCTGCTGTGTGATCCTGGCCCTCAGATGCAAACGTGGGATCCACGAGGAGGAGGAGGAGGCTGAGCGTTAGGTCTAGCCTGAAACCTGAATGACTGAGTTCCCCTGTATATGGTTCGATTAGGAGCGGAGGATTGAGAGAGAAATTCAACTCAGCGGTAGAACATAGTTGCAGGTTCACACCCCCGAGTTTGTGATCTGTAAAAACGTGGACCCACGACACAGGTGCACACTGTCATATATGTACTTGTACACTGATACACCCAGGGCACAGACGTCTCACACACATAAAGCATATGTGCCCAGTGTGTGCTAGTAAACGTTTAACAGCCAGCTTTCTGGACGCCAACCATCACCTGATTTAGAGTGGTTACTGCTTCCTGTGTTGTAAATATTCCCACCGTGACAATTTTGAGCTGCAATATGATATCACCTAATGGAAGTGAGAAAGATGTGCCCAGCTAGTTCTTTGTGAGCCAGTGTGAGCCT
Organism: Enhydra lutris kenyoni; assembly: GCF_002288905.1. NCBI lineage: Eukaryota > Metazoa > Chordata > Mammalia > Carnivora > Mustelidae > Enhydra > Enhydra lutris. Next base: position 21,487,274 of record NW_019154102.1, read on the forward strand.
GTTCCGGCATAACACTGCCAACCTGATTTTCTGGGGTTGCTGCACTGGCCTGAGACCCCACACCTTCCAATGCAGGGGCAGGAGACTAGAAGACCACACCATTTATATTTATAGTCACCCGCCTATACCTGTTTCTGCACTCTGCCCCCCACACCCCTCCTCGCATCTTCTGTCTTATTCCTGGTCGTTCTGCAGGTCTGGAAGAACCCTTCTCTTGCATTCCAGCTGCCAGCCTGGGAGTCCCATCTCCACCTTTAGTAAGGCAGCTCCTTACCCCTCTCCTTTCACTGGTGGAAAGTCAGCTCCAGCTTCGTCTCTGCCTTCGCTACAAATCAATAGAGGGAAAGGTCAGCTTGACCACCCCCACCCCCCATTTGATCCCTTCTCCTGACTTCTGCTCCGCCCTGTCCCTCATCACTTCCTTGTTCATTTCACTCTTGTCTGGGGCCATGGTCCCAGCCTTCTGAATATCTCCCTGCTCCAGGCTCTTCCCTTCTACTTGTCCTGCTATATGGAACCTGCCAGATTAAGGATCCTGGGCAAAGGGCTGAGGTCGCCCTTGTGCTGACAACTTCCCAATTCAGGACAGATTAGGGCTGGATCCCTGTGAGGCCCCTTGACCCCCTTCTCCAATTCTTGCTTCCTCAGGCCAGTTTCCCTACTGTTTTCTCCAAACATTTTTTTCCTCCCCCATCTGTTCAGCAGATTGTCTGTGCTACAGAATCTTATTGTTCCCCTCTTTGATTTACAGTGGAGCATTTACTACCTCTTAGGACTGTGATACAGTGCTTTATGGTTTATAAGCACTCTCAAAACTGTTTACGGACCTCCTCTCCTGTGCCCTAGACTGAGGTTAGCCCTGGAAATACAATGAGTGAAAACAGATGTGGTTGTGCTTTCGTGAACCAAGTCAACACAACCTGTAGAGGACCTTGGGTCCCAAAGATCTCTGACCCAAATCAAGTGGATTTGGGGGGAAGATATTTTCCTGCTATTCCTTTTGCCTGCCCCATCCCCACCCCCATTGGAAATCTGGCCTCCCTGGAACCATGGGGACAAAGAACAAGACTGTGGCTTGAAGAAGAGGACTTTACCAACCACATGAGCATCATAGGGGCAGTTGTGGGGATGTTGCAAGCCCAGTAAAAAGGGCCATTAAACTGTACAAAGCTAAACAGAGGTTAACACTTGTATGTATTGCAACATCTTTATTTCCTTCCTGTAACTAGCACACCCACAGTGAGGAACATGCATCTGTGTGAGCCTAGGCTAATGGCTTTGACTTCACAGCCTCAGCAATCCTCGCTTGTAATAGGTGGTTAAAATTTGCTGGTATTTTCATGGGGTTGTTAAAATAATCAAACAAGGAGCACCTGGGTGGCTTAGTTGGTTGTGTGCCCAACTCTTGGTCTCGGCTTGGGTCATGATCTCAGGGTTGTGAGATTGAGCCCCACCTGGGGATCTGTGCTTGGCAAGGAGTCGGCTCTGGATTCTCTCTCCCTCTGCCCCGCTCCTCTCAAAAATAAATAAAATCTTTAAGAAAATAATGAAACGAGATAAAAGTACACGAAAGAGTTTTATAGAACTATGATGGACAATGCTGTTAAAGGTTCAGAAATAACAGAGATAAAACCAATGAATCACTGAAGTAGTAATTCATACAAGTTTACTGCACATCCCCCGCCCCGCAAAGACAGTGTGCAAACCAGGGGCACTCAAACCAAAATGTGGAATGAGGCTCAGAGATACATTGTTATAAAACAGCTTATTTAGTGAGAAGACAGTGACTGTTTATTCTTTACTGCGATTGGTTATTGTCTATTGTCTATTGTCGTGTCTGAATGGGGTATATCTCAATCAGATGGTGGGGGAGGATCCCATGGAAGCTGGTGGCTGGGAAGTGAGGCAGAACAAAGGAGGTAGTAGTTTATTGAATACACTGCAAGGGAGGGGCCCTAGTACAGCAGAGGAGGGGGGGCGGTCAGCAGTGAGGCAGTGAGTGCGGGCTGTTTTTAAAGGTGGAAGGTGAGGTGTGGTGACATACGGAATCCTTCCTTCTTTGGTAACTATGCCTGGTTTTAAGTAGCTCATCGGTCAGTGGTCAGCCGATCAGCCTGCCTGTATTCAGCCAAATGGTCAATGCGGGGCCCTTCCTGTGGAGGCTGAGGAAAATCAAGGCCATCCCACCTCAGGTTTAGCCTTAGCATAAGTACAGCCATCTCAGACCCCTGTGCCCAAGGGCTGAACTTTCCCCTACTTTACTTTAGTTCCAGGAAACCCCACTCTACTTTAAGTAAGCCCCACCCTACTTTGGTTCCAGTGATTCCCCACCCTGCTTTAATAACAGGAACCCATAAATACCCCTGCCTTAACTAAGCTCAGGGTCCAAGTCCCTACTCCGCTGCGTCAGGTATACTTGGGCCCAAGCTTAAGCTTGTCAAATAAACCCTCGTGTGATTGCATCGGTGCTTGGCTCCTTGGTGGTCTCTGGGACGCGAAAACTCGGGCATAACACTTCCTACATTCCATCGCTCAAGCCTGTTTGCCCAAAAGCAGCCTGTACAGTGGTAACATTAAAATTTTCTTAAATGATAAGGAATTGGCCAGGGGTTACCTCTTATGAACCTTGGGAAACAATTCAAGCTGTGCTAATGATTTCCAGAGGCCTAAGCAACATATGACCCAGGTCAAGTTAGTCTTGCAAGAGTAGCTAAATTAAGCCTTGTGTGTGTGACTAGACTGGGTTTCTCCACTCAAAGGGTTTTCAAGGCTGATCTCTGTTAGCGTCTTTTGCAATTCTGTATTTTTACAGTCTCAAGCACACTAGCCACATTTCAAGTGTTCAGTAGTCCCATGTGAGCCACTGTGCTGGGCAGCACACAGTAATTAGTAATATAAGTAAAATCAGCTAAAATCTGTGTAGTACTTTAAGGTTTCCAAAATCCTTCTGATATTTAACTCTTGTGTTAGTCTGGGTAGGTAGATGTATATCATCTCCATTTTGTAGATGAAAAGCAGCAGCAACTGTATATATTTCACTCCAGGTCCTCAGCTAGTAAAGTTAGTAAAGGGATGAACTCAATCCTTGTCTTTGAATCTGGGCACTTTCTCTTTTGCTTCCTTTTTTCTTTCTTTTGCTTCCTTTTCTAAATAAGCAATACAAAGGGAAACTACGGTACACACAGGTCCCAGGGCTCACTGCGCTAGTGTGCAAAAAGGCACAGTCCTTTCTTTTTTTTTAAAGATTTTATTTGACAGAGAGAGAGAGAGATCACAAGTAGGCAGAGAGGCAGGCAGAGAGAGAGAGAGAGGGAAGCAGGCTCCCTGCTGAGCAGAGAGCCCGATGTGGGGCTCGATCCCAGGACCCTGAGATCATGACCTGAGCTGAAGGCAGAGGCTTTAACCCACTGAGCCACCCAGGTACCTCAGCACAGTCCTTTCTAAATCCACCTACCATCTCCTCTAAAAATCCTGCCCAGTTTAAGCCCACCAGAATCTAGGAGTTCCATTATTCTAAAAACATGTGTGTTGGGGGCGCCTGGGTGGCTCAGTGGGTTAAGCCGCTGCCTTCGGCTCAGGTCATGATCTCAGAGTCCTGGGATCGAGCCCCGCATCAGGCTCTCTGCTGTCTAGGGGAGCCTGCTTCCTCCTCTCTCTCTGCCTGCCTCTCTGCCTGCTTGTGATCTCTCTGTCAAATAAATAAATAAAATATTTAAAAAAAAAACAAAAACAAAACATGTGTGTTGGATTAAGCACCTTCCAGCTCTAATGTTTTGCAAATGTAAATGAAACAGGTGGGCATCAAAAAAAAAAAAAAAAAAAATCCTGCCTCTCTCTTTGGTATTTTCTATGAGTAGTGATTTACTTTTCAACTACCCTTGAGGGTTACACTGTAGTGTTTCAGCGTCCCAAATGAGTATCTCGTGTGGTAAAGACTCTTCTCTTCCAGTTTAAGAGAGCACATATACGCCAAAGGTTCACACCAAAACATAACCAGACTCAACTGGCTATCAGGAAAAGAAAGCTACTAGTGCAGGGTTTCTCTCACAGAAGGCAGAAGCTACCCCCAGGGTTGGGGAGCAGGTAGAGCAGAGACCAGGCCAGTTTGAGAACTGCCCTAGAAGGACTGGCCCGGAAGGCTGAAGTTCCTTAAGAGATGCCAAGGGCAGCTGACCTCCCTCCTGGCCTGACAAGTCCCCATCCTTGGCCCAGAACAGCCTGGAGCAGACCACAGAGGCTTGCAGGAGCCCCAGCCCAGCTTCTGAACCTGGCTAGCCCACTTCTCGCTCCCTTTCCCCTTTCCCAATCCCGTGGAAGGAAGAGTGGGATGACGGCTGGAGGGCAAAAAAAGGTTTCTCTTCTTTATCCTTGCAAATACCCAGCACAAAGAATTGAACTAAGCAGGTGCTAAGAGCTGACGGCTACTTCAGTGAGTTGCAAGGGCAGCCTCCAGAGCTCTTCTCCTTTCAAGGTTCAATTCTAGTAGACTAATTTTTTTAAAAAACATTTTATTTATTTATTAGACAGATCACAAGTAGGCAGAGAGGCAGGCAGAGAGAGAGGGAAGCAGGCTCCCTGCTGAGCAGAGAGCCTAATGCAGGGCTTGAACACAAGACTCCGGGATCACGTCCGGAGTGGAAGGCAGAGGCTTTAACCCACTGAGTCACCCAGGCGCCCCTAGTAGCCTAATTTTTTTTTTTAAAAAAGATTTTATTTATTTGACAGAGAGAGCAAGAGAGAGCATAAGCAGGAGGAGCGGGAGGCAGAGGAGAGTGAGAAGCTGGCTCCCCATCCCAAAGAAGCCCTGTGCAGCGCTCTATCCCAAGACACTGGGATCAAGACCCCAGCGAAAGGCAGAAGGCAGATGTTTAACCGACTGAGCCACCCAGAAGCCTTTCACAGCCGAATTTTTAAGGTAGCTCCTCCCCCATCCCTTACACGGAGCGCCCGCCGGCACAACGACGCACTGATCACCCCGGGGTCTACAGGGCTCTTGAGCAGTGCGAACGCGGAAGGCGGAGCTGTCGGCAACTTCCGGGCGCTGGTGGGGCGGGGCGGGGCGTGGGCAAGGCAGGGACTTGTTCAGTGGGTGGGAACCGGACATCCCCTTCTGGCTCCTGCGCTTGGAATCCCGCATCCATCTCCGAAGGCAGGGTGCAAGAGGTGCGGAGGCAGCGAGCCGGCGTCTAGAGGAGCAGCTGGGGACAGCGCTCGCGCGGTCTGGGAGTGTCGTCTCGCTCCGCCCCGCGCACACGCTGTACCCAGTCAACCGCACGGCCCGGCCCGGCACGTGACGGGGGGCGGCGCCCAGCAAGCCGGGTGGTGGTGGGGCGGAGAGGAGCAAACTGCTGCGTCTTGGGCGGCGGCAGCAGCTCGGGCATGGCGGCACTCTACGGCGGCGTGGAGGGGTGAGTGCGGCTTGGCGGAGAGAGTCCGGGAGGGGCGGCTGAGAAGCGGCCGGAGGGCGAAAGGCGGGAAGCCCGGGGCCAGGCTGGCATGCTGGTGACCTCCCACCTTAGGGTCCGGCCACTTTGGGCTTCTGAGTTGCGGGGCCTTGCGGTGGAAGGGTGTGTGCACGCGCGGCAGTGCCCGAGGACTTGCGGGACTCTGGGAGTACACCGCCACACCCGAGGCGCGCGCGGGGGGTCTTTTATGTTTCACGGCGCAACCACACCCCTTTCTCCCACGAACGACCCACTTCACCGCCCCCCCACCCCCGCCAGATCTAGAAGCTCCGGATCGCTGAGAGAGTTGAGCTTGAACAGGTGTCAGGTGTGAAGTTGCTGGAGGGGGTGGGGAGTGGGAGTGTGGTGGAAGCGGGGGACAAAGACCCTTGCCAGAGGGGATCTGGTAGCTACAACAGCCAGCCGAAGTGCTAGCCTCTCCTGATGCCTGGAACACCCCTTTCTTGTCAGCATTCCAGATGGAACCCTCTGTCATTCTTACATTTTTCCTTCTTAGAAACTTGCTTACTGGACTTTTTTTTTTTTCCTTTTTAAAAAAGAATATAATTTTATCTTTTATTTATTTATTTTTAAGATTTTATTTATTTGTCAGAGAGAGAGAGGGAGAGAGAGCGAGTGTAGGCAGACAGAATGGCAGGCAGAGGCAGAGGGAGAAGCAGGCTCCCTGCTGAGCAAGGAGCCCGATGCGGGACTCGATCCCAGGACGCTGGGATCATGACCTGAGCTGAAGGCAGCTGCTTAACCAACTGAGCCACCCAGGCGTCCTAATTTTATCTTTTAAAAAATTTTTTTTATAAACATATATTTTTATCCCCAGGGGTACAGGTCTGTGAATCGCCAGGTTTACACATAACTTCACAACATTCACCATAGCACATACCCTCCCCAATGTCCATAACCCTACCCCCCTCTCCCAACCCCCCTCCCCCCTGGACTTTTTGTAATAAGGCTTCTTCCTAGGACTATGGGCAAGGCTTTTGCCCAATCTGGGCTTCATTTACCCCATGTGTATAGTGAGAAGAGGGATGAATGACAAGTCCCCTGCCAGCGAAGGCATTCTGTGAATCTGGGTGTGAAATCTGGGCAAATAGAGAATGGCTCTTGTCACAGCCTGGACACTTACCTTTGAATCCGAGATTAGGATTAGTTGTGTGCTGTGCAGACTCATAGACCCCCATGTCTTTTTATTTATTTATTTTTTAATGTAAATTGTTAAGGTTGATCTCCCTTATCCTGCATCTGTTGCACTTTTTAAAAATCAGTATAGGAGCTTGGGCTCATCGCTGTTATATTCATGTGTAAGATATGACCTGTTTCTCTAGATTGTCAAGAGATTCTTTTGGACTTTGAATCTGCTGCCTTGTTCATTAACTACCCCTCGAAACTTCTTGTCACCTTTGAGGTTGATCAGCAGGTCTTTAGTGTCCTTTTCTGATGTTCCCAAGAGTTCTGATCAATAAAGAAACATACATCACCCCACCACAGACCTCCATCCAAACTACCATTTCCCCCAGTAATAAGCATTTCACCATTTGGTTGCTTAAGTAGGTATAAACTCTCTCTGCCCTCTCGTCAGTGTTTCTCCTGAGGGTGTCTTGAAGAACTTGGCAGCTGTAGCTGGATCTTGAAAGGCGGCCTTTAGCTATTATGAAGCAGAGACATGCGCCGCTCCCTTTAGTCACATTTCCTGAGTGTTGGCCTGTGCCAAGCAGGAAAATGGATGAAGGATCTGGAGCTTGGCACAGTGGAGATTGTAGTCTCGTGAGAGGCAGACAAAAAAACAACTATAGGGGCGCCTGGGTGGCTCAGTGGGTTAAAGCCTCTGTCTTCGGCTCAGGTCATGATCTCAGGGTCCTGGGATCGAGCCCCGCATCGGGCTCTCTGCTCAGTAGGGAGCCTGCTTCCTCCTCTCTCTCTGCCTGCCTCTCTGCCTACTTGTGATCTCGCTCTGTCAAATAAATAAATAAAACCTTTAAAAAAAAACAAACAAACAACTATAGGCTCTTACCAGAATCTCTACAATTTATGGGGACACTGATGTGGCCCAATGAATGGAGCTGTGGCGGTAGGCCACGCGTCAGAGGTTTCAAGGACTAGGTGATAGAGAAGTAGGGTCTTACAGGATAAGTAGGACATCCCTGAGGGAAGCTGAGCAGAAGCAACATTTCAGTCCAGGAGCACATCAAACCAGAACACAGAAGTGGGCTTGGGAATGGGAATTGGGTTTGGCAAAGCTGTCACCTGGGCTCTGCCTGGGACTAGGAGCCCTGGAGCTTAGCTCTCCCTGCGGGTTTGTCTGAGCAAGACTGAGTGCCCCTTTGTGTTCTCTAGGGGAGGCTCACGGTCCAAGGTCCTTTTACTGTCAGAGGATGGGCAGATTGTGGCAGAAGCAGATGGACTCAGCACAAATCACTGGGTAAAGACCACACTGAGGGACCGGTGGGTTTCATTGTGGTTGTGGTTTTATTCTCTGTAACTCCCATCAGGATGGTGGCTGGGGCTGCGTATAACAACCTGTAGGGGCAACATGGGTCATGCAAGACTTTGTAACTCCTTCCCTTGATTGGGGCCAGCTAATCGGGATAGACAAGTGTGTGGAGAGGATCAACGAGATGGTGAACAGGGCCAAACTGGAAGCAGGGCTGGATCCTCTGGTCCCTCTACGAAGCCTGGTGAGTCTGGGGTTGATCCTGGGAATGAAGGCACAGAAACACAGCGATTTTGCCTAGGTGAATCTGAGGACTGAAGGATGAAAGGCCTTGAGGGCTTAGTCTCTGGTCTAGAAACACATATTCTCACTCATTCTTATGGCTTCAGTTGTCACCTACAAGCCATAAGGATGGGAAGAGCCCAGGGCTTTGGAGAACCACAGAGACCCTGGTTTGAATACCAGTTTTGTCACTCAGCATCTGTGAGACCCTTAGCAGGCTACTTAGCTCCACCAAGCCTCGGTCTCATTTGGGAAATGCAGGTAACGGTAGCTACCTCAGTGGTCAGTTAAGAATAATGGCATGGTACATCCCAAAGTGCTTAGCGTAGAGCCTGACCCTTAAGCACTCCTTAAATGTTTAAATGTCCGCTGTGAGTCTCAGCTCAGATGTTTCTCTCCAATTGCTGGGGCTCTGACTGCCCCCTGGTGGTAGCCTCAGTGACAGTTCTGCAGGCACAGCTAAGCCCCTTGTAGTCCACACCAAGCCCACCTCCTCTGCTTGCTCTCCTGCCTGACTTTTCCGTTAAGGGCACTGCTGACCCTCCCACCCCCCAAACTTGGCAGTGTTGAGTCCTCTCTCTGGGTTCATTCCCAGACTAGGTTCTTCTTGCCGCCAGCAGCACCTGGTGGGTCATCGTGTGGGGCGGCAGGAGGACTGGAGCTGGCTAAGCAGGGTGTGCCCAGATATAGAGAGTTGGGGTAGACACCAGGAAGGGAGGGGGTGGAGAAGGGAGCTGGGTCTGCTCACCCTACTCACTCGCTCCCATCCCACACGGCCTAGGGCTTGTCCCTGAGCGGTGGGGAGCAGGAGGACGCACTGAGGGTCCTGACAGAGTTGCTGAAGAACCGATTTCCCCACCTGAGCGACAGCTACTTAATTACCACAGACGCTGCGGGCTCCATCGCCACAGCGACAGAGGCTGGTGAGGAGGAGGGTGGGGTGAGATTGAGAACTGGTTTTCTGGGGAAAGCCCCTTAGTTGGAGCTGATGGAACTTGTCCCGCAGTACCCGGAAGGTGGCCTCCAGCACAACCCGCTCTCTTCTCCCTGCTCTTTTTATTGGCTTAAGTCCCCCTGCCAGAGCACCAACTGGACAGAAGGTGGGGGGGGGGCAGAACTGTATCTGTCAGCCCGGAGACTCTGCTCCAGAGGAGGGAGCCCTTGGGGTGGTGCGGGGGTGAGGCTGGCTGGGAGAGCAGTTAAGGGCCAAGAAGAAAACTGGGCGGAGCTCTGTGCTAGTGTAAAAGGCCTGGTATCCTGAGCTCGGCATTTGAAGCTCTGCTCCTGTTTTACGAGCAGTACCATCTTAGAGAAGTTATGGAACTCTTGGGTTTCAATGGCCTCCTCTATGAAATGGAGGCAACTGTATTCACAAATGAGATTTAGGATGTTGAATGAGTATCACTGTGTGAACAGGGTCTAGCGTGATCGCTGGCTCTTAATAAATAATGTGGTAAGGCAGGTAGTCACTTAGCTTGGCAAGGAGGCTGGCTTATGTTCCTTTTTGTCTCTCAGAGGAGGGCTCTGTATAGATTGGAGCTTCTTTGAGACTCAGGCCGTCCACTTTCAGGTGGGAAACTAGCTGGGCTCACATTTCTGTACAAGACTGGGTGGTGATCCTGGGGCTGGTTTCTACCCTCTTACCTCAGTCAGAAGCTGTGTGCTCTGTGCAGGGCCTTGGCCACACTGAGCCTCCCCATGCTCTTTCCCTAGGTGGGATCGTGCTCATCTCTGGGACAGGTTCCAACTGCAGGCTCATCAACCCCGATGGCTCGGAGAGTGGCTGTGGTGGCTGGGGCCACATGATGGGGGACGAGGGCTCAGGTGAGTCCATGCCAGCCGGGCCTGGCTCTGGGGCCCTGGACCCTTCCGTTCCTGCAGCTCTCTGTCTTCCTCTCCCCTGCCCTTGGCCACTAACCCCTTGTGGCTCTCCGGGGATAGCTCCTGAAAAGATCCTCTGAGTCCAGGGTAATGACTGAGAGAACATAGACATGCAGATGGCAGACTCATGGCTGACCTTGGATGAGTGGCCGACCTTGGTCTGCAGCAGTGATCTGTATCCAGGTTCAGATTCAAGCCTCGGTATAATAGTTGTTGCCCACCTGTGTTGACTTTTGGAATCCTTAGGGAGGAACTGACACTATGAAGGCTAAGGACACAGGTGCCAGGACATGCTGGACCAGTCTGCTAATAGGAAAGGGCTATAGAAACTCCTCCTGCATGACCTCTTTGTAGGTAGCAGGTATACCTAGGGGCGTCTGGGGCCAGCTCATGGCAGTGACTGCAGTGGTCTTTGTGACAGTGGACTCTCCTTGTCTTTGTTTTTGGGTAGGAGCTGGGGTGACTTGGCCTTACCTATTGTTTTCCCCCTTGCTTCCCTTTTGTGGATTGGTCATACAGTTGAAATCAGGGCACCTAATTTGCTGTAATACCCAAGCTGGTCACTAACCTGTCTAGGTCTGAGTTTCCTGATCTGTGGACTCAGGGAGATCGTCCCATCTTAGCCCTCTCTGCCCTCCACAGCCTACTGGATTGCACACCAAGCAATGAAAATAGTGTTTGACTCTATCGACAACCTGGAGGCGGCTCCTCATGACATTGGCTTCATGAAATACATCATGTTTGACTATTTCCAGGTACCTTCCCCTGCCTCTGGTGAACATGCACCCCTGGGATGGGGCAGTGGGATACTGAGCAGGAGTGAATGTAGGAGAAGAACTGGGTGAGCTGAAGGGAAGTTGGGGTGAATTGTGGGTCAGAGCTGGAGGATGGAGAAATTCTAGGTGAGGACAGGATTCATGATGACGTGGGTGGTGTGTACCAAGAGGAGAATGTCAGGCATGCGGAATGGGCAGGCTGGAGCCAAGTGGTTAGCTAGAATTCATGCTTGGGCAGCTAGGCCCTGCTGGGAGGTGAGGGTAGATGCCGTTTCAGGCTGGAGTGAGAAATGCTGGGTGAGAACAGGAGGCAGGGTACTCAGACTGAACTGCTTCTGGCCCGTATGGGTCAGGGAGGAGAACCCGTTAAAGAGGGAGGGTTCTTGGGGGAGGTATAGCCTCCTACCCAGGGCTTTCCTCAGTCTGGGCCATGCTTATTTGTAGTGGAATAGGAAAAAGCTATTTTTAGCTGAACCCAAAGTAAAAGGGAAGAGGAGGAGGAAGGTAAGTCTACCCAACAGACCTCTGTGCGTGGCAGCTGCTTCTGTGTGCTGGGGATGGGCTCAAGGAAGGAGATTAGAGATGCTGGAAGGTCGATCTGTATAGGGAGGGAGGAGGAAGACAAATCCCTTTCGATAGTAGCTGCTGTGGGAGGTGCAGTTAAGCTACCCCAACCCAACAGATTGGTTCTAAACCCAGTTGGTCGGTCTGCCACGCCATCTATTACCCTTAGGCGTTCTCACAAAGTCATTACAAGGATTAAATGAGATTGTGTGCAGAATATGCTTACTGTATTGCTGTAAGTGCTCACATTGAGAGCCCCCCTTCTTCGTTTTAGTGTGTGCTCTGGGGAAGTGCTCCTCCCTTAGGACCTGCAGAGGCCATTTGCTGAGAGAAGGACTTTCTGTGGTCAGAGAAGTTTGGGAGAAACGAGCAGATTTCTCGGTGCAGGACTTCACAGGGCCTTTAATTTGCGAATGCACCCTGTGACTTGGAGAGTTGCGACATGCAGTAGTCCTTAGATTCCTCTCACCAAAGAAATCTTTTCAGGAGCACCTCTAAGAACTACAGAACACACTTTGGTGCTCACAGATCTGTGCCCTGTGCTGTATGTATCCAGGCTCTCTATAAGGAGTGCTAGGATCCATGTGGGGAAAACAAAGAACCTCCCTCAAATGTGAAGTCTCAAATCTTTGTACTCTCTAGAGCTTAAAAAAAACAAACATTATTCCAGCTTCTCAGAGACATCAGGAAGATCAACTTGGGTGGGCAGACTGCGCATTTTCCTTTGCTTCTAATGATTCTCTTTGCCCCTTTCTCTGTCTCTCAGGTGTCAGACCGGCTAGGAATCCTCACCCACCTTTATAGGGACTTTGATAAATGCCGATTTGCTGGGTTTTGCCAGAAAATTGCAGAAGGTACTGGAGAGGGGGGTATAGGGTTTTATTCCCCAAAGGTTTCCCTCATTATGGGACTGAATGGGGTTCATAGGAGAACTGGAAGCTAATTTCCCTTTGACCAAGTAACTTCTGTTCTCTGAAGTCATTACAAGGATTAAATGCAGCTTGGTACTAGGAGGCCTTGGGCTGGAGCCAGAAGGACATGTGGGGTGTACTGATAATTGTTTTATATTATCTCTGTTTTTCTTGACGGCTGTCATGGCTTGGGGAGGCCATGTGTCTGTTTCCGAGAAATGTATGAAGCAGTTGTCCTTTGGGCAAATCTGTAGTTAAAACAAACAAACAAAAACTAATGATATCTGAAGAACTAGGAGATCATAGAGAGGTTTGGCATGGTGGGTTTGGGGGGTGCTTATGCTCAGGAAAAGCTAAACCGTAGGGCTTGCTTGTCTCCACAGTGCTGTTACTCCACTATAAGGTTCATACTCCCCTCGCTTGGATTCCTGCAGCCTCACGGCATTGTAGGCCTCTCATAGATCTTGCTGTACTGAGGCCCTTTTGGAGCAGAGCTGGGCAGGGGGCAGACCGCAGACTGTTGGATGGTGGGTGGGGCAGGAGCACGCCAGCCCGCTGCTCAAGTAGGGTCCCCAGAGGTGAGACACCTTCGGGGACAGACTCGGTAAGCTGGAGTACAGACCAGATGCTACTGTGCTCCTCTAGTGGGGGCTGCCCTTTTTCTGCGCCTGGAGTGACCCACCTCGGGCAGGACACCCCTGCTCGGGTGGAAGTACCTGGTGGGGGCAGGGCAGTAAGGATGGAGGACCACTGCTGGAGGCTTGCGTCCCTACATGCCATGAGGTGGGCATCCATTCCTAATTTAGAGCTTTGCTAGCTCTAGGTGCTCCTCCTGTTTCTCCCCTGCAACAGGTACTCACCAGCTCCCTTCCCCCCCATCCCGCCCCAGGTGCTCGGGAGGGGGACGCCCTCTCCCGGTTTATCTTCAGGAAGGCTGGGGAGATGCTGGGCAGACACGTGGTGGCAGTGTTGCCTGAGATCGACCCGGTAAGCTGATGGGAAACGAAATCTGGATGTTGCTGGGCCAGATCTGGCTCTTTCCCATTAGGGATGAGACTGTCCCATCAAACTCTGTAAAGAGGGGCATGATTTTAAATGGACTTAGGGTGTGAGAAGAACTCTGTATAGTCTCTAACACGTAAGAGCGCTCGGGTCTGGTGCCTCCCCTCTGTGGCTGGCCCGAAGCCTGTGTTTATATATAGTCCACTGCTTTAACACGGTGCATGTCTCCATCCATTTCCCTCCCTTCTCTTTCCTGCCTCTGTATTGTTGCTTCACCCTTTTCCCTTTCCATTCTCTCTCTCAACTTTTTGAGTCTCCCTGTTTTCCTCCCTTTTCAACCCTTTTCTTCAATCCATCTTGGCTAGAGGGAGAGTATCCGGGAGTGGGTGGGCTGGTCTTAAGAGACTATCCGCTTCAGCGCTGGAGAGGTGTGGTCACCCCCAGTGTCCATTTCTGCTCTTCGCCAGGTCTTATTCCAGGGGGAGATGGGCCTCCCCATCCTGTGTGTGGGCTCTGTGTGGAAGAGCTGGGAGCTGCTGAAGAAAGGTGAGCCTGGGGTGGGTGATAGACGGGTCGAGGGTGGGGTTACTCGGGAAAGCTGCTTGTCCCAGCAAGGACAAGGAAGACTGGAGGCCTGCACAGGCCACAGCCCTCTGCCCACAGTCTGCCAGGGAGCCCTTTTATGGTGTCTCACCCAGCTTCCCTGAACTCTTAAAAGATGTTTTTTTTAAAGGATTTATTAAAGACACACCACTTCTTAAAAATTGAAGACAGACCTCCCCTGAGATCAGAGCTTCTGGCCAGCATGTGCTGAGCTCTGTAGTCAACACAGTTGCAGCCAGAAGGAAGAGGGGCCTTCTTAACCCTTGCAGCGTTGGTTCACGTAGCTGTGTGGTTTCCTTTAGACATTCTGAAGCAGTTGGGAGGACCCCCTTGCTTTCTTGGAGTTCCCAGCACTGGGTACCTGCTGGCTGCAGGCTCTAGTATCCAAAGTCCATTACCGGGTTCCTGTCCCCTGGTGCCCTGCCTGTTAGGGACTTGGTGCGTGGGCCTCTTGGGGACCTGCACAGGAATGTCTTAGGGCCTGGGCTTCTCCCTTTCCTCCGTGTCACTGTCCCACCTTCTCCTGGTCTCGACCAGGGAGAGCCGGTCTACTCTCACCTCTGCCCTCTGCCCTCTCTCCCTTCAGGTTTCCTTCTGGCGCTGACCCAGGGCCGAGAGACCCAGGCCCAGAACTCCTTCTCTAGCTTCACCCTACTGAAGCTGCGACATTCCTCTGCCCTGGGTGGGGCCAGCCTCGGGGCCAGGCACATCGGGCACCGCCTCCCCATGGACTATGCTTCCAACGCTGTTGCCTTCTACTTCCACACCTTCTCCTAGGGGGCTGGCCCTGGCTCCACCCCGCCGAGCCCTGTGGACATTGGGTGCTGGAAAGGAGGCTTTTTTTTTTCTTTTTTTAAACAAACAAACAAACACACACATATAAAAGAAAATAAATGCACTTTATCCACTCCTCTCAGTTAGACTGTTGTCAAGCACACTTGCTATGTACATCCTGAGTGCATCTGCCAGTGGCTATCCCAGAGAGCTCAGGAACGGTTCTAGGTCAGAACTTACAGCCCTGTGCCCTGCTGCTTGGCGCTTGGTTTGCCATCTGCTCACCATACAGTTGGGCGGAGAATTCATGTGTGCCATCCCTCCCCACTGCCCCCAGCCTTAGCATACCTCTATGCCACGCTGCTGCTAGTTAACTGTGACCTCAGTTTCTCCTGTCCAGGTGAGTAATGATTCCTGCCCAGCCGTTTTTCCTGGAACTGAGTGTTCTCTGTGGAGAGCATCACTGGGAGTAACTTTAGACACTTCATACCCTCTCCTGATGGTCCCAGTAGGATTTAGGAGAGGGGACCATTCTGGTCTGGGAGAATTCCCTCACTGGATTTGGTGCTCATAGGTAAGTGGTACATGTTGCAGTTTTTCCCCTATGAAAGCATTCTTGAGAGGTTGGGAAGATGACTGAGATCTAAGAAGGCCAATTAGACACAGCTAGGTGGCCTGTTTATTCCTCGTGACTTCTAGCCTGGCTCTGGTTATAATACAACATCCTGCATTTGTTGTGTGACACGAATGATGAACATTGGTGAAGAGCAAACGTGACTCCTGTCCTCTGGATACCGTTACTGGTTTAATGAGTCAAGACAAGCCCAAAGCTTCTTCTTGTGCAGCACATGGTGCTTGGTGAACTGAAGACAGAATCTTGACCCACAACAGCTGCCTCTCTGGGTGTCCAGAGCGTAAGGTATTTGAAGGCATGGAACATGTGCACCAGTTAGTCTAGATCTTGTTTTCAACTAAGATCTTTGTCTTCCTCCTGCATCCGGTGTCTGATTCAGTAGGTCAAGAAGAGGTGGAAATGTTCATTTCTACCAAATACCTTGGGTGAGTTGGGCTGCAGAGGTCCAGGATCTGCACTGGAGGGAGCGCTACCCTAGAGCTTTTGGGTGCTGATTAAGCCCTTGAAGAGGTCTTGGATGCTTGTTTCTCAAGTCAAGTGACACTTCTTTCACAGTGTAGAACAGAGCGGCAGTGGCTCTTCTCCTGTTGGCCCTAGCCCAACCCAACAAGCCGGGATTTTGAGCAATAAGAGCTCAAGCCAAGTCCCTTCTGAGGAAATAGCCAGCAGTCTTCACATCTCCTGTGGTCCAAACTACTAGGGGCCAGCTCTCAGCAAGTCCCATACATCTTCTGGTAAAAAGCTTGCAGTGAGGAGAAAGACACAGAGGAGGGGTCTTTGCTATATCTCACAGTCCTAAGAACACTTATTAATGTGCAGGGAACTTTGAAGGTGTTTTAAGATTTATTTATTTATTTTAGAGAATGCTTGAGCAGGAGGGGTGGGGGTGGGGGGAGAGAGAAAATCTCAGACTTCATGCTTAGTGCAGAGTCTGATATGGGGCTTGATCTGATGACCCTGAGATCACAACCTGAGCCATAAAAGGAGTTGGGCATCTAACCAACTGCACCACCAGGTGCCCCTGGAGAAGTTTTTTTTACATGATCCTGGGACCAGGAACAAGCCGTATTTTGGATTTAGAATCTAAAATCTGATTGGTGGAGAGTTTATACATAGAATATAAACAAAGAGTTAATATTCTTCAAGAATATGGCCATCTCTCTTCCTTACCATTGTCGAGGCTCTACTATCCCAGTGGGAGAGCTGAGCAAGGAGCATATTTTGATTTTTTTAGTCCTGGTACGTAAGTATTAAATACATATGAGTTGAAAAAAAAAAAAAAAAAGCAGTGGGGTGCCAGGGTGGCTCATTTGGAGAGAGCTCACTTGTGATTTCTGTTTGGGTCACGATCTCAGGATTATGGGATTGAGTCCTGCATCCGGGCTCTGCGCTCAGTGGGGGGTCTGCTTGGGATTCTCTCTCTCCCTTTTCCTCTGCCGCTCTCCCAACTTGAGCACGCACTCTCTTTGATAAATAAATCATTTAAAAAAATAATATAAAAGTGTACAAGATCCAATGTGTTCCTAGCTCCTTTAGCCAGAGATGTGATGAAATGGCTTACTTTCCAATTAGTAAGGCTCTGTTACCAGAGGTTGTGGTGCAGAAAGTCATTTTTGATGAGTTTCTTCCCCTTTCACTTAAACTTTCTGGATAAAAGGAGCAATTAATGGGATTCCATCCTATCAAGGCATCAGAGATGCGCCTGTAACAGCCTTGTGACAGAGGCAAGAGCTTAGAACAAGAACTGGACTCAAATGAAGCCCATGCTGCTTTAATAATCCACCTGGTGATTTCATGACCAGCACAGCCTCCTCATCTGTCACATCCATTCAGCAAACACAGAATGTCATACGGCTGGGAAGGGTGCTCTGAGGATTAAAAATAACTTATCCCAACTGAGAAGTTGGCATAAATTTATGGAACTGCCTATTTACAATATCTGCTTTTCTGTAATGTATTCTACTTCAAGTAAGGTTAATGAAATGTTTTAAGTGAATGAGTAAGACACACGTCTTCAAGGATGTGCATAGTCCAGGCCTTGTGTATGCATAACTAGAGTATCTCAGAAAGCGCTCCACAGGCAAGTCTGCTCAGCTCTTTCCCCGCCTGGTTTTAGGAAGGCAGCGAAGAAATAATAGCACTCAAAGCAAAATGCACGGGCCATGGTCTGGTCCCGTGATCTTTCTGCCACATGATAAAGTCCCTCCAAGAATCCCTGGGAGGTTAAAGTTAGGTGTAAACCGAATAAATATGAATTACCAAACATCCCCCCCAAACAGAATGGATGATGCCCGCTTGTTAACCCAGTAGCCCGGGTACCTAGGACAGTGTTTGGTAGTTAGAAGGCTCTCGACCTTGTGTAGTAGTTGAAAGGCAGATTCAGAACCTTTCCTTGTTTTCCAGATAGGAGTCAGTTTTCCCCTGAAGCCGGAAGATAACAGCTATCCAATTTCCTTCCAAGTCCAAGGATTTCCTGTTACGACCTTTGTTCAAAGCTGTACACATGACTGTGTGCATTACTGCCACTATATATTAAGCACCTTCCTTGTGCCGGGCAGTATTTTGAAATTAAATTCAGTCTAATTTACACAGCAGTCCTAGGAGGGAGGAGCCATGTCTTTATAGATAAACTGAAGGCACCAAGAAAGTGCTGGAGGTGGGATTCACTCGGGCCTGCAGCTTCCAAACCAATGCTTCTACCACTTCGTAACACTATTTAGATTGGAAAATGATGCAGCTAAACCCATGATCCATCTTGAGACAGAAATCTCTCATGAGGGGGTGCCTGGGTGGCCCAGTCTCTTGGTTTCAGCTCAGGTCATGATCTCCGGGTTATGAGACCAAGGCCCGTATCAGGCTCTGTGCTCAGCAGGGAGTCTGCTTGAGCTTCTTGCTCCCTCTTCCTCTGACCCCTGCAGCCCCTTCTCAAATAAATAAATCTTAAAAAAAAAAATCTCTCACAAAAACACACCACACACACAATCACCCAACCATAAGAAACAGTAGCACTGCCGGCAAGTAAATGCATTTTATTCTCATTTTATTGAGACTTTTTCCCACAGCTGCCATTTGGTTTATATAGCAAAAATTTTAAAAAGTAACATTTCCCCCATTTTTGCTATTTTTATGAAAATCATTTTCTTCGATTGTAAAGCCCTGCCCCTCCCACAAAGACATATTAGTAACTACCACATCATGTGTATTTAGAGGAGAAAAAAGGAACAAAAACAGCTGTTAAACACTTGTGAAACAGGGATCAAAGTTGAAAGTCAAGACGTAGGCCCACTGGAGGCACGAAGCCACTGCGGGCCACCATCCACGCTGGCAGCTGGGCAAGCCACACACATGCCCTCGGGGGCTTCTCGTCCCACAGGTTCTACTCCCTTTCTCCTCTCGACCTTCTCTGCTGGCCATCGTCCTTCTCTCCAAATCCATCCAACAAAGGCAGCACAATCTTTAATACGTGTTCAACTCTGTAATGGAGACAATACTGTATCCAGAAGTTCAGTGATTCCCCTCCATCTAGTTCTGGATGGTAAAATAGCCAACAGGGTATGGATGGCTTCACTTTTGTGTCCACTCAAAACAGACTCATTAAATTACCAGATGCTTCAAAAATCCTGTTGTGTAGACAGCACAAGAATTCCTTATAAAAAAGTTGCAAAATGATAAAAATTTCTGCAGCAGTTTTGGCTCCTTGCACAGAGCCTCTGATGATGCAGCTGGTTCTGAGGAGTCGTTCCTGGGACACTCGCAGCAGCTCGCCCAGGAGTCCCCTGTTCTGAGGGTTCTATTTAGACCACAGGGGGCCGAAGTCCAAGTTTACAAGATTCCCTGCTGACAAAATGTAGCCTGTCCATCAGTGGAATACTACTGAGTGCTCTAAAAGAATAAACTACCAACACAAGTTACAGCTCAGGGATGAAACTCAGAAATATGCTAAGGGGAAAAGCCAGCCAAAAGAGACCACAGTTTGTGGGATTCCACTGATATGATGCCCAGAAAAGGGAAATTTGTAGAGACAGAAAGATAAGTGGTTGCCCAGAGCTGGGAGCAGGGATTATCATGTAAATGGACACGAAGGATCTCATGGCGTGGGATGGAAAATGTCTAAAACTGAGTATGGTTATGGCCTTACCACTCAGGAAACTTACTAAAATTACTGAAATGTACAGTTGAAATGGGTGAATTTTATATGTAAAATATGCCTCAATAAGGTTGTTAAAAATTCCCTGCTTCCCAAACCACACATCAAGCATTGAACATTTCTGAAGGCTCGATCAATAGGGCGGGATTATCACTTAGCATCAAGTTACATGGTGAAAACACTGTACTATTTTCTAGTAAATAACTTAGAGTTTCCCGATGCCCACAGGACCGGGTCAATCTCGCCACTCATTTCCCAAATGAATGCATTATCCCAGGGGAGAGAGGGGCTGGGGGTACAGAGTCTTCCCCAACAGGTGGCCATGCCCAATTCTTGGTCGAATTTGTGAGGTGTCTGCTCTTTCCCATACCTAAACGTTGCCTAAACCAAGAACCATTATTAACCTGTGATACTGGGACCCTTATTGAAGATCAACTCTCCTCTCCAATCACAGCAGGGTCGATTCCTGGGCACCCGAGGTTTCTACGTGGGGTCTGCAACAGCACTAACACAAGAGGATTCAGTCAACAGTTTCCTTCAGCTCCTTCGTACAACTTTCCTCTCTGACATCTAGAATTGCCAGAGTATTGTAATGACCTCCTTACTCCCTAGCTTCCCCAAAATCAAGACAAAACTGACGGTAGGACAACACACAATTAAAAAAATCCTGCTTAGTATTTCCCTAAAAACATTTTTTAAGCCATAGTGTTATAACCTTAATTAAAGAGACTCCAGCTGTTTTGACTTTGAAAACTGAAGTCCTGCCTCTCCCTTAACAATCTGTCTTGGTTTGACCACACGTGACCCCAAAAGTCCACAGCTGCGGTCAAAAATGCTCAGGGCCCCACAGCCGCAGGTGCTCAGGCCTGGGCTGAAGCTGTCAAGTTTTCTCCTGTGGTTCAAAGACCTGGAGAAGCTGAAAAGGCCTTTCCTTGACTTTTTTTTTTTTTTCTCTTGAAGAGCAAGAGATAAAATAATTTTCATCTTGGAGTTTTAGAGTCCAACAATCACAAAACTCAGAAACCAGTCACTGAGAAACTCTACCCTGGGCCCAGCCAGAACCGGCATTTACAGAGAACACACACGCTATTGCTATACACATTCTCAAACTTACAGTTTGCCAACAGAACAAGTTTAAACAGAGCGGTGGCTTAAATTCAACATCAAAATAACCACTTAGAAATACCTGTCTCGCCCTTAAAGGGTCAAGGTGCCCAGAGGGCACGCTCCCAAATTGGGCTCCTACGAGGAAAGGTCGGAGACAGGGGCCCCCAGTCTTTCCCCAGCGAAGGTCCAACAAGACCTCCCCGCTTTTTCTAATGAGGAGCTGGCAAACTCTCTAGCTGAGCCTATGATCTGGGTAACAACTGTGCTCCTGCTTCACAACACACAAAGGATGGAGAAAACAGCTGGGCTACGGAGAGAACCTGTCTGCAGCGCAAGCCGACTGGCTAAGAAAAGAGTCATGCTGCTTCCTGCTCCTGGAGCCAGCAGACTCTCGGGTCTGAATGGGACTGGAAAGTCCAACCCTCAGGTTCCGCTGCTCATCTGGCAGGAAGCTCTCTTACTCCGGACTAAATCAGCCTGGTGAAACCCCAGACTGATATCCAAAAATGGAACCCCAAAGCAGACAGACAAGCCCTTTGCACTGCACCCAACATCTCAGCCGATCCTGGTCAGAAGAGCAAGCCTTCTTCAAGATGAAGAAACGGCTCCATCCGGATCCCTATAGGGCTCTGCAGACTGGGAGCCACACTAGAATCATTTGTATCTTTCTGACAGAGACGCCCACGCTCTAGAAAATGGCTCTTTCTGCAGTCTCAATATATGCCCTGCGCAACCTTCAGGACTCTGAGCTCGGACAAGCTAACAGGAGGAGGAAACGGAGCCCCTGGGACAGACAGACCTCTTTATTCCTGCACTTCCAAGGCTCTCTCCCCATTAAAGGTGATGACCCCAGTTGAAAGCTGAAGCTGTGCCTGGGTGGCTCAGCTGGTTAAGCGTCTGCCTTCGGCTCAGGTCATGATCCCAGAGCTCTGGGATTGAGCCCCGCACTGGGCTCCCTGCTCTGCGGGAAGCCTGCTTCTCCCTCTTCCACTCCCCTTGCTTGTGTTCCCTCTCTTGCTGTATCTTTGTCAAATAAATAAATAAGTAAATCTTTAAGAAAGCGGAAGGTGCAATAAGCTAGTTTCTTTATTCATAGCCCTCCCTGGAAACGAGTTAAATGTTCCGCTCTCTTGAGGTAGAGGCTTTGGGATTTAATGTGCACACCCGGCAATAGGAGCTCCTTAAGCTACTCTCCTCTGACATGTGTCCTAATGAGGAAGGCCATTCTTTAAACGATGCCATCTTATAGACTTATAATGAGAAAAAGATGTGGGTTCATATTTTAAATCTGACATTAGCCTATGGCTATTCAAAAAGTCAACAAGGGAGTACCTAAGAAAAGGGAGAAATTCCTAAGCTTTCTAGACACCGGTCCTTTCCTTCCAACCTCTGTCCCATATCCACATACTGAATTTACGCAGACTTTATTTCATTACGTGGTCTTTTCCCGATAGCCTGACACAACACAGCAGCAGTCATATAGAAGCCACTGTCCCCCTCAGGCCTCTGCAAACCCCCATCCTAGGAGAACGGCCAGGACTCCACATGGTCTCCTTTAGACCTGACTCTGCCACAGACATTCTTATCACACAAAGGCACCTTCTGGTGCCCAGTTTAATCCCTTATGAGTATCAGCTGATTTACAGTCAGGAAAAACAAAAGGAATATACCCAAAGAGCTCATACCCAAAAAGCCGTAAAGCTGGGTATATGGCAACAGCAAAATTTTATAATTACTGAAACTGTCCCAGTGGGTCACATGGTCACATGGGTCAAGCAGGACTCACTCTCCCAGGCTTTTTTTGAGTTCTTTTGCATAAATCTGTAAGGTGGGGAGAAGCACCCAAATTATAAACTGAGCTTCTTGCTGGTGTCCTGAAAAATATGTTTACTTGGGAAAAATTACTGGGAATAATTTACTAAGGGAAGATACCAGGAGGACCAAGTCTTCATGGGGCTGGCAAAAAATTGCCAAAATACTCTTAAGACACAATTAATAGGATTCAGGGTTGGCTACTCCAGAGTAAAGCTGATGGCCAGCACAGCATGCCTCTCCTTCCCCTTTGGTAACAATATCTCTTCTCAAAAACAGAACAGGGTTGGTATGGAAAGGAGACGGGACTAGATGCCATGAGGGATAAAGTGACAAACCCACCCTAGAGCTCTTTGACCTCACAAACAATGAATAATGACTTTGATGGTGGCTGTAAGCAGAGACTTAAGAACAGGCCAGCAGTGACAGAGTGACCCCAATGGCAATCACTGTCACAGCCCACCACTGCTGGTTTGTAACTTTCATGAACCGTCAGAAGAGTTACCAGAAACCAGTCCTTGGAGTCTGGGTTTTCTTGAACGGGGTTCCAGGCAAGGACACGCCGGCTTGGCAGGCCATGGTAATCTGCTTCATCACAGGAAAGCCCTCGGGGTCAAGGGAGCTGGGCTGCGAACCCTAATTTGCAACACCTCCTTCTTCCACTTGTCCCTCTTCTCATCCAGCTTAGCAGACTCAGTAAGTAATTCTCCAGGCAATGAATATTGCCCTCACTCAGTAAGTGTACAGTAGGATGAGAAGGGCATTCTTAAACACCCAGATTTTCTTGGTCAGCTTATTTTGTTTAAACACACACAGCAGAACATTCCTGATGAAGGGGAAAAAAGACTGCGATTTCCTTAACTCAAAAAGCTAATAATAATAATAACGATAGGAAACTGCTCCAAACCAAAGTCAGTAGAACAAAAGAGAAATACTCAGAGACTCAGAGGCTTGTAGAGTAAGACTGAGCACATTAGTTACTACAGTCACAGTGTCAAGTTAAACCACTATCCCCCTTCCCCACTGTGCACCCCTCGCCCGCCCCACCCCCTTCTTCTGCTCTGCCTCTTTGTGCAGCGCTATTCCAAGGTATGGGGACATACAAGTTCTCCTCAAAGCTTTCTGTCAGCTCAGTACTTCACTCCTGGAATAAATTCCTTGGCATCCGGGTTCAGATTACTTTTGCTCTGAAATAAGAACCAAGAGATAATAAATCCCACTTCAAAAGCTGTTTACTCCCTGCTTCATTATTAACAGCACCTTCCTCTCAGCCACCAAGAGGGAAAAAAGCTCCGGCTGCTATTGCCAGGCTGCTCTCAGTGGCTCCTGACGTACTAAGCCTTGACCAACCTCATTTTCTCCTTCCTGCTCTAGACTCCTGTTCACCTCATGATGCTTTCATTAGAGGCCTGAAAGTCTGACTCCAAAAATAATTTTTCAGTTCACTGAGTACCTTAATGCGATGAGAATCCGAGTATTCCACCACAGTCCCTTTATTTCCCACCTCACTGTATTCTCTTTGGGTTATCTACCCTCTAGTGAATGTCCAAAACCTGAGCAAACCGCAGGGCACAGTCATCTGGAACGTGAGTTCTGTGAGAACTAAGTCACTCACAGAGTTCTGACTTTAAGTAAACACGAAAGGCAGGAAATCGGTTTATCCAGTCTTCTAATTTTAAGTGGAAGATGGCCTCTTAGGAGAATGTTCCTTCCAAAACCGCAGCATTCAAAACTATAAATACAGATTTGAGGAACAGTAAAAGGAAAGAACAACAGCAAGTGATCATTTGAAACCAGACCTCTTCTGTGTTCAAATTCTTATCTCTGATCCCAATTCTACTTTGAAAGGCCCACTGTGGGAAATGAAAGCTGGTGACGCTGCCCCATTGTAATGTGTGGTGCAAGGCATCTTCCATGCACCCTTTTATCAAAGCCCATGGGATGATGGGTGAAGAAACACAGGCCAGAGACTTGCCCAAAGTAGGAGGGTCAGAAAGGAAGTCTGTCACTCCGAATCCCATATTCTTTTCACTATGTCTCATGTGCAACTATGTGTGCCTCTTACCAAAATATCTTCAGAATCATGACCATCGCCGACGGACAGTCCATTTAACTGCTGCTGCAACTGTCCCATGGCCTGAGGCAGGTCCCGTGAGGGAATGAACCACTCTTGGTCTTCTTCATCCAGCATCTCCTGGAAGCAGCGGTCTAAGAAGTCTTGCTCCTGCAGTTCCTCCTCCACCTAGCAAGCAAAGGCGAGGAGCTCACACTTACTGTCCCGGTGTGACTCGCTCCTTCCAGTTTCCTACCTCTTTCTTTCAGAGATTATTAGTCTGAGGTTCAGAATGATGTTGTCTACTAAGAATTAAGACGCTTCAAATGACTGGCTAGAGAAAATACAAGTTTTAGATTTTTCAACCAAATTCCATCCACAAAAAGACTAAGGAAACAGTCAGTCAGAAGAGCAGAAAGTCTAGGCCTTCACATCTCTTCCAACATCTCTGTGTGACACAGACACGTTCCATCCAGATGGCACTTATAGAAAATCATTTTAAAGCTTGAGATTCTTTTCTCAATCTTGTTCAAAAGCCACACTTCTTAAATTTCTCATTTTGCAAGTACGAAAAAGGCACAGGAATTACAGAACTAGACCACTACCTGGAGAGTGGAGATTAAATCAAAATCAACTCTCAGCTTCTGGCCCTCTTTTCTGGTAATGAGGCCCCTAAAGGAAAAAAATACTTTCAGAACCTAAGAAAGATATAAAGAACACTTTTTGGCAAACCAGCAGAAAATGATGTCATCAATGTAGGTATCCTTCCAAAACAAGGAAAAATATGAATATTTAAACAGCTCTGTATTTCTTAAAGGTTGCCCTAAACTAGAGCACTATGATCTAGGATACTGTACACCTCTTTGCAGACATCATTAACTCTTCCTAAAGAGAACGGTCCAGGCTGCAGATTAAGTGTGGTTTTAACAGACCCTCAGCTTCACATCTGGCCATCCCTTTCCTGCAGGCTAGTGGTGGACAGATTCATAGCTCACTAGCACCACCATCAGAGGGGAAGTCAAGTAAAAATAATCACCCAGGGGCACTCAGTCGTTAAGCATCTGCCTTTGGCTCAGGTCACGATCCCAAGGTCCTGAGAGCAAGCCCCGCATCGGGCTTCCTGCTTGTTGGGAAGCCTGCTTCTCCCTCTCCCACTCCCCCTGCTTGTGTTCCCTCTCCTGCCGTGTCTCTCTCTGTCAAAAAAATAAAATAAAATAAAATCTAAATAATAATAATAATCACCCAAACTAGCCCCTACACTTATTCATGAATTCAAAAGTCACCAGTAGCACAAGATGTAAAAATAGTCTTCAACATTACAATTAGCCACACTGATCTCAAGTAAATTAGATAGTTACAAAGTACTTATAGTAACAACCACCACAAAATATTTCCAAGCCATCAGATTTAGCATGACTGCTCAAGATCTGCCTTGCCTCTACCCAAGAGCATGACAGTGGGCTCCTCTTTATTAAATCTACCCTGATTCACAGGTACAACCCACAGAAATGGTTACCTGGGCACAGTGATGTGACTGCAAGCATGATCTGTGTGCCAGTCACACAAATTATGACACAGTGGGTTTAAGGGGTTGGGGGGGAGTGGAATTGCTGGCCACCCTGCTAAACTTGTTTCCTTGTTCCCAGAGCACCAGGCTATTCAGTTAAAAGCGCATTTTCTGTCCCCCATGCTGGCGATGGCCACGGAACTATTCAACATGTAATGTCCTCCCTGATGGATGTGAACCCTTGGGCATCACTTGGTTAAAAGGAGATCCCTTCTTTGGCCTTTAGCTTTCCCCCTTTCCCAGTGCCTAGACTTCAACTTACCCTTCAGTTATTCAGATGATCAATGCCCTGGCTGGGGCAGAGCAACACCATCGGAGAACCATGTGGTCACCACATCACTGTCTACCTGGAGTGCCTACCTTGAGCTATTAATGTCACAGAGATGCAGGACAATGGGTTACTGCTGATTCTTTGTTTAGATTCTCTAGCCTTTCCCCACCTAACACACTTGTCCATCTCAGACGTACATTCTGCCAGTCCCTGCATTGCCACATGGGGAACATGGCAGGCTGGCCCGTCTGCACATAGCTGCTGTTCCCCAGGTCTATACCACATCACCATGGCATGAGATTCTCTTGCAACAATGTGATGGAAAATATCAGTATCTTCGTCCAAAGTACCCTACTCTGGTGTCTAACCAGCTAAAGAGGCTTCTTGGTTAGCCTAGACAAGGCCTCCATGCATTCTTAAGTTATTCTCAAGCCAACAGACCCATTTCTTTTGTTACAGATGGATGGTAAAATACAGCTGTTGAGATACATGCGTCTTAATCCTTCACTTCTTTCTTTACCTGTCTGTTGAAATCTTCTTCGTTCTCCATCCACATGTACTCTGCAAATGGGTTTTCCTTCTCATCGTGCCCATTTAATCCCTGATCCTCTTTGGATTTCACATTAGGTGATGCATTTGCTACACTGGATCCATTCATTATGACAGAACCTAAACAGAACCAAAAGAAAGGATCAAGGAAATGAAAACCTGGAACATCCAGATTCTTCCAGAAGCTTATGAAGTTCTAAGTCAAAGTTCTAACTATAGATGAACAGAAACTATTGGTCTGTAACTATTAGAAAACTAACCATATTCTGCAGTTATCAACTATACAGATGTAGAATTCTTAAGAGTTAAAAGAAAAAAAAATGTCCAGGCTCAGTTAGCCATCCTAGGCAAGTGGGAGGAGGAGATCTTTTCAAGTCCATGTTTTGCAGGTTCTAGAACCTAATCAGGGTCACATGGCCTCCTTAATGGTAAGGAATAGGTAGAGGAAATGCATTCTTTTTTTTTTTTTTAAGACTTTATTTGACATAGAGAGATGCGGGAAGAGAGAGAGAGAGAGAGAGAGAGAGAGAGAACACAAGCAGGGGGAGTGGGGGAGGGAGAAGCAGGCTTCCTGCCAAGCAGGGAGCCTGATGTGGGGCTGGATCCCAGGACCCCGGGATCATGACCTGAGCCAGAGGCAGACACTTAACAACTGAGCCACCCAGGTGCCCCAAGGAAATGCATTCTTAATGAACACTGTGAGTGACTGCCCTTATTCTGATTCTCAAGATGTTTTTCTATAAAATATATTTCAAAAAATAATACATGTTCATTGTATTGATAAACAAAAAGGAGAAAATTAAGGTTACCAGACTGAATCAACTACTCAGAGTTAAAAACTAGTAACAATGTACTGTATATAAGCTTTCTGACTTCCCCTATGTGCATGCAGACACATGGACACACACACATATCCCCCCAAGCATCCATCCTTAAGAGTATGGATGCTCTATCATTTGCCTTTTCTCATTTCTGTGTTCATACCACCATACTGTCCTTTGGAGTATTTCCAATGTTTCCATGTCATAAAGAGTAGATGAACTTCTCATGTTCATCTTTTTTTTTTTTTTAAAGTTTTTATTTATTTATTTGTCAGAGAGAGAGAGAGAGAGAGAGCGCGAGAGTGAGCACAAGCAGATAGAGTGGCAGGCAGAGGCAGAGGGAGAAGCAGGCTCCCTGCTGAGCAAGGAGCCCGATGTGGGACTCGATCCCAGGACGCTGGGATCATGACCTGAGCCGAAGGCAGCGGCTTAACCCACTGAGCCACCCAGGCGTCCCTCATGTTCATCTTTTTTAATGTTTTCCTTAGGATACTCCTAGAAACTGAACTGCTATATTGGAAACTATGTTTGCTTTTTTTAAGGCTCTTGATTTATTACCACATTGCTATGAGAATTTAAATTCCCACCAGTAGGATATCAGTGCCTATTCCTCTGCACTGAGTATTATTATCTTTTAAATCATTGCCAATCTGCTGAGAGAAAAATTGTTGTATATGGTTTACATTTCCATTTCTGTGATTTTTACCAAGACTGAGTATTTTGAGATATACTTACAGGTCATTTGAGTTCTTATCTTGTCATTTTTCTGCTGAAGTATTTTGACCATTTTTCTATCAGGATATGTATCTTTTCTTTATCTGCTATAAGGACTTTTATTATATTTGTCGCAATTTTTATTTTTCATAAAAGAACTTACAAATTAAAAATACTATTATTTGTTTTGTTTGCTTAATTTTTTGATGGCAGTTTCTGCTGGCCTTAATTTCTGTCTATATCTTGTATGAGTGTCTGCCTATCTATTGTCTTTTTACAGTACATATATGCTTTTTAAATTGCTTACACTTGGCTTCCAAATTCACACTGATGTGTTTGCTATCATCTGCAATGTGTCTTTTTTCTGTTCTTGATTTAAATCTTAACCATTCTTCAAAAGTCACTGTAGTCTTTACTCACTGCTTTCCTCCTCTATGTTCCTGTACCTGCGAGCTTGGAGTTCATACTACTTAACTACTCTGTTTCATAACTCAAAATAATGAAACTCTGCTTCAAAATTCAAAATTGCATGATTTTTCTCTTTCCACTTAGATTTTTGACTTGTGAAAAGCAAGATGGAGGTTTATAATCTCAATCTCAATTCCATCTCTTCCTCTCTCCTCCTTGGGGCATCTTTAAGTTTTCTTTAACAATTTTTTTCCTCACTCATTTCCATCTTGGCAACATTCATGAAAAAGTCTTCTTTCTCTGCTTCTGGGTACACTAAAAAATTACTGCTTACTCCCCCTTAAAGTTCTTTCAATTTCCTAACCTGTTATGAACATTAGAAAATCTAATCTTAAAAGACAAGGTAGGAAAAAAAAAAAAGACAAGGTAGAATTGTGATGAGTGAAGAATTAGATGAAAAACCAACTCATTGATATTTCAAAAAGAATTTCATTTATTGACAAAACCCATTTAATTCACTACTGGTTTAAATAGGGCATACCTATTATAAAACATATTGGTTTAACACATTTTAAATAGAGACAAAAGAAATCAATGATTACTCCAAATACTGCTATATAATGATAATTCTATAAGCCTAAAGAAGGTAGGAAACCAGTTCTTTAATTTTACCACCTCCATTTGCAACATAACGATGACAGAAGCAAGTCTGCTCTAAATGCCAGGGCAACTGCATAACTAAGTAGGGTATACTTAAGCCCAGAGACTCTTAAAGGACCTGACCCTTGCTGGGTAGCAGGTTAAACAGAATTATATCTCCAAAGACTCATTTGGCAGTTGGTCACAACCAGCACAGCGATTTCTCCCCATCAGTATGGAAATCACCCAGAGACAACCAGTACTCAGTTTTCTAAAATATCTGCCTTTGCCTGAAAAATAAATCCTAAGTGCACATGACCATAGGGAAAAGAGAAGGCAGACAAACAAAGCATAGAATAACCCATCTAATTCCAGAGTTGAGGTGGAGTGCCGAGAGCAAGCCACAGGATGCTGTCGTTCATGAGAAAGAGAATGGAAATATACCATAATCCCAATATGGGGATGTTACCCAATTTAAAGCAAACACTTGGGAGAAGTTGAAAACACTGAGATATGGGACTGTTAATACCAGGAAAGTGGTTCTCAGCAGGCTATATACAATGTTGATGTGCAGTTTATACCATTCTACCTGTGTTTTCTATACAACTGGAAAGCTTAGGTTACCCTAAATAGAAGCAATCCAACAACTTAATTTGTATAATGTTTAACAATTTATTTTTTTTTTAAGATTTTATTTATTTGTCAAAGACACAAAGAGAGTGAGTACAAGCAGGGGAAGGGGCAAGCAGAGGGAGAAGCAGGCTTCTTGCTGAGCAAGGAGCCCGATGTCAGACTCGATCCCAGGACCCTGGGAGCATGACCTGAGCAGAAGGCAGATGCTTAACTAACTGAGCTACCCAGGTGTCCCTAGTACTTTTGTATCTACACTCTGACTTCAGGTACGTAATCTGTCCAACTTCATTCTAAACAAAACAAAACATCAAGCTAGTGCTATATGAAGACCAAAGAGGGTACCAGATTCAAGGGTTAAGCAACTTGAGTTGCTGAGTTAGCTCAATAATAACACGGATTTGTGGGCCCACTGGGTGACAATGCACTGGTGTTTAACGTGCCCCTTAGACTTTAGTAGTGGAGTGGGAATGGGGAGATTATGCTGGATAGTGGTAACTCCTAAGTAAGACATTTGGGGAATGCCTTCCAACTCAGGGAAAACACCAGGTAAGACAGGACCACTGCTCATAACTTCCCTGAATTTCCCGCCTCAAGAGTTTCATGTAACATTCTCTTCCTGTTCCCAGCTCCTCTCTAGGTTCACCACCCACTACACCTGCCCTCTAAGTACCCAGCATTTTCCTAACTATCCTATTTTGACCTTTGATGTTCATTATTTCACTTGATCTTCACCCACATCAAAGTATATTATGTGTCATCCTAGTGTAGTGGAGCCAAAGAAAATACCCTCAAAGCTTCCAGAGATGGGGGAAATGCCTGGGTACATAAGTAGGATCACAAATCAGAATGGCTGCCATGTTGTCAGCTATGTTATGGAGAGGCCCACGTGACAAGGAATTGAATCCTGTTAACAACCATGTGAGTGAGCTTATTTCATCTTTCCCCAGTCAAGGCTTCAGATGAGACAGCCATCCCAAGTGACAACTTGACTGGAACTTCGTAAGAGGCTCTGAGGTAGAAGCATACCCAGCTAAGCTGCTCCCAGATTCCTGACCCACAAAAACTGTGAGAGAATAAATGTTTGCTGTTTTAACCTGCTAAGCTTTGCAGTAAGTTGTCACATGGCAATAAACACAGGCATTCGATAAACAATGACAACTAGTTCCGCCATCTGAACCATCAGTTGTCACTTCTTTCCTCTTATCTATCTAGAGAACAGGTGTGCAGTTTGAAGTAGGTCATGGCTTGAGAAGTTCCTCAAGAATTAAACATCAACAACAGATGAAATAGTTTACATCTGGCGTGCCTTTCTATTACATTATGAAATCTGAGAACTATTTGAAATTTATTCCCACCTCTACCTCAGTTTCTCTCTTACTTGGTAAACATCCTGAAAATGAAAAATAAGACTTGTCATTTGGATTAAGATGGGAAAGGATGTAGCTGGCAGAGAGTCAAAATAGGGGTGCTAAAGCCTGCTAGGCATTTATTTGATTTAGCACTTTACGGGGATCAAGGGCTCCTGTCTAAAATATTGGGCTTGAAATAGGAGCCTCAGTTCCCAACTATAAAGAACTTTGGGACTTTTAATGTGCCTAGGACATCTACAATACATGCTTCATCAGTTTAACACTTTGAATACCCACAGCTCTTAAATCCAATGTGCTCATACTAGAAACTAGCTATTCTTTGAACCTGAGATTTTTTTCAGAAGGTATAAACCTGGATTGTGCCTATGATAACAGCTTGACTCTGAAAAATACTTGGTACTTTTGGCTGAATTATCTGGAAAAAGTCTATTGAGCAATTGCTATAAAAACTAGTCTCTACTATTCTGTTTCCTACAGTTTTGCGAACTTTGTTCAGTTTGGTTAATACCATTTTTAAATTAAATATTGTGAATAACAGTTTAAAATGTTATTTTAGTTTAAATATGTGGTACTAGATTCCGGTTTGGTCCATTCTCAGTTACATCTTAGCAACTCAGGTCATTAGACGCACTTATTCATTAATATCAGGTGTCTATTTACCCTAGACATTGTGCTTGACTGGTGCTTTGACAGTGTAAATAGTCCTTGCCCTGGTGGTATTCACATTCTGTCAGGAAAGAGACAAATAATTAAGGGTAATTATGACCCATGTCATAAAAGCCAAAGTAAATCTAGAAAACAATGGGGATGGTGGGAGGGACCTAATCAAGTCTGAGAGT
This sequence comes from Enhydra lutris kenyoni, assembly GCF_002288905.1. Lineage (NCBI taxonomy): Eukaryota > Metazoa > Chordata > Mammalia > Carnivora > Mustelidae > Enhydra > Enhydra lutris. The sequence continues at coordinate 21,519,524 of NW_019154102.1, forward strand.
GGGGGGATGGTTAGCAAAGGTTTCCCTGAGCAAACAACACTTTTTTTGATACCTAAAGAACATAAGTTAGCTAGCAATAGGGCGAAGAGGGTGTATGGGCCAAGTATAAGAACCCCAAGATGGGCCACTTTGGCATAAAGATTATTTTGAGATAAAAGCAGCTGAAACTCAGCAGATTCAGGAAAAACTCTTTACCTCCCCCTCAGTTGCCTAAATTTACATTGGAAAGAAGAGACTGTACCAGGAAGAGAGCTACTAACAAAGATTCCTCTTTACCTAAGAAATTTTTCTGTATAAGAGGGCAACCTTTGTTTCCAAAATCTCTCTTCTCCCTATTGTGCTAAAGGTCTTCCTCCCCTTTGTATTCTCAGACTCTTACTCAGGATGTCATATAAGCTTCAAGTCACCCAACTGTCTTTGGAATTTCATGTCTGTGTGGATTCCCATATATATGAAACTAAATTTAATTTCACCTGTTTATCTGCCTCATGTGAATTTAATTCTTAGTCCAGCCAGAAGAACCTTGGGCCAAGGAAAATATCTTCCTGCCCAATGAGGAAAACACATGTGCAAAGATTCAGAGGCAGGAAGGAACTCTCAGGAAACACAAGAAGGTAGGGATGCATACAGTTGAATGGTCAAAGGAAGATGGAAAGGAAGAGAGATGAAGTTGCTCAGAGAGATGGGGCCAGATCATGCAGGACATAGAGGCTACATGAAAGATTTAAAATTTTATCTTAAAAGCAATAAAAGCCTTCAAAAAGGGTATCCAGCAGCAGAGTGATATGATTCAATTTATATTTTGAAACCACTCTGGCTACCATATGGAAAATGGATTGGCGAGACTGACAGTGGATAATGGGAGCTAACGCACTAATCCAGATGGAAAAATGGTGGCTGCTTAAGACTAAGGTAATGGCAGTAAGAAGAGAGTAGGCAGATTCTGAAACTACTGTAGGTTGTTTTTGGTGATGGACGTGGGGAGACAGAGTGAGGGAAATATCAAGGATAACTTTGGCACAAGCAACTAGATGGATGGTAATGTCATTCACTAAGCTAAGGAATTCTGTGGGAAGGGCAAACTTTTCTTGGGTGGTGATGAGGAGTGGGGGAATAAAAGGGGTGATGTGTTCTATTTTGGATATGTTAAATTTGTGAAGCCTCTGAAACACTCAAGTGACTATGTTAAGTAGGTTATCTATATGCATCAAGAATAGGAAAGGTCTGGCTAAATAAAGAAATTTGGAGTGGTTGTTTATATAAATGGTTATAGAAATCATGGGGTTAGAAGATATATTACTTAGAGAGAAAGGGCAAAGTGAGATGAGAAGAGGATCCAAGACCCAGATCTGATGCATATGAACATTTTCAAAAATCAGGTAGAGAAGGAGGAGAATACAGAAAAGGAAAGTGAGAAGAAGCCATAGAGTTAAGAAGGAAACCAGAAGAAGAGTATGACATCAAAGGAATCAAAGGAAGATAGAACTCCATATAGTGAGTTGAGTAGTAGCTCCCCAAAAGATATGTCCACATCCCAATCCCTAGAACCTGTGAGGCCACCTTATTTGAAAGAGGGTCTTTGTAGATGTGACTAAATAAAGAACACTGAGATAAGTACATCATCCTGGATTATTCCAGTAGGCCCTAAATCCAATGGCAAGTGTCCTTAAAGAAAAGCAGAGAAGAGAAGGAGGCAATATGACCATGGAGGTGGAGACTGGAGTGATGTGGCCTATAGCCACCAGAAGCTAAAGAGGCAAAGAACAGATTTTCCCTCTCCGAAAGCCTCCAGAGGGAGTACAGTCTGGATGACACCTTGATTTTTTACTTCTGGCCTCCAGAACTGCAAGATTTATACATTTATGTTGGTTTAAACTACCAGTTTGTGGTAATTTGTTGAAACAACCATAGGAAACTAATAAATCCAGTAATATGAGTGTTTTGAAGGCTTCTGAAAGGTTAAGAGGAAGGTGAGGAACATCCATAGAATTTAGGACCCTGGAAGTCTCTGATGACCTTAATGAGAGCAGTTTCCATGAACAGAAATAAGGAAGAAAGCCAAATGGAGGGCGTGTGAGTTGTATGTGACAGGAAGTATTTGATAACTCCTTCAAGGAGTCTAGCTGCTGAAGAAAGGGAAAGAAATGGACAGAAACTAGGGGGTGAGAAATCCCTGGAAACTATTTTCAATGACCGGCGAGTCTAGAGATTCTTTAAATGTTCATAGAAATGGTTTAGTGGAGAGGGAGAAGCTACAGAAACTGGAGAAAGAAGGAATGACTGATTGTGTAGGCCAGGAAGGGATACTTAACTGTTCATATTTTGAATAATCAATACATTCCCTGATTCAAAATCTAAATGCCAAGGATTCTTAATTAGTAATAGATAGTTGCAAGATGAGCATGAAGACAGAGCTGAGAGAACAAGAGCATCAGGAAAGTGATTTTATCCATCACAAAGGCATATGAAACATCCTTCCTCCATGGCAGGATATTTTACTTCCCTGGTGGCAAGAATGCTTAGGCCCTTGTTGGGGAGGAAAAAAAATTTTTTTTTTACCTATCAAGGTTCTTCTAACTGGTCTAAGAATCAAACTGACATGAGACAGATTAGCAGGAGAAAATCAAAAGTTTAACATATACACCTCTTGTAGATATGGAAGAGACCCAGGAAAACTCAGTAACTCACTGAAATGGCTAAAGGCATCACCTTAAATACCACCTCCAGCTAAAGACAAAAGAAAATGTTGGCGGTGGAAAGTCAGTTATGGAAGTCTACAAGAAAAGTACAGTAAACAGGGATAAGGTTGTTATACAGATTTAAGTCTGCCTTAAGATTTAAGTCCATCCCTTCTCCATTAATAACAGTTCCCAGAGATTTAGAGTTATCCCCCTTCTTCCTGGTACTGAGGGAGACTACAACAAATAGAGATTTCCCTTAAAAAAGTAAATGTCTCAGGGGCGCCTGGGTGGCTCAGTGGGTTAAGCCTCTGCCTTCGGCTCAGGTCATGATCTCAGAGTCCTGGGATCGAGCCCAGCATCGGGCTCTCTGCTCGGCAGGGAGCCTGCTTCCTCCTCTCTCTATGCCTGCCTCTCTGCCTGCTTGTGATCTCTCTGTCAAATAAATAAATAAAATCTTTAAAAAAAAAAAAAAAAGTAAATGTCTCTACTCAGTTTTCAGAGCTTCTTTTGGATCTGCAGTTTCTTAAACATAAACAGCTTGAAATAACTAAGATGCCAAAGGGCTATCTTGGGGTGACTAAACTTGCTCCCTTTCATCCCCCAAGTATAAGTCTCCCTACTTGCACAGTTGATGGATAAACCTACCAAACTCCAACTTTCTGGGTTTCTTTTTGTTTCCTCTTCTAATTTTTTGCAGGGTTGTGAGTGTATGTGAGTGTGTGTATATTATTTTAAAGATACATAAGCAGTATAAGAAATAGTTTCATAAAGCCTTTTAAATTCACGTAGAACATATTTTTGAATACCATGCATACTTTGCACTAAAATAATTTCTCTGTTTCCTTGTTCAACAAAGCCTTCTTTTACTAAGTAAATAAACCCATCAGCTTTTCTCCATTATTTGGTGGACGATCCAGGTGGAAAGAAGCAGGATGAGTTGTTCAGCTTTTTTGGGGGAGTGAGGTGGGAAGAACATGTAGAATATGTACATGGTGGTTAAAAAACAGGTTCCAAGTCAACCTCTAATTAGAATGATCTTGTCCCTTCTATTTCCATTTCATTGTTCTTGGAGAAGCTGCACAAACTTTAACAAAAAATAAGTAAGTAGTCACCTTGCTAAGCTTTCCTATGCTGACCTCAATACATAAATGCTCCAATAGTTATCTCCCCTTTGATGCAAGAAAAGGGCTTACAAATTGAATGTCAATGTGCCTGTTAAGCATGCAGAAAATTTAACCTGCAATTAGAAGCTGACAAGATGCTTTCAAAAGCTTATTAGCATACTCAAACAGGATTAAGAATGCAGTCAGCAAATATCCAGAAGGCATATTCTTATTCAGTAGTTCTCAATCTCTATTCTTTTTCGGTAGTTCTCAATTTCTCTAGAATTCAGTAGTTCTAAAGAACTACTGAATCTCTATCCAGTAGTTCTCAATCTCTAGTCTATCATTAGACTCACCTGGAAGCTTTCCTGCATCATACCTTTCAGACATTACAATTTATTAGGTCCTAGCCAACACCCAACATTTGTATTTTTGCCTGTTAACTGCCATAGGTTATTACAAGTATAGAAAGACTAAAGACTAAGAATAATTCCTCCAATAAACTTGCAAATTCTATATAGAATAATCCAAATCCCAATTACCTTAATTCCTACATCAGCAGCTCCCAAATTAGTGAATGCTCTTCAAAAAAAACAAAAAAACAAAAAAACAAAAACAAAAACAAATGAAGAGCCCAAAAACACAGTCAAGTGAATTCATTTCTCTGAGAAGACCCATTTTTTTAACTACCAAGCATTTCCCTAATCAATTAATTGCCTAATTATTCATTTATTACATTTTTAATCTGGCACCTATTAATGACCCACTAACTTCTAGAAACAATGCCTCAAGGATGCCTGTGATATTATCCTTCTGGAAATGTACGAAACAGATATAAAATGCACTCCATAAAACATTTAAACTCACTTCTAAGGTAGAATCAACAGACTTGCCTACCTACTTGCCTACATCAGTGGTAAGCTCTCTGTACCTCAGAGGTCTACCCTCAAGTTCTTCTTCCCCAGGTAAAGGCCATCAATTTTCTTCCCAGGATAACATCAAATGGTGGTCATCACAGGGACCCTGACTTCTCCATATCCAGCTCCAGATGGATATATGCTATTAATAGCGGAAACAATGCAAACTGAAGTCTTTAGCAGATTACGCTAATCGAAAACATTATTATGGACAAATTATTACCTATGAAATAGGTGTAACTTTTCCCAATCACAAAATAAAGGACCTTAAATGTCTTAGACTAATCTGATGCCACTTTTTTTTTTTTTTAAAAGATTTTATTTATTTATTTGACAGAGAGAAAGAGATCACGAGTAGAGAGGCAGGCAGAGAGAGGGGGGGAAGCAGGTTCCCAGCTGAGCAGAGAGCCCGATGTGGGGCTCGATCCCAGGACCCTGAGATCATGACCTGAGCTGAAGGCAGAGGCTTAACCCACTGAGCCACCCAGGTGCCCCCTGATGCCACTTTTACTTGACTTCTAAGTGCACAGTAATACAGAAATGCCACTGTAGAAACCTGAAGACAATCTCTGCCCACAGTCTCTCCATACCTCCACCATTTCACATTTGATTATACCTACACTTGAGTGATTATTATTCATTTGTTTTGAGACCAATCTATTTATAACTTCAGAAGTTTCTTGAGGGCAAGAATCAAGTCTCTACAGCTTTTAGCATGCTTCTGTGTGCCCACCAGGTCCTCAATACATAATTTGTTGACTAAGTGCCATTTTCAGAGTGCTGTATTCTAAATCTCATTTCCTAGGAAGGGCTACCTTAGGGGAAGCCCTTAGGGGCTATGATCCGTGGTTGAGCATTCTTCATTGAGTATTACAGATATTCCCCATAGCCAGTGACAACATAACTCAGGAATCTGTTTTTGACAGGTTAGATTACTCTTGAGGTGGAAAAAATTCTTATTTCTATTCTAGGAAGTATTTTTATATGTTCTTGTTTACTATTTTAGTATTTAGTAACACCAGGTGGCTATAATAGTCTCCTCATGAGTAGGCATAAAAGCTTGCCACAGTGCAATTATCTAAACTGGAAGAAATCCGTATCATGGATTCTCAATAGGTATCACCAAAAGGGACCACATGCTCATTTAACCTGATATATTTTTGGAAAAAAGGATTGTCTGCTCCAGCAAAGTGTGAAGAAAGGAGCCAACCACTCTAAACACATATGTAATGAGATTAAGAAAGCTGTCTTTACTGTAAGACTTTTCAGGAAAGGTACCATTTTGGGTGAGGAAAGTCCTTGAAAATTAATTTGGGGTAGAAGGAGAGTCCTTGAAGGACCAGAGTAAGAAAACTGCTCCACAGGAGAGAGGGGAATGTTTCCCTAGGGGGACTAAGGGGGACACAGTGCTGGAACACAACAAAGAAGAAAAAAATGAGTCAAGAGCGGTACATTTCAGAGAGTGGGAGGCCTTATCCTGCATAATATGGTGTCCACTCTAAGACTTTCAATGTTCAGCAAACTTCTAGGGCCATATAAAGCTTAGGAGCTGATGGATTTTTTGGTGTGGGAACCACTGAAGAGGTAGGATTTGATGTCTAAATTAGAGGCAGAACCGAAGTCAGTTGTGAACTGGGAAAGTACTTGAAGCACGTTTACCCAGATGTCTAAGGGAAAAAGAGGGCACCATAGGACAATTAAGATACAAAGAGGAAACAAATAATCTACCCAAATACAAGGGGAAAAGATAAGAATAAAATAACAGCTTTTTTTTTTTTTTTTTTAATTTATTTGACAGACGGAGATCACAAGTAGGCAGAGAGGCAGGCAGAGAGAGAGGAAGGAAAGCAGGATCCCTGCTGAGCAGGGAGCCCTATGCGGGGCCGATCCCAGGACCCTGGGATCTGACCTGAGCCGAAAGCAGAGGCTTTAACCCACTGAGCCACCCAGGCGCCCCAAATAACAGCTCTTTTAAGTACTTCGCTTTCTCTCTTCAATGTTCACAAGGTTCTATGAGGTAGGTGCTGACATTATCCCTGCTTTTCAAATGAATTCTCCACCATTCAGAAATTTATTAAATACCTTGCCTAAGGGATAATGTAGTAAGAGCCAGAATTGAGGCTTAAGTTTAGGTCTTCTGTTCCTAAAGTTCATGCTCTTAGCTACTACCTTACCCTCTTATACTTCCCACTTTAGCTCCAGAATGCTTACGATATAAAACTCGAAATTTTCTCAGATATTGCTAATGGAAGTGGGGGAACCAGGCTGAAGAAAAATGCTATTCAACAAAAGGACTAGGTCTTTGGAAGGAAACTGAACAAGGTCATACACATGCTGGTGCATTTAAATAAAAATAAATTGTGTTCTCTACCATAAACATACAAAGCTCCATTTAATTTGAAGCTTGCTAGTCCTTTTAGGATGAGGAAGCAGATCTCCAAACATGTATATAATCCCTTATGCACAATTCCAAGCATCTACAAAGCTCTAAAAACTAAAAATTTTCCATATGCTTTATGTCAAAACTCAGATGACATTAAAACTTGAATTGATGTGAAGCTAGATATAGCCTGCATTTATCCCACTTAGCGTGAATACTCCTGTTTTGCTCAGAAATACTAATGTGTGTGACTAAGGCTGCTGCAACAGACCACGGGGGCATTACATAACACACACAGAAAGCATCTCTCTAAAAATTGAAAAATTCTAAATTCTGAAATTCATATAGCCAAAGGTTTTAGACCTTCTATGGGCTTGTATTCCAAAGCATTTTAAAAACAATTTCTCAGAATGATTAGATCAGAGGTACTTGATCTTCAGGTTCTCACAGGCCAGTAAATTTTACAACTATTTTTTTTTTAAAGATTTTAATTATTTGACAGAGAGAGATCACAAGTAGAGAGAGAGAGAGAGAGGGAGAGAGAGAGAGGAGGAAGCAGGTTCCCTGCCCAGCAGAGAGCCTGATGTGGGACTCGATCCCAGGACCCTGAGATCATGACCCGAGCTGAAGGCAGAGGCTTAACCCACTGAGCCACCCAGGCAGCCCCAAATTTTACAACTATTTTGAAGACAACACAGAGTTACAATTTTTAAAAACTAAGTAAGAATGATAAAAAATATCCTATCAACATTGTTTTATAAAAGGATATTTTCAACACCAAAAAACACAGGTAGGCCTCAATTCAATGCAAAAGACAATTCTTTAAATTGAATAAATTTAACTTGATGGAAAATGCTCTGTGGTCTTAATTTTTCTTATTTCACCACAGGCTGGGGAAAATTCACTGGAGACCAGCATCATTCTGGTTAGAGGCATAGAGCCCAGCTGGCTACAAAAAAAATTGCTTCAGGAAATGGTCAAGATCTGCAGATCTATCCTATGCGAAAGTCTAGGCCACATCTATATTGTGTTTTAGAAAGCCTGTGGGTTGTCTCTGATGTGCATCCAAGCTTCAGAATCACTGGTCTGGTCTGTAGCATCTAGTTCCACCTTTTCTCTCCCCCTCTCCTCAATTCTTTTCTGAGGGAGTAAGGAGAGGAAAACAGAAATGTTTCCAAGTAGGGAGCTGGCCCAACCTATTTTTTATAATACCAGTTATTCCTCTAATAGTCAATGCTGGACCAGCTCGTCAACTTGCAAACTGAGGTTATTAACAGAGAACAACAGAAATTAGATAGTAGACAAGCAAGAAAAGCCTGCTGAAGCAAAACTCCTTTATGAAAAAGTGTGGGTTCCAGAGTTTCTTTCTCTTTAACTCAAAGATTCTATATGATGCCTAAATTCAGCACAGGTGTTATTTGTCTTTGCTGGAAAAAATAATAATTAAAAAAATGTGTGTATGAATATGTATTTATACATGTATGTGTATATCTGTCTCTATCTAATCCTTCATAGCTGTCTTCTGTGTCCAGCTGCTGTGCCAGGTCTATGATTTTGACTCTCAATTTTCATTTTTAGAGGGATTACAAAAATCACTATTACCTCAAACAATACAATGACAAATCATAAAAACAACGGAAAATCCACAGCATGCTTGATGTTTGATGCAGCAGGCTACATTCTCCAACATTCCAAAAAGATAAAAGTTGGGCACCTGTGTGGCTCAGTCGTTGAGCGTCTGCCTTCCATTTGGGTCATGATCCCAGGGTCCTGGGATCAAGCCCCACACTGGACACCCTGCTCTGCAGGAAGGCTGCTTCTCCCTTTCCCACTCCCCCTACTTGTGTTCCCTCTCTGCTGTGTGTCTCTCTCTCTAAAACTAAACAAAACAAAACAAAACAAAAAACACAAAAAAACTTCAAAAAGATAAAGTTAATTCCAATAATATCTTCTTTTTTTGGCAAAAAGTTTTACTCTCTCGCTATTGTTTTTAAAAATTCTTAAGAACACACATAGCTATTATAATATCTTGAAAAACACACAAAACTTTCAATAAGCTATCAAACTTCTGTCCCAGCTAAAAAAATTAGTGGAACCTTCTAAAGTAAGGCTAAATGGTCAGTGACAGGACATATAAAGAACTCCTATTGTGATGGGATTAATCACTAAGCCCTATTTGACCAGAATCCCTCAGTCTCTAAGCTTTGCAAATGAAACAGCATCTCTCATTTGATACTCATCTGGGACTTCCAATCACGAAACAAGAATTGTTTTATGTCACTGTGTATTGCTGATTACCTAAATTCAACACTATGCTGGCATCAAGAGAAGCGAATCTTTCATGATTTGCTCCATAACCAGTTTACTTCTTATACTCCCAGACCAAATTCAGCTTTCTTCTAGAGCCAGAATTCTAATACTGAGTTAGTTTACAGCAGTGGTTCTCAAATTTAATCCCAGGCCCAACAGCATCAGTACTTGCTAAAATGCAAATTCTCAGGCCCCACCCCAGACCTGTTGAATCAGAAACTCTGGGTGGGGCCCAGCAGTGTGTGTTGAAATAAGCCCTTAGGTGCTTTTGAAGCCTGTTCAAGTTTGAGAACCAGTGATAGACAACAAGTAAAAAACACGTGATTCCTTCTGTTGGTGCAAAGCCAGAGGTGCCGTGTACTCTATCCTGGTAGGAAATAAAGACATCCAATTAAAAGACATGCTCTCCCCACAACTCCTACCCTCATTTGAGTATTTTATTTTTGTGAGCTAAATAAGAAAACAAGCCGCAATCTGAGATTTAGTAAAAAACATATACTTAACAGGCATCAGTTCCCTTCCAGCTTGATTTCACACAATGCCATTTACATCTTCTTACATCTAAAGTTCCAAAAAAGGATCTTCATAATGTAAGCCTCCGACACTTCAGGGATTGTATAATAAAACATCAACTAGGTCTGAATATATCAAGTTTATTAGAAAAAAAAAAGTGGAATTATTTGCTACATCTCAGAACTGTATTCAACAGGGAATTGGGGATTTCTTTTCTCTTTTATACTTCCAAGTTAACACAATTAAACCAGAACACCCCATTCTTTAAAAGGTTCTAGCTAAGCAAAGTTTCACTGCATTACTTTTTGCTTTCAGTGGGGATAAAGCAGAGTCCTGGGAGGCCCATTTTGCATATCTGCAAGGTTGCAGAATAAAACAGTCACATCTGTTCTATACTGAAATAAAGGTCCCGTAAACCCTCAGATAGTGAGTGTTAATACCTCGCCACTTGCCTAGGTAATAAAAAGACACCAAGAATACCACTATAGCACAAATCCAATTACATCCTGTTTTGCTCTTGTTGATATTAAAATCACTATGTTAAAACTTCACTTGCCCTAATATTATTGCATTTTAAAGGAGGGGGCAACACCAGTCTACAGTCCACAAAGCACCAACTTTCAAAAAGCAGACAGTTCCCATGCAACCGTTTCAGAGAACAAGTGAAGTGAGCCTTGTAATGATTAGTTTACAGCTCAATACATTAAACAGAAACAAAAATAGCACAAAAGATAAACCACAGACCAATTTCCATGCTATAGACATACACTTTCAAATAAAACAAGAGCAAATAAAGTCTAGCAATTTATTTTAAAACAAAACAATAACACTGATCAATAGGCTTCAGCCCAGAAATGCAAGAATAGTCTAAAATGACAAAATATAAAAATGTATCTTTTCACATTAACAGGCAAGGGAAAAAAAACCTACATGAGAATCTCAGTAGTTGCCAGAAATATATATATCCCAAGTCTACCTTCAAAGATGTTTCTAAGCTTAAATAAAGGGCTAAAAAGCAAAAAACTAGAATGTTTTGGGTAGCAAAATTACAGATCATTTTTCTTTATATTTTGTTTCCTAATTATTATAAAGAAGAGTATGGCTTCTTTTACAATTAGGGAGAAATGTTTTCATTTATACATATTTAAATCTCTTTCTTATTTTCCTCATGTATGTGTGTCACACATAGACAACAGGGCTTGAATTCCTGTCTCTTGAGGTTGAACAGCAAACTTCTGGGATGTGCACTGGACAAAGTTGCCCTATCTTCATTAGTTTTATTTATTTATTTATTTATTTATTTGAGAGCGGGACAGAGAGAGAGGGAGCAGGGGGAGAGGGAGAGGGAGAAGCAGACTCCCCACTGAGCAGGGAGCCCTGATGTGATCCTAGGACTCTGGGATCATGACCTGAGCTGAAGGCAGATGCTTAACCAACTGAGCCACCCAGGTGCCCTTATTTTAATTATTTTTAAAGGTCCTCTAGTAGCAACACAGAAAAAAAAAAAATTAGGTAAGTTACAAAATACAAAAAGTGTGATTACAATTAAATATGTATACATTAAAAAATACTACAAGTGAACATGAAAAAGAAAGCAGCTACTGAAGCCATGGGGTGGCCATCTGGAAACACTGTTTTCAGTTGTTTTATTGTGTTCAAAGTATTTTTTAAATATACAAAGGAGTAAAGTAAGGAAAAAAAAAAAATCCCTGCCAAACTCTTGTTACTTGGGGCCACTCTTTCAATCTTTGCTACTGTTGCTATGTATTCACCTAATATCAAGAAAATGGGCAGCCCCTCACACCCTTTCTTCTTTCTCATAACCCCATTTCATTCATTCATTCACTCACACATTTCTTGAAAAGGTAACAAACACAAGCACATGATTCAAAAAACTGTTATTAAAAATTTTTTTGAAAGATTTTTATTTATTTATTTATTTATTTGAGAGAGAGAGCACAAGATAGGGGAGGGGCAGGCAGAGAAAGAAGCGGGCTCCTCATTGAGCAAGGACTCCTATGCAGGGCTCAATCCCAGGACCCCAGGATCAGAAAGCAGACATCTAACAACTGAGCCACACAGGTGCCCCCCAAAATGTTCTAATATATATAAAGGCATATGGAGAAATCCTATCTCCACTCTATATCTCCCATTGGTTTCTTATATTATGGTTTCAGAACTTCTTTTTGCAATTATAAGCATATATAAATAAGTGTATATTCTTATTCCACCCTTCTTTCTCTCTCAGCACAGAAAGTAGCATATGAAATTCATGGTTGCATGCTGTGCCTCTTTTTAAAAAAAATCACAATATATCTTAGAGCTCTTTTCCATCCCATCAGTCCATAGTCTTCCTCATTCTTTTCTACAACTATGCAATAGTCCATGGTTTACATGGGCCACAGTTGACTTAACCAGTACCTGGCTGACAAACACTGGGGTCATCCCTACCATGCTATTACAAACAATACCAACCATAATCACATGCATATAACAAATTTGTTCATGAAAGTGCCTTGATGAAGCTTCTGGAATGGTTCAAGATATTAGATGATTACAAGGTCACCCGTTCACCAAGCTGAGAAGTTAGCCCCTTTTCTAGTTCTCATTATACATAGCATTATGTAGCAAAAGATGGAACGATTCCATAAATCAAGCAATTGTACTCCGAGGGGATTCATCTTATAAAAATAAAATGACTAAAACATGCAAATGAACGCATTTCTATAAAAAATGATGAATGTACATAAAAAGTGTAAAATATACCTATCAAAATGTGAACCACTGCCTTAGTATGGTAGATCTACAGAGTGCTTTGTAGCTCACCCCCCCACCTCTTTGCCCATCAGTGCTTTCTAATTTTACAAAAGTAATGTACTAGTTCTGTAATATAAAATTAAAAATGGTAAGTAAAATGTTAATTCAAATTAATCTGGGTACATTTCTTTGATCTGTCTTATATTTGTACAGTGAGTGCTTCAGAGTTCCTGAAGTATGTTTATGTGCCTCATTTAATTCTTACACAAACCCTATGTATTTTCATTCTATCAAAATGGAAAAGGAGGCAACAAATGGTTAGGCAGTTGTGCTCAAGGTCATTCAAATAGAAAGCCTGGCAGAGACAAATTTCAAACCTAGATCTTTGGAATGCAGATTCGGTGTACTTTTGAAAACATAACTGTTGCTTCCTTAATTTTAATAATATTTCAGGAGTTACTCACATAATCAGAATTTGACAGATGAATTAAAATTATACAGTATAAGGTCTCAGTTCCTAAAGATCATATAATCAGATCTTATTGAAGGGAGAATGCTAGCATACAACTGCCAAAACTCCAGAGTTAGGAGAGGGATGTTTATAAATAAATTACCTAACTGGCAAAGTATATGTCTAATATGGCCCCAAATGAACGCCTAATAAAAGTAACAACCTCTTAAGTTGGAAGATTCTCACCTTCAAGATAACCTTTGTCTTTGACTCCTGTTCTAGTCTGGTCTCCAAACCCCTCCTGGAATTTCAAAATATGAATAAGCCATATTTTCAAGATGGTTATTATAAAATATACATATTTTCAAGCTTGGGACTCATTGACCAAGATGATAATAAGTTGACTAGGATGTACTCTTTCTCCCCATTGTCTCTCCTTCTTTCCTATAAAATCATACAGGGTAGGGGCACCTGGGTGGCTCCATTAGTTAAGTGTCTGCCTTTGGCTCAGGTCATGATTGCAGGGTTCTGGGATGGAGTCCCGTGATGGGCCCCCTGCTTGGCAGGGAATCTGTTTCTCTCTCTCCCACTCCCCTTGCTTATGCTCTCTCTTGTCAAATAAATAAATAAATAAATAAAATACTTTAAAAAATTATACAGGTTATTTTATAATATACATGGAGACCACTGATAAATCTTGGTTTGTTAAAGTATGTTTTTGAAATGTTTTATTTTTTTATTTTACTTTTATTTTTAATAGAGGGAGTGGGGGGGGCAAGAGGGATAGGGGAGAGAGAATCTTTTTTTTTTTTTTTTTAAAGAGTTTATTTATTTATTTGACAGACAGAGATCACAAGTTGGCAGAGAGGCAGGCAGGGACAGAGAGGGGGAAGCAGGCTCTCCGCTGAGCAGAGCCCCCAATGCAGGGCTCCATCCCAGCGCCCTGGGATCATGACCTTAGCTGAAGGCAGAGGATTTAACCCACTAAGCCACCCAGGCACCCCGGGGAGAGAGAATCTTAAGCAGGCTCCACACTCAGCACAGAGCCCAGCGCAACTCAGGGCTCAATCTCACAACCCTGAGATCATGACCTGAGCCAAAATCAAAGTTGGATGCCTGAGTGACCGAGGCACCTAGGTGCCCCAAAATATATTTAATTCATCATTCCTCAAACTATGTCTCATATAATTATTTTCCAAAATATGATTAGATTTGTTTCAGAAAGGTGGAAAGGAAAGACCTTAGTTAAATACAATGCAGCCCTTTTGGAGATCCATAGTTCACAGTGGACATTAATATAATAAAGGCTCTAGAGAAGTCCTGTGTTGCAGAAACCTCTGTTTAACCCAGTTTATTTTGACACAGAATTCTTCTACTGTGGCGTAACTATTTACATCTCATGTTTAGACTAACTGCTTGAATAAAAGTAGCTATTAATTGAACACCTGCAACAGACATCCAAAAATGGGTAGTTCTTAAATCTTTCCTAACACAGAAGTCTTAATTCTTTAAAAAGTTCCTAGGTTCAATCTAGTGAACTCCTTCTTCATCACCCACCAAAGCCTTGCTCAAATATCTCATTTGAGAAATCTTCCCCAGTGCTCACTATATTACTAATTGCTCCTTCCTCCTGGTTTATGCAGCATTTATTTATATCCCTATTATCTCACTTAACACATGATAAATCAGTTCATCTGTCTCCTTGCTAGATGGTGAGTTCCTTGAGAATAAGTTTGATTGTATTTTCAGCACCTTGAACACCGTAGGGCACATACGAGCTTCACGATAAGCAAGTAAACAAAGACACTTCTTCAGGTATAACATTCCCCAGAATTCAATTCTTGTATTTCTATACCGTTAGCGAAACCTTGCCAACAGCATGAGAATATTATGCTCTCTCCCTAAAACTTGCATCCATTACTGAGCAGCAGTGGTCAGAGTTAACTCAGTTGTGACATGTCCTCTAGTCGAGCCCATTCAGTTTTTTCCTTAGGTGATTTTTGTTTGTTTATATCTCTGTGCTTTTGTACCCGCTGGTCCCTGCTCAGAATGCTGTCTCAAAGTTTTATGCACCTGGAAAACATTTTTACTCATCCTTTAAGAATCAGGTTAAACAATACCTTCTTTGGAAAAGCCTTCATATCTTCCCATCCTTCCAGGAAGAGTAAGGAAATTTCTCAAGTCAGACATTTATGCATCTATTACTACATAAGCACCATGGACAGAAAGATGAAGATGTGGAGCGGCACCTGGGTGGCTCAGTCAGTTAAGCATCCAACTCTCGATTTCAGCTTGGGTCATGATCTCAGGGTCCTGGGATTAAGTCTCATGTTGGGCTCTGTTCTCAGTGTGGACTCGGCTTATCCCTCTCCCTCTGCTCCTCCCCTTGTTTTCACCCTCACTCTCTTGCTTTCTCAAACAAGTAGTCTTCAAAAAAAAGAAAAAAAAAAGAAAATGAAGATGTGGACCCCACATTCATGGAGCTCACAGTCTAGTAAGAAAGAAGATAGCCATATAAACAAATAACCACACTGTAATAATACTAAATGTAATACTGAAAGGAAGACTTATGGAATATTTGACATACGTTTACTTTGTTACATTCTTCATTAGACATTAAAGCTCTAAGGACTGCTATACTCTCAACTGTCTTCTGAAGAAACTGTCCCCAAGCGGTTCTTTTTATATATGCTGAGATCTATACAATAGATAATGCATGAAACCAACCCTGCTTCTTGGGCCACAAGCAAATGACTAGCACTTAGAGCCCTAACTAAAGACGATCTACAGGCTGAGCTTGAGAGAGAACACCTAGGACATGTCTTGGCTCAAAATTCTGCCCAATAAGGGTCCTCTGTTTCAGGTGACAAACCAACCCAATGAAGTTCCCCTTGGGAAATACAAATGTTAGGTGAGCAAAGTAAAAGAAGACAGGCTTCCAGGTCCAAATCCTATTCTAAATAATGCTTAGTTACTGTTTTTTAAGGTTTTGAAAGCAGTTGGGCCAAGGGACAATATGGCTGCTGAGATGATTTCCTATTTAAATTTATATTAAACCCTCATCATCAGAGGCAATACATGCATGCCTCTTCCTTTCAATTGACAAAGGCTTAACATACCATATCACTATGTTTGAAATTAGGAAACAGGCTTAAAAGTTCTACAACTTGACCACTGTCCCTCAGTTGGTAAGTGGCAAAGCCAGAAATCAAAGACCAAATCTGACTGATTCTTCTTGAAAATCTGCTAGGTAAATGGCCTCAAAATCAACTGAGGACACTTAACAAGTTGACAAAGGTTAATGGAGAGAGGCTTAAAAGGAAGAGTTTATGCACAGAGTAAAACAGAAATGTTCTGGAAGTCAATATGCTAGGAAATGTGAAGTGAGGGGGGCACATCAGATTTTACTTTGGTCAAGTTAGTTTATCATTCCAACCTGGACCTCTCCCCTGAGCTGTTAGCTGTCTGTTTCTCTTACTCAAATATAGTATCAGTAAGGGCAAGAGCTTAATCTGTCTATTCACCAGAGTCTAAAACAAAGCCTACCTTACAGTAAATGCTTAATAAATATTTGAGTAAGTGAACAAATTCTCAAAGAAGCTATAGAAACATTCTACGGTGGACTCCAAGAAGGGTTATCATGAAATAGACTCCAGAGGTCATTTACAAGTATAGTTGATCCTCACTTTTTAATGGATCCTGTATTTGCGAGTTCTCCTCCTTGCTAAAATGTCTTTGTAACCACAAAATCAACACTCTCCGTGCTTTCTCAGTCATCCACAGACATGCCCAAAGTGCAAAAATTGAGTCACTTCTCCAACACATTCCAAGCTAAGTAGAACAAGGCAGGGCTCTGCATTTGTGTTTCCAGCCTCATACAGGAATAACTAGCGGACACGAATGGTAGGGGGCAGTGCAGTGCAGTGCAAAGAACTCTGGCTCAGGGGCCAATCAATCAGACAGGGTTTCAAGCCTAACTCTAGTACTTGTTAGAGGGCAGCCTCAGGGAAGTCACTTAACACTTTGGACCCTCTTTTCTCTTTTGTAAAATAAAGAAAATAGAATTTACCAGGATGAACTGTATTTATATAAGATTATAACCTATGTAAGATGTATATATGAACATATTTTCCCTAGAAGCAGTGGTTCGGTATTTACTAATTTAGTGTTCTTGGTGATTTTATAGACCAAAATTGCTGTAAGTAATGAGAACCAAAAATAATCATTTGCAATGAAATAACAGAAAGATATAGAACACAATTATTTGGATGGAGTTCGGGCCAGTGTTAGGGTTCAAGAGATTCTGAAATAGAACCTTACCAGGCATATAAGGTATGGAAAAGGCTTTTAAGGAGAGAGAACAGCACAAACAGAGAGAAACCCAAGTGTGTAACATAAACAGGTAGGTTTAGGAAATGGCCCTGCACAAAGTCTGGAGCAGGAGATGAGGCCAGAACAGGGGGTCACAGTGCTTCTCTGTGCCTTCCATACTATCCTGCACTGCAGAATCTCTCCCTCTGCATTTAATTCTTGGTTTATAGGTCTCTCTCCCATTAAACTGTGGGCTCCTTAGGATCTCTAGGAAAAAATCATAGTTATAATCTTTTAAATCTGCAAACAAATAATTACTAAGCACAAATACACCTGAAAAGACCAAAAACAAACAAACAAACAAACAAAAACTTTGGTTTTCAACCACAGCCTATACCAACTCAAAATAGCAACCAACTCAGAGATTTGCAGTTTTTCCAGGACTTTTCTTTGATGACTATTAATAATTCTGTAATTAATACTTTTGTTTTTCTTAGTACCTAGGCATTTGTTAGAATGGCTTTAAGATCTTCCTCTTTTCACATGATTTATTAACAGGGTTCAAACATATGGTCTATAGACAATGCAATGTGCTGGCTTCTCAGAGTAAAGATTCCTATTACTTCAATCTATTAGACTTATTTCTCTATATACAAGGTACAATCTCTTACCACAGTAAAATACGTGTGTGTGTGTGCGTATGTGTGTGTATATACGTAAATATAACAACTAAAGAAAACAATGAGAATTTTTCACAAAAACTTGCAAAATTCGGGCCAAAACACAGTGTACATATTAAACTCACTGCTTACATTTCGCCTCTATAAACTGAGAAAAACAATTCCAATTTATATGAAGTCACAAAACTAAGTAATTTGAGAACCTACAAAGTTTTGTACGTAAGTATTTTCTCTTGCACACTCTTTCTTTCTCAAACACACGCAGCCTAAGGGGCCCATCACACTTAATCCAATACTTCCATTTTCTCAAAAAAAACCTCTACAGGGCGCCTGGGTGGCTCAGTGGGTTAAAGCCTCTGCCTTCGGCTCAGGTCATGATCTCAGAGTCCTGGGATCCAGCCCCACATCGGGCTCTCTGCTCAGCAGGGAGCCTGCTTCCTCCTCTCTCTCTGCCTGCCTCTCTGCCTACTTGTAATCTCCGTCTGTCAAATAAATAAATAAAATCTTAAAAAAAATAAAAAAAAAAAACCTCTACAGTCCAATATCTAAATAAATATTTTCAAAACTCTAATGTGACTCTTCGTCATAAATTTCTTGGCATAATTTATTTAGGCACAACATAGTTTGCACTATTATCCAGAACCAACATCATTAAAACACAAACTGATATACTATAAATGTGAATACAAATCCTCTGTGAATGGGGAAAAGAGAGTATTGTTTTTAAACAGTTTTAATGCTGCATTATCCATAGTCTTGGTGTGGGCAAATCACATTGTGCTACACAGCTAAACTATGTTTTATATTTTATGATAACAGGCCCTTACACTGCAAACTCTGTGCCACTGAAGTTAGGCTATTTAAAACATAATGAAGCAAAAAAAAGAAGAAAAAAAAGTATAATGAAAACTGCCTACTTAAAATAATACACTTTAAATTTCCCGTGGCCAGTGAACCCTTCCCACCTGCACTTTCAGGAGCTATCACCAAAACAACTGTACTGGGACAAAGATTTCAGAGAGAATATTATGATCAAATGCCACTTTAAGGAAGGCAAGAATAGTTTACCATTAACAAAACCGATTAAACTTTCCAGCCTTGCAAAGCTCCCTGTACTGTGTATTCTGCGTCTCTTGCGTTCACCTTCCAGCTGCTTGGAAGGACCAAGTGGAAAATGTTAGTTTCCGTGAGAGATGTGGATGAAATTTAAGGGGTGGGAGGGGTAAGGGGCTCACTGGCAGAATGGAAGGCAGCAGAGAAGAGACCAGGACTAATTCAAATTAGGTATCAAGAACGAAAGCTGGAGTAAAGTGGAAGGTGGAGGGAGTAAAAGAAACGCCGAAAACTCACTCCGGCCCGCGGATGGGGGAGGGGTGAAAACGCGCAACTCCTCCTCCTACTCGCCTGGGGAGGGGACCCGGGGATGCAACACCGGTCAGTTTGCCTCGCCGTGTTGCGCTGGGGTAGTGAGGGGACTCGCAAGCCAGAGGTTTCAGTCTGAAGGAGGCTGAGGGGGCTCTGGCGAAGTTGAGGGGCGGGGGAAGAATTGCGCGCCTGTGCGGGGAGAAAGGGACTAAGACCCCCTAACACCAGCGGGAGGCGGAGGGTAACCCCAGCGGACGCCTCTTCTCGCCAATGGCCACGACGTGGGACCCGCCGGCTTACCCTCACCACGGGAGCTCGGACAGGCGCGTGTCGCCTCTCACAGCCCCGACGGCTGCGGAAAGGGAGGCGCAGGGCGCCCCCAGAGCCTGGCGAGCGGCGCTTCCCGCGGGTCTCCTCCCCGGCAGCCCGGGTCCCCGAGCCCACCTGGGCTGACCAGAAGCCCTTCCTCCAGGTTGTACTCCTCTGCTCCTCCGAGAGCCTCAGCCGTCGCCGCAGAGGTCGCGGTCGCCAGAACAGTCTCGGCCTCCAGTACCAAAGCGTGAGCCACAGCACGGGAGAAGAGCCGCTGCCACTCGCCAGGTTACCTCTTACAGCACACTGGCTCCTTACTCCGCCTCCGAACCCAAGCCATTGGTTGCTGGGCACCGCCCCATTCGTCTATTGGACAGAAGATGATGCCGCTCAGTCACCTAGAAGGGCATGTGTGTTGCTTATTGGCCTAAATGTGAATCAGTTCCCGCCCACCCCCTCAGAAGTTCCAGCTTCCGATTGGCATAAACATCTGTCTTTTCGCTCCCTTCGTTCTTTCTCTCAGGGTGGAGCGCCCCCTTTCGGGAGACATCGGCTCTGATTGGCTGAAAGGATATAACGCTAGTCCTGGATAGGCATGGAGCCAAAGATGCGTCCAGCCCCCACGTGGGGGAGGAGCCCTAGGCACCGCACCTCTGGGTTTGTTTACACAGGCTCTTGATGGCGCTTCCTTCTATTGGCTGGGCCAGCGGCCCCTCCCACCGGGTTGCGCCATTCAACCTAGGAAGGAGGAGTATGGGGGCGGGTCTCAGTGGGATTTCCCTAACTGTCCATTAGCAAGGGAGGAGCTTTGAGCTAAGCTGGATAGGACTCGCTGTGCTTCGCAATCAGGAAGTTGGGGAGTTGGGGTACTTGGAAGGGCTGGAAAGAAGCAGAGGACTCTTTCACAGCCTAACTTCTTGAGGGCTCTTAAATTTCCCCCTAAATTAAGGGTATCCCATTTTTGTTTGCTAAGGACTTTGAATCGTATCTCTCAGGAGTGGGGATTTCTTTATGGATATTTTTATACATCTTTGTCTCTCCCCACCTCTCATGCTAACTGCACACATAACACAAAGTAGAGGCTTTGTAAGTGATTACACAATGAGTGAATAAATGATAAAAATGAAAAGACTGAAATGAAGTCTCAGATTAAATAATAATGTTAAATATATATTTAATATAAATAATAAAGCTAATACATAAATAAATTCATTCATTCAATAAATCTTATTGGGCGTCTCCTCTAGGCTGTGGGTATATGATATGAATAAGACAATGAAAATGCAACAATGGTGCTTTTTCTCTAGTGGGGAGAGTGACACTAAAGTAACCAATAAATAATAAAATGTCATGTTGTGATTGAGTACTACAAAGAAAAATAAAGCAAGGGTTAAAGAATGGTTGAAGGAAAGGCTATTTTAGGCAGAATGGTCATTTTAAGATCTGCTTGAGGAAACACCACTGCAAAGACATATGAATAATGTGAAGAGCAGGAAGGAGGCTGGTAAGCAGGGCCACTATGTTGAGCAACACCAGGATCACTAGTCACACTACTTCATGTATTTCCCATTTATGTTGTTAGGTATAATTTTAGGATCGCCTGCTCTGGTTTTAATTTGTTCTGGTTAAATAATGTAAGTGGATCCTACAAGAAACACTTATCTTTCTTAGGGGAAAAAAATCTACTACAAAATAATTTCACCACCCTCCATTGCTTCTTTTTCTAAGACCTTCAGCTATTTGGTGAGAGAGGTGCTTACATGATCTCAAAACTGAAAAACAGGTGCTCAGGTCCATATGGTGCTCTTGTACAATCAGAAATACTCTCCAAGTGGGCGCCTGGGTGGCTCAGTGGGTTAAGGCCTCTGCCTTCCGCTCAGGTCACGATCCCAGGGTCCTGGGATCGAGCCCCGCATCGGGCTCTCTGCTCAGCAGGGAGCCTGCTTCCTCCTCTCTCTCTGCCTGCCTTTCTGCCTGCTTGTGATCTCTCTCTGTCAAATAAATAAATAAAATCTTTAAAAAAAAAAAAAAAAAAAGAAAGAAATACTCTCCAAGGATGAAGATACACTACAGGATAGCAAAGGGATGTGGGGAGGTGTTGGTGGGCTCCAGTTGTTTCTCTTCCTACCATGGACACTGTCTTACAACTTCATGACTGGATATCACCAAGGACAAAGAGAAAATCTTAAAAGTAGAGAAAAAAGGTACATTACATTCAGAGGTGGGAGGAAGGAAGATAAGAATTACAGCAGACTTCCTATCTGAAACTATGGAAGCCAAAAGATAATGAAGGAGGGAGGTAGCCGGGTGGGTATCTGATAATGGTATGCCGGACAAATAGGTGTCCAAAGTGAGAGACAGTAGACAATAACCAGTCACAAAGTTATAGGGGATGGTGTCAGTGGAGAGAGGAAAACAAGAGGAGTCCACCAATCCTTCCCACACATCCCATTTTTGTAATGGTGGTAACTCTTCATCCTCGAAGAGTATCTTTTATTTTTATTGTGGTAAAATAAACATAACATAATTATTTTTCCCTTTTAAAATATATAGTTCATTAAGGTTCGTAAGTACATTCGCTATTGTGTAACCATCACACTCTCCATCTCCAGAATGTTTTCATCATCCCAAACTGAAAATCTGTACCCAGTAAACAGTAACTTCCTATCCTCCCTTCCCCCACCCTCTGGAAATCACCATTCTACTTGTGTCTCTATGAATTTGATGATTATAGGTACTTCATATAAGCACAATCATATAATATTTATGCTTTTGTGTCTGGCTTATTTCATTAGGCATAATATCTTTAAGATTCATCCATGTTGTAGCATATAACAGAATTTCAATCTGTTTTAAAGCTGGATAGTATTCCACTGTATATACATAACACCTTTTGTTTATCCATTCATCCATCAATGAAATTTGATTTTTGTGACTAATGCTGCTATGAACATTGGTGTACAGTATCTATTTAAGTCCCTGCTTTCAGTTCTTTTGGGTATATACCCAGAAGCAGAATTGCTGGATCATATGGTAATTCTAGGTTTAATTTTTTGAGGAACTTCCATACTATTTTCAACAGCAGCTGTACTATTTTACAATCCCACCAACAGTACAAAAGGGTTCCAGTTCCTCACCAACACTTGTTATTTTCTGTTTTCTTTGTTCATTTGTTTTTGTTTTGGTGGTAATACCTATTCTAATGAGTGTGAAGTGGTATCTTGCATTTTTGGTTGCACTGTTCCAATTATTGGTCATGTTGCACATCTTTTCATGTTTTTCAGACTCACTGCAGAAATATCTATATAAGTCCTTTGCACACTTTTGGGTGTGCCTGGGTGGCTCAGTCGTTAGGCATCTGCCTTTGGCTCAGGTCATGATCCCAGGGTCCTGGGATAGAGCCTGGCATTGGGCTCCTTGTTCGGTGAGAAGCCTGCTTCTCCCTCTCCCATTCCCCTTGCTCATGTTCCCTCTCTCACTGTGTCTCTCTCTGTCAAATAAATAAATAAAATCTTAAAAAAATAAGTCCTTTGCACATTTTTAAATGGAGTTGTTTTTTGTTTTGTTTTGTTTTTGAGTTTTAGACATATTCTGGATATTAAGCCCTTATTCTGATATAGGATTTGTAAACATTTTCTGCCATCCTGTGGGTTGCTTTTTTTCTCTGTTGATAGTGTCTTTGATGCTCAGAAAGTATTTCTCATTGTGCCAGGTCTGAATGATCAAGGCTAGTTAAAAACCAGGGATCTACTATTAATTAAAAAGAGGAGAACGGAGGGGCAGCTGGCTGGTTCAGTCAGTAGAGCATGTGACTCTTGATCTTGGGGTTATAAGTTTGAGCCCCATGTTGGGTGTAGATGACTTAAAAATAGTTTTTTTTTTTTTTTTTTTTTTAAGGAGAATGGACATAAAGCCCACAGAAAATAAAGCTGGAAGATAAAGTTGAGGAAATGTCCCATAAAGCGAAACAAAAAGCAAATTTGACAGAAAATAGGAGACAAAGTGTGAGAAAGTTTTCAGAAGTAGAGAATAGAGGCAGGGATATGATTAAATGATACCAAAAATATGTGTCATAACTGAATTAACCTGAGTCCTTTAATTGAAAGAACTCAACAAGTGCCCCAAACTTTAAATTAAAAAGGTTCACACCGGTAGGAATACTTGTTAAATTTTTACTATGCACCAGGCACTGCTTTAAGTCCTTAACATGCATTAATCCATTTAATCTTCAAAACAACATGAGTACTGTTATTATCCCCATTTTCAAACAAATAAACTGAAGTAAAAACGATTATGTAATTTACCCGAATCATTAGTGGTGGAGCTACACTGTGGTCCCTCTGCAGATGATGAACGGATTTGGATGTCAATACTGATGATACCACACATGTACCAAGAGTGCATTAAGAGATTTATTATGCATATAATGAGGTCTTTCATGCCTCAAGGCGCCCACACAGGGCAGAATATGTCTTGAGAGAGTCAGGAGGGGGAGCTGACTTTGGCTTTAATTGTAGTTAGTGAGTAGTGCTGTGATAAGGGTTTTCAGGTACAGGCTGGTGGTGGATCACATGACCTGAGCTTCCCAAAGGAGGAAGCACTGGGCTTATTGCTTTGCCTGCAAGTGGGGCAAGAGGAAAAGAGGGAGGCCTGGGGATCAAAAAGCATCAGCAGTCAAATGTAAAAAGTGGAGACAGATTCTCTATTACAAGCCAAATTCAAGTCAAAGCATTTGCAAAGTAGTAAGGATAAGGAGATGATCCTAAAAGTTTCCGGAGAGAGATAAGTCATATACATAAAATTAGGAATTAAGAAAATCAGATTTTCTATAGGTAACACAGGAAGACAGAGGCAATGAGCACTACCTTCAAAATTTGGGAGAAACTATCTCTAATCTAGATGTCTTAGTCTGTTTGGGCTACTATAACAAAATAGACTGGATGGTTTTAAAACAACAGAAATCTATTGTCTGCAGCTCTGATGGCTGGGAAGTCCAATATCAAAGTGCTAGCAGACTCAGTATCTGGTGAAAGCCATCTTCCTGATTCACAGATGGCAGTCTTTCTGCCACAGCCTTACATGGCAGAAGGGATGAGGGAACTCTCTAGGGCCTCTTTCATAATGGCACTAATCTTATTCATGATGTCTTCACCCTCACGACCTTCCAAAGGCCCCACCTCAAAGTACCATCACATTGGGGATTAAGTTTCAACAATTTTGGGGTGACACAGGTGTATGGCACTAGAAGCTGTCCCCAGCCATACCATCAATTAAGTGTGAGGGTGGAATAAAAACATTTCACACAATCAAGATCTCAACAAATTTATCTCTCAGATATCCCTTATCAGGGACTATTAGAGGATGGGCACCATCACAGTTAGAAAGTAAATCAAGAAAGAAGAGGACACAAGGGGCTCTTGGGTGGCTCAGTGGGTTAAGCCTCTGCCTTCGACTCAGGTCATGATCTGAGGGTCCTGGGATCGAGCCCCGCATCGGGCTCTCTGCTCAGCAGTGAGTCTGTTTCCCCCTCTCTCTGCTTGCCTCTTCCTACTTGTGATCTCTCTCTCTATCAAACAAATAAATAAAATCTTAAAAAAAGAAAGAAAGAAAGAAAGAAAGAAGACACAATTCTATCCCAGTTAAGCTGGGAGTAAAAAAAGTATGAACAAGGAAGACATAGAATTAAGGAAAGCAGGTCTAACAGAAGAGAAGAACGAAGGGAATCCCTAGAATGACAATGAAGGGGCAGTGTGCAGCAGGCTTAGAGAGCAACCTGCTTGGAGTGAAGAGGAGAACTCCAGTCTCTAGAAGAGATGGCTCCCAGAAAAAATGGGAGTGAATATGTCACCTACATGTACAGCCATATGGACAGGTGATTTCACAGCTGGAAGAGTTAGTGGTAAATCACAGAAGACTCAGAGGGAATTATGAGCACCAGGAAAAGACAAAAGAAAAGGCACATGATCATACTACTCTTGGTGAATTAGCTACAAAGAATGAGAGCAAATATACATATAACACTATATGCTAGGCATTGATCTAAATGTTTTACATCTACTAACTCATTTAATTTTCACAACAACTCGTTTTGTAGATAAGAAATCTTCAGCAAAGAGGTCAAATAGTATTCATTTCTTCTTGTTACTTCAACAAATACCACAAACCTAACTGCCTAAAACACCAACTTATTATCTTACAGTCCTGGAGGCCAAAAGTACCAAAATGAGTTTCAGTGAACTAAAGTCAAGGTGTCTGTCTGCAGGCCTGCATTCATCTGGAGGTTCTCAGGGAGAAACCACTTCCTTGCCTTTCTAGAGGACACTCACATTCTTTGGCTTGTGGCCCTCCTCCATCTTCAAAGCAAGCAACAATGCATCTTCTCTCCCTCTGACTTCTGCTTCCATCCTTCCATTGTCTCTCACTGTCTCTCTTTGACTCTGATTCTCCTGCCTTTCTCTTATGAGAACTTTGATGATGACACTGGATCCCCCTGGCAGTCCAAGATAATCTCTCCACTTCAAAATCATTTCTACAAAGTCCACTTAACTGTATAAGGTAGCATATCCATAGGTTCTAGAGATTAAGGTGTGGGCATCTTTGAAGAGACATTGTTCAGCCTTTTATACACAGCTAGCAGCAAAGCCAGGATTCAAATCTAGGTAATCTATTTCCAAGTTCTTACTCTTTTTTTTTTTTTTAAGATTTATTTATTTATTTGACAGACAGAGATCACAAGTAGGCAAGAGGCAGGCAGAGAGAGAGGAGGAAGCAGGCTCCCCGCTGAGCAGAGAGCCGGATTCGGGGCTCGATCCCAGGACCCTGGGACCATGACCCGAGCCGAAGGCAGAGGTTTTAACCCATTGAGCCACCCAGGTGCCCCCTGAGTTCTTACTCTTAAGCATTGTACTCTGCTGCCTCTATGACAATATTTATATAGTCACAATCATGATAACACTAAATAATGGATTTAACAAAATTTGGGAACTAAACACACTGGGAAGACAGGGAGAAAGGAAGTATGTTCGGAGTAACATAATCAAGCTAATTCCCCATATTTCACAGCACAAAAGTGACAGACTAAATAGTCTGAAACTAAAAAAATTCTAAGAATAAGCATATGGCCAAATTATTAATATATGAGGATATATATAAAAGAAATAGGGATGTACACATAATCTGTAAAAATGTTGAAAAAAAAAGTTGCTGCAAGGGCCAAGGAGGTGATATTTGTTAAAAGCTTGTTTTTTTTTTTTTTTTTAAAGCCTGATAAAACTAGCTGATTTTGCAAAACATGTGTAGGCATAGCTTTGACTACAGACATTTAATTAGAAAGCCGTAAGGTGTGAATATGGGAACCCTGTTGGTAGAGTTTCTATTTGCAGTGTCCTCCCTGCTGGTCTCTACTCTCATGTTCCCCAGAGCCCTGACCTTGTCTCCGGATCTTGTTACTCACCTCTGGCTCCTTGCATGATGACTAGACTGGCTGAGTTCCTCAGTGTTGGCACCAGTCCTTGGACACAGCTTTGGTATTTGTCCTCCAGCTGCAAGTCTGGGACTCTGGGTGTCTAAACCTCTGCTGTCAGAAGGTATCTAAACCAGACAAGGACTAATGCCAGATTAGTCAGATTAGGCTTTGGTGGGTTCCAGGCCTCATATGTGGGCAGAGCTCCTCCTTCCCATATTTATGTGGCCTGGAGCCACAAACAGAGACCAGAATCAGGGGCAAAAGTAGACATCAGACACCGGAAAGTTCATCCTACGGATAATGAAGAGTAGGAGCCAGGTGGTAGAACCAACATGGAATGAGAAAATGGGGGAAGGAATGGAAATTTCTTCCAAGAGCAAGGAGTGACAGAGGGAATGGAGGCACAGGAGTGGGCCCTGACTAGGGGTAACAAGCAAATGTACCATAACAAGTGGGTCCTCACTGACGAACACAGTGGCTGTTGGAGGTACAGAGGAGCCAATATGGAAAGTGTCCGATAGGAGTTTGGGTCAGAAACACAGAAGGAAGCACTAGGAGGATACGTTAGTCCTTGGGATTCCCAGGCACTTCTTGACGTCAGGATGAGTCTCATATAGCAGTAATGTGCAAGGTGTCAACTTTGATTCTGTACTTCGGAGACCATATTCAGGGCTCGTTAAAGCTAGGCACGGAGCACGGTGATAGAGCATCATCCTGAGCACATGCTCCCTGAACTTCAGGGAAAGAGATAGTCTAGCTGGCAGTTTTGGCTATCTGGACTGGATGAGGTTGAAAACTCTGAACACTTAAAGAGGCAGCCTTCCTGATGTGAACAAAACATTCCTGCAGCTGCGGGATTGTGGCAGCTGCCCAGAGGCTGTGACAGGATGGGTGTCCTACACGCAGATGGAAACCGTGCCTGCAAGCTGATTTTAGGCTGGAATTCCCATTCTCTGGGATAATATTTGACCTGCACTGGGGTCATCTTCCATGAGAAATGGGCACAGGGTTAAGGTACCAGACCAGACATTCCTCTGGGATATAGTTGTCTCTACTACTTTGCTATAAGCTGTGGGTCTAGAGACTATAAAATGCCAGACTGGCTTAGAGAAGGTTAGATAAAGCCTACAGCTCTGGATTGTAAGGCAGCTTCCAGGGAGCTACCAAATCACCTTGCCTTCTGAATGAGTCAAAGGTGGTACTTTCAGAGTACGAGAGGAGTAAAGGAACATTCCTAATATTCGATGCCTCCAGATATGGTGATGAGCTTTGTTGGGGCCTCAGTAACCCTGAAAGGAGTTCTTTACCAAGGTCAGTGGGGTCTCACTGGGGGAATTGGTGTTGTGGTTAGTGAGAAGAGCTTCAGCTGCAGGCTAGAAGAAGGAATGCAGCTGTTTGGCAGGAACTCAGGCTGAGCACCTGTTCAGCTGAACACTTGTACTAGGGAGAGGGAGGTGCTAACAGGGCAGCTCCTCAGCCTCTCTGTTCGGGGTGTCCATCTGGCTCCAGGGGCCCAAGCAATGCTGATGGGTGGGAGGCATGAGTCCTTCAAGGGATGCTTTGCTCATTGGACCTCAGTCTGGAGAGACCAAGGAACTCAGACAGTGAGGGCAGCATGGGACTAACAGAAGCTGGCTCTGGACATATCGCCCCCAAGAACAGCTAGAATGAGGTGGTCCTCTGGGTCACTGCCCCTCCTTCCATTTCAATCTCAGCAACATTGCTTCCTTTCTTCCTTCCAACTATTTAAAGAAGAGTGGATCCAGTTAACTGAGAGTTTTAGTTTTCCTCAGTCAAGTATGCAAGTGGTATGTGATTATCTACTGTCCTTCTCCACACCACTCTATGTAGTGCATAACTTTTCCTCTAAAGGAACATTGAGCAGTGCTCGCTTCAGCAGCACATATACTAAAGGAACATTGAGCAGGGTGTCTGGGTGGCTCAGTGGGTTAAGCATCTGCCTTTGGCTCAGGTCATGATCCCTCGGTCCTGGGATCGAGTCCTGCATCAGCTTCCCCACTCAGCAGGGAGTCTCCCTCTACCCCTGCCCCTGCTTGTGATCTCTCTCTCTCTCTCAGATAAATAAATAAGTAAAGTCTTTATTTATTTATTTATTTATTTATTTATTTATTTTAAAGATTTTATTTATTTATTTGACAGAGAGAGATCACAAGTAGATGGAGAGGCAGGCAGAGAGAGAGAGAGGGAAGCAGGATCTCTGCCGAGCAGAGAACCCGATGTGGGACTCGATCCCAGGACCCTGAGATCATGACCTGAGCCAAAGGCAGCGGCCCAACCCACTGAGCCACCCAGGCGCCCAGTAAAGTCTTTTTTTAAAAAAAGAAACATGGAACAAATATTTATTAAGCATTGATTTAATGCTGCGTCAAATCATCAGCTTCCTTGGGCCCCTGTGTGTCCTGAACTGGACCTTCTCTCCCTACACAAGTAGGGTAACTCTACACAAGTACAGTTGGAATCAGAAAAACTCTGTTTGTAGTTGAGGCCTGAAGCACACCAGACCTATAGTTCAATGAAGCATCAATCTGAAGATGCTAGATGGAGAGATAAAAGCAGCAATGAGGCCATGAAAGAGTGGTCAGCCACAGCAAAGGCAGGGCAAGATGAATCTACTTGGTGCCTAGAATCTCTCTCTACCCCACTCACCATGGGCTAAATACAAAAATATCCCATCCCGTTAGATGGGGACGCTGGAACATCTCCAAGGCATAGCTTGGTGAACATTGGCACCAGTTTGGTCAAGTAGAGTAGAAATGGCTGAGGAAAAGAGATACAGAGGAAGGTCCAAAAACTGTCCAGGAGTGAGCCAAGGCCAAGACTATAAAGGTCCATGGTGTCAGGTTGGAAGGATGGCAAAAAGCAGGTAAAACTAAAAAGTTGGGAGCCAGGTAAAAGAAAGGTGAGGACCAAAGGGGAAAGATGGGGGAAAAAGTCTAGCCAAGGCTTGTAAATTGGACTGAGATGCCCAAACTTCCTTTGTGTTAGTTTTTGGCCTAACACAGGGTAGGAAGGATTATTAAGTAATTTAGAATATAAGTGATAAAAGTGATACTAACAGTAATTACTTAATGGTAATGGTGATTTCCGTAAGCTTTTAAGTAACAAGGTAAAAGAGCTGCAAAATACATTTGGAATACTTGGGAAAATATAAGTGTGTACTAGATATTAGTATAAGAGAATTGTTGTTCATTTTGTTGGTATAATTGGTAGCATTGTGGTTAATAAAGAGAAAATTCTTAATTTTTTAGAGCTATAAGATAAAATATTTAAGGATGAACTGTCATGATACCTGAAATTAGCTTTGAAATGGTTTAACAATGCACACATACATACACCTAGAGAAGGTCAATATGACAAAATGTTAACTAGTTTTGGAATCAAGTAATGGGTATATTGCTGTTTGGTGTACTATTCTTTCTAATTTTCTGTTTATTTCAATATTTTTCCTAATAAAACTTAAAATAAGGAAGCTAAAACATTAGGTTTTATAAGTGGATGACTCAGAAACTAAAATACAGCTATGTAATAAATTATTGATTATACTCATGAGAAATCAAGACTATGTGGGTGAAAATGTTATCAATTATCAACATTGATCAGAAACTTTTTTAGGTTATTATAGTACATCGTTAGTTTTTTGATATATCGTTCAATGATTCAGTGATTTGTTTGCATGTAATACCCAGTGCTCCTCACAATACGTGTCCTCTTCAATACCCATCACCTGGCTACCTCATCCCACCCACCCCGTTTCTGTTTCCAAAAGTCCATAGTCTCTCATGGTTCATCTTCCTCTCTGATTTCTCCCTCTTCACTTTTCCTTCCCTTCCCCTATCGTCCTCCCTGATATTCCATATGTTCCACATATGAGTGAAACCATATGATAATTGTCCTTCTCTGTTTGACTCATTTCACTTAGCATAATCCCCACCAGTTCCATCCATGTCAATGCAAATGGTGGGTATTCATCCTTTCTGATGACTGAGTAAATATTCCATTGTATATATGGACCACATCTTCTTTATCCATTCATCTGTTGAAGGGCATCTCAGCTCCTTCCAGTTTGGCTGTTGAGGACTGACCAGAAACTTTTGGCCAAACGTCTTTGACATAGACTCTGCAGATTAAATCTGAATCAGAGCAGGCTGATAAAATATTTTCTTAAGTTCTCCAACAGCTTCGTAGGTGTTTCCTGATTTCAATAATTGAAATATTCATTTGCAAATTGATTTATCTTAAGGATATTGGGAGTGATGACTTCTTTCCTCTTCTGAGTGTTTGTATCTGTGAGTCTTATCATTTGTTGCCTAGCATTTTTAATTATGTTGTTGTGACTCCCTAATCTATTACTCAATAATACTGCCACTTCCTTAAGGGTCACAATTTAGAATTCTTGATTTCTCTACCCCCCCATGCACATATCCCCAAAGTATTTATTTATGGATGGCCTTTAAAGATTCATATTGTGAATATGTTTGCAGAACCCACAAAACTCTACTACTTATGACACAATTTCTGTTTTTCAAACCATTATTATTATTTTTTTTTTTTAAAGATTTTTATTTATTTATTTGACAGAGAGAGATCACAAGTAGACAGAGAGGCAGGCAGAGAGAGAGAGAGAGAGAGGGAAGCAGGCTCCTTGCTGAGCAGAGAGCCCGATGCGGGACTCGATCCCAGGACCCTGAGATCATGACCTGAGCCGAAGGCAGCGGCTTAACCCACTGAGCCACCCAGGCGCCCCTCAAACCATTATTTTTATATAATAGCTTGCATTCTGAAAGCAAAGCTTATCCACATTCCCAATGACAAGAAGGATCCCTATACTATAGGAACAAAAATTCCAAGAATGCCTCCAGGTTCCAAATTTACCCCTCCTGTAATGGAAAATCCAGCGGTGACCTCTCCTGCTGAGGTGGAAGTTTCTGATTGCACAATATTGTGTTCTCTTCCCAGGGTGGCCGGAGCAAACACTCTTTTGAGACCTCTCTCTCACTAGAAACACAGACTGTTCATTTAGCAATTAGAGCTGTCAGCACAGCAAGCTGGCAAGAGAGAGAGACCAGCTTCTGTCCCTGGGCAGGGAGCCCTTGGCAGAGCCCAGACTTCAAGGCCTAGGGAAATAGGTAGGACACTGACTCTAATTTGTTACTTCCCCAGCACTTGCTTATTCGCATCTTGTATCCTGGCAAATGACATATGTTTTAATTGCATCTGTATGGCAGAGAGGAAAGTTAGGAAGTGTAGTAAGGAAGAACAGGAATGGTCTGTGGGTCTAGATGGCTTGGGTCTAGATGACGCTGCCTCGTTCACTCATCCCTCCATCCAGCACCCACCTACTGACCATCTATGCTATACCAGCTGCTGAGCTTCATGCCAGGGACTTACTGATGAATGTGACATGGTTCTTGTCTTTGAGGGACACACGGGGAGTGGAAAAAAAAAATGCAAATAAGAGCAACAACAGGTTTCAGACTTTATGGAGCGTAGAGAGGACATACAAATAGGAATGGAATAAAGAAAGAGTTTCCACCTGTCCCCTTGCCCAAAGGAGCCAAATTTGTTAATTGTTTCAGCATACTAATACTTTCCAAGTTCTTCTTTGGGGTTTTCTGTTATCTGACCAGGAAACTCTGAAATTTCTCAAATTTTGATGATACATGCTATTCATGCATTTTATTTTAGCCTATAAGACGTACTGAGCCTGTGATAGCTATTTAGGTGTTGCATGTATATAAATCTTGTCTCCCCGAGATTCCTTACTTGATGATCGTGATGGTGCTGTACTTCCACACAGTGGTAAGCACAGTGTTAATTATATACTACTACTCAGTATACTGTATATTCAGTATATATATACTACTCAGTAGACATTTTTAATTGAACAGCTACAGAGTTATTACAAGACCCTTCATCTTTCTATCTCTCAGATGTTACATATGAAAAATGAAGGCATTTCCCTGCCCTCTTTACTCCCTCCTAGAAGTGATGATCAAGGGCTCTGAAGAATGAATATATTCTGGCTAGATAAGGGCGAATAATTAGTGTTCTCCCTTTCACATAATTCAAGATACAGGTGTCAGGGAAGGATCAAGGGTAGTGCCCTTTGCTAGTCAAGACTCTTTAAGTACAGCTGACAGAAACCCAACTCCAGATTCCCTTAAGCAGAAAGGGAATTTGTTGGTTCAATTAATTGAAAAGCTCTAGGATTAGTATTATCTTCAAGCATGGCTCGATCTAGGTGTTCAAGCAATGTCATTAAGCCCTATTTCTTAAACCCTCTCTTACCTCTCTTCTATGGTAGGAAAAAAGAACACATGCAGCTTTTGACTTTATGATTCTGACAATTTTCAGTTCCAGAAAAAGATAGAGTCTTGCTCTCCATCCATGGTTCCAGCACATCTCATGTAGTGACACTGATTGTCTATAATTGTGTCACATGACCCTTCATTTCACTACTGTGGACATTAGGAGGAAGCATCACAACTGTCTAGCCTTAGGCACTTTCCCACCCCTGCCCCATGATGGGCGTACAGCACTGTGATTGATACTACCATCAGAACTGCTAAGGACAGGGAAGGGAATGTTCTCCATGGAAAAAGGGATATTGGGCAGACAACAGATATCCACAGTTTCCTCAACCATTCTTACCTAATCTAGAAGCAGGGAGAGTTCAAGTACATATGTGGGCAGTGGAACCTACTGAGGGACCATTATTTATCCTTTGGTGGATGACTGCATCTTGACTTCCCTTTCCAAATGCTGATGACCTCTAACTAGTAGAAAGTAAGGTAACTGCTTTAATTTGTCCCTTACTAGTTCTCCTCTCCTACTCATAGATGAGGTAAGTGGGCTCCAAGCAGGTTGTACTCATTGTCATAACTCGGGGGAAGCTGTGGTTTATTTTATAGGTGGGTCAAGGCATGATACATGGCCAGGTCACCTCAGAGTAAAGAACAAGGAGCCAAGGATGAAACACACTGCAGGCTCCACATCTAGATGGGAGCTGTAGTGTCCAGTGCTTGTCTCAAAGCCTGTCTGTAGACTGTGCCCATCAGGGATGAGATTTGATGGGCTCTACTCAGGGGCTTATCAGCAAGCGTATGAGCAAAATAAGTGCCCCACACCAACTACTGGTGGACTGGGGGTTACTAATAATTTTTCCAGCTCTTCCAACTCCTCCATATCTACCCTAGGAAAGAGAAATTTCTGATCTGATTGATTAGATTGTAAAAGGTTAATTGGGTCCTGTTCATTAGTGATCAAAATCATTTGTGGGGGGCGCCTGTGTGGCTCAGTGGGTTAAAGCCTCTGCCTTCAGCTCAGGTCATGATCTCAGGGTCCTGGGTAGGGCTGAGTAGGGCTGAGTAGGGCTCTCTGCTCAGCAGGGTGCCTGCTTCCTTCTCTCTCTCCTCCTGCCTCTCTGCCTAATTGTGATCTCTCTCTCTCTCAATCTGTCAAATAAATAAATAAAATATTAAAAAAATTATTTGCGGTTGGAAGATTCACTTCCGTCTGTGGTAGGGGATGCAGGCTCAGTTGGGACCATCAACCAGAGTGTTGTGGTTCAATCCACATGACTTCTCCATTTGGCTTGGGTTTCTTCCACCATAACAACTGCGTTCTAAGAAAGTATTCCAAGAAAAAAGGAGCAAGTAACCAGTTCTCTTAGGCCTGGATTCAGAAGTCCCAGAAAAACGTATCCATTTCAGTCTATTGGTAAAATCAGTCACAAGGCCAGGCTGGATTCAGTAAGAGGGGAAATTAATTTCATCTCTTGATCTAAGGAGGGGCATACACATCGAGGGAAAGGAAGAATTTTATTATTGTTGGAGGCCCTCTTTGGAGAGACTAGCTATCACAGTTTGGGCTTTACTCTTATACAATAACATTGCACATTTTTAATCTTTTAAAATATTTCCCACTTGATAGTCAAACAGTACTATCTTATTTAAATTGCTTATCCTTAATTATTAGTGAGGTTATAAAAATTACATGTATATACACACTCAGATATACAGTTGACCCTTGAATAATGCTGGGGTTAGGAGCACCCACATCCCCATGCAGTAAAAAAAATCCATATATAACTTTTAACTCCCTCAAAACTTAACTAACAGCCTATTATTGTCTGGAAGGCTTACCAGTAACATAAACAATCAACTGACACATATTTTGTATATTATATGTATTATATACTGTATTTTTACAATAAAGCTAGAGAAAATAAAATATTAAAAATCATAAGAGAAAATATATTTATAATACTGTACTGTATTTATTGAAAAAAATCCAGGTATAAATGAATCTGTGAAGTTCAAACCCATTTATATATATAGCCATTTGAATTTTTTTCTAAGAAGTGTCTTCATAACTTTGCTCATTTTCTCCCTATGATATCTTCCTGATTCATAGGAGCCATTAATATGTCATGAATATTAATCCTTTGATGTTTGTTGCAAATATTTTCTTCACATTTGTGCTCTAACTTTATTTATTTTTGCTATTTGAAATTTCAAAAATGTTATGTAGTCAAATCTATTCAATGTTTCCCTTCAGGTATTCTGAGTTTCACATACTCCTTGGAAAGGCCTTCTCTATCTTAACATCATACAATCCTGTCCTCCATCTTTTTCACTGTGTATAGTTTTCAAAGATTTACATACAGAGGTAATATGTTTTCATATCAGTTACATGAATGGGGTATATATTGTCTCCTTGTTAGTCATATTTGTTACATACATATTTCAAGTGTAGCAATTTAGTGATACCATTTTGGATTGAGTACAAAATCCAAATTTTCATAGAGTTGATTTGCTGACTAGATTTATAATACTGCATTAATGCTTAAAAGCATTTTCTTTCCAGGATCTGATACTAACTTCTGTTTTATTTCATTACTTTTTAAATATATTTTACTACATTTTAATATTTTGCTTATTCATGCATCTGGAGGTTACTTTGGATTATAAACCACTTACTACAATAACATTTATTAAGTAATCCTCACTCACTTATTTCAGTGGTGTCTCTTTTCATCATGTACTAAATTTTGACATACTTGATACCATTCACCATAGTCCAATTTACAGAAGAATACTACATTATTTTGATTATAGTTACTTTGTTATACATTTTAACATCTAAGAGGGTGAGATTCCCTTCTGTGCTATGCTTTATGTTTTATGATATAGTCTGTTTCTTTCACATAGTTATTCTTACTGATGTAAAAGTTAGGTGGTATGCCAGGAGTCCAGTCAACCAAGGTTTCTAGAATGGCTCTAGTAATGAGACAGGAGATTATACAGTTCTACCAAAAGAAAGAAGATATAATGCAGGGGCCCAAACCTATGGGTGGGGGTGGGGGTCAGCATGGGCTTGAGATACACAGTGAGAAAAGGGAAGGGAATGCCACAATGCTAGAGGTATATGAAAACCCTGGGTCAATAGGGATGGGATATGTTTAATCATTTTTAATTTAATTAATGAAACACTTTTAATATTTCAATTTTTAAAAGCTAAAAACTATTTTATGGACAAAATGGTATGTTGTATTAATAAACATCCAATGATTCAAAAAATATGAAGAAGGCAGCAAATGTTTCCACAAATAACATTATCCAGAGATAACAACTATTAAATTTCCTTCCACGTACCTCTCTTCTTATTTAACCATACACACAGGCAGGACCATTGTACACATGATGTTCTCTAATCCTCTTTTTCATGTGGAAAAATATTGTGGATATCTTTTCATGTTAACATATCCAGATTAACATCATTTTTAATGTGTGTGTAGAATTCCATTGCTTGTATGTATGTCATAATTTATTTAACCAGATCCCTATTAATGAACTTCTATTTCATTTATATATAGTATATATATTTCATTTATCTATATGATATATAATATATATAATATATAATACTGGCATTAACACTCTTGCAAATATATCTTTAGGTATTTGTATTATTCATTCCATATGATAATTTATAGAGGCAAAATCCTGAGTAACTTTCTCCCCAAAGGTTACCTTTATAGAGAATTTTGTACTAAACATTTCTTGTTTTTCTTTATAATCTACCCCACCTATAATGACTTTTAAATGACCACATGGAAGCTTTTTAAATTCTCGTGTAGGTCAAACTAATCTATTCTCCTTTATGATTTATGACTTTTGTTTTGTGCTTAGAAATGTCTCTCTCATCCATATATTCACTATATTTTCTTTTAGGACCAGTTTTAATTTTTTACATTTAAGTGCCAAAACATCTGAAATTTATCTATTTGATTTAGAAATTGAGGTAGAAAATCCAACTAATTTTTTTTTTTTCCAAGCTGGTTAACCAGTTGTTCCAATAGCAAGGGTTAGAATAATCTGTTCCTTTTCTTCCTTCCTTTCTTCCTTCCTTTCTTTCTTTCTTTCTTTCTTTATTTCTTTCTTTCCTTCTTTCCTTTTTAAGATTTTATTTATTTATCAGATAGAGATCACAAATAGGCAGAGAGGAAGGCAGAGAGAGAGGGGGAAGCAGGCTCCCTGCTGAGCATAGAGCCCTTTGCAGGGCTCCATCCCAGGAAGGCAGAGACTTTAACCCACTGAGCCACCCAGATACCCCTAGAATAATCTGTTTCTTAAGAAGGATAATACAGGGGCGCCTGGGTGGCTCAGTGGGTTGGGGCCTCTGCCTTCAGCTCAGGTCATGATCCCAGGGTCCTGGGATCGAGCCCCGCGTCGGGCTCTCTGCTCAGCGGAGAGCCTGCTTCCTCCTCTCTCTCTACCTGACTCTCTGCATACTAGTGATCTCTGTCTGTCAAATAAATAAAAATAATAATAATAATAAAAAAATCTTAAAAAAAAAAAAGAAGGATAATACAGGGGAGCCTGGGAGGTTCAGTTGTTAAACATCTGCCTCTGGCTCAGGTCATGATCCCAGAGTCATGGGATCGAGCCCCAGCCTGCTTCTGCCTCTCCCACTCCCCCTGCTTTTGTTCCCTCTCTCACTGTCTCTCTCTCTATGTCAAATAAATAAAATCTTAAAAAAAAAGAAAAAGGATAATACAACCCCTTTCCCTGCTCCCTTATAGAAACCAAGGAAGATGTTGTTCTGGGGTAAGAATGTAATTCAGTCACTAAGAACATTATAGTAATCTCCACAGCCTTGGCCAAGTCTTTGTGCAACTGAGGAAGTCCATAAAGAGCTACTGGGCTTCTTATTCTCAGCAAGCCAGAATGAGCACAACGTGGGAGGCCAGAAAGGGGAGAGGAATTAACAGCATTCTGCATAATAATGGGAGACTCGGATACAAGTGTGAGAGGCTCTAGATATTCAAGTGAAGAAATGCCTGTCCTCTTTGAGGGTTTATACTGAATCAGGAGTCACATATGTCCGATTTAATAGTTCCTTCTTTTGTCCATTCATTCATTTATTCAACAAATACTTATGGAGTGCATACTGTGTGTCATGTACTGAGGCTGGATTTTAATGCCCCAGTTGTCCCTCTGGCCAGTGGCCCCAGGCTGGGACAATAT
The DNA here is from genome assembly GCF_002288905.1 of Enhydra lutris kenyoni. NCBI lineage: Eukaryota > Metazoa > Chordata > Mammalia > Carnivora > Mustelidae > Enhydra > Enhydra lutris. The sequence continues at coordinate 21,558,321 of NW_019154102.1, forward strand.
CCCTTAGAAGGAGAATCTTGAACCAGTGTCTGAAGGAGGTGGAGGACAACTAGGGGAAGAGCATTCTAAGTAGAGAGAATAGCAAGTGCAAAGGTTCTGAAATGGAAATGGGCCTAGCATATTTAAGGCAAAGCAAGAAAGGCTCACATGGCTGGAATGAAGTAGGAAAGAGGGAGAGTAGTAAGTACCGAGATAAGTGGGAGTGTACATAGTGTAGCATCTTGTAGGTCATTGTAAGAACTTTTACTTTTACTCTGAGTGAGATGATCTGACTTCATTTTAGAAGGATTTCTTCTGTTGCTGGGCAGGAATAAACTATAGGAGAAGCAAGGGGCACAAGAGGGAGATCAGTAAGGCAAGGATGATCCCCATCATCCCCCCATGGACCGAGATGGCAGCAGTGAAGGTGGTGAGAAGTAACTGGATTCTGGATATATTTTCAAGGCAGAACTGACAGGACTTGTAGCTGGCTTAGATGAGAGAGGTGAATGAGAGGAGTCAAAGGTGACCCCACAGTCATGGCATGGAAGACTGGAGGGACCAAGTTGCCCATTTATTGAGATGGGGGAAGACATCTCAGTGGAAGGAGAAAATCTGGGGAGAAGCCTAGGATTTTGGCTTTGGACATGTTAAGTTTGAGATGTCCGTTAGACATCCAAATGGAGACAAGTAGATAGTTAGATTTATGAGTGTGGATTCCAGGAAAGAGGTCCAGTTAGAGATATGATTATGGGAGTTGAAAGTCTATAGATGGTCACAAGACTGGATGGTATCACCAAAGGAATAAGTGTAGATGCAGAGGAGGAAAGGGACCCCGCTGGCCTTCTTGCTGTATTTCAAAGATTGGAACTCATTCTTGCATCTTTGCCCTTTACCAAGAACGTTCTACTAAACATTTACAGCACTCCCTACCTGGCTTCATTTAAGCCTCTTCCAAATATTACCTCTTCAGAGGTCTTTCCTTGATCACTCTATCTAAATAGTATCCCATCCTCTGAAAACCACTAATCTATCCTTTACCTTGCTTTGTTTTTCTTCATAGCCCTGCTCCTTTCTTAAACTCATATATTCATTCATTTACTTATTTATTGTTTGTCTTCACAAAGTCAGGATTTGGCCCTTTTTTTCAAGTATTTCTTAGTCATTTACCTTAGTTTGGATTTCCCTAGAGGTAGACCTGAAATGACAGTTTGAGTGTGATTGCTTCTATGAGTCACACCTCCAGGGAATACCAGCAGGAGTGTGGAGAAGTGAGGCAGAGATGAGAAGACCCCCCAAAAAGAATGCACTATCCACAAGTCTTCACTGCATGTAACTGGGCCTGCAGAGGAACCTGGCCCTCCAAGAACACACCCTGGGGGGTGTGGTTGCTGACATAGTCACACACCAATTCCTGTTATTCACCAAAGAATGGCTCTTTCTGGGGTATGTTAATTCTTATGTACTCCTGGCTTGAGGGATCTACTTGTCCTTGGCCATGCCATGTTCTGGCTGCTGAAGAAAGTCAGCAGGCAAAAAGATGCAGATCCTGCAGATGGGAAGTGGGATGGGGTGCGCTATAAGACCCAAGGTATCGGGGTGGAGCCATAACACCATCTGCTACATTATTCTACCCCAACACCTAGAACTGATACATAGAAGATAATCAATAAATACATGTTAAATAAATACTGTTTACATGTTAAGTAACATCATAGGTGTTTTCTGGGGAAGAAAGATCTTATTTTGCATTCAGCTCTTAAGTTCCCCTCACTACATTGTGATTTCCTGTCCTTTTCCCCGATCCTTCAGTAGAGTGGAATGCACTTGGAGGGTCCTCTGTGGTGGTGGTATGGACATTGAAGGAGCAGAATCTATGGGGGATGTGTCTAGGAGCCCCAGGTGGACAAGTGGCAAGCTGGGAGGAGCATAGCCAGAATAGATAACTCAAGGGAAGATAAGAGGGATATCTGACAAATGCCTACTTTTCCAATGCCTACCAGATGAAGCTGACTCTTTCATGAGTGTTTGGGCATCTATCTTTCCCTCCCACCCAGATGTCAAATAAGAAATTCTAGTGTATCTTTGAGTCTATTCCTGGATTCTGTTTTGTTTGAGGGATCCTTATCTCTAGTCTTTTGCCATTCCTGAAATGGGATTTAACTCTCTAAAGCCACCTGGGTTTGGTTTTGTTTTGCTTTCATTTTTTGTTTTTTTGGTTGGAAGCTTATAGGATTATTATTTTTTAAATTTATGCCTTCCTAAGTCTGTCTTCAGTAAGTGACCCTTGAGCTAACTCTTAAAGGAGCTGTAGGAGTGTGCAGGTAGAGGAAGCAACAGGTGCCAGAGGGAACGGCCAGAAGTTTGCGTGACCAGAGTACAGAGGTCAAGGAGAGATGGCATATGGGGAGGCTGGACTTATCAGCAGGATTTGGTATAGTTTGTGTGGCAGATTGTATTTCCCATAGATGGCCACGATGCCTCCCATCTCATATGCTCATCTACAGTGTGACCTGATACTCTTTCAATGGAGAGGTAAAGGATATGTCCCCTCACCTTGAATCTGGATAAATTTGCCTATAACCAACAGAACTTAGACATGACACTGTGTGAACCCTCATAAAGGGTTATGTATGTATGTAGCTTTCACCTTATTTGCTAGAGCACTTGTACTTGGAACTCTGAAAAGTCACGTAAGGCAGGAGGCCACCATGCTATGAGGAAACCAAGCTAGATGGAAAGGCTACATGAAGGTGCTCTAGTCAGCAGACCTAATAATCTCCATATAGCCCAGGTTCCAGATGTGGAGGGATTGAGCCTTCTGATGATTTCAGTAACCAGCTCTGGAGACACCCCCAGATAAGGGCCTAGACATCAAGAACAGAGCCAAACCATTCCTGCTACGCCCTCTCCAAATCTCTGACCCACAGAATCTACAAGTCCAACAAAATGGTTAGTGTTTTACCCTGCTACATTTAGAGTCATTTGTTACATTGCCATAATAACTGGAACAGTGTGTTGGGGTCTGGGATTTATCCTGAAGGCAACAGGGCAGAGTGGTTTCAGGCTATGGAGGAACCTAGTCACGCACGGGATTTAGAAGACTTATTTCATCAGCAGTGTGTACAAAGCCTGAGTGCTGCCCAAGGCCAGGGAGTACCAATAATATGGGATCGGATGTAATGACAGTCCCTATAGACATGCAAGGGAGCAGCTCCTGCCACTGTGCATGAATTGTCAGCAGCCACAACCAGAAGAAAGTACGCTACCCATGAGGCTTGGGTAATAATCCAGGTAGGAGAAGAGGATGGTTTGAGCTAGGGTAAGGGACATTGCAAAAATGTTCCAGAGGTTGATCCAGAAGAACCACTGGGCAGATCCCAGAGAGGGGTGAGGTCAGAGAAGTCTGGAATGACTTTCAAGCATCTGGCTCATAGAGGATGGTGGTGTAATTCCCTGGGTGAGAGACCACAGGAGGAGTGATCATTTTGAAGGGAGAGATGATCCGTCCTAACAGATTTGCATGTCTTAAGGTACCTGAGAAATGTCTAGACATCATTTGGATATATGACAGCAGGCTGGGCTATAAGTAATGTCTTTGGGTGTTAATAGCGTATATTTGGTAATTAAAGCCAGGGAGGTAAATGATGTGGCAGTTGGATAAGTTATCGAATGAGAAGAAAGAGGGGGCTGGGACTGAACACGGAAGAAGGAAGATGTTTAAGGGATAGGCCAAGGTAAAGGACCTCATCAAGAATTTTCTGAGAAGGATTTACTGGATAAGCGGCTGAGAGAAATAGAAGTTCTCTGGCCGTCAGAATAGCCAATAGAGGCGAGAATCTGAATAAAAAAGAAAATGGTCAATAATATCCCATGTCTCAAAGAGCAAGGAGGATGAGGACTGAAAAGTGGCACTGAATCTTGTCATTATAAGGTCGTTGGTGCCTTTAGAGAGAGCAGCTTCTGTGGAGTGGGGGGGAATAATGAACAACGGGCAGTGTACAAGGACTTACTGCAGAGTGAAAAGGAATATGAGTTCCCGAAACACGCAGGGAAAGAGAAAAGAGCATTGAAATCTAAAATGGCAGGGGGAGGGAGGGAGAAGGGTGGCTGAGTGGGATGACTCAATCCTTTGTGATTTACACTGCAGGCCTTTGTCCCTGGGAGAGGCAGGACAGTGGTGGTGAGCACAGGCCCTGGGGCCAGCCAGCCTGCGTTCAGACCCCAGCTTCACTACTGCTCAGGACCTATGGCAACTTGGGCAAATTACCTCCCTTCTTAGTCCTCATCTGGAAAACATAATTATAACCGCTTCTTTGGTTCTGGTGAGTGCTTAGAAGAGCACAGAGTAAGCACCCAGGAAATGTGAGCTATCGATATTATTAATAGTATTCTCATCATCAATTACAGCTGTAAATTCTGGCTTTTTCTCTCAGGAACATCTACTGCTCCTGCTCTGGGGCACTGATTTTCAACGTGTGGCCCAGGGACCTCCAAAGGTCCCCCAAATTCTTTCAGAAGGTCTGGGGAAACTGTTTTCATGAATGAAAACCGATTTTGTCATTTTCTCAGGAGCACCGAGTGCCCTTTGCCAGAGGCGATGTGATGTGTGAGATACCAAGAGATCAATGCAGAAAATCCAGCTGCCTTCTATCAAACCAGATACGAAAAAGATTTTCAAAAATGTAAAAGAATGCCACTCTTCTCTCTTATTTCTATTGTGTTTTAGGAAATACAGTTAATTTTCCTAAAAATATGGTATTTATATTTATAGGTTTATTACCATTATTTTAGATGCTTACAAACCACATATTTTAAAAAGTTATCTGTTTTAATTTCTAATACAGTAAATATTCAAAAAATATTATCCACATAAACAAAAGCTCTTTGAGTTTGCCCCTCATTTTTAAGAATGTAAAGGGGAACCAACACCCAATATCTAAGAATCATTAGTTTAGAAACCAATACAGAATCAGAATAGGAGATGTTAACAAGATGTTTCTCTGATCACCCAGGACTACTTGCTTTTCCCTAAAGAAATGATTTCTCTTTACAGCTCTGAATCTTTCCATGTGCTATTCCCCTAGTTTGTCTACTTGCCTTTCTTTGCCTGTCAGAACTCTGCACGTCTTTTAAAACACCTATAATCCAGTTTTCCTGGCTTATGGTGACAACAGTCCTCAACTTCCCTTTATGGAAACTGTCCTGTATCAAATGTGCTTATGCTCCTTTCCCATAGTCTCTTTTACTGCTCACCAACCACAAACATAGAAAGAGCTATGTGCCAATCTTAGGAGAAGCAGGAGGGCCTTGTCATCTCCACTGTGACCAGTGTCCCTCATGAAAACCCTTCCCCCCTGGTCCTACACTCCACGCTCCCAAAGCAGGAATCTTGAGTTAAACAACTGCACTATCCCTTGACTTCAGTTTATAGCTGTAGCCATGCTCCAATCTGAGCAGAAGTGGGAGAATGACCCCCTCCCCAGGTCTTGGTGAAACTCTGTCACCTGGGCCCCCACGCTTCTTGTTCACTGGCTCTCACAAACCTGCTACTTTAGCTCTGCTCACAAGCCCCTTTCTATCAGAGTCAGACATAGTCTGTGCCCAGTTGAGAAATAGGATACCCTGTTCTTCATACTTTCTTCTCTCTTGTACTCCTCCAGGGGCTCGAGCACTAGAAATAACTTCACAATAGCAGCGTTTTGCCAGGTTCTGAATCTTAATTTAAGCTTAGATTCCCTGGGATCCCTTATTGTCCTTGTTGTTATTATTATTGTCATTCTTCTATTCCTCATATACATTCCGATCCTCATGGTAATTCTTCAAGAAACATGCTATCCCATTGTACTTGCTATCTATAGCTTTGTAACAAACTACCCCCAAATTTAGTGGCTTTCAACAACATTTCTCTTAGTTTCTGTAAGGTCAAGAGTCTGGGCTGGCTTAGTGGGGTCTCCAGCTGCAAGGGCTGGATCACACTGGGCTATGGTCATGGCAAGCCCCTACAGGGAAAGAATTTGCTTCCAGGCTGACTTACAGTCATGCTGGCAGGATTTAGTTCCTTGCTGGCTGGAGCCTGGAGGCCTCTCTGCATTCTTTGCCACGTGGGGCTCTCCAACATGTCAGCTTGCTTCATTAAAGCACATAAGCTAAGAAGAGAAGAAAGAAAAGCCAGGAGGACAGAAGTCAGTCTTTTGAATCCTCGTCATGGAAGTCACATCCTATCACTTTTATGGTGTTCTCTTTTTGGAAGCAAGTCACTAGGTCCAGCCCACATTTGAAAGATTATACAAGCACATGAAGACCAGGATCCCTGAGGGCCATCTTAAAAGAGAACTGCCACACTCATTTCCCTGCATGGTGACCTTGATACTCAGTGAGGCTCAATAATTCAACCAAGGTCACTTGGTCAGGGAATAGCACAACTGGATTTTAACTTAAGTATTTCTGACCCCAAAGCTTACCTCTAGAACTTATTTTGTATATTCTTACGTTGTGTTTGTCATGGTGGCTATCTCTGTCACACAACTGCAGCCTTATTAAGCATAGAGGATGCTTGGGGATGCCTGGGTGGCTCAGTCAGATAAGCATCTGCCTTCAGCTCAAGTCATGATCCTGGATTCCTGGGATCGAGTCCTGCATCAGGTTCCTTGCTCAGAGGGGAGCCTGCTTCTACCTCTGCCTGCAGCTCCCCCTGCTTGTGCTCTCTCTCTCTCTGACAAAAAAATAAAATCTAAAAAAAAAAAAAAAAAAGCGTAGAGGATGCTTATGTGCCCTGGAGTGACAAAAATCTTGCTGAGTAAATGGATGACTATGTGAAATCAATTAAAATAGTCCATATGTTGGAACTGTGCATACAGAAGCTGCTAAACCAAGGTTCATTATAAAACAGAACTGGACAATAGAGCATAGGTCCAACTGAGAAGGGCGGAGTACAAGTGAGCAAAGGGATGACCCGGATACACTGTTGACTCTTTGGAACTTTTCAGAGTTCTCTTCCTTCTGTGTGAAACATAGGCTATCTGTTTCAGTGAGCAGAAACAAACCCTGTGTGCAGCCAGAATTTAGACAGAATGGCCAAAGTGCTCAAAAGGTATTCTGAGTAACGATGGATTAACTTCCCACCCCAAATGTGTTTAATCTAAGAATTTATGTGTATTTAACCCAGAAAGTCTAAACCTATGTCACTGTGCTGCTTAAAAGGAAAAAAAAAAATGGTAGCAGTCAAAATATTTATGTTAAAAGAGATTGAAAGAGCCAAAAATTTTCATGCAAATTTGGGTGTTTGGATTTTTCCTTCACCTCACAATAACTGGCTTAGTAATATATTAATAAAATATTGCCTGCAAAAGGTAACTACTTCTAAAACCCGGATTTTATTAGTGAACACTTTGATCTGTAAGATGGTTTCAAATACGATGTTATGCTATGGAAAGGGGACTAGCTTCCATTACTCTTCCCAGTTAAGTGAGAGTTCTCAAGAAATAGTGGCTGGATGTATCACTTTCTTTCTTCTAATTGTAGAGTTAGATTTTATCTTTTTGGTCAGGGTCTTATAGAAGGAACCACCGAAGCCTGAGCTAAATAGTAATACTGCAGCCTTTTATGTGAAAGGAAGGAAACTTGCAGTCAAGAAGTCCATAGTCTGTGATTGTGATATTCTCTTAGAGCTGGCCCAAAGTTATTTTTTTAAAGATTTTATTTATTTATTTGACACACACAGAGAGAGATCACAAGTAGGCAGAGAGGCAGGTAGAGAGAAAGGGGAAAGCAGGCTCCCCACCAAGCAGAGAGCCTGATGCGGGGCTTGATCCCAGGACCTTGAGACCATGACCTGGGCCAAAGGCAGAGGCTTAACCCACTGAGCCACCCAGGCACCCCCTGGCCCAAAATTATTAACCCAGCACAGCAATCATCAAAGAACCTTTCTGAAAAGTGGGAATGGGATTAGCAACACACTTGAAAACATAAATTTGTAAAGCTTTTTGTTGACTAGATCAGTGCAACGTAAAAATCTACTCTAGACAAGGGTCACCTAACAGTGATACTCACTCTAGTGTTTTTCCTAAAAATATGAGCATAGTAGCCCAAGCAGAGCAGTTGGCTAAGCAATCCCTTCATAAGCAAACCCATCTTCTGGGTACCCAAGAAATATAAATTTCATGGCTAAGCCCTGGAACTCTAACTACCTGACTATCCCATTGTACTTTCCAGTTCTATTAATTCAGTAAGGAAACTTACAGAACATTATCATTGAGACCTAAAATCCTACCTTCCAGAAATCCAGAAAAATCCTACACTTCTGAAAATGTTTAGGCAGTTCTGTCAGATCCTCTAAGATTGCTGGTATTATGTGTTAAGAACTATCATTTGGGGGGCACCTGGGTGGCTCAGTTGGTTAGGTGTCTGCCTTCAGCTCAGGTCATGATCCCAGGGTCATGGGATGGAGCTTTAAGTCAGGCTCTCTGCTCGGTGGGGAGCCTGCTTCTTCCTCTCCCTCTGCCCCACCACCTGCTTGTGCTCTCTCTCTCTCTGTCTCTCTCAAATAAATAAATAAAATAAATCTTAAAAAAAAAGAGTTATCATTTGGAAGTTTAGTCTTTAGAGGAAGAGGGTGACTATCACTAAAGTGTATGCATTACACAAGTAGTGGCTTCATGATCATGGAGCTGTGTATTTTTTAAATTTTGCTATTTTCAAAAAGCAATTTTTTCCCCCAAAACTTTTGCTTAATTGTCTACACTGTCACTGTTTATAGGATTAAGTAGGTCATTTGCTGTTGTCAGGTAGCATTTGAAATTGTTGAGCAAGGCTCCTTTAGACATAAAACTATGCTAACCTCTCCAGGACATTCATTCCTCCACTCTTTGCTGACAGTACACAAGTTATCATATAGCCTGCATGGGAGTGTGAGGTACGGTTCTATTTTTGGCTTACCCTCTGGCTTGCTCTATAACCTTGGGAAAATCACTTCTAGGCCTTCTGCCACAGACCTGCCATCTGCAAATTAGGCCTGGTTAGTAACCTTCCTCTGGCTAAGTCAGTGGAAGTCATTAATTCTGGAGTTGGGCAATTAAGAACTTCAGCATGCTCACTGAGAGTGATTTGCACATTGGTCCTTTTGAACTTTTTCCACAGACCAGCCTTCTTGAACATTTGATCATATATTTGCTCTGATAACACTTTAATGCAGAACACATAGAACAATGTTTCCATAATACGACAGCCTAACTACATCCCGTCAGACCTTACTGCTAAGAGAGAATGAAGATAAAATTTTCCATTTTACACACTTATTTCCATTCCCCCAGCCATTAGCCAGGGTGGACCTGAACATCACTCCCACTTGATTTTTCCATGACAGGGACTTGGCCAGGATCTATTCGTTCTGTTTTGGTCTTTGGATGAGGATTAATATTTTTAGAACAAATGAGATTTTTGTTACTTATTTTTTTAAGATGTTACTAATTTATTCGAGAGAGAGAAAGAGAACATGAGCAGGGGGAGGAGCAGAGGGAGAAGGAGAAGCAGGCTCCCCGCTAAGCAGGGAGCCCAACGTCGGGCTTGATCCCAGGACCCTGAGATCATGACCAGAGCTGAAGGCAGACATTTAATTGACTGAGCCACCCAGATGTTCCAAATGAGAATTAAAATCAACCAACCAATTAATCAATCATACTTTTAAGACTGTCATAAACTTAAAACACCTGCATTTACTTCATGTTATTTTCCCATTCTTTCTGTAAGGCAAATGTCAGCCAGAGCCTCCCTTCCCTTGTAATCTCCAGGAGACTGGCCCAAACATCCAATCCAGGTGTTCAGAGCCCTTTCCAAGATTACCGGTAATTTCCCCCAGGGGGCTCATTTTCTTGTCTTCTCTGCCCTGAGTCTGTGTATCTGTGGCTGCTGTTTTTTCCCTGTTCCAACTGTCTCATCTTCAGCCTCTTCTTCAGTTTCTACAAAATCACATTCACACACAGCTTTAGTGAGATTTTAAGATTTGAGAAAACAACTAAAAATTTACACATTAGACACTCTTCTCTTTAAGGTCCATTTTCCCGCCCAATCACCAGAGATTTCCCAGTAGCCCTTCACTCCATGCAGGGACCAACTTGCCCTCCTGACTCCTCTCTCCCACCTGCCTTGTGTGGTCCATCTCTGCTCACTGCTCCCTTCCTCTTTCTCAAGAGCAGATGTAAATTCCTCCAGTGTCTACATGGAAAGCAACTTTTCTGGTGTTGTTAGGGCTTTTAACTACTCCCATTTTTTTTTCTCCTTAGAATCTTACCTAATACTGGGAAGAGCTTATCAGGTTATTTTTCTAAATGAAGACAGTTTCTTTCGAAAAGGAATCTGGTGCCATTTAACACTACATTTCCTCCTCATTATACTCAACAATGTACGTTTATTTATGTACACTTAACAGCACTCCCAAATTCATTTGAATTCTATTTTTCTCGTTATTTTGGATGTATTTTCCCATTTATGAATGCAGCCCAGGCTTCCCACTCTAATAAACACCCTCCCAATTATCAGATACTTGAGGTATTTCCAGTTTAGTTTTGTATTATAAAGAGTGGTGCTATAAACTTTTAGTGAAAATTGATTTTCTCACTTGGTTTGTTTTGAGGGAATATATTCCCAAATGTAGATTATGGGACAAATATGAGTAATCTCATAGATTTTGTGCTTGCCTCAGTATGTTCATCAAAAGTTGTCCTAATAAGTAATTTTATCAACTTAAGAGTTTAGCCATTTTGTTTGGCTCTGCCAACACTCTCCTTTGTGATTTTCAATTAACCTCTCAACAAGGTTAATCATTTCCCCAAAATTTACTTCTCTGAGTTATTCCATGTATGGAATATTTGGTCGGATACTTTGACCTCTGTCCAGTGAAGTCTGGGTACTGATTTTAACACCTTGATTGAGATTTAATTCACATACCATACAATTGATCCATTTAAGTGTACAATTCAATGAATTTTAGTATTTTCAGAGAGCTATGCAATCATCTTCACAATAAACTTTAGAACATTTCATCACCCTAAAAAGAAACCCTGTACCTCTAGCCTTTACCCCATAATACCTCTATCCCACCCCAGACCTAGACAACCATGAATCTTTCTGTTTCTATGATTTGCCTGTTCTGGACATTTCATATAAATGGAATCATATAATATATGGTCCTTAATGAATGACTTCTTTAATTTAGCATAATGTTTTCAAGGTTCACCCATCTTATAGAATGTATCAGTCCTTCACTCCTTTTTATTGTCAAATAGCATCCTGTTCTACAGTTATATCACATTTCTTTATCCATTCATAAAGTTGATGGGCATGTGGGTTTTCCTCACTTTTTGTCTATTATGAGTAATTTTGCTACAGGCATTCATAAACAAGTTTTTCGTGGATATATGTTTTGGGGTATATATGTAGGAGTGCAACTGCTAGGTCATAAGGTCAGTAACTCTCTGTTTAACTGCAGAATTACCAGAGTGTTTTCCAAAGCGGCTGTATCATTTTACATTCCCATCAGTAGTGTATGAGGGTTCCGATTTCTGCACATTCTTGCTGCATTAGTTTTCTAGGGCTGCCAAAACAAAATACCACAGGTTGGGCATCTTAAACAACAGAAATTTATTTTCTCATAGTTCCAGAGGCTGCAAGTTCTGGATCAAGATGTCAACAAGTTTGGTTTCTCCTAAGGTTTCTCCCCTTGGCTTACAGATAGTCACATTTTTGTGTGCTCACAAAGCCTTTTCTTTTCTTTCTTTCTTTTTTTTTTTTTTAAGATTTTATTTATTTATTTGCCAGAGAGAGAGAAAGAGAGAGAGAGAGCACAGGCAGGCAGAGTGGCAGCAGAAGCAGAGGGAGAAGCAGGCTCCCCGCCGAGCAAGGAGCCTGATGTGGGACTCAATTCCAGGACGCTGGGATCATGACCTGAGCCGAAGGCAGCCGTTAACCAACTGAGACACCCAGGCATCCCCACAAAGCCTTTTCTATGTGTATCCATGCGTATCTCTCATCTCTTCCTTTTTTTTAAGCATACCTGTCACAGTAGATTAGGGCCTCAATGACCTCATTATGACCTCATTTCATCTTTATTACTTTTCTAAAGACCTTATCTCTAAATATAGTCACATGGGGGGGGTTTTAGAGCCTCAACGTATGAATTTGGGGAGACGAAATTCAGTTCATAATACTTGTCAGCTGCAACAGACTGAAATGTTTACATCTCCCCAAAATTCATATGTTGAAACATAATCCCCAAGGTAATGGTATTTGAAGGTGGGACCTTTGGGAGATGATTAGGTCATAAAGGTGGAGCCTTCATGTATGGTATTAGCGCCCTTTAAAAGAGACCCCAGGGGCACCTGGGTGGCTCAGTGGATTAAAGCCTCTGCTTTCAGCTTGGGTAATGATCTCAGGGTTCTAGGATCGAGTCCTGCATTGGGCTCTCTGCTCAGTGGGGAGCCTGCTTCCCCCTCTTTCTCTACCTGCCTCTCTGCCTACTTGTGATCTCTCTCTGTCAAATAAATGAAAAAAATATTTTTAAAAAAACCCCCAGAAACAGGGACGCCTGGGTGGCTCAGTTGGTTAAGCAGCTGCCTTCGGCTCAGGTCATGATCCCAGAGTCCTGGGATCGAGTGCCACATCGGGCTCCTTGCTCGGGAGGGAGCCTGCTTCTCCCTCTGCCTCTGTCTGCCATTCTGTATGCCTGTGCTCGCTCTCTCTTCCTCTCTCTCTCTGATAAATAAATAAAATCTTAAAAAAAAACCCAGAAACATAAATAAAAATCAATTAATGTGACTATATGGAAATAAAATCAATTCATTGCAAAAAATACAATAAACAAGACCAAAAGACCAGGTGGGGGAAAGATATGCAATTGATTCACAATGGACTAATTTTATTTATATAGAGAGAGGGATAAACAAACAAATAAATAAATCCTCAATATTGAAGAAAAAAAGACCAACAGTTGAACAGAAAAATGGGCAAAGCATATGAGCAGATAGTTCACAGAATGGCAATTTTAAAAAATTAAGTTTGATAACATACTGTATAAAGAGATGTGAGGAAACAGACACCCTGATAACTTGCTATGGGAGCATAAACTGACACAAACTGTATGGAGAGCAGTGTGGCAACATTTATCAGAATTTTTAAAGTCCATACCTTAGGGCGCCTGGGTGGCTCAGTGGGTTAAGCCGCTGCCTTCGGCTCAGGTCATGATCTCAGGGTCCTGGGATTGAGTCCCACATCGGGCTCTCTGCTCAGCGGGGAGCCTGCTTCCCTCTCTCTCTTTCTCTCTCTGCCTGCCTCTCCGTCTACTTGTGATCTCTCTCTGTCAAATAAATAAATAAAATCTTAAAAAAAAAAAATAAAGTCCATACCTTAGGATCCAGCATTCAACAGCTAGCTATTTAGCCTAGACAGACATTTGTTCACATGTCAAGTGGCTATAAATAAGAATATAACTACTGACTGCAACATTGTTTGTAAAAGCAAAAGAATGGGAAAAACTTGAAACAATAATTTGATGAAATACTATGCAATCAGCACAAATAATAAACTGTGCCAAAATATAGTGTTAAGTGAAGAAAACCAAGATGGCAAAACTGTGTACAGTACCGTGTATGAGAGAGAGAAAAAGAGAGGGCGGGAAGAGAGAGGAGATTGAGGAAGAGTATATGTATAAATACACAGCGCATATATGTTATATATATATTTTTTTTATTTATTTGTCATTTATTATTTTATTAGTTTTATTTTATTATATTTATTATACTATATATTTATATATGTATTTACTGCACAGAGTGTCTTTGAAAGGACATACAACAAATTGGCGGTGATACTCTAACGGTAAAGAAAATTGAGGAGGATGGAGCAGTGGATAATGGAAATTTTTTTCTCATTGCATATCATGTATTTTTCATACTGTTGAAATATTTAACTGTCGGGCATATTATCTGGACGTCATTAAGAAAAAAAAGAAAACCGAAAGATGCATGCACTGTTCACTGTGAATCCTGGCTACAAGTATTGGAGAGTAACAAGCCTTTTAGTTCTCCCCTGGCAGAACCTCCCCCCACATTCGCCATTGCAAAGCCTGACTTTTGATTTTGGAATGCATCTTAAGAGAGCTCTGCTAGTTACCTGTTCCCTCATCTGCTCCTCCACCCGACTGATTGGGAGACCCCCGAAAGTAGGGGCTGTTTCTCATTTCCGAGCATCTCCAAACACGGTGGCTGGTGTTGTGGAAACAGCCGACGAAGTCTAAAAAAAGAAAGAAACAGACCCAGCAAAATCAGAAGTGTGTCCCGAACGTCTCAGACTCTCACAGATCCTTTAACTGCGGAGTGTGGGTCCCCTGCCCTGTCCACACTCTCCCGACACACATGATACCAAGGAGGGGGACCCGGAAAGCGGGGCTGCTCCGTGCGGGTGGCGAGAACCTCTCAGCCGGCTGCGTAGCTGGGCGGCCGGGCCTCTCGCGCCCCGCCCCCGGCTTCCCGCGCTCTGCGCCCATTGGCCCTCCTCGGGGGTGGGCGGGGCGCGCCGGGGAGCCCCGTGTCCTGCGGCCCAAGAGGCTGCGTGAGCCCAGCTGCGCGAGCAGCCTGGGTGCTGTGGGAGCCGCAGGCGATGCCCCGGGATCTGGTTCCGGCCGGGGCTCCAACCCGGGCTGCAGCAGGGGTTACGGTGCAGAGTTTGGTCTCCGCGACCACCGCAGCTCGGCGGGCTTCGGACCATCTGAGGCGGTGAGCGCTTCCTTCGCCCCCTGGGCTCCCCGACCTGCTGCGTCCTCTGGGGCTATTGGCAGTGGGTGGGCTGGCGAGAGCCGGCGGGCGGGCAGGGTCGGGGCCCAGGCATCCTCGTGTCACGGGGTTCGGGTTCAAATTCCGCTTGCCCCCCTCCCCTCCTTGACTGTCACCTCTCCAGCAGGCCAGTCTGAAGCGCCGCCCAAGCTGTGTGTGCGGCGGCTTCGGGCGGTCAGCGAATAGCTGTGGGACGCTTCACGGACACTTGTCGCTGGCTTCGCGGTCCTAGCAGCTTTCCCCAGGGTCTGGGCAGGCTCTGTGGACGCGGCGCTGTGCGGGCGGGTCTTGAAAGAGCATGATTAAGTAAACGATCGTTTACACTGCAGGGGCACGGCGCCGCGGTGATGAGTCTTCGAATAGCGTGGTGTTCGCTTCTCAATCAGAGAAACAGATCCGACGAACCGCAGCTTTTTTTAAAGCTTGCTCTTTAAAAAAATTACTTTGTAGCATTGCATAATACACTGTATGTCATCCAAAAGTAGTTTTTGATCGCAGGGTAGTAGTCATTTGAATGCAACGTTGACACTTTTGTTACTTAAATAGTAAGTTTGAGTTTTCTTAGAGTAATAGATTTCTTTTTTCTTTTTTTTTTAAAGATTTTATTTATTTATTTGATAGAGATCACAAGTAAGCAGAGAGGCAGGTAGAGAGAGAGGAGGAAGCAGGCTCCCCGCTGAGCAGAGAGCCCGATGTGGGGCTCGATCCCAGGACCCTGAAATCATGACCTGAGCCGAAGGCAGAGGCTTAACTCACTGAGCCACCCAGGCGCCCCTAGAGTAATAGATTTCTTAATGAGAGGAATTTCTCAAAGTACAGGGGAAAAAAAGCCGCGGATAGTGTTTTGAATCTTTTTTTTTTTTTTTTTTTTGAGTCATCCGTTTTGAGGGATTTTGCTTTTCCAGTTTGCTTCGATTTGCTTTCACCCTCAACTGCATACCCAGGTTCCAGACTTTGGAATGGTGTAAATAGCACTGGCGGCCCCGCCCCCAGCCCACTTGACAGCCGCTCCGCCTGCAGACTCCGGGCTGTCCCTACGCCAGGAGGCTGTCGCGCTGTCCCGGCAGGCCAAGAGGACGCCCGCCCGGGCCGGCTGTTTGTTGCAGCGATTTGTACATTCGAGAGTCCCCAGAAAGGCGAGCTGCATACCTGTTAGGATACTGGTCACATCCCAGCCGGGGGAGGTGGAAGGGGGCGGGGGGCGCCCGGGAGCTTGTTCTCGGTAGCAGCATCAGCTCTTTTCGCTCTGTGGCCGGAGTCTGCGTCTGGTCCTCTCTCTGGAGCAGACTGAATCGAGGCTTAGAGTTAATGGTTAAGTGAATTGCTCTGACAACCCCGTATCTGTGCTGTGCTGCCCTCTCCCAATCTTTGTGGCGTTTGTGCGAGTCGATGGGAGTCCAGAGAGGACAATGAGAGACATTTTGCAGAATCGAACGTCCAGTGTTCTGTCATGCTTCTTGGCGCTCCTTTCTAGATCTACTTTCTGGGACGTTGTTTCAGCTTGCTCTGCTATTTCCCAAGACCCCGTTTATTGGTTTAAGTTGAAAAGGAGTGTCTATTTCTTATTCCATAAGGATTAGGGAAAGGAGTTCCTGGCTTGAGGGAAAAGGTGCTGGAATTTAGTTTGCTGCTTTCCAAGGATCAGAAGATTATGGATTTTTTTTTTTTTTTGAATGAGAGCACATCAGAGATTGGAGAATACTGTAATTATTGTTCTTATTGGGGATTGGAAAATAAAAATGTTGCTCTATTTTATTTAGTAATTAGGGAAAGTGTATGTACTTGAAATACACCCTTTTACAATTGTGGGTGTTGCTATGAATTGTTTTGTAAAATCAAAAGGCACCCTTAATTCATCTTTTCTGTATATCTTTTTTTTTTTTTTTTTTTTTTTTTTTTGCATATACTTAAAGGACTTGAGTAATGTTTTGCTGTCCCTAGCCATCAGGATTCTTAGTAACCCCTTATTTGAACTTTAACGTTTTTTTCCTCTTTTTGAAACAAAGGTGCTTTTTAAATTGCACTCAGCCTGGGTGGCTCAGTGGGTTAAAGCCGCTGCCTTCGGCTCGGGTCATGATCCCAGGGTCCTGGCATCGAGCCCCACATCCGGCTCTCTGCTCAGCAGAGAGCCTGCTTCCTCCTCTCTCTCTGCCTGCCTCTCTGCCTATTTGTGATCTCTGTCTGTCAAATTAAAAAAAAAAATCTTTAAAAAAGTTTTTTTTTTGAACCGTGTGTTTTAGAGAGGAGAGATGAGTGAGCTATCACAGGTGTGACTTTTTTACCTTTGGCCTCTGGGGACATTTTGTGGTAGTAAGGAAAACTTACTCAGTTTTGATCTGTGAGAATATCATGGTTTAAAGAATTTGTAGGGATTGCTCTTTTTAAGAAAGTTACATTATGTTTCTTGTGATTTCTACAATTTTATAATCTGCTGTATCTCATCCAAAAAATAGTTTTTGATGTCAGGGTAATGGGTTGAATGCAACATCCACATTTTTGTTTCCTAGATAAGTTTTAGCTTTCTTTTTTTTTTTTTTAAAGATTTTATTTATTTATTTGAGAGAGAATGAATGAGAGAGAGCATGAGAGAGGAGAAGGTCAGAGGGAGAAGCAGACTCTCCAAGGAGCCGGGAGCCCGATGTGGGACTCGATCACGGAAGTCCGGGATCATGACCTGAGCCGAAGGCAGCCACTCAACCGACTGAGCCCCCCAGGCGCCCCAAGTTTTAGCTTTCTTAATGTATATTTATGCACTTTCTTTTATTGAGGAAAATTTGCAAAATGCAGAAAAATAAAAGAAAAACCCATGTACAGTGTTTTGAGTCAACAATTTTGAAAGTTTATTTTTTCCCAGTTTACTTAGGCCTGCTTTGGCCCATAACTATGTATATATTCAGGCTCCAAATTTTGAACTGTGTTAAATTATGGAGTTGAATATGCAACCTCAGGGAGTGTGGGGCTTATTGGCTGTGTTAACAATTTTATTTTTCTCCATTGGAATATCAGCACCAGAAACTTCTATGGCATTTTCTCCCTTAAGATATGGGTGTGATGACAAAAAATGCTTTAATAATTTTGAATGTTATAACTAACAGGAGATACTATGACTTTTACAATGACATTAAATTGAAAGGCTTTGAGAACTCGAATCTGCCATTTTTCAGTGATGTGTCTGTCATTGCTAAGAGTTCTTTCCCCCCTTTCTCTGAAACCTCTACGTTTTTTGCAGCATTTGTGTAAGAGCTATGGTTTTTTGTTTTGTTTTCTTCTTTTTAAAGACTTTATTTATTTATTTGACAGAGAGAGAAATCACAAGTAGGCAGAGAGGCAAGCAGAGAGAGGGGGAAGCAGGCTCCCCTCTGAGCAGAGAGCCTGATACAGGGCTCCATCCCAGGACCCTGGGATCATGACCTGAGCAGAAGGTAGAGGCTTAACCCACTGAGCCACCCAGGCACCCAAGAGCTGTGGTGGTTTTTTTTTTTTTTTTTTTTTAAGATTTTATTTATTTATTTGACAGACAGAGATCACAAGTAGGCAGAGAGGCAGGCAGAGGCAGAGGGAGAAGCAGGCTCCCTGCCGAGCAAGGAGCCTGATATGGGACTGGATCCCAGGACGCTGGGATCATGACCCGAGCCGAAGGCAGCTGCTTAACCAACTGAGCCACCCAGGCATCGAGCTGTGGTTTTAATGTCAAGGTCAATTACCCTCTTTTTTGACTTTTTGATGTGTTATGTGTGCAATATTTCACAGCTTAAGATTTGGGGATTCACTCGGGTACCTAAGGACTCACATTGAATCTAAAGCATCCTGTCATTTCCCTTAAGTATATTTAGTTTCCTATTAACAGTTAAGTAGGTTTTTGGAGGCCATTTTGCCCATTGTTGTTAAAATTCTTGAAATTTGATATATTTTGGCCCAGCAATTCTACCTCTAAGAATTTATTCTAAGGAAATAATAATGGATAGGTACATAGGGTTAGTTATTTGGGTATTTGTTGCGATTTTGCTCATTATGGTGAAATTTTGAAAACACTCAATGTCCCAAAGTAGGGAAATGGTAAAATAATTTAAGTCAGAGAATATCTATACAATGTAATGATTATATTATACTATGTTAATTAATATATTAATACAATGCAATATTGATATTGTATTATAATATATTAATATATTAATATATTAGGATTGATATATTAATACAATGTAAATGTATGTAGCCATTACTAGTCATGTTGTAGAAAAAAACTGACAAAATCAAAAGATGGTCATAATATAATATCAGGGTAAAAAAATACTTAAAAGGTATGAACATTTTTCCATTTTGGTTAAAAGTAGTATAATTCTGAAGTGTAGTAAAGATTATGCTTGATTTAATATTCAGCCTTGTCATTTTGAGAGAAATTCTTCTGCACAGTAAATTTAAAAACCTTTGAGCTAAGATTAAAGAAGGAAAAAAGCAAAAACTATATTTATGAATGTAGGCATTGAAACCATTCTGTCTTTGAAATAATCATCAAATCCCTAGAGATAAATGGGGATTATCCATATGTCCCTGCTCATCCCCAAGATTTATTCTTTCTATTTTATCTGAGCCTTGGTTATTTTAATACAGCTTAATAGATTAATTTATATAATGATTAAAAGCCTGGTAATTAAGTTCTCAAGTTGGCATATAAATGTGAGAGTTCAATGTGTGAAATGACTGTAATTTTGTACCAAGATAAAGATTATAAAGAAGTATATTTTTTAAATTAAAATATTTTTGAGTAGACAATGATTTTACAGGGTTAAAGATCAAAATGTAAAAAAAAAATTATACAATGAAAAGTTTCCCTCTTTCCCTTGTACTTCATGCCCTCAATTCTCATTTCTCCAATTCTCCCACCCTGGGTGAGCATTATTACTAGTTCACCGCTTATCATTCCAGAGATACTTTATGCATACCTGAGTCTAAATAGATCTGTTTGGATATATTTGCCATTTTTTTCCTTTGGTTTTTCCATTCAACAGTGTACCATGGAGACTTTTTTCATATCAGTACATAGCATCCTTAATAAAAGTTTTTTTTTAAGATTTTATGTATTTATTTGACAGAGAGAAAGAGAGCACAAGCAGGGAGAGTGGAAGGCAGAGGGAGAGGGAGAAGCGGGTTCCCCACCCGATGTGGGGCTTAATCCCAGTACCCAGAAATCATGACCTGAGCTGAAGGCAAATGCTTAACTGACTGAGCCACCCAGGTGCCCCAATAAAAGGTTGTTTTAAAAAAGTGGTTAGAACATAGAGACAGTATAAAGAAAGGAGAAGGACCTTAACCAAAACAAAGTAAGAGTTTTCTTCATGTTTGGGTTGTTGAGTACAAGGCACTCTTGCTGAGTGAAGAGGAAACCACTTAGTGTACTTGAACATGGCATATAGAATTGTAAAAACTTCCAGTTTAAATATTATTAAATTATCTTTAAAAATATCTTATTTATTTATTTGAGAGAGAGGAAGAGCACAAGCGGGGTGAAGGAGAGTGTCAAGCAGACTCTGTGCTAAGCATGGAACCCGACTTGGGGCTCAATCTCACCCTCCTGAGATCATGACCTGAGCAGAAATGAAATCCAAAGTCTGTCGCTTAACTAACTAAGCCACCCAGGTGCCCCATTTAAAAAAAAATTTTACTTTAAAATCAAATATATATATGTATGTATATACATACATACATACATACATACATATACATATACATATATATACACATATATACACATACATATATATACACATGCATATATAAAAAATATATACATTTTGAAGTAAAATTTTAAAATGTATATATTTAATTATTTAATTATTTAAATTAATTATTTAAGTTATTCAAATTATTGTTAAATTGTTTAAATTATTATTCAAATTAATTTTAATTAATTTTAGAATGTATACATATATGTGTATATATATATATTTGAAGAAAATAAAGCAGTTCTTAAGAATAAAGCAGTTGCCACAAAAATATGAGACACACATTCATTTGTCTTAAGTCCTTGTTTCTCACTGTTGGGGCAATTACTTTCAACTCTTAATTTTTTCTTGTAGTATTTACCTCCTAAAGTCTTAAAGTGAAAGTATACTTTATAACTATTTCTTAACTTAAATGATTTAGATATTATTTATTTTATTTTTTTATAAATTGAGAATTGATACTTTATGATGAAGATTTAATGCCTTTTTTCTCTCTCTCTCTGTTCTACTTCCACTTCCTCCATCCTCTCAACTGAGATTTTATTTTAACATTTAGTTAAATCAGTAGATAGATTTTATATTATTATGATTAGGGAAACATGACTATCCTTTGAGCCAAAAGATAAAGATATTTTTTTTCACTTACCTAATTTTCCATCAACCTTTGGCTTTTTCCAAGTACTCAAATGCTGCCAAATGCTCAATTACAAGACTCTGTCAGCTTCATTTTTTCCATAAGATTTCCTTCCTGTAGGTCTCATTCTTCACAAACATCTTGTCTATTTCTAGGTTTGCAACTAACCTAAAGATTAGTATTTAAAGAGTTTAGAAAAGAGATTGTACCCATGAAATAGGATTTGGATGCTATGGAAAGAAACAATCAGAGAACTAGAAACAGTTCTATGAAATTAAACATATGATAGCCAAAATGGAATTCTGAATAGAAAGACTGAAAGGTAGGGGCACCTGGGTGGCTCAGTTGGTTAAGCAACTGCCTTCATCTCAGGTCATGATCCTAGAGTCCCTAGATTGAGTCCCACATCAGGTTCCCTGCTTGGCAAGGAGTCTGCTTTTCCCTCTGATCTCTCCCCTCATTCTCTCTTTCTCTCTGATAAATAAATAAAAATCTTAAAAAATATATTAAAAAAAAAAAAAAAGGACTGAAAGATAAAGTCTTCTAGGTTTGGTGCAGAGCTATAATCCTGGTTTACCTCTCTCCTGGTTTGGATCCTGTTACCTAGAACTTGATTTGGTTGACACAATTGTTCTGCTCAAGCACTTAGTCCAGTTACATTTTTTTTTTAAGATTTTATTTATTTATTTGACAGAGAGAGAGATCACAAGTAGGCAGAGAGGCAGGCAGAGAGGGGGTAGCAGGCTCCTGCTGAGCAGAGAGCCCGATGTGGGGCTTGATCCCAGGAACCTGGGATCATGACCTTAGCCGGAGGCAGCCACTTAACTGACTGAGCCACCCAGGCATCCCAGTCCAGTTACTTTTTAAGGCTCAGTGGATTGGGCCTTCTGTCTCTCTGCTCAGTAGGGAGCCTGCTTCCACCCCCTCTCTCTGCCTGCTTCTCTGCCTACTTGTGATCTCTCTCTGTCAAATAAATAAATAAAATCTTCAAAAAAAAAAAAAGAAAGAAAGAAAAGAAATCTTCAAAGTCCTTGTATGTCTTAAAATGTTCTTTTTCACGGCTGGGGTGTTGAATTATAGTTTGGCTGAGTATGAAATTCTAGGTTTTTCCTCAGAATGATTAATATTTAACTTTAGAATGTCTGTTGTCAGTATTAACTGTGAAGAAATCTGGTATCATTAAGCCTCATATCCCTTTATGGGTTGCTTTTCCTTTCTGAAAGCTTTTTATAATCTTCTCTTTGGTATCCTGAAATTTAATGATTTGGTGACCTTGATGTGATTCTTTTTTCCATTCGTTGTGCTCTGCACTTGGTAGCATCCTTGTGTTTTTTGTAGTGTGGTAAAATTTACTTTAAAATTTCTTCCTTTGCATTTATTCTGTTCTCTTTTTTAATTAGCTGGAATTTTGGAACTCCTGGATTGATCCTTCAATTATCCTATCTTTTCTTTTTTGTTTTTCATCTCTTTCTCTCTCTCGCTCTCTTTTTTTTTACCCCCCAACTTCTCTGGGCAAGTTTTCCACACGATTGCCTAGCCATTTTACTCAGAATTTCATTTTATTATATTTTCAATTTCATACTGCTCTTTCTTGTTCTTATAGCATTCTACTTTTTATAAACACAGTATATTTTCTTATTTTTCAAAAAGATTTTATTTACTTATTTGACAGAGAGAGAGAGAGCACGAGAGAGGGAACACAAGCAGGGGGAGTGGGAGACACAGAGGGAGAAGTAGACTGGGATCATGGCCCGAGCTGAAGACAGCCGCTCAATGACTGAGCCACCCAGGCACCCTATTTTCTTATTTTTAAAAAAAGATATTCATTGTAGCTTTATTTTGGGACCTCCCTTTGCGTTTTCCATTGTTTCTACCCTTTGCCATCTTTTTTTTTTTTTTTTTCTCTTCATCTTTCAGTTTCTTCAGAAAAAAGCCTCCAGTCCTCTGTGGTGTGGGATATAATCCTGGGTGTTGACATTCTGGGAGCAGGGCCAATGAAAGGGACTGTGTCAAGAGTCCCCAGGATCACCTCCAGGTTCAGTGGTTCACTAGGAAGATTCGCAGGACTCAGCATATGTTCATACTCACAGTTA
Organism: Enhydra lutris kenyoni; assembly: GCF_002288905.1. Taxonomy (NCBI): domain Eukaryota; kingdom Metazoa; phylum Chordata; class Mammalia; order Carnivora; family Mustelidae; genus Enhydra; species Enhydra lutris. Next base: position 21,581,572 of record NW_019154102.1, read on the forward strand.
TGATTTATTTTAGGCTTCAAAGCAAAATGAGCAAAAAGGAAAGGAACGTGGAGTGAAGTCCGGAGGAAACAAGGCAAAAACTTCCCATAATCTTCTTCCAGTGGAGTCACACAGGATGTGCTTAATCCCTTCATTACTGAATTGTGATTACATGTGTGACATGTTGTCTAACAAGGGAGCTCATTAGAGACTCCGTACCCAAGATTTTTACCGGGGACTGTTCACATAGCCACCTTCTGCCTACCATGCACCAAAATTCTAGACTCCCAGGGAAAGCAGGTGTTCAGCATGAACTACAGTGTTTGTGCAAACTATGACTAGGTATATTAAACAACTCTTTTCAGGGAATGGTGGGATCCTTTCTGAAATCAAAGTTCCCAGATTCCAGCCAAGAGTTAACTTTGTAGGCAGACCTTTCAAAGGATAGAAATCTCAGGCCTGCTATGAGAATTCTTTTCTGCACCAGGGACTAAGAGTCCCACAGTTTACTCCATAGGGTTTCACTTAACCTCCTTATCTTCTGCTTCCTGGCAGTGTCCTATCCTTGCCCTTGAAAGATAACCTGGAGGCCAAAGCCTCTCACCTTCTCTGTATCTGCCTGTTACAACAGGGCTGAAGAGTGGCCCTAGGGAAGGGGAGTATCTAGGCATTTTGTATCAGTAAAGCATTGTTGTTACTTATCCTGTAGCTAGATGAATGGTTCTCAAAGTGCCTCAGGAAAAGTTCCTGAGACCCTTTCCATAATAATATTGATGTGATATTTGCCTTTTTCTTATGAGCATACAATGGAGTTTTCCAGAGGCTATATGATATTATAATAGCCTAAAGGCAGAAATATAAAGTGGTGCCATTCTTGTCACCAATTTTTGTTTTGGAAAAGATAGTTATTTTTCCATAAAATAATGGGTTTATTATTATTTCTAAATGGACTAATAAATATTTTAAAATTTCTGTTTTTCCTAAGATAATGATACTTGTAGGTATAACCCACATAAATAAAAGTTCTTTGGAATCTCAATGGTTTTATTTATTTTTTATTAGTTTGTATGCATTGCAATTTTTTTATTATTGAATTATAATTGACACAATATTATATTAGTTGCAGATGTACAATATATAGATTTGACAATCCTATACTTTACTCCTTGCTTACCATGATACGTGCTGTCACCATCTATCATCATATAATGTCATTATGATATTATTAACTATATTCCCTATGATGTATTTTTCATCTCTGTGACTCATTTATTCTATAACTGGAAGTTTGTACATCTTAATCCCCTTTATTTATTTCGCCCATCCCTCCTATTGCAGCATTATTTATAATAGCCAAGATATGGAAGCAACCTGAGCGTTCATTGACATATATATACATATATACATGTATATACATATTTTTATTATATTGTATTATAATATTTTATTAGATTATAGTATAATATTATTTATTATGTAATATAATATATATTTTATGTGTATAAATATATATATAAAATATATAATGGAATATTACTCAGTCATAAAAAAGAATAAGATCTTGTCAGTGCTTTTTAAATATGTTGCACCAAAAAGCTGGAGAAGACTACATCTCCCATTTTTCTGAGTCTAGAAATGTGTCTTTCTACTAGTATCAATACTTGTGTTGTCCAATATGGTAGCCACTAGCCACATGTCTTTAAATATAAGTTAATAAAAATTAGATTAAAATTAAAAATTAAGTTCCGTAGTCACACTAATGATGTTTTAATTGCTCAATAACCACCCATGGGGAGTACTGACTACTGTATTGGACAGCACAGATCTAGAACATTTCCATCATTACAAAACATTCTGTTGGACAGTGCCATTAGGGGGCTTAAAGGCCATTCTTATCTCTTTCCTTTATTCATTTCTACTCCTGTGCTGTTTGCTCAACTCTGACAGTGAAGCACATGTAGATGTTTTATTGGTTCATAAAACATCTCCTCCATCACCAGGCAAAGACAAGGGACAGGCTGTCCCCTAGGACATATGCCATGCACACAGATTGCTCTTTCGGAGGAAGAGGCAATGCCACCATGGGCAGAGCAGACCTGTGCAGACTGCTATGCAGGGAAGCCTCGTTCATAGAAACTGCAGTGTGAGTGATATGTTTCTGCAGGTATGAAGTGCAGTGTTCCCAAGTGCATCAGAGAGCCAGGATCTGAATCCTGGTTTGTGTAATTCTGGTCTGTGCTTTTTCCTTTTGGATAAAATCACCCAACAAATACCTCTTGTTCTATATATATGGGCTGTTGAAAGACAATTTTAAAGACTAGGTAAAAATAATGATTCTCAGACAAATATGAAATTTACGTATGTTGAAGATTTTATTTAACCCATTGATTAAATGATTAATTGATTTAACCCATTGATTAATGATTAAATGATTAAATGAGATCATGACCCAAGCCGAAGGCAGATGCTTAACTGACTAAGCCACCCAGGTGCCCCTTTAACTTGCCTTTAACACAGTTTCTCAACTTTTTTTTTAAGTCACTGCCATGGGGAGCCTTTTTAGGCTCAACCCCCCAATTCCTCCATTAAATTGTAATACCACAGATACATTGTATATCTGTTTATACATTTTATACGAATATATGTGCTTTATCTACAAAAACACTAACATTTTTTTGCCCTTCTACTCCTCGAAAACCAGCTTTTGCCCCCTTGAAGTTGATATTGTTCTTGTTGAGAAAGCATGGTTTGAAAAGATTGTGTTTGCTTTCCCCTCCTTCTCTTTCTTTCTGCATGTGGGCTGGAAGACAGATTGCTGACTTCAACCAAGCAGGCAGAGAATTCGAGCAACAAGATGGAAGGAACCTGGGGCTTAGGATCACAGAACAGAGCGAAGCCTATGTCTAGACAATTAATTGAGAAAAAAAAAATACTCTGATCTTCTTTGAGCCATCTTATTTTGGGGCCATTGTTATACCAACTTAGCCTGCATTCTAACAATTATGCATCCCATTTTTTCAAAACTGCTTAGACATTTAAAAAATTTCTCTTATTTCCATGTCACCCAGGTGTATTCAGCCTCATATGACTATATGAATGTTATTTACCCTTTGCCATCTGCAAACATCTTATGATTATCAGTACTACACATTGTATAAATATTGGCATTATTCGACCCAAAATTTGGGCACCTCTAGGTAATATCACATAGTCATTGAATGAAAGTGTTATCGTGCTTTTATTTCGTTGCATATATTGCCAGTTTGTTGTAGTTTGTTTTGTTGGGGTTTTCAACCATTAGTTTTATAGCAATAGAGTGTACTAAGAGAACACACTCCTCTAAATTCAGTTCCCTCATCTGTAAAATTGGTCTAATTGGTACCTACCTCACAGGGTTTGAGGATTAAATGAGATAATGGTAGTAAATTATTGAGCATATTGCCTGCTTCATGCTAAGTGTCAGATGGTAATTACTATTATTACTATGAACACTAAGGTAGATTTCAGAAACTTGAAAAGACAATATTTAAGAGTTCTCAACACTTCAGGAAAATGGTAATATGAAAATTAAAACAGCAGAAGAGAAAGGAATAGGAGTCTAAGCATTTTTTTTTAAAGGAGAGAGAGAGAGAAGAGAGAGGCAGAGAATCATAAGCAGGCTCCACACCCGGCACAGACCCTGACATGGGGCTTGATCTCACAACCCTGAGATCATGAACTGAGCTGAAATCAAGAGTCGGGTGCTTAACCGACTGAGCCACCTAGGTGCGCCAGATACTGATACTTTTTAATAGTCATGTTTTGATTAATCTTTCTCTTTTTATTTTCCACATCTTAGCAATGTAATTTTATATTAGCAATGTAATGTATACAATCTTAGCAGTCTGTGTATGTAGCAAGATATATTACTATTCTTATCTTCATGCTTACATTGTATCATATATAGATACACACATGAGTTTTTCTCTTTTATAGTGATTCATCTATTCAAATTTTCTATTACTTCTAAATCTGGAGTCAATTTTTATAATTTGTAATTTATACCTTGCTAAGAAGTCATTCATTTTCTTTGGGTTTTTAAATTTCTTGCCATGGAGTTGCATGTGATATTCTTTCACAGTTTACTAAAGCTCTTTTATATTTCTTTGCTTATTTGTGATCCTACACATTTAATTCAACCCTCTTCATCCTTCTCCATTCTGCGAAAATTAGTTTTATTTTCTTGTTCTTTCAGAGAACAAGCTTTTGTGTTTATATATCCTTGCTATTATTTTTTAAAGTTACTCTTAAGTTTATCTGTATTAATTCCTGCTTCCTTCTATTTTTTCATTTTTATCCTTTTCCCTTATTTTGAATAAGTAATTCCTCTACATTAAAAAAAAAACTCTATTTAATGAGGAAGTCATTTACAGCTTTAAAATTTCCCCAGAGGACTATTTTAACTCCTAGAATAGTTCATTGGTCTAAGATTTTCTCCTTTTCATCATCTTTTAAATTGTTTGTAATTTCACTTCTGATTTCTTTGATACAAAGACTATTTAATAGTATGTTACTTTCCAAGTATTTATGTTTTTTTTAAATCTTTTTATTATTTGGAATTTTATTGAATGAGTAGAGAATATGACATGTAAAATCTCTACTTCTTTAAAAGTGTTTTTATCCATTCACTTTTTTTTTTAGAGATTTTATTTATTTATTTGACAGAGAGAGAGATCACAAGTAGGCAGAGAGAGGGAAGCAGGCTCCCTGCTGAGCAGAGAGCTGGACACAGCTTGATCCCAGGACCCTGAGATCATGACCTGAGCTGAAGGCAGAGGCTTTAACCCACAGAGCCACCCAGGTGCCCCTATCCATTCACTCTTTATTTTAAGTGACAAAGTTGTAGGATGCCTGGTGGTTTAGTTGGTTAAATGTCCAACTCTTGATTCAGCTCAGGTTAGGATCTCACGGTTGTAGGATCGAGCCCCACATGGGGCTCCACGCTCAGTGGGGAGTCTGCTTCTCCCTTTCCATCTGCTTGCCTTCCCATCTGCTTGTGCTCTCTCTTTCTCTTCTGTCAAATACATAAATCAAATTAAAAAAGTTTTTAAATAAGAAAATAAAATAATAAATGACATAGTTCTTTCAGCATTTTTGTTCTATAGATTTTTTTCAGTATTCATGGAGACAGATGGAATGGCTAATTGCTTCTCAGGTAAAGCGATAGAATATGCACCACGTATTTAAGATTGTTGACATGAACAGGCTATGGGAACAATAGGAATTTCTCATCCTAGGAGTTTTCTTGTTTGTTTGCTTGTTTATCTCCATAGGCATAGTTTAGAAGAGCTAAACAGCTCCATTTTGAGCTCAGTTTTCTTAGAACAAGAGCAATTTGGATAACAAAAAGGAGGTAAGGACGTTTAAAAAACCAAAAAGAAAAAACTTGGGCTTTTTAGATGCAACTGGGAGTTCTGAGCAGTTAACCAAGGTTTGGTAGAACACTGTGAAGCTCCAGTCAAAGAGGGGAGGTCTTTTTGTGTGAAAAGTTGATTGCTTGCTTTACTAGTTTTACTAAGAATATAGATTGATGTTGGTAGGACTTAAATCTCATGATGGGTTAGGGGAGGATGGATAGAAGGGAATGTCCCAAATTTGTCAGACCCTCACAGTGTTTTATATATTTTTTTAATTAGTTGCCAACACTTTGAAAAAAAGCAGCTTCATGTAAACACACAAACGTGCACAAATCTGCATTTCCAGTGTTGAAAGACTTGGAAGTTCTGAGAACACTGAGATTACATTAGCACATGGCTGCGAGAAGCTGGAGTTGGGGAGCACCTGTCCCTTTTAGAGAGACATGCGCTCTCCACTTAGACCATCCCCACCATTCCCTCTTAATCCCAATATCTAGGAGAAGTATTCATAGTCATTTATTGTTTTTACTTGTGCTGCCATTTGTCCCCTGTAGCTTTAAGAAGGAAAGGCTGTATATTTTAGATCCACTTGTCTTTCAAAAGTGGGGAAAGAAAAAGGCCTTTTTTTTTTTTTAAGACCTTTTTAAAAATTTATTTGTAAGAGAGAGAGAGAAAGAAAAAGAGCACAAGCAGGGGGAGTGGCAGTCGGAAGGAGAAGCAGACTCCCCACTGAGCAGGGAGCCCGATGCAGGACTCCATCCCAGAACCCTGGGATCATGACTTGAGCTGAAAGAAGATGCTTAATTGGCTGAGCCAGCCAGGCGTCCCCAAAGGGCCTTTTTATTATTAGAAAAAAAGAAAGAGATTTGTGTGTGTGTGTGTGTGTGTAAGTAAAGAATTTTCCTGTGTTTTAATATATAAACAAAGTGTGTCTGTTTCAAAAGAATGCAAATTAAGATGCCATTTTAAAATTTTTATTTTATTTTATTTTATTTATTTGTGAGAGAGAGCACACATGAGCAGGGAGGGGGAGTAGAAGGAGAAGCAGACTCCCCGCTGAGCAGGGAGCCCAACGTGGTGCTCTATCCCATGACCCCGGAATCATGACCTGAGCTAAAGGCAGGTGCTTAACTGACTGAGCCACACAGGTGCCCCTAAGATGTAATTTTAAAACCAACCCATGAGAGAATGTGGACTCTGAGGAGGGTTTTGGAGGGGAGGGGGGGGTGGGATGTTTGGTGAGCCTGGTGGTCAGTATTGTGGAGGGCACGTATTGCATGGAGCACTGGGTGTGGTGCATAAACAATGAATTTTGGAACACTGAAAAAAAAGTTAAATTAAAAAAAAAAACCCAACCCCACATAGCAACATTACTAGTATTTAGAAAAAATATAACAGGATTTGTTTTTGATGGGAATTAAATAAACATGTCACTATGATATGTATTTATTTATTTTTTTGGTAAAAAAAAATTAAAAATTCCTGGGTATCAATACCTTATATAGATGCTAAGTTTCTAAAGCAATGCCTTTTGAGTAGAGCAGAAATTATGTACCTCAAACAGAAAGATATGTAAAAAAGTCAGTATTATTGGAACTACTATCTCACAGCATCTTGAATAGCTGACTAAGAACTCAATGGCAGATTACATTTCAAATTTAAATTATTTATGGCACTTTCAATTTAAGCTCGTGAAAACACATATATAGATAATATCGCTCAGCAGCATCTGTGGTGTCTGAAAATTTTAATGGGTGGAAGAACTTTTGGATTTATTACCCATGAGAAGGCCAGTATCAATGATTCATTTGTGCGTGTTAGAAAAGTCTGTCAAAATTTAATGAAAATAGGTTGAAAATATATTAACTTGATGATAGATAGTGCTCCTGGAATAATAAATAGTTTAGGTTAACATTGGATGTTTTGGTGATATGGTGAGAGGACAAGACATGAATTTATTAATATGTTTATTGCAGGGCACCTGGGTGGACCAGATAGTTAAGCATCTACCTTCAGCTCAGGTCATAATCTCAGGGTCCTGGGATCCAGTACCGCATCAGGCTCCCTGCTCAGTGGGGAGTCTGCTTCTCTCTCTACCCTTCCCCCTGCTCATGATCTCTGTTTCTCTCTCTCTTTCAAATAAATAAATGAATAAAATCTTTAAAAATTTGTTTATTGCAGATTTCAGTAGGAGTAATTTTAGTCCAAAAGCTTCAAAATGCAATGACTGTAGTAACTGTCACCACAAACTGGATACTGATTCTCGAACTTTAGGTGTTTCAAGGCTTTGCAGGACTCAGTTTGTACAACTCTAGTCTCCTAAATGCAGTTTAGGACTGAAAATGTTTTTTCAGTTGTTAAGAGAAATCAATTTGTACTTGTTGTCCAAGAGAAAATCTTTGCCTCAGTTTACCAGTGAAGAATGGCTCAAGGATTTGGCTTTTTTGGTTAAATTACAGTTCAAGTAGATACTTGTATCAAGTATCTACTTGATACAGATACAAGTAGATACTGCAAATATGTGGTATTCACAGGGTGTACCACATTTATATGATTCAGTTCTCCCATTTTAGTAAATGTATGTTTTTTGGCAAACATTTGGTAAGGAATAATCTGGATCATTTTTATATGCTAAAGTTTCCAGCAATGAAAATTATAGTCTTAACTTAATTCCCAAAATGATGGAATTTAAGACCAAATTCTAAGGCAGGCTCTTTGATTTTATACTTTATGAAAATTAGCTAAGATTTCTCAATAGCAATAATGTGAAGGGATAGCTACAAATGAAGTATAAAAACTAAATATTATAACATTGGGGCAACAGAATTCCATTAACTGCCTTTGAATTACCCTAAATTCAAAACTCACTATGCAGAAATTTCATTTTTGTTTGAGAGTGCCTGCGTTTAAGAGGAGTTTTCTCTTATGAAACTCAATTTAAAAAAATACTGCTCTTAGGGTACCTGGTGGCTCAGTCAATGAGCCTTCAGCTCAGGTTGTGATCCAGGGTCCGAGATTTGCAGGGAGTCTCCTTCTCCCTTTGCCTCTGCCCCCACCCCTGCTTGTGCTCTGTCTCTCAAGTAAATAAATAAAATCTTTTAAAAAATACTGCTCTTATTTTGAGGATTCAGCGACGAATACCATATTACACATTGCATGCAATTCTAACTACATTGACATCTTGGTACAAGGGAAAGGGTGTCAGATTCTTGGTTTTAGGTCTGAGGTGCTGTGAGCTACAAGAAACTTTAATAATTAAGTGTTCCTATTTTTTAATTTGTATTTGTCAGTTTGAAATTGATGATCTCTCCTGTCATAAATGCTTATATTATAGTATATGCCTAAATCATAGTTTGTTAAAAATAATGTTTTATTCTGTATCTGGTATTTGAGTTTTCTTTGATTTTGAGCATTTCAGTTATTTGTTATTACTCAATTCAATTATTTTCAATTCAATATATTTAATTATCAATATATATTATCCAATTATTATGAGTTATGGGCTTGTTCCCGATAGGTATGTGAGTTTGTGACCCTTGCCATCGGTGGAAGGTAAAATCTTAGCTATATTCTTGGGGAAGATGCCTATAAAAATAAGGCGATTGCATCATTCTAATTAATTTTGCACTGTTACCACTTTTTCTTACCTTAGGCACTAAACATATTTTCATGGTGGTTTGTTTCAGGGTGGCAGTTTTAGGGAGTGAACATGAAAAACTCCTGCCTATTTCTTTCAGTATCATAAGTACGTACTAGCCAGCCCAGCATCATGTAACAAGACTTTTTTCCCTTCACCCTACTCTCACCCTTGCAGAATATTCCATGAGAATTCCTTATGAAATCTTCAAGGCAAACCATTAAAAAATAACACCCATGAAGTTTGATGGGATGAGAGGGTCCAGCCAGACTCAGTTTAGACAAGTAATTGGGTTCAGGTGAGGAATCAGAGGCTGTGCTGTGTTTTTTAATAACTCCTGAGTTTCTTTGTTGCCTCATTGAAATTCTTTAGTTGGGGATCAGATGACTGCTGCTGCCTGTGAGAAGCTGCCTGGTACTCTCCTCTCCCTGGCAGTGCTACCCTCTCCCTGGCTCGGATGCAGCTATGGCTCTGCCCTCTCAATTGCTTGCTGTTTGTTGCCTTTTTATAGAATTATAGACTTTAAAGACTCTCTAGTAAAGCTTTTGACCACACACACAATTTTTTTTTTCTCTAAAGTTCTCAAACCAGCTCAAGGAAAGCAGAGAAAAAGAGAACAATGGAAATTTTTTAAAAAAGATTTTATTTATTTATTTGACAGACAGAGATCACAAGTAGGCAGAGAGGCAGGCAGAGAGAGAGAGGGGAGGAAGCAGGCTCCCTGCTGAGCAGAGAACCCTATGCAGGACTCGATCCCAGGACTCTGGGATCATGACCTGAGCTGAAGGCAGAGACTTTAACCCACTGAGCCACCCAGGCGTCCCTGGAAAATGTTTTTCTAAATCCTAAATAATTGCTGGTACTGAACTGTCACTATGAATAGATACTTTTTTAATCCAGAAAGTTCAATGTCTAGTTGGGTATTTAAATTTTAATTTTGCTGAATGTTTAGGAAAAAAAAAACGTATTTAAGAAATGACAGTATGGGGGAGCCTGGGTGGCTCAGTGGGTTGGGGCCTCTGCCTTCAGCTCAGGTCATGATCTCAGGGTCCTGGAATCGAGCCCCGCATTGGGCTCTCTGCTCAGCGGGGAGCCTGCTTCCTCTTCTCTGTCTGCCTGCCTCTCTGCCTACTTGTGATCACTGTCTGTCAAATAAATAAATAAAATCTTAAAAAAAAAAAAAAGAAAAGAAATGACAGTATGTGGGGGGAGCGGAGAATGGCAACTTACCACCCTTCCCATTTCTCCTCGCTCCCTTTGATCCTTCTTTGGGGTCAGATAGAATTACACTTCAGAATACACTCTTCAGCGGTTCTCAAGTGTGGTCCCTGTGCCAGCAGTTCCCAGCATCGCTTGGGAATTTGTTGGAAATGCAAATTTTGGGGTCCCATCCCAGACCTACAGGATGAGAAACTCTTGGGGAGTAGGATGGGCAGCAACCTGTGTTTTAACAGACCTTTCAGATGATTCAGGTATACACTGGTATTTGAGAGCCACTCTTCTTATAACTTGAATTATGCCTGTGTTAGAATTGGAAGTGGAAACCGATAAAAGTTTTCAAACTCCTGTAGTGTCTTCCTGCTTCCTTTTCATTGCATTGGGGTGGGGATCTGGATAAAGTATATATTGTGGGGAGCTGCAGACCTTTATCCCAGCTTTGTGGCCTTCTTGGTGGCTACCATCAAGGTAATTGCCTTGAATGACAGCTACTAATTGTAGAGGTCATGAGTGAGATGGATCCTTGTGACTTCCAGAAGAAGTCAGAGTGGGCATCCCAAGAACTGTTGATCAGAGGGAAAGCTAGTTTTGAGACATGGTTACTTAATTATTCTTGTCTGGTTACTTAATATAAGTAAACTATTGGAGGAAAAAAAACCCATTGAGTATATGACTTTGTATGTAAAACTGTGGTTCAATTTTTTTTATTATAGTAGAATGTATATAACATGAAATTTGCCATTTTAAACATTTTTAAGGGTACATTTCAGTGGCATTAAGCATGTTCACCTTATTATGCAACCATCACCACCATCCATCCCCAGAACTTTTCCATCATCCCAAACCGCATTCAGTACCTATTAAGCAATAACTACCCACTCCTCACTCTCCATAGCCCCAGATAACCACTCTTCTGGCTTTCTCTATGAATTGACTATTTTAGGTTCCTCATCATACAATTTCTGTCCTTTTGTGGCTGGCTTATTTCACCCAGCATAATGTCTTAAGATGCATCTATGTTGTAGCATGTGTCAGAATGTTATGCTTTTTAAAGGCTGAATGAAGTTCTATTGTATGTATATACCACATTTTGCTTATCCATTTCCCTGACAGTTAATGCTTGGGTTTCTACCTTTTGTCTATTGTGAACAATGCTGCTGTGAACAGTGATGTACAAATACCTGGTCAAGTCTTTTGGGTATGTACCTAGAAGTGGGATTGCTAGATCCTGTGGTAATTCTGTTTACTTTCTTGAAAAATTGCCATATTATTTTCCACAGTGACTGCATCATTCCCACCCACAATGCACAAATGTTCCAATTTTCCCATATCCTCATCAACACTTTTTTATTTTCAAGGTTTTTTTTTTATAATGGTTATCTTAATGCATAAAAAGCACATCTTAATTGATTTGTGTTTCCCTAATTTCCTGTGCTTATTGGTCATCTGTATTCTTCTTTGAAGAAATAACTATTTAAGTCTTTAGCCCATTGTTTTAATTGGGTGTTTTGTTTTTGAATTGTAGGAGCTCTTTATATATTTTGGATATTAATACCTTTACAAATATTTTCTCCCTTTCTGTGGGTTACCTTTTTATTTTGTTAATACTGTCTTTTGATGCACAAAAGTTTTTAATTTTTATAAAATCCTATCCATATGTTTCTTCTTTTGTTATCTGTGCACTGAATGTGTAGAACACAGGGAATTATTGTCATTTTATTTATTTATTTTGAGATAGAGAGAGAATGGGGAGGGGAGAATTATTGGCATTTTAACAATTTTAATTCTTTCAATCTATTTAGTTGTTGAGTGTTTTTTTTTTAAATCAGGAAAGGATGTTGAATTTTGTCAAGTATTTTTTCTACATCAATTGAGATTACCATGCTTTATTTCCCTTTTTTAAAAAAAAAAAGATTTATTTATTTATTTATTTGACAGACAGAGATCACAAGTAGGCAGAGAGGCAGGCAGTTAGAGAAGAGGAAGCAGGCTCCCTGCTGAGCAGAGAGCCCGATGCAGGGCTCCATCCCAGGACTCTGGGATCACGACCTGAGCCGAAGGCAGAGGCTTTAACCCACTGAGCCACCCAGGCACCCCTTTACTTCCCTTCTACTTCATTTTATGAAGTTAATAATACTCTGATACCAAAACAGGACAAATATTAAAAAAAAGTACAGACTGATACCTCTCATATAGATACAAAATCCTTAACAAAATATTAGAAAATAGAATGAAGCAAGATATAAAAAGAATTATATACCATAACCAAGTGGGGTGTTTTCTAGGGATGTAAGGCTGGCCTAGCATCTGAAAATTAGTCATAATAATTCATCATATTAATAAGGTAAAGGAGAAAAACCACATGGTCATATTATTCAATGTAGAAAAAACATTTGACAAAATTTAACACCCATTCATAATTAAAAACTCTCAAAAAAATAAGAGAGGAGAACTTTCTCAGCTTGGTAAAGAGCATCTACAAAAGCCTACAGATAAAATCATGCTTAATGGCGAAAGACTAAATGCTTTCTCTTTAAGATTGGGAAGAGGAACAGTGCTGGAAATTATTGCAGAAAATAAAGGGTATACAGATCAGCGAAGAAGAAATAAAACTGTCCCTGTTTGCATATGACATAATTTTCTTCATAGAAAATCTCAAGGAATCACCAGAAAAACTAGAACTAATACACAAGTTCAGCAAGGTTGCAGTATAAAAGAAAAACATACAAAAATCAGTTGTATTTCTAAATGCTGTCAGTGAACACATGGATACTAAAATTTAAAATGCAGTATCAGGGACGCCTGGGTGGAGCAGCTGCCTTCGGCTTAGGTCATAATCCCAGCGTCCTGGGATCGAGTCCCACATCGGGCTCCTTGCTCGTCAGGGAACCTGCTTCTCCCTCTGCCTCTGCCTGCCATTCTGTCTGCCTGTGCTCGCTCTCTCTCCCTCTCTCTGACAAATAAATAAATAAAATCTTTAAACAAATTTAAAAAAAATAAAATGCAATATCATTTAAAGTCACTTGAAAAATATGAAATACTTATGTGTACTTCTATCAAAAAAAGGTACAGGATTTTTATGCTGAAAACTATACAACACCGATGAAAGAAGTGAAGATGATCTAAATACTTCTTTGCAGAAAAATACTGTGGATTGGAAGATTCTACATAGGGAACATATTGATTCTCCCCAGATTGAAATATAGGTTTAATGCAATTGCTATCAAAATCTCAATAATATTTTTTGTAGATATAAACAACATTATTCTAAGGTGTATATGGAAAAACAAAGTAACTAAAAGAGCTACAACAGTTTTAAAGAAGAGGAAGTCTTCTTTAAGACTTTGGGGAAGTCAGGCTATCTGATTTTAGGAGTTACTGTAGGTAGCCATAGTAATCTAGACTATGGTGTTGGTAGTTTGATGGCACAGAATAGAGACCCCACACCCCAAAAAAGAATAGAGAGCCCAGATGGATACTTACACAAATATGCCCAACTGATTTCTTACAAAGATGCAAAAGCAATTCAATGGAGGAGAGAGCTGTTTCAACAAATGGTGCTACAGAAATTGCATACCCACTGGGGAAAATATGAGTTAAACAATAGTTAACAAATAGTTAATAAAGAAAAACCAATCAAATTAGAAAATGGGCAAAAGAGGGATGCCAGGATGACTCAGTTGGTTAAGTGTCTGACTCTTGATTTAGGTTTGGGTCATGATCACAGGGTTGTGAAATTAGTCCCACATCATGGTCCACATTGAGCAGGAAGCCTTCTTAATATTCTCCCTCTCCTTCTACTACTCCCCTCCCCACACCAACTTGATCTCTCTCTCAAAAGAAAGAAAGAAGGAAAGAAAGAAGGAAAAAAAGAAAGAAATGGGCAAAGACACACTGAGTCATTTCAACAAAGAGGATAATACAGATAGTAAGTAAGCACATGAAATAAATGTTCAGCATCATTGCCATTAAAGAAGTGCAAATTAAAACCACAGTGTGGGGGGTGCCTGGGTGGCTCAGTGGGTTAAGGCCTCTGCCTTCGGCTCAGGTCGTGATCCCAAGGTCCTGGGATCGAGCCCCGCATTGGGCTCCCTGCTGAGCAGAGAGCCTGCTTCCTCCTCTCTCTGCCTGCTTCTCTGCCTACTTGTGATCTCTGCTATCAAATAAGTAAATAAAATCTTAAAAAAAAAAACCCCCACAGTGGGTTGTCACTATATAATCATCAGAATGGTTAAAATTTTTTAAATAGTGAAAACCCCAGATACTAACAAGGATGCTGAGAAGCTGAACCACTCATACTTCACTGGTAGGAATGTAAAATGGCATAGTTACTCTGGAAAACAATTTGGCAGTTTCTTATAAAATTAACCATACAATAACCATACAACCCCAACAGCACTTGGGCATTTATTTGTCTTAGAGAAATGAAAGCTTTTGTTCACACAAAAACCTATATGCCAATGTTCCAAGGAGCTGTATTTGTAATAATCAAAGACTAGAATCAGCCTACATGTTCTTCAAAGGGTGAATATTTAAACTAAAGTGTGTCCAGGGGCACCTAGCTGGCTTAGTTGGTAAAGGATATGACTCTTTTTTTTTAACTTTTTTTTTTAAAGATTTTATTTATTTATTTGACAGAGAGAGAGATCACAAGTAGATGGAGGGCAGGCAGAGAGAGAGAGAGATAGAGAGAGAGAGAGGGAAGCAGACTCCCTGCTGAGCAGAGAGCCCAATGCGGGACTCAATCCCAGGACCCTGAGATCATGACCCTAGACGAAGGCAGTGGCTTAACCCACTGAGCCACCCAGGTGTCCCAAGGATATGACTCTTGATCTCAGGGTTCTGAGTTCAAGTCCCACGATGGATGTAGAAATTACTTTTTTATTGTGTGTGTGTGTGTGTGTGTGTGTGTGTGTGTTTTATTTTATGAACACAAAATGAATTATTTGTTTCAGGAGTACAAGTCTGCAATTCACCAGTCTTACACAATTCACAAGCACTCACCATAACACATACCCTCACCAGTGTCCATCACCCAGCCACTCCATCCCTCCCACCTCCCTCCACTCCAGAAACCCTTAGTTTGTTTCCTGAGGTTAAGAGTCTCTTATGGTCTGTCTCCCTTTCTGGTTTCGTCTGGTTTAATTTTTCCCTCTCTTACCCCATGATCCTGTGTCTTATTTCTCAAATTCCACATATCAGCGAGATCATATGATAATTGTCTTTCTCTGATTGACTTATTTTGCTTATCATAATACCCTCTAGTTCCATTCACTTTGTTGCAAATGGCAAGATTTCATTTTTCGATGGCTGCATAGTATTTCGTTGTATATATATATACCACATCTTCTTTTCCATTCATCTGTTGATGGACAGCTAGGCCCTTTCCACAGTTTGGCTATTGTAGACATTGTTGTTATAAACATTGGGGTGCATGTGCCCCTTCAGATCACTACATTTGTATCTTTAGGGTAAATACCCAGCAGTGCAATTGCTGGGTCATAGGGTAGCCCTATTTTCAACTTTTTGAGGAACCTCCATACTGTTTTCTGGAGTGGCTGCACCAGCTTGCATTCCTACCAACAGTGAGGGTAAGAGGGTTTTCCTTTTTCCACATCCTCACCAACATCTGTCATTTCCTGATTTGTTAATTTTAGCCATTCTGACTGGTGTGAGGTAGTATCTCATTGTGGTTTTGATTTTAATTCCCTGATGTCCAGTGATGTTGAGTACTTTTTCATTTATCTGTTGGCATTTGGATGTCTTCTTTGCAGAAATGTTGAGATTACTTTTTTAAAAATGTTAAACTGTGGTACATCCATACTATGGAATACCATTCAGCAATAAAAAGGACTGAATTATTGGTACATATAACAATCTAGGTGGATCTCCAGATGCTTATACTAAATGAAAAAAGCCAATTCCAAAAGAAAATATGCCATCTGATTCCATTTATATAACATTCTTGAACTGACAAAATATAGAAGTATTGAGCAAATTAGGGTTGCCCCAGGTTATGGAAGGAGATGAGTACAAGACAGAAATGGATGTGGGTATAAAAGTGTAATGGAAGGATCCTTGTAGTGATGGAAATACTCTGTATCTAGATTGTATCAATGTCAATATCCTGGTTGTGAAATTGTGCTAGAGTTCTACAAGATGTTGCCATTAGGAGAAACTGGATAAGGAACACAGGGGTCCTCTCAGTACTATTTCTTATGACTACCTATGGATCTACAATTATGAAAAGTTTAAGATTTTTCTAGGGGTGCCTAGGTGGTGCACTTGGTCAGTTAAGTGTCTGACTCTTCATTTCAGTTCAGGTCATGGTCTCATGGTCCATGCGATCGAGGCCCACGTGGGACTGCTGGCTCAGTGGAGAGTCTGCTTGAAAGATTCTCTCCCTCCTCCCCTCCCCTGACTCATATGCACACTCTCTCTCTCTCTAAAGTAAATAAATAAATATTTAAAAATTTTTTTCTATAAATGAATTAGCAAAATAGCAGGATACAAAGTCAACACACAAAAATCAACTGCATTTCTATATATAAACAATAAACAATCTGTAAAAGAAATTATAAAAACAGTTCCATATACAATAGCATCAAAAACAATAAAATACTTAGGAATTCACTTAACCAAGGAGGTGAAAGACTTGTATAATGAGAACTACAGAACATTACTGAAAGAAATTAAAGAAGACTCAAACAAATAAATACATTTTTCATGTTTATGGATTGGAAGACTTCAAATTGTTAAGTGTCATGCTGCCCAAAATGATCTACACATCAATGCAGTCCCCATCAAAATGCCAATGATGTTTTTTGCACAAATAGAAAAACCCATCCTAAAATTCATATGAAATCTCAAGGGATCCCAAGGAGCCAAAATAATCTTAAAAAAGAGTAAAAATCTGGAGGATTCACACTTACAGATTTCAAAGTTTACTGCAAAGCTACAGGAATCAAAATAGTGTGCATTTGGGGCACCTGGGCGGTTCAGTTGGTTAAGCGACTGCCTTAGGCTCAGGTTGTGATCTCAGGGTCCTGGGATCGAGCCCTGCATCAGGCTCCCTGCTCAGTGGAGAGCCTGCTTCTCCCTCTATCTCTGACTGCTGCTCTGCCCACTTGTGCTCTCTTCTCTATCCCTCTGTCAAATAAATAATAAAAATCTTTAAAAAAATAGTGTGGATTTGGCATAAACACAAATATATAGGCCAATGGAATATAATAGAGAGCCTAGAAATAAACCTTCACATATGTGGTCAAATGATCTTTGACAAGGGTGCCAAGATCATTCAATGGACAGTAAGGACGGTATCTTCAACAAATGGTTTTGTGAAAACTGGATATCCACAATGCAAAAGGATGAAGTTGTGCCCTTATGTAATACCATATACAAAAATTAAATTGAAATGGATCAAGGACCTAAATGTAAGACCTAAAGCAAAAAAACTTAAATGAAAACTTATGACAAAGCTTTAAGACATTGGATTTGGCAAGGATTTCTTGGATATGATGCCAAAAGCACGGGTAACAGGAGAAAAATAGACAAATTGGATTTCATAAAGGTAAAAAATTTTGTGCATCCAAAGACACTATCAACAAAGTAAAAAGGCAACCTACAGAATGGGAAAAATATATACAAATCAAATGTCTGATAAAGGACTAATACTTAAAATATATGTAAAACTAAAACTCAACAACAAGAAACAATCTGATTCAAAAATGGGCAAAGGACTTAGATATTTTTTTCAAAGAAGTTATGTGAATGACCAATAAATACATGAAAAGATATTCAACATCACTAATCATTAGGGAAATATAAATCAAAATGCATTGAGATTCTATTTCACACCCATTAGGATGACTACAATAAAAAAAGAAAAACCAAGAGAAAACAACAAATAGTGACAAGAATGTGGAGAAATTGGAACCCTTGTGGACAGTTGGTGGGAACTTGAACAGGTATGGCTGCTGTGGAAAACAATATTATCATTAAAAAATTTTTTTTAAATCACCATATGACTGAGTGATTCTGCTTCTGGGTATATACCCAATTGAATTGAAAGCGAGGTCTAGAAGCGATATTTGTAAACCCATGTTCATAGCAGCATTATTCACAGTAGCTAAAACATTTGGGAAGCAACCCAAGTGTCCATCAGCAGATGAAGGGATAAGCAAAATGAGATAATCCTCAACCTTAAAAAGGAAAGATTCTGCATATGCCACCACCTGGACAAAACTTGAGGACATTTTGCTAAGTGAAATAAGCCAATCACAAAATGACAAATATTGTATGATTCCACTTACAGGAGGTACATAGAGTAGTCAAAATCACAAAGACAGAAAGTATAATGGTGATTGCCAAGGGCTAGGGGGAGAGGAGAAAGGGAATTATTGTTTAATAGGTATAGAGTTTCCATTCTACAAGATGAAAGAGTTATGGAGATGAATGGCGGTGATGGTTGCACACAATGTGAATGCATTTGTACCACTGAACTGTAACCTTAAAAATGGTTAAGACAGGGACACATGGGTGGCTCAGTCGGTTAAGCAGCTACCTTCAGCTCAGGTCATGATCCCAGGATCCTGGGATCCAGTCCCACATCCAGCTCCTTGCTCAATGGAGAGCCTGCTTCTCCCTGCTTCTCCCCGCTGCTCCCCCTGCTTGTGCGCTCTCTCTCTCTCTCTCTCTCTCTCTCTCTGACAAATAAATAAATAAATAAAATCTTTTTTTAAAAAAATGGTTAAGACGGGAGGCACCTGGATGGCTCAGTCAGTTAAGCATCCAATTCTTGATCTCAGCTCAGGTGTTGATCTTAGGATTCTGAGTTCAGGCCCTGTGCAGGGCACCATGTTGGGTGTGGGGTCTACTTAAAAAGAAAATGGTTAGGGGCGCCTGGGTGGCTCAGTGGGTTAAAGCCTCTGCCTTCGGCTCAGGTCATGATCCCATGGTCCTGGGATCGAGCCCCGCATCGGGCTCTCTGCTCAGCGGGGAGCCTGCTTCCTCCTCTCTCTCTGCCTACTTGTGATCTCTGTCAAATAAATAAATAAAATCTTAAAAAAAAAAAAAGAAAAAAGAAAATGGTTAAGATGGTAAAGTTTATGTTATGTGTATTTTACCACAATAAAAGAAAGAAAAAATTTCCTAAAGAAGCCTTTATGCCCAGATAGCTTCGCTAAGGAATTCTTCCAAGCATTTAAGGAAAGAATAATACCAATGTTTCACAAACCTTCTCCCCAAATAGAAAACCAAACCAAACCAAACCAAACCAGGAATACATCCCAACTAATAGGCCAGCATGACCTTGATACCAAAGCCTATCAATAATATTTTGAGACGGTTAAATTACACACATGCAAAACAAAGGAACAAGATGGGAACATTGGAACATAGCAGTATAATCTCAAATAAAATATTAGCAAACCAGATCTGGGGATATATAAAATATATAAAATAAATCACAAATTAGTATTCCGGTTAACACCAAGGAATGTTAAGTTGATTTAACGTTAGTTAGTTAATTAATTAAGAATTATTTAACATAAGTTGATTTAACACTAATTAGTGTTACGCATGAACAGAGTACAAGAGAAAAATCTTATGACCGTCTTGATAATCAGAAAGTGTATTTTATAACATTGAATATCTGTTGATAAAAAAGTTCTTGATAAATAAGAAATAGAACTTTGCTGATCTGATAAAAGTGATACACAAAAACAAACCCCTGCAACAAAACATCATACTTAACAGTGAAAGGTGAAAGATTTCCTTTTGAGATTGGGATTAAAACAATAATGTCCACTACCACCCCTGTGTTCAGCATTGTCCTGGTGATCCTAGCTTGTACAGTAAACAAGAAAAAAAAAACCTGCTAAACTATTCTAAGGATTGTGAAGGAAGAAATAAACTGCAATTGCCATCGATCAAATGATTGTGTAAATTCGTAAATGTGTCAATGTGTAAATGATTGTGTATAGAAAATATTAGAGCAGCCAGGGAGTTACTAAGTAAGTTCAGCAAGATTGCTGGATTCGAGGCAAGTATACAAAAATCAATTGCTTTTATATATTGCAACAACAAACAAATTTTTAAAAAAATACGGTATTTTCTAAAGCATCATGAATAGCAGACAGCTTCTCCTCTACTGTCCTGCCAGCAGCTTCCTTGCAGTCTATTCAGTAAACTTCTGTTGCCTTAAAAAAAAAAAAAAGCACTAGAAATATTAAATACATCTAACATAATGTATATATATTATATGAATGCAAAAAGCCACAAAATATTATTGTGAGAAATTAAAGAACTTCTGGTTAAATGGAAGGATATACAGTGTTTAAGGATTGGAAGTCTCAGTATTGTAAAGATTTCACTTCTTACCAAACTGATCTACTGAGTCAATGTAATCCCAACCCAAAGTTCAATAAGTCTTTTTGAGAACTTGACAAGCTGATTTTAAAATGTACACGGAGGAGTGCCTGGATGGCTCAGTTCGTTAAGCGGCCAGCTGTTGATTTCTGCTCAGGTCATGATCTCGGGGTCCTAGGATTGAGCCCCACATTGGGCTCTACAGTCAGCAGGGAGTGTGCTTGAGGATTCCCTCTCACTATATCCCTCTGCACCTCCCCCTGCTCTCTCTCATGTGTGCATGTTCTCTCTCTCTTTCTCTAAAATAAATGAATCAATCTTAAAAAAAAAACCCAAAAACAAAACAAAAAATGTACATGGAAATGCAAAGGGCCAAAAAGTAGCCAAAACAATCTTCAATAGAGGAAGGACTAGCTATGTTGGATGTAAGGACTCGTAAAAAGCTGCAGTTATGGGGCACCTGGGTGACTCAGTCATTAGGCATCTGCCTTGGGTTCAGGTCATGATCCCAGGCTCCTGGGATCAAGTTCTGTGTTTGGCTCCCTGCTTGGGGTGAGCCTGCTTCTCCCTCTCCCTCTGTCTGCTACTCCCCCTGCTGTGCTTTCTCTCTCTCTCTCTGTCAAGTAAATAAATAAAATCTTACAATAAATAAGTAAAGCTGCAGTTATTATGAAAGTGAAATATTAATGGAAAGATAGAAAAATTAATCAATAGAATTGAATAGAGAGCCCAGAAACAGACTCCCATATATCCAGACACTTGATACATGACAAAGTTGATGCTAAAGAGAAGAAAAAGGACTTTTTTAGTAAATAGTGCTGAAACAATCAGATATTATTTTTTAAAGGAAGAAATAAAGAGGGGTACTAGATGACTCAGTTGGATAAGCATCTGCCTTTGGCTCAGGTCATTATCTGGGGTTCATGGATTGAGCCCCATATGGGGCTCCCTGCTCAGTGGGAGCCTGCTTCTTCCTTTGCCTCCACCTGCCACTACCCCTGCTTGTGCTCCCTCTCACTCTTTCTCTGTCAAATGAATAAATTAAAAAAAAAAAAAAACTTAAAGAAAGATACAAAATTAAAAACCAAACCAAAATTTGACCCAAGTTCACACTACTTAAAAAAAAAGTCCCAGGTGGATGGTAGTTTTTTTAATTTAATTTTTAAAAATTTTTTAATTTCTTAAACTTTTTAATAAACATATAATGTATTATTAGTCCCCGGGGTACAGATCTGTGAATCGCCAGGTTTACACAGTTCACGGCACATACCCTCCCCAATGTCTGTAACCCCATCACCCTCTCCCTACCCCCCTCCCCCAGGTCACCTTCAGTTTGTTTTGTGACATTAAGAGTCTCTTATGGTTTGTCTCCCTCCCGATCCCATCTTGTTTCATTTATTCTTTTCATACCCCCCAAACCCCCACATTGCATCTCCACTTCCTCATATCAGGGAGATCATATGATAGTTGTCTTTCTCCGATTGACTTATTTCGCTAAGCATGATACCCTCTAGTTCCATCCACGTCGTCGCGAATGGCAAGATTTCATTTCTTTTGATGGCTGCATAGTATTCCATTGTATATATATACCACATCTTCTTTATCCATTCATCTGTTGATGGACCTCTAGGTTCTTTCCATAGTTTGGCTATTGTGGACATTGCTGCTATAAACATTCGGGTGCACGTGCCCCTTCGGATCACTATGTTTGTATCTTTAGGGTAAATACCCAATAGTGCAATTGCTGGGTCGTAAGGTAGCTCTATTTTCAACTTTTTGAGGAACCTCCATGCTGTTTTCCAGAGTGGTTGCACCAGCTTGCATTCCCACCAACAGTGTAGGAGGGTTCCCCTTTCTCCGCTGGATGGTAGTTTTTAATGTGAACAGCAAAACAATAAAGTTCCTGGATGACAGTACAGGGAAAATCTTCATAACCTTTGTACAGTAAAAGACTTTTTTTTTCCCCCAAATATGATGTAAATAACACAAATTGTAAAGAGAAAGATAAATTGGACTACATTAAAATCAAAGTATTCTATTAATCAAAAGGCACCATTAAAGACAGTGTAAAAAGAAAAGTCACAGTGAGAGACATGTTGGTATCTGGACAACGCTAATGGAGAATACTAAATAATTAATATACAGAATACAGAAAGAAGGCTTACAAGTCAATAAGAAAATGGTAAACAATCCAAAAGAAAAATAGGCAAGAGATTTAAGTAGGACTTCAAAAAAGCAGTTACCCAAATGGCCAGTACAGGTATAAAAAGGTGCTTAGTGTCTTTAGTGAGAAGGAAAATGTAAAGTAAACCTATCTTTCTCTCCTTCCCCTTCCTTTCCTCCTTCCCCTTCCTTCCTTCCTTCCTTCCTTCCCTCCTACCCTTCCTCCCTCCCTTCTTCCCTCCCTTCCCAGATTTAGAGCAACAATAAAAAGACATTACTCCTTACCAGGAATACTGTGGTAGTGTCCTCTCCCTGGTATCCTCACATCAACTCTTGCAAATCTTCAAGCCCTTCTGCAGAGTGAATGATAGCTGGCAATTATCAGCCAGAATGACCTTTTCAAAATATACATTTCATTATGGTACTCTTTGACTTAAATCCTTCCACAAAGACTGGTTAAGTAAATTCTAGGTATCTCCAGAAAATGAGGTATTCTGCCATCATTTTTAAAAAATGAGGTAGAGCTCTTTGTACTAATATAAAATAATCTCAAAGAATTATTGTTAAGTCAAAAACAAGGTGCAGAACAGCATGTTTAAAAATGTTTAATAATGGGTAGAGGAGGGCCCTGGGTGGCTTAGTCAGTCAGTTAATTGTCTAACTCTTGTTGATTTCACCTCAGTCCATGATCTCTTAAGATTAACATGAAGGGCGACTGGGTGGCTCAGTGGGTTAAGCCTCTGCCTTCGGCTCAGGTCATGATCTCAGGGTCCTGGGATCGAGCCCTGCATCGAGCCCTGCATCGGGCTCTCTGCTGAGCCTGCTTCCCCCCGCCCCTCCTGCCTCTCTGACTACTTGTGATCTCTGTCTGTCAAATAAATAAATAAAATCTTTTTTAAAAAAGATTAACATTAATTTTCTGTCCCTCTCCCTCTGCCATTCCCCACCCACCTCCTCAGCCCTCTCTAAAAATAAAATAAAATAAAATAAAATAAAATAAAAATGGGCAGAGGAATAGATACAGTGGAATGTCATCACATATTCACTTAAGTTCTTCAAAATCAACTAAAGCATATCAATGAAAAGTAGAGAAATAATATTACTAAACAAGGGCAGGGTACTGACTTGGCCATTTTCCCCTCATTGTGAGTATATGCTCCATCTTGTACCAGTCTAGGGAAATAGTGTCCAAATAATTTCAAGGGTTTTATTGACTATTTATAGAGAAGAATTATGCATAATACAGGCCAGCCAAGTGAACAGTAGTGGTTTTCTCAACAATCGCGTAGGACTATTTGTTTTAAGAGGGTGTAACCCACATTGCGGGACTTTTAATGTATTTGGCCCTCGTGCATGAAATGCCAGGAGTTTCTGAGTTATTGGATCAAACAAAGAACTACCCCTACACATCTTCAAACAGACGTGGTTGGGGCAGGGGTTGGCATCATGCTGTCTCAAGTTGGGAACAGAAGAGGAGAAAAAGAAGAAATATAAGGTCATAAGAAAGCTGAGTGAAGACGTAGAAGTCTTTAGAATTGGTTATACAGAAGTGTGTATGCTGTATTTGATTAAAGAATTTAAGGACTTTTCAAAGATTAGTATGCCCATGAGCAAGGCAGAAAAGCAGGTAGGGTGGGGACCCTCAAGTTTTATCTGCCGTTTAAGTTAGGCTCTCAGTTGCCAACACCAAGGAGCTGTCAGGAAATGGCCATGTGCCCAAGGGACTCATCAATCTGTCCCTGGGAGCCTCACTGTGAAGTGTTCCCCTGGCACTTGCTTTATTTGCCCAGTGCCAGCCTGTCCCTCCTCCCTTCCAGCAAAGGGGAAAGGGAAATACCCTTGAGGGGGCAGACCATCCCTGAGGAAGAAAGGGGGTACTGACTAATTAAAGAATTTTTATTTGATGCAGTGTGTTACTGGATTAGACCAAGGAGACCCAGAATGAATTCAGCATAAAGAACTGTCTTGCAGGGCGCCTGGGTGGCTCAGTGGGTTAAAGCCTCTGCCTTCGGCTCAGGTTATGATCTCAGGGTCCTAGGATCGAGTTCCACATCGGGCTCTCTGCTCAGCGGGTAGCCTGCTTCTCCCTCTCTCTGCCTGCCTCTCTGCCTGCTTGTGATCTCTGTCTGTCAAATAAATAAATGAAATCCTTAAAAAAAAAAAAAAAAAAAAAAAACTGTCTTGCAACTGTTACAACTGTGAAAAGTCACAAAGACACCCCCCACCATCCCCATCACGGGCTTGCTGGGGCAGCTTTCCTCAAAAAGGTTTTGAGCCAGCTTTGGTCTGGGACTTCATTAACAGGCTGAATTGTGCCCAGTTTTGGTTACCACACATTTAAAAAGATGTAGATAAATTTAGGAGTCCTGAGAAGGTGACCAAAATGATCAAAAGCAGGCAAACTATCAGCCCTAAGATTGGCTTTGACATTTTTTTCAGGAGCCCAGCCCAGCCCAGGGACGTTTGAAATTTTCAGTAGCAATATTGCAAAAAACCACGAGATGGCAGAAAAGCTCTAAAATGGCTTTTTTTTTTTTTTTTTTTTCTTTAAAGGTAGATTTGGGAGAGGCAGTATCAGATCAGATGTTCCCTGATGAAAACAAGGACAAGAAAATTAAACAATGTCTGTATTTCAAAGCTTATATGATCAAAATACTCGCTTTGGCAAGTTTTTGCAACACTTGCTTATAAGATGAATAAGGCCTGAGGATCTGATGTAAAATATGGTGACTATAATTAATAACACTGTATTGTATAATCGAAATTTGCCAGGAGTATAACTTAAATGTTCTCGTCAGAAAATAAATATATGTAGGGCATCGGGTGGCTCATTCGGTTAAGCGGCTGCCTTCAGCTCAGGTCGTGATCCCAGGGTTCTGGGATTGAGTCCCGTGTTAGGCTTCTTGCTCAGCAAAGAGTCTGCTTCTCTCTCTCTCTCTCTCTCTGCCTCTGCCTGCTGCTCTGCCTACTTGTGCTCCCTCTCTCTCTCAAATAAATAAATAAAATCTTTAAAATATACATATATATGTTAAAAAGTATATATAGGTGTGTATGTATCCCGTGTGTGTATAGTTAATTAACACATCCATCACACACGCACACACAAAGCCACATGTTAAGATGTCAGTATCACAAGAATATGGACACTGTGTAACTACTTGGGACAGAACCCATTTACCAAGCTGCACTGGACATGCCGCACAGCAAAAACTAAACCTGTTGTGTTAATCTAAAACAAACAAACAAACAAAAATATATATATATGTATATATATATATATATATATATATATATATATATATATATATATATAGTGACAGATAACCAGATGGAAGAAATACTTTCACAATTTCTATGTATATCAGATCATCATGATGTAGAAATATCTTACAATTTTATTTGTAATAAAAATAAAGTTATAACTAGAATTCAAATAAAAATTTGAAAAGAAAAAAGCTAAAAAAAAGCTGAAAAAAAAGGAAAAAAAGAGCAATATTGGTAGATGAGTTAAGGATTTCTCAGTCAGATGTATCAGATACTTAACAGGCAACCAATATTGCCTCCTTAGTTTTCTGCCATCTTCTTTTTTTTCTTTTTTCTGACCTCTGTCTTCTGTCTCCTTCTGCCAAGGCATCTTAATATGAGAAAAGCAATATAATGTGATTAAGGGTGTGGGTTACCAAGCCCTACTGTCTGAGCACACATAGAGGCCACCAGTTATTAACTATGTGACATTCAGCAAATGATTTAACTCTGGGCCTTGGTTCCTTTTTCCATGGAATGGGGAACATCATACTGTCTACTTCATCAAATTATTCTCAGGATTAAATAAATTGATGTGTGTAAAAGCTCTCAGAACAATGCCTGGCAGATTAAAAATGTTAAATTTTTATGGAATTAAAGTTTCAATTTTTTTCTACTAATTTACGGAATTACCTTGTTTTTATTTGTTAGGCAGATGAGTGAACTGTTTGAGGATTTTCTCTTGTTAAAAAAACAAAACAAAACACAAAAACATCCGAATCAAATTTAGGTGTTTTTGTTAGAGATGGTATTTCATAAACTTTTTTTCTGTCAGGCTTGTTTTCCTATTTCCCACCCTTAGATTAGTCACTGAAAAGACTATGACAGGGACTGTATTTATTTATACAGTGGATTTTTTATTAAAGGATGTAGGGTTGTTATATTCCCAGTAAGTGAACTAAGAAAAAAACCCAAAAACCCAGAAATAAGAAAAAAAAAAAAAGCAGGATAGGTTTTTTTATTTTTTAGATATTTTCTGTCTGAATAGAAAAAAGACCTTTTCAATAATCTGGGAGCTTTTATTTTTTTTATTTTTTTTTAAAGATTTTATTTATTTGACAAAGAAAGATCGCGAGAGAGGAAACACAAGCAGGCAGAGTGGAGAGGGAGAAGCAGGCTTCCCGCTGAGCAGGGAGCCTGATGTGGGACTCAATCCCAGGTCCCTGGGATCTTGACCTGAGCCAAAGGTAGACGCTTAATGACTGAGCCACCCAGGAGCCCCTCAATAATCCGGAAGCTTTTATTTTAAAGGACACTGTGCTTTACTTATTTAACCATTTGAGGATCATATTAAAACTATCTACTGAGGAAATTTGACACTTGTACATTCACTCTTCAGAAAAGAACACTTCTGGGGCTCCTGGGCGGCTCAGTCAGTTAAGCGTCTGCCTTTGGCTCAGATCATGGGATCAAGCTCAAGGTCGGGCTTTCTGCTTGGTGGGGAGCCTGCTTCTCCCTCTCCCTCTGCTTGCCTGTGCAAGTTCTCTCTCTCTGCCAAACAAATAAATAAAATCTTTGAAAGAAAAAACTTTTTAGGTAAAAATACTTAAAGTATCCAAAAGATACTGTGTAATTCATATTTTTTTAAATATAAAACTTATTTTACTCTAACGTGGGACTTCAACTCACAACCCTGAGATCATGACCTGAGCTGAGATCAAGAGTGGAACACTTAACCGACTAAGTCACCTAGGCGCCCCCCTCAGTTAACTTCTAGAGTTCAGATTCTCTAGAAAAGTTGAGGAGGAAGATGTTTTTTTCTTAGGCTTCTGCAATGTTACTGTTCCTTCCTTTTTTCTTTCCGTGAGTACTACTTAATCTCTTTTATTGGTTTGTCTTTGTCTGCTTTACTCTACAGTGTTGGTGTGCATAAAATCCTGTCCTTGGCCCCCTGAGAGCTGCATGGTTGACTCCTTCACCTCCTTCTGGCCTTTATTGAATTGTGAGGCCTTCTTAGTCCATCCCTTTTGTTTGTCTGTTTATTAATTTTTTTAAATATTAAGTAATTTCTACATTCAACGTGGGGTACCAGTTTACAATCTCAAGATCAAAAGTTGCACGCTCTACTGACTGAGCTAGCCAGGAGTCCCCAAGTCCATCCCCTTTAAAATCTGATGGTCCTCTTTCCCACTCCCTATCCCCCTTCACTGCTTCATTTTTCTCCAGAGCCCTGATCAACACTGCCTTTCTCCACCGAAGCTAACTCCACAAGGACAGGGACTTTGTATGTCTTGTTCACTGTTGTATCCCTAGCGCTTAGAGGGTAACTAGTATGCACGAGACTTTAATAAATATTCATTGACTGAACAGAATGAATCTCATTGAGGTTTCATTTTCGTTGTTGTTAGTGAGATTGAGCAGGTTTCTGTTGGCTATTTATACTAACCCCATTGGTGAAATGCCTCACCATATCTTTTGCTCATTTTTCTATTGGGTCATTTAACATTTCTTTGATTTTCAGGAGTTCTTTATAAATCCAGATTGTAAGCCTTTGTTAATTACTTGTAAAATAAATATGCTTACACGTTGTGACTTAATTTCTAACATTTTAAAAACTATTGATATCTTTTAATAAACAGTTTTCAATCTTAATGAAGTTCATTAATATTTCCTTTTTTTTTTTTTTAAAGATTTTATTTATTTGACAGACAGAGATCACAAGTAGGCAGAGAGGCAGGCAGAGAGAGAGGAGGAAGCAGGCTCCCTGCTGAGCAGAGAGCCCGATGCGGGGCTCGATCCCAGGACCCTGGGATCATGACCTGAGCCGAAAGCAGAGGCTTTAACCCACTGAGCCACCCAGGCACCCCATTAATATTTCCTTTTATGGTTTGTGTTGTTTGACTGTTGTGTAAGGAATTCCTTCCTATCCCGAGGGCATAAAAGCCTTTACCTATGTTTTTCTGTAAAAGTTTTAAGGCTTTGCTTTTTACTTTCAAGTATTTAATGTACCTGAATGGATTTGGGGGCATGTGGTGAGGTAGGAGTCCATTTGTTTTTTCCATTTGAAAAGCCATCCTTTCCCCTGCTGATCTGCATGCCACATCTGTTTTGTATAAATATAAGTATAAATTGATATATAAATCTATATATACTTTCTGTTTATATTTCTATAGTTTCTATAAATGCTTAGTTCTTTTTCTGAGCTCTCTCTTTTTGTCCTATTAATTTTTTGTTTATTCCTGCATAATGCTATATTTTTTGTTTTTTCATATTATTAATTTTTTTAGAATTAAAATTAGTTTTTATTGTTCTGATTCTAAAAGTATGTGTTTTTTTTCTTTCTAAATATTTATTCTGAAAATGGATCTTTATTTTTTTATATTCCCTTTTTCCCATTTTTTTTATTAAAATTTTTTTAATAATAATGTATTTTTATCCCCAGGGGTACAGGTCTGTGAATCGCCAGGTTTACACACTTCACAGCACTCACCATAGCACATACCCTCCTCAATGTCCATAACCCCACTCATATTATTAATTTTTAATACCTCTTAATATCTGGTGGGGCAATTCTCCCCGTATTCTTCTTCCTTAGGAGAGTCCTGAGAATGCTTGGCTCCTCATTCTTCCACATAGTTTTTAGAATTAGCATATCAGATTGTAAAAAATGTGCAGTTGAGATTTTGGTCGAAATTCAGGTGAATTTATACATGTCTTTAGGGCAAAATTTCTATATATACAGTATTGAATGTTACTATCTGTGAACCTAATATATAGCTTACATTTCTTTAATGTTCTTTATATCTTTCTTTAATATCTTTCAGTAAAGTTTTATTATTTTGTCCACATGGAATCTTGAAATGTAGAGTCACATGCTCTTGTCAACTGAGCCAACCAGGCACCCCTGTTAAACTATCTTATTAATTCTAGTGATTTATCTGTAGATTCCGTGGAGTTCTCTATGTACCTAGTCATATCATCTTCAAAGAGTTATAATTCTATTTCTTTTTAATCTTTATACCATTTTTGTTGGTCTTAACTCATTAGCTAGGACTTCCAGTGTAAGGCCAAGAAAAAGCAGGAGTAATGGGTATAGTGGGTTGAATTGTGTCCCTCAAAATCCATGACCACTGGTAACTTTAGAATGTGACCTTTTTTGGAAATTGGGTCTTTGCAGCCATAACTAAGGAATGAGATGAGATTGGACTGGATTAGGGTGGGTCCTAAATCTAATGATGAAGGCCTTCTGAGAAGAGGCAGAAAAGGACACAGACAGACAGGAAGAGAAGGTGATGTGAAGGTAGAGATGAAGATTATAGTAATGCATCTACAAACCAAGGAATGTCAAGGATTGCCAGCAACCACCTGGGGGCTGGGAGGAGAGACATGTCACTTTCTTCCTTCGAGCTTTCAGAAGGAACCAACCCTGCTAACACCTTGCTTTTGGACCTCTAGCCTTCAGAAATACAAGAATAAATTTCTGTCGTTTTAAAGCCACCCAATTTTTGGTTTTTATCCCAGCCTTAGGGAACAAATGCCTTTTATCTTTTTCCAGACATTACCACCTTATTTACTTATTTCGTTTCTCTCTTCCTGTTAGCTTTAAATTTGAGAGAACTTCTTTTTATGTTACAGTCTTTTAAAAAATTATTTTGAATAGGCAATGTATTCACATGGTTCAAATTTAAAAGGTAATAAAGGATATGCTCTAGTTACCCACTCTACACAGTGTTCTGCCTCTTACTTTTCACTAAGTATAGCTCAGTGATCATTCCTGATCATTATACAGATTCCTTGCTCAGTTTTATAACTTGGTAGTATTCTTTTTAAAGATTTTATTTATTTATTTGAGGAGAGAGTACAAACAGGGGGAGGAACAGAGGCAGAGGGAGAATCAGACTCCCTGCTGAGCAGGGAGTCCAATGTGGGGCTCGATCCCAGGACCCTGGGATCATGACCTGAGCTGAAGGTAGATATTTAATTGACTGAGCCATCAAGGCACCCTTTTTTTTTTTTTTAAGATTTTATTTACTTAGTGTTATTTTTAGTGGTTGGATGTACCATTGTTTAACTATTCCTTACTGATGGATATTTAAGATGTTCCAATGTTTTGTAAATTACAAGTAGTATTCAGTGAATAATCTGGTATGTTTGTATAATTATGAGTACATTTGTAGGATAAAAACATAGTAGTGGTATTGCTGTTTCAAAGAGCACGTGTTTTAAATTTGACTGGATATTTGCCAAATTGCCTTCCATAAAGATCACAGCAATTTACATTTTACATAGGAATATGCTGATCACCCACACGCTAACCAACATAGCAATACTTTTTTTTTTTTTTTAAGATTTTATTTATTTGACAGATGGAGATCACAAGTAGGCAGAGGGGCAGGCAGAGAGGGGAAAGCAGGCTCCCTGCTGAGCAGAGAGCCCGACGCGGGGCTCGATCCCAGGACCCTGGGATCATGACCTGAGCCGAAGGCAGAGGCTAAACCCACTGAGCCACCCAGGTGCCCCTATAGCAATACTTTTTGATCTATGCTAATGTGATGGGGGGAATGTAGTATCTCTATGTAGTTTCAATTTACATTTTTTTGAGTTAAGTTGAATATCATTGCATGTTTAATAGCCCCCCCTTTTTTTTTAAGATTTTACTCATTTATTTGACAGATAGAGATCACAGGTGGGCAGAGAGGCAGGCAGAGAGAGAGAGAGGAGGAAGCAGGGTCCCTGCTGAGCAGAGAGCCGGATGTGGGGCTCCATCCCAGGACCCTGGGATCATGACCCGAGCAGAAGGCAGAGGCTTTAACCCACTGAGCCACCCAGGCGCCCTTTAATAGCCCTTTGTACTTCTTTTGTTGTCATATCTTTTGTCCATTTTACTACTGAGCTCTTTTTTGTTTTTGATGTATAGGTCCTAGATAGGGGAACTAGTCCTTTGTAATGTGAGTTATAAAAATTTTCCTAGATACATTTACTTTAGTAATAAAATATTTTAGAAGTATTTTAAAATTTCTTTAATTATGTTTTTGACACTTACTGATTTTGTGATTGATTGATTGATTGATTGATTTTGTAAATCGTTTCTTTTCTTGGTGCTAGTGTGTAGTTGTGATAGGTGCCAAGGGCGCCAGACCAGAAAAAAATACAAATTCACTACGTCCAAGGATTGTATTTTCAAAGAATCCTTAAGTGACTTTGACAATCTTTAGTCAAAACTTGAGGGCTCTTAATATAATCTTTGTGTAACCCTGACTTAATAAGAAATACTTTCACCTTTTTTTCCCTCTAAGAGTTGTCAACATCTTTTTTTTAATAAGTGTGGGGGGAAAAATCACTTCACAGAATGATCTTTTTAAAATGAAGATATTTATAAGCAAAAGAAAAAACATCAATATACATCCTAGGTTTCAGGTAAAGTTTTAAATCTGAGAACCGTATCTTCATGTGCACATAAATTTTATAAAGTTTGCTTTGGCATAAGGAAAAAACTGTGGTCATTGTAAAAAAATAAAAGTAGAAATAAAAATGAGCAGGGAAAAAACTCTCCCAGTATTTTCCACTGTTAACACCGGGCTTTTGATGGCATCTACTTTTGGCTATATGACTGCATATATGTATACTTTTCTATTTCAAAGTGGGAATGTATGACAAACACTTAAAACTTTTTCAGTTAACATTACAATCTAAAAAACTAAATTGTTGAGTGGTATTCTATTATGTGGATATAAAGCAGTTGTGTAGTTTGCCCTCAGTTATTTCTGCAAGCTCATTCTTTTCTTCTTAGACATTAAATATTGCCTATTCTCAACACTTGGCCTTAACCATCTTCTCATTCAGTATTATCTTCCCAGGTAATCTCATCAATGGCTCACAGCTTCAGTTATTAGATACCTGCCAGGGACTTCTAAATTTACATCTCATAAGCCTCTTTGGAGACCTATGCTAGATATCTCATTGTCTATTTAGCATTTCTACTTGTGTCAAAGACACACCAAACTCTACATATCCAAGCTAGATAGAACTCAAGTGTCCCCCTTCTCCCCCAAACCTGGCAGTCTTCCAGTGTTGCCTAGCTAAGTGAATGGCACGATCATCTGTCCCACCGAATAAGCGATCAATTTAGGAATCACCATTGACACATCTCTCACCTCTCCTACTTATCTACTGTATTACCAAATTATACCAATTTTTCCTCCTAAATATGTTGTCTTCCCATTTCCTACTATCTCCACTGCCAACATTTTAGTCTATGCTATAATTCTTGGCCAAAATAACTGGTTTCCTGCACCCAGTCAGACTCCATCTTATAAATTCTCTACACCAATGCTTCTCAAAATATCTGTGGTGAAGGACCAATTTTTAAAAATTTTCAATATAACAGACCAATATTTTTGTGAAATGTAACAAAAATAAGTTATTGGAAAAAAATGAAATTAAAAACCTGAATATATACAAAATATAGCCACGCATTGTTATTAAATTTATGATAGAAAACTGCTGCATTAAATTGGTATAAAATTTCTGTGGTGCCTAAATGGGGTGTCTCTTGATACAAATGTGGGGCAGCAATTGGATAGAAGCAGTGAAAGAATTCACCTGAGGCAGAACAAAGGAGACAGAAGTTTATTGATTACACCAGAGGGAGCGACAGGTGGGACAGGAGAGGAGATGCTGTCGGCCAGGAGGCGGTGGGTGGGGGTTGTTTTTAAAGCGAGAAGATGAAGAGGTATGGTGACACACGGAATCTTCTTGGAGCTGTGCCTGGTTATAAGGAGCCCATTGGTCAGTCAGGGCCTAGGGATAGTTTGAGGTGGGCACCCGATGGGTCCATCTATACCCAGCCAGTTGGTGGCTGTGGCCCTTTCTGCATTCTGTCGCTCTAGCCTGTCTGCCTGAAAGCAGCTTCTGCAGTTTCTGAACACTCTCTGTTTTTGCCCTTAATGTGATGTATACTGTTGCATCTTTAGTGCTTAACAGAATAGCTGGCGTACAGATGACACTTAATAAATATTTGTGAAATGAAAGATATAACGTTGGCAATATGAGGACATTCAAGTTGCTTTCAGTGGTGGCCATTTTAAGGATTTTTATTATTTATTAATTTACGAGAGAGAGAGAGAGAGAGAGAGCAAAGAGGGAGAGAGAGAAGCAGACTCCCCACTGAGCAGAGAGCCTGATGTTGGGGCATGATCCTGAGGCTTAATCCCAGGACCCCGAGATCATGACCTGAGCCACTCAGGGACCCCCAGTGGTGGCCATTTTAAATACCACATGACTGTATCTGTAGTTAAGACTTTATTTCTTTAGGGGCTCCTGGGTGGCTCAGTCGGTTAAGCATCTGCCTTTGGCTTGGGTCATGATATGGGAGTCCTGGGATCAAGCCCCGCATTGGGGCCCCCCCACTCAGCAGGGGTTCTGCTTCTCCCTCTCCCTCTTCCCGTGCTCATGTGCTCTCTCTCTTTCTCTCACTCTCTCAAATAAATAAATAAAAATCTTAAAAACAAAAGATTTTATTTCTCTAGGATTGATTCCTAGATATAGAATTGCCATATTCAGAGTAAAGACATTTTTTTTAAAGGTTTCTGTTAAGCCAGATCAGCTTCCAGAAAGACTGTTCCCATCAACATTGAATGTGAATACTCATTTCTGTTCTTTCAGAATAGGCCTCTTTGTTAAGCTCCTTCACTCAACTTAACTGTTTTAGTCTCCGCCTCTGTCTTGGGGCATTTCTGAGGTGGGTAGGCACTGCTTATCTTCCCCTTGTCCCCAGTGTGCATTTCAGCTGGCTCATTTATGATGTGATATTCACTTCTGTCCAACCTAGAATTGGTTTGGGTGAGGCAGGAGGAGGTAAGAGGGACATTGGCCCTTCAGACTTACCTAGTTCTTTGGGTCTTCCTGGACCCTGATCAGATCTTCCATTGTGTCTCCTTTGCATTAGCTTGAAGCAGATTATTGGCTTTTGTAATCTACTAAGATTAGTAATCATATGACCCACACCCATTTTGAGATCACTGTCTCTGGGCAATAAAGAGATTTCTTTGCAAGGCTCTAGGGTATTTTTTTTTTTTTTAATTTGTTTTCAGATGGACCATTTTGACTGAAACTTATTCTTTTTTTTTTTTCTTTTGCTGTACAGTTCTTCGTATTTTTTTTTTTTAGATTTTTAAAAATTTTATTTGATAGAGAGCAAGAATGAGAGAGTGAGCACAAGTAAATAGAGTGGCAGGCAAAGGGAAAGGAGAAGCAGGCTCCCTGCTGAGCAGAGAGCCCAATGCAGGGCTTGATCCCAGGATCCTGGGATCAGGACCCAAGCTGAAAGCAGGCGCCTAACCAACTGAGCCACCGTGGTGCCCTGGTTCTTTGTATTTTAACTCAAGTATAGATTTGTATAACCATTGCCATAATCAGAATAAAGAATAGTTTTATCATTCCAAAACACCCTTTATAGTCACACTTTCCCTTCAACTACAACTCCTGACAACTACTAATCTACTCTCCATCGCTACAGTTTTGTGGTTCTGATAATGTTATATAAATGGAATCACATAGAATGTAACCTTTGAGACCAGATTCTTTCACCCAGCATGTTTTGAAATTTATCCAAGCGGTAGCATGTATCGGTAATGTGTTCCTTTTTTAAAAAATGTGTTTCTTTTTACTACTGACTAAGGTTCATTGTATGGATGTATCCAAATTTGTTTATCCATTTACCCTTCAAGGATGTTTGGTTGTGTCCAGTTTGGGGGTATTACAAATAAACCTACTATTAACATCTGTGTATAGGTTTTTTGTGTCAGTGTAAGTTTTTGTTACTCTAGGTTAGATTCTCGGAAGTGGGATTGTAGGGCTGTATAGAAAATGCTTGTTTAGCTTTAAAAGAAAGTGCCAAACCATTTTCTAGAATGGCTGTACCATTCATTTTAGATTTGCACTAGCAATGTATCATATTTCCTTACTGCCTTTGCCACAGCTAAATTAGGGATAAGTGCCTTAGCTAAAAGAGACATTATATTAGCCAGACCAGTGACTTATGAATGAACTAGTATGAGAACTCTGCCAAAAAGGGGACCAGGAGACTCACACAAATCCGAATTGAAAACTCTCAGAAAAAAGAGAAGCAGAAGCCAAGATTAGAGGAGAAGCAGAAACCTAGAAATACAGAGTCATCTGCATGGTAGACTTATTTAAGTAGGGTACAACCCTTGCCTATTTCAGAGGGAATGAGGAGATGACAAAGTCCGCAGTGCTGCTGTTGGGTCACAAGTGATGAAAAGTTCATATTCTATTGCTCTTTGAGACCTGGCTTTTGAGAGGCTGAACTGGAGACTCTACTTTTTTTTTTTTCTGTGTAGCTTTAAAATAAAGTCTCATAAATTATAGACAGAACCTTTATTATAAAAGCTTTATTGGGATATAATTCACGTACCATACAGCTCACCCACTGAAAGCGTTCCGTTCGGTGGTTTATAGCATATTCACAGAGTTCTACACTACCCTCACTGGAATAAATATTAGAAACATTTTCATCACTTTAAAAAAAAATCCATACCCCTAGCCAAACAAATTTTCTTATCATGGGGACCAGCTGCAGTTCCTGACTATTCCTGAGTAACAGGTTTCCAGTCCCTGCAAGTCCCTGAAAGTATTCAAACAAAATAATCATAGCTTATTGCAGGAGCGAGGTATCAAACTCACCCTATTGATAGTACAAAGCCTATCTCCCACATGTAGTTGTTCACTCTGTGTCTGAGTATGACTCTCACAGGGCCCTATGTGATGTCCTCCTCCCCCAGGTTGTAAGTATACGTGACAATAAACTGCTAACAATCTCATATTTTCAGCATTGGGTGTCATGTGTTCATCCATGCCAGTAATCCTAGAGTGGGAATCCTGCTCTCACTAATGGGTGATTAGTAAGAAACTAAAACAAGGTGTTTAATAGCAGATTTGAGCAGGCAGAAGAAAGAAACCAACACACTTGAAAATAGTTAATTGAGAGGCACCTGGGTGGCTCAGTCCATTAAGTGTCTGCCTTTGGCTCAGGTCATGATCCTGGGGTCCTGGGATTGAACCCCACATTGGGCTTCCAGCTCAGCAGGGAGTCTGCTTCTCCCTCTCCCTCTGCCTCTCCCTCTCCTTGTGTTCTCTCCCTCTCTCTCAAATGAATAAATAAAATCTTGGGAAAAAAAAAAAACCCAAAGAGATCCACATGAGACACAATACAGTCAAATTGTTAGAAGACCAAGAATCTTGATGGTAGCAAGAGAGAAGGGACTTATCTTGCACAAGAGAGCCCCAGTAACAGTGACAACTGATTTCTCTCCAGAAGTCATGTTGGCCAGAAGACAATGGAATGACATATTTAAAATGCTAAAAGAAAAAAAAAATGTGTCAACCAAAAATTCTATATCTGATCTAACTGTCCTTCGAAAATGAAAAAGAACCCTACTCCTTTGACTTCTGTTGCAGCCATGCCACCACCTTCCTGGAAGAGAGGAAGTGGGAGAGGAGCTTACATTGCCTGCCATCCACATCATCTCTCTCTGCTGCCCCAAAAGAGTATAAGATGTTTATCTGTGCCAAGCTTGCCTGCACCCCTGCTCTGATCCAAGCTGGATACAGAATTGCATCCAGACCTGTTGCCGCATCAGTGCTATCTTAATAGAAGAGGGCTCTATAGTATTCGATGGGGCCCAGCATGGTGTGATTTAGCTAATGTCCATGTGGTTCTTTAAAAAAATTATTCTTCTATCTTTATTGACATTCTCTATTTGTTGCAACATGTTGTACATTTACTTACTTCTTTGAGCATGGTTCCTTTTATTTAGTTCTTCCAACGTATTTCTAATAATTATTATGAAATCTTTTTATGTTAAATCCAATCTCTGGGACTTCTCACGGGCAGTTGTTGTTGTCTTTTTCTCTTGTGTATGAGTCACACCTTCTTGTTTCTATGTGTGTCTTGCAATTTTTTTATTGCTGAAAACTAGGCATTTTAGGTACTACATGGTAGCAAATCTAGATCCTGATTATCCTTTTCCCCTGGGACTTGTTTTTGTTGTTGTTTGTTTATTTGTTTAGTTAACTTTTTTAAAGAAGATTTTATTTATTTATTTGACAGAGAGAGACACAGCGAGAGAGGGAACACAGCAGAGGGAGTGGGAGAGGGAGAAGTGCAAGGAGCCTGATGCGGGGCTCAATCCCAGGATCCTGGGATCATGACCTGAGCTGAAGATGCTTAACGCCCGAGCCACCCAGGTGCCCCTATTTGTTTAGTAACTTAACTGAACTGTTTTAATGGAGCCTATTGCCCCTTCAATGTGTAGGGTTCTTGCTCCTTATAGAGTGAGCCTTGGATGCACACAGGTTACTTTTGGATGACAATGTTTTAGTAGGACTCTCTTTAACAGTCTCTTTTCCTGATCTATCTGTTGTGCGGACTGCTTCTGTTAGTATTTCAAATTCCTTCCCTTTTGGGCTTCTCAATAGGCTGTTTGAATGTTCTCATGAACCTGACTTTACCTAGTGTAAGCAATACAAAAAAAAGAAGGGAAAGTCAGGTGGAAGCTATCCTTGTTATGACTTAGCCTGAGAGATCACATAGCATCCTTTCCACCACGTTCTGTTCATTAGGAACAATAGGCTAAGTCCCATCTGCATTCAGTGAGTGTGGAATTAGGCTTTACCTTGTGACGTGAATCCTATCAAAGACTCTGTGGTCGTATTTAGAAACCACCGTAACAAGAAGGGACAATCTGATTTCTAGTTACCATTGCATGAGCTTTGATAAAAACTCAGAAAAATAATTGCTTGCTCTTTTGAGTTCGTTTCTGAACTCCTCTCTAAATGCTATGTGCGTACACCTTATAGTCTGTCACCAGTGAGGCAAAATTCAAGGATTGGTAAGAGCCAAGTTTTGTTGACGAAATTAGCAGGCATGGTATGGTTTTCATCATGGCCTTGTGTCTATCCCAATCATTAGATTTGGATTCTAAAGACATATGGAGGGCAATTACTACCCCCCAATCCTATTTTTTTACTATCCTTGTACTTGAGATGAAATGATGATGAGATCCTTTGTGTCATTGAGACAAAGCCCCATGTATGTTAGCAAATCCCAGGGAAAGGTTTGTGATGATTCTTCTTTTCTCTAAGCCTTTCAGGCATTGAGCTCTGCTGAGCAGGCAGGAGCTGAGCAGTGGACAGAGCTGTTCAGTACTTGCCTGACCAATCAGAAAACAGTGGATAAAAAAAGAGGAGGAGGATTGTGGACAAAAGTCATGGTCAGAAGAGTGGGTGGAGTGAGATGACTTTTTTTGTGTTAATAATATTGACATTTTTAGGTGGGAATGAGAATTTCTGCAAGTGGTCCAAGGTGGTGAGAAGATATAAAAATGTGGAGAGGTGTGGATATGGTAGATTCTAAAATTAAAAAAAAAATTCTTGGGCATGCCACAGATATTCATGAGCATCTTTCCATTTATAGATTTCCAGACTCTCATCTGATGGGCAGGATAATCTAATCTCTTCCTTTCCCCCTTTTCCCCATATGAAAACTGAAATCCAGTGAGGTTAGTATCAGAGCAGGAGCTAGAAGGGAAACTCTTGTGATTCCTGTTCCACTATGTATTCAATGTTCTGTATAGCCATAAGAAGCTTATAAAGACTTGGACCATCTGATCCCTTGTACTTCTCCATCCTTACCTTATCCTTCCTCTATGTCATCCCACCTCAACTGTGCTGGCCTTCTAGTTATTCCTTAAACAAACCCAAAGTTCTCCGATCCCAGGGCCTTTGTACTTACTATGTCCTCTGTTGGAAATCTCTTCTTCTAGATATCTGCAAGACTTTCCCTCTCTCTTCCTTTATATTTCTGTTTCACTGTCACCTTACCATGGAGGACTTCCCTGATTATCCTATCTAAAGCATTACCTAGCCCCTGCTTCATCATTTTTTCCCTTACTTGCTTTATTTCCCTTATTTTACTTTACCGCATTATATATTCCTTTGTTTATTGTTTCTTTCCACAAAAATGGAAATTCCGCGAAAGGAGATTCTGGGTTTTTGTTGACTACTGTGTCCTCTAGTATTTAGGATAGTGACACAGAGTAAGTAATCAATGTAAGTCGATTTATGTCCCTCCTTTGTTCAAAACCTTCCCATCTCATTCACAGGAAAAATCAAAGGCCTCAACATGGCCTTTGTTATGAACTGAATCGCTCCTCCCAAGTTCATATGTTGAAGTCTTCACAGCCAGGATTCCTCAGAATAGGACTGTGTTTGGAGGTAGGGCCTTCAAGGGTGATTACAGTTAAGTGGAGTCAGGTGAATGGGCCTAATCCAATATGACTGGTGTCCTTCTAAGAAGGGGTTAGAGACAACAGGGATGTGTGTGCATAGAGAAAAGCCTGTGTGAGGACACAGAAAGAAGGTGGTCAACTGCTAAACCAAGGAGAGAAGCCTGAGGAGAAACCAACTGTGACTATACCCTGATCTAGACTTCTAGACTTCAAAGCTGTGAGAAAATAAATCCCTGTGGTTAAGCCACCACCCAGCCAGTGATATTTTGCTAATGGCAACCATAGCAGACTAATATAGCTTGCTTTTCCTCCACCTCATCTGCTGTGTCCCCTCTTACGCTGTTGCAGCTTCTTTGGCCTTCTTGTAGTTTCTCTAGTGTGACAAGCTGGCTTTTGCCTCAGAGTTTTTGTGTTTTATGTTCACTCCTCCTGGAATACTCTTCCTTCCAGATTTCTCTACTGCTTATTCATACACTTCAGTCAGCTTTCTGCTCACATGCTGCTTTCTTAGTCATGTCTCTCTCTCTCTCTCTTTTTAAGAAGTTTACCTATTTATTTTTAAAGTAATCTCTGCACCCAACATGGGGCAGGACTCATGACCCTAAGATCAAGAGTTGGATCTTCTACTGACTGAGCCAGAGATCTCTTAGTTATGCCTTTCTTGACCACCATCCTGTTTAAATTGCAACCTCTGTCACTTCCTTATTCCCTATGTCCTGATCTTGGTTGGTTGTTTTCCATAACACTTACCATCTGACATACTATATATTGCCTTGTTTATTGTCTGTCTCCTCCATCAAGGCTGTATGTGCCATGAGGGCACGAGTCAGTGTTGCCTTCTAGTTTGCCACTGACTCTTCTGTGCCAGAGGAGTTCCTGGAAAAAAGTAGGCCCTCAGATAATATTTAGTGCATCAGTTAATGAATGAACAAATGGTACTGGCCCATCGATAGACAAATAGATAAGGAGGACAGGCTAGAAGTTCCATAAATCCATTTTATGTATGGGAACTTATTTCTTCGTTGTTTGTTTTTTAAACGGAAGGGCCACTTCAATGAAGGGGGAGAAAGCATGGTTTTTTAGTACATGGAAACTTCATGATTGATTTAATATATTTGAAAGAAGACAAAGTTAGATCTTTACCTCATACAAAGAGAATAAATTTTATTTTATTTAAATTTATTTACTTCTTTATTCATGTAAGTAATCTCTATATCCAGTGCAGGTCTTGGACTCATGACCTCGAGATCAAGAGTCCCACACTCTTCCAACTGAGCCAGCCAGGCCCCCCAAGAATAAATTTTAGATTTAGTATGTCTAACTGTACAAAATAAAATTATGAAATTGTAAACAAAATTTTAACAAGTTTAGGAGAATTTTTATATAATTCCTAGGGGTGTATGCTTCTTGGGGGTGGTGTGAGACTTCTTAGACAAAAAGAACACTCAGAAGTCATAAGGGAAAAGACTGACAAATTTTTTTTTTTAAAAGATTTTATTTATTTATTTGTCAGAGAGAGAGAGGGAGTTAGAGCGAGCACAGGCAGACAGAGTGGCAGGCAGAGGGAGAGGGAGAAGCAGGCTCCCTGCCGAGCAAGGAGCCCGATGTGGGACTCAATCCCAGGATGCTGGGATCATGACCTGAGCCAAAGGCAGCTGCTTAACCAACTGAGCCACCCAGGCGTCCCAAGACTGACAAATTTGATTACATTTAAAATTTATAATGGCAAAAGACACTCAGAAAATATGAGTGGAGAGAAGCCAATTGTGATATATTTGACAAGGATTAATATTCCTTATATACTAAGAATTATCTTCTAATAAGAAAAAGACAATCTGCTTATTAGAAATATAAGCAAAAAATATTAAAAAGATTTTTTTCACGGAGGAAATGTACATGGCCAGTAGATATGAAAGGAGACTCAACAATTTCATACACACATGCACACACACACATTTTTTTTACCCATCAGGGTCTTTTTTTTTTTTTTTTTTATAAAATATGCACTGATTTTCCTACTGTGTACTAAGTATTATTTTTAGATATTGGAGATAAAGCAGTGAAGAGAAGAGGCAAAATCCCTAACATTATGGAGCTTATGTTCTAGTGGAGATAGACAGATAACAAACAATAAGAAATAAATTATATGGTATGTTAGAAGGTGATAAGTGCTGTAGAAATAAATAAAACTATTTAAGGGGACAACATTTTAAAAAAATTAATTTATGAAGTTAGTTTGCCCAACTCTAGGAAAATGAATTTGAAAACCCAGATGAGTGATGTCTGGGTGCCATGGTCAGTTGAGCATCCGACTCTTGATTTCAGCTCAGGTTGTGATCATGGGGTCATGATCTCAGGATCGTGGACTGGGCTCCGTGCTCAGTGTGGAGTCTGTTTGGGACTTTCTCTCCCTCTCCTGCTGCTCCTTCTCCCATGCTCTCTCTCTCTCTCTCTCTCAAATAAATAAATAAAGCCAGATGAAATAGATGTTTTTTGAGGAGAATTAAATTACAAAAATGATTGCAGGGAAGAGAGAGAAATTCTAATCAAATTATATATCATAAAACCATCTGGAGAAAGTTGTTCAAGGGCCACCCCATGAAAAAGCACCAGGTGAGATATTTCAAAGGTTAATTATACCAACCTAAATTTTAATTTTTTATTTTATATTTTTTTAATTTTAAAAAAGATTTTATGTATTTTTTTTCAGAGAAAGACACTGAGAGAAAGAGAGAGAACACAAGGAGTGGGGAGGGGTAGAGGGAGAAACAGACTCCCAAAGAGCAGGGAGCCCAATGCAGGACTCAATCCAGGACCCTGGGATCATGATCTGAGCTAAAAGTAGACATTTAACCGACTGAGCCTCCCAGGCACCCAGTCTTTCTTTCTTTCTTTTTTTCTTTCTTTCATTCTTTAAGTAAACTCTGCCTCTAATGTGGGGCTCAAACTCAAGACCTTGAGATCAAGAATCACATGCTCTACTGACCGAGCCAGCCAGGTGTCCCTAATTATATCAAGTTTTATTTTTTAAAAAGATTTTATTTATTTATTTGACACAGAGAGATCACAAGTAGGCAGAGAGGCAAACAGAGAGAGAGAGAGAGAGAGAGGAGGAAGCAGGCTTCCTGCTGAGCAGAGAGCCTGATGTAGGACTTGATCCCAGGACCCTGAGATCATGACCTGAGCCGAAGACAGAGGCTTAACCCACTGAGCCACCCAGGCGCCCCTACACCAACTTTTAAAGAACAGACACGTCCCATGATACTTAAGTCATTTCAGAGTTTAGAGAAAGAAGTGAGGTTGTGGAGAAACGATCATTTTCCTATGCATCTGGTGGAAGTGGGACTTGGGATAAACTTTTCGAAAAGGATTCTGACAATATCTAGTAGAATTAAATCTAACTACACATATATTATATATCTATGTATATAAATATATATATATATATATATATATATATATATATATATATATCTTTAATATAGAAGTCTAACTCTGGGGATTCTAGCCTTTAGAAATAAAAATATCAGTTGGTAAGACTGTTTATGTATCACCAATGTTTAGAGTGTCAGAAAGCCTAAAAACAACTTCAGTGTCAACAGGTTGAATAATTGATGATGGAGCCATGCTATGAATATTGCACAACTATTTAAGAAAGGGGATCTACTTGGAGAAATGTCAGTAATTAGAAAAGGAACTAGCAGGCTAATGTCAAGTTTTTGGCAAAAAAGAAAAAGAACATTTCCCATTGCATGCAAATAACACGTTTGTGTATGTTAGTATGAATATACAGAAATGTATGGAAGAAAACACTTGAAGCTTTAACATTGGTTATGTGGAGTTGGCTTGTTGGCTTTCTCTTTGTTGTTTTTGGTTTGTTGCCTCTGCAGTATTTTTAGTTTGAAATGAAAATCTGGTAAGATAGATTTTATATATTTTCTTTTATATATATTCTATATATATTCT
This sequence comes from Enhydra lutris kenyoni, assembly GCF_002288905.1. Taxonomy (NCBI): domain Eukaryota; kingdom Metazoa; phylum Chordata; class Mammalia; order Carnivora; family Mustelidae; genus Enhydra; species Enhydra lutris. Next base: position 21,625,851 of record NW_019154102.1, read on the forward strand.
ATATTCTATATGTTCTATCTATATTCTATATTATTCTGTATATATTCTATATAGATATCTATATCTATATTTTCTATGTATTTTCTTTTTCTATATATTTTAATGTGAATAAAAGAAATACATCTCTGTGAAAAAGAAAGAAAAGAAGGAAGAAAGAATAAAAAGAAAGAAAAGAGAAGAAAAGAGAAGAGAAAAGAAAGTGGGGGTGCCTGGGTGGCTCAGAGGGTTAAGCCTCTGCCCTCAGCTCAGGTCATGGCCTCAGGATCCTGGGATCCAGCCCCACACAGGGCTCTCTGCTCAGCAGGCAGCCGGCTCCCCCACCCCGGCCCCCCCTCCCCAACCTTTCTCTCTCTGCCTACTTCTCTGCCTACTTGTGATCTCTCTCTCTCTCTCTCTGTCAAATAAATAAATAAAATATTTGAAGGAAAGAAAGAATAATATACATCTGCTTGGTAACTGATGCATGAGACTTAGGTGGTGTGATGTGTGTGGTATTCATAGGCGAGACTTGTGAATTTTGACCAATTGTCAGATTTTGACCAATGATTGAGCCTTTATGTTGGTGTAGTAGAGTAACCTTAAGTTATTCAAGTTCTCTCAAACCAAATGAAGGTTATGAATATCTACCACAAAGGGAAGTATTTTGATTGTGAAATGACACATGGAAAGATTTTTAGAGTGTTAAGCTTTTAGGTTAATAAGCTTCAACAGCCTTCTAATTTTCTGACATTTTCAGCGGCAGTGATATACATCACATCACCGCTATAGGGATGCAAAAATAGGTATAAGGCGAGAGCTTAAAGGCAGGCAAACTCCTAACCATACAAAGTATTATGATATCCAGTGCAAGATATTACTGAAGGCAAAAATGGTCAGGGAAGACTTCGCGGAGGCGAGAAAACACGGGTCTTAAAGTTTGCGCATGATATGGATAGGACAGGTAGAGCAGGCAGAGAGCATTGACAACGGGTGCCTAAGGACACGCTGGGCTCCGGGAACGCTACGCCCAAGAGCGCCCCCTTTCGGAAACAAGCTCCTCTGGCTCCGTTCTCGTGCCTCCTGGCGAGCGCGGTGCCAGCGGTACGCAGGCGCCGGGAGCAGATGAGGGCTCGCAAAGGCTCGATAGGCGCGCATGCGTGCAGTTCTCTGGAGGCGGTAGCTTCTTCGGCGTCGAGACTGGAGGCTGAGTGCTAAACTGTGTGGGGCACAAATGGGATCCGGCTGTTAGTCGGGTAGGCATAGGTAGGACCGCTTCCTTGTGGGGAGTAGGGGGCTGGAAGGCGGGAGCCCATAGCGTGGGGTCCTGAACCTTTCCTGTGCGGTCCGGGCCGACTATTGTATCTGTGTCGCAGCGGCTGCGCACAAAATGGCGGCGGGCAGGCGGCGGGGGCGGAGGAGGTTGGGGGACCCCCGAGATGGGAAGGGAAGCTTGGCTGCTCCGCTACTGCGTCGGTTCACTTCGCTGCTCTGGAGGGCCGGGTCGGGTAACCGCGCTGGGACCTTGCTTCAGGAAGAGCCACCCGACGCCGGGTGCATTGGGCGGAGAAATGAGGACAGCCCTTTGGCAACGCCGTGGCGGCCCCTTCCCCATCGGCGCAGGGCCTGCCGAGGCCGCGCCAGGCCTGACAGCCAGAGGAAGCGGTGGTTCTGGAGCACGGAGGAGGGAGTAACCATTCCCGTCGGGCCATGAAGTGAGGCGGCGTAGCTTGAGCTAAGCCCTCTGGCGAGCGGCGTTGTGCAAGAAGCGTGCAGAGAAGAGCATGTTTGTGTTTGGGGCTGGGGAAGAGGGAGTTGGGGGTGAAGGGGGGAATATTAGATCCAGCGGCTTTTGCTGCCGCTGTCTCCTGTGCCTGCCTTTTGCAGCCTTGAAAGCAAAGAAAATGTCACCTCTGTGCGGGACACGGAGGGCTCACAAACGGTTCTGATACTTATTTACAAATTTCTCCGAGGAATCGGGAATACCGATCGTTAATGGTTTGTGTGTGATTCCTAGGCTGAGCCCCGTTCTTTTAAAGCTGGGGGGAGAGTGTATACCGCACAGTTCAGTCCTTGAGGACGTTTGAAAAGGATCTTTTGTTGAGATAATTGCGAATGAGGGAGACTTAACGTTAGTACTAAAATCTTTAATTGAACTAGACAATGACGGCTGCCTCTAGCTAATTTTTCTTAAGATTTACTCTAAGGAGAAATTTTGGGGGGGTGGAACCCTATTTTAATCTGATGGCTTTTTGAAGAAAAACTTGTTACCAGGATCCGGCAACTGAAGTTGATTCAAATTTTTTTTCTAACCGGCTTTGGAATTGTGCGCAAAAAAATTTCTTCGTCGTTCCCCCGCCCCCCCACCACCATTTGTTGTAAAGGGTTGACTTATTTATTGAGAATATTTGCTGATTCAGATTTGCAATTAGTATTGCTAAATCAGAAAAATTAATTTCCAAAAAATGATTAATGAGTTTATATGGAAAAATAAGTGCATAATATACATTATTTCAACATAGCTTTAATTTTATTAGGCATTCTAGACTTAGCTTATGTTACATTTTTTTTTTTTTTTAATTTGACAACGTTTCATATACGGCTCTTCTGCATACTCTTGTAATATGCACTTTTAAAAAATTGTGTGGAATCCATCATGTTAATACAGTAAAATATGCTGGGCCATTCCCTGCTTCATCGTTGCTATCTGCTAAGGGGAAAGATAAAACAGTTGGAAGAAGTCACAAAATCTCATTAGTTTCTATTAACTAGTTTTCAGAATGTATTTATTCATGTTACATATTTTTTACCCTGAATATTGGTTATATTTTAGTATTATAATCTTTTTTTGTCTTGGAGAGTATATATAGCAGATACTCTTGTTTAAAAAAATGCTTATTAAAAATCAGATCACTTTGTACTTCTTGGTTGTCATAAAGATTTTCTCTTGGGTGCTCTTAAGGTGATCTCTGGAGATTTCTATGTAGTGAAAGAAAATGCGAGACAAATAGTTTAGTGAAATGAGAATGGGCTTTGGAATCAGGAGATCTGGATTCAGATGTCTTGTTTTCCCTTACTGAATGTCTAAGGTTTTGGGTAAGTTACTTTAATCTTTCTAAACTTTTGTTTCCTTACCTGTAAATTGGTGATACTACTACTTCCTGCTTGGGATTGTTGTGAGAATTGAAAGAGACAACGAATAGAAAGCCCCTATACTTTGGCATATACTAGGTTCTTAATAAATATTAGCTGATACTTTTATTACAAATGTTTAAGTTTCAGGCGGCATCTTTTGATAAAAGATTGTTTCTTGTGGATATTCCCTTTTAGTTAAAAAGAGGCTTAAAGGAATTCAGATTAAATTGATAGAATTTTGGAGTTGAAAATCATCTAATATTTCATTAAAATTTTGGTATATCTGTACATTTTGTATGTACCTCTCTTGTAGCACTTATCAAAATATATTATAACCATTTATTTATATGGTTGTTACGTTCATCTTTGTATATGTCCCAGGGCTCCATGCTCCTGTGTTGAGTGAATGAACTCATGTAGTAGTTACCAGAGCCTGGGTAAGAACCTAGCTAGCCCTTGGAGTCCAAATTGTGTTCTTTCTAGCATGACTTAATGTGTACTGGTCATAAAGTTTGAATAAATCTGTGCAAATTCCTCATAAAATGCTTTATATAGTAAGAATCAGTGCTTCCAGTATGGGTACCCAGTAACATTGTTCAGCTGTTTTGCAAGGAAAGAGGAGCTACTGAATGTTGGCATGTGGTGGTTTAGATCTACAGGTTTTGAAAATAATTTTATTTGTGGCTAAAGCCAATAAGCCCCTGTTTGTATTCAACATTACTTGCTCTTTAATTACTTCAGCTTTATATAGTTATAGTCTGAAATTTGTGGCTGAGAATGAAAATGAAAACAGCTATTTGGAAGATAAAAGAACAATGGAAGGGAGGAAGATGAGGTGTAGAAATAAAACATAGCTATAATAATGGTCAGCAAGGGTCAAAAGCAAGGGTTTTGGTTTTTTTTAAAGATTTTATTTATTTATCTGACAGATCACAAGTAGGCAGAGAGGCAGAGAGAGAGAGAGAGAGAGAGAAAAGCAGGGTCCCCGCTGAGCAGAGAGCCCGACGCGGGGCTCGATCCCAAGATCCTGAGATCATGACCTAGAGGGAAGGCAGAAGCTTAACCCACTGAGCCACCCAGGGGCCCCAAGAGCAAGGGTTTTGTCCTGAGAAGAGTTCAGGGAGGACAGGAAGGTTTTAAGGTACACATATTTGGGTATTTTCTTTGTGGTTACCTTGGGCATTTATATATTTTGGGTTATTTTCAACTCTTGAATTCCTTGAATACCAAAATAATTCTTGTTCCAGTCTTATTTTTTCTTTTGAATTTCTTCATTTCTTTAGAAAACTTTTTATTATGGAAAATTTTAAACATATGCAAAAGCAGAGAGTATTATGTAATTATTCACCCATGTACCTATCGCCCAGCTTCAGTAATTGCAAGCTAATGGTCATGTCTCTACCTTCCACCCTATTATTTTTAATCAAATCCTGTATCATTCAATTTATAGTTCAGAATTTTTCTCTACAATATTTAGAGAAAAACATGCTTATCACTGCTAAAATGATAATTCCTTAATGCCAGTATTCAAATTTCCCCAGTTATGTCTCATATACCACACTCACAGTGTGTATATACATGTGTTAATTTAGTTTCTATCTCAGCTATATTGACATTTTCAGAAATAACCCAAGTCTTAATAAACACAGATACCTATCTACTTCTTAAGTAAAGCATTTTGTTTACTATCTTAACAGTTTCTGAGTAGCACCTGTTGTGAGTCAGGAAGTATAATTTTTAAAAAAAGATTTATTAATTTTATTTGGAGGGGCAGAGGCGGGGAGAGAGAGAATCTAAGGCAGACTCTGCTGAGTGCAGAGCCTGAGGCAGGGCTCTAACTTAGGACAGTAAGATCATGACCTGAGGCGAAATCAAGAGGCAGCCTAGAACTGGTCGCTTAACCAACTGAGCCACCCAGGCCCCTAAAGGTCTAATCACTATTCTGAAGTGGGTGTTGTTTTTATTCCCATTTTTCACATGATGAAACTGAGGCTTGGGTTAACCAGCTTGCTGAAGGTCACTTTTTTAGCACTCAGCAGGACCAGAATTAATACGCTGAATCTAAGGTCTAACTTGTTAGAAAACACTATGCTACATTAGCGTTAAATTTTACTTAAGGGAGTTAACCAATTTTGCATGAAGTAATTCACTGGCACCCCTCCTAACAGGGTGGGTATCATCAGATTAGTTGAAATGTCCCCAAAGATGAGATTATTTTGAATTGCATAATGGGCTGACTAATAGTCAATAGGGAGTGAGCAGGATGTAGAAAAAGAAAAACAAAGATGTGTTTAGGGCTGATGCTCTTTTATTGTGTTGCATGTTTTCTGCCTGTTGCCATACTTGGAGTCTTTTTTTTTTTTTTTTTTTGACTTAGTATATAAATAAGGGGTTAGTCTCGTGTTGGACTGAAGAGGTTGGGTCATGAACTTTCGAATTAATTAAATCTCTGGTAGGAATACCCTGTCTGTCCCTGCGTCCCCTCTTCCATTCTTACACGCATAGACACGTGATTTTTTTTCTTCCTGAACTGATTGAGAGTAATTGCATATTATTGTACTCCTTTAGTTTATTTCCTAAGGACAGAGTATTTTCCTTTGTTGTCAGAGTATATTTAGCAACCTCAATAAATTTAACATTGATAAAATTCTTTACCATTTTCTGATTTTGTCAGTTGACTCAGTAGTGTTCTTTATAGCACTTTATGGGTTTTTTGTTTTGTTTTGTTTTTCCAGTACAGGATCAGTCTAGGGTCAGATAATTGTATTTTTAATTGTTACATCCATTAGTCTTTTTTACTTTGGAACATTTCCTATAACCTTTCTTTGTTTTTCGTGAAGTTGACATTTTTGAAAAGTACAGCCGGCTTTCTTTCTTTCTGTGTTTTTTCCTTTTTTTTTTTTTTTTTTTGGTAATAGAACATTTCTCATTTTGGATTTATCTAATGTTTCCTCTTGATTAGATTCAGATTATGTGTCCCTGGCCAGAAAAATCACATAAGTGGTGCTGGGTCCCCATGTATCAAATCTGGAGGTGCATGATGTCCATCTGTTTGCCATGAATGATAATATGTTTGATAACATATTTGGTCAAAATATTTGATTTCTTCCCTATCCCCCCAGAACTAATTGATTGGTGGAGAGACATTTTAAGACTATGCAGATGTCCTACTTATTAAAATTTCCCTTTAGATTTAATATGCACAGATATTTTTGTCTGAACCAATCTTTACTATTATGGTTACAAAATGATGATTTTTCAAGTCAGTACTCTACATTTGCAGTGGTTGATTGCTATGGAGTTACAGACTCTTGGGTTTTTCAGTGGTTTATAACTTATTGTCCAGTTTTTCTTTTTCTCATTTCATATATATATATATATATAAATACATATATATATATATATATATAAAAATATCTTGTCTTGCATTGCACAGTGAAAGCCCTGGCTCCCAAGACTATCAAATATTTACTTATTTGCTTAATCCTATAACATATCTAAAGTAATTTAAGAATTGCTTCAGCTGTATCATTACCAAAAAATCTCCCCAAAACAAACTACTAGAGAGTAAGAATTTATTGTAGTTCTCCCCTTTTTCCTAACTCCTCTAAAGAGGATATATAAATATATATATAAAGAGGATATATAAAGCAAATAGGGGGTTCGTAAGTTATTTTCATCAGTTTTTTAAGTGGGTTATAGTATGCATTTGAAAAATGATTGAATTAGTTTGCTTTCAGTTTTAGATTTTTTACCTTCTTCCATCCTTGTTTTAATTTAAATAAGTGTTCGTTGTTAACATGCTTCTGAAAGTCAGAACTGTATAATAAGATGTATTCCATGAAATATTCCCATTTTCTTTAAGTCCTTTCTGGCCAGTATCCCATATAGGTAATCAGCTTGTTTCTGTTATCCTACCTGTGTTTCTTTTTGTGACTGCCAAGCAAATATATGTGTCTTCTTATTTTCTTTTTTTTTAATACAAAATGTAACACGTTAGGGGTGCCTGGGTGGCTCAGTCCATTAAGTGTCTGTCTTTAGCTCAGGTCATGATCCCTGGCTCAGTGGAGAGCCTGCTTCTCCCCCTACCTCTTCTGTTCCCCCTGCTGGTGCGCTAGAGCTCGCTCGCTCTCTCTCTCTGTCAAATAAATAAAAGTTTCAAAAAAAAAAAAAGATAACATGCTATATATGCTTTTTTATGCTTTGTGAAGACTTCAAGGAATTTAGCATTTTAAGGCATTTGACCAGATAGTATAGGTATGCTTAATCAAAGATTTTAGAAACTCATTTTAGGCAGAGACAGACATATTTTGGCCTGTACGCTTCATGAAAGTGTACAGCCTAATTGCAGGGAAGGCAGGAATACAGTTATGCCTCAGAACGGTTGCATCTGGTAGTGAATGTCTTCCATACTGTATTTACTTCTTGGGCTTGCTGATCTCTGTTATGTTGGCTTTATTTTGTTTCCGTGGTTGTGATTTCTCACTGAGGCAGTAAAAATGCTGTCGGTAGCATATGAGTTTTATCAACGTCCACCACTTTTCTCATTTCTAGTTTTAAAAACAGTCCCAGGAGAGATTTCTTTATTCCATCTTGGATTAGGCAGTTTCTCTTTGATTAATGCATTACATTTCTTGAGGGTAGCAAGGTAACCAGGCCCACCAAAGCACTTCTCAGGAAGGCATCATTTACTATGAATACAGTGTGGTCTCTCAAGATCCATTTATGTATGCAGTGCTTTTTTAAAAAGTACATATAATTATATTCATCCTGTTTATCAAAAAGTTGTTTTCCTGGGGCACCTGGGTGGCTCAGTCATTAAGCATCTGCCTTTGGCTCAGGTCATGATCCCAGGGTCCTGGGATGGAGCCCCAAATCTGCCTCCCTGCCCAGCAGGAAGCCCACTTCTCCTGCTTGTGTTCCCTCCCCCGCTGTGTCTTTCTCTGTCAAATAAATAAAATCTAAAAAAAAAATTGTTTTCCTGGAAATAGTAACTATTAAATCATTGCTATATGGGATGGTTAATGCATGGTTCTCATGGTGATCTGTTCTTGGCATTGTGCGTTAGCAAGTTGAGCTTCCTTTTTTTTTTTTTTTTTTTAATATATGGAATCATGATGTTTATCAGCCTGCTCAGTTGACAGTGAAGTTTGTGGTGCCCTCCATGATATCAAATGATGTTTCTAATCGTCTGCTTATTTTTTCTTTCTGTTTCTTGACAGTTTCTTCGAGGTGTACCACATTTTGGCATTTTAAGTTCTAGTGATATTGTCCAGCCAAACTTGTGGTACCTTCAGAGTTATGACTTACCTTCTTTGAGACATGAAGGGACACAACTTACGGTAGAAAACAGTTGGCTGATGGATCCATCTGTATAGTAGAAGAGATTAGCAGATTGAGTGACATTTAAACTGAGGAAAGCGTAGAAAGATATGTACTCTCTTATATATTAACTGGCCAGTGTAATACCTGTATTCTTAGGTACGAAAGTGGATTTATATGTTGTCAGTCACTCCAACAAGATGTATATATCTAGAAAAGTCAGTGGTTGTTTTCCTTTATGTTTAGATTATAGAAAAAACTCTTCTGTATGTCATGAGGGTAATTTTTCTTTATTTTGGGGGGGTGATAATGAACATTTATTACTTTTTTTTACAATGAGAAAAAGCAAAGTTATAAAATTTACATTTTATGTATCTAGAATATTGTATGGAAAGATACAGAGAGGAAGTATAGATTCTAGTTATGATCTTGCAACTTAGTCCTGAGGCTTCAGTTAATCTGTTAAAACTGGGATTCCCTTGCTCACTGTGTGGTTGTGAGGTTCCAGGTAGATAATGTATATTAAAGTGCTTTGTAAAGTTCACCTTTGGGGTTTGATACAAATTTTTCATTATGGCTAATGGAGCCATTATGATCAGGCTGACTAATTTTTTTTTTTTTTTTTTTTTTAAGATTTTATTTATTTATTTGATAGAGATCACAAGTAGGCAGAGAGGCAGGCAGAGAGAGAGGGAAGCAGGCTCCCCGCCAAGCAGAGAGCCCGATGCGGGGCTCGATCCCAGGACCCTGAGATCATGACCCGAGCTGAAGGCAGAGACTCAACCCACTGAGCCACCCAGGCGCCCCAGGCTGACTAATTTTTGATGATACTTGTAGATTTTTAGATTTCCGGTTTCTTTAACAGTATCTATAAATAAAATAAAAAAATAAAGGACTATCTTTCTTCCAAAAGATTATGTTAGAATAACAGGCAGTTTTTGATATTCCATGGTAGTGAACATCTCAGAAAGAATTTATGGGATCTAGTGTCAATATATTTTTAATCCATCAAGCCATTTCTACATGCCTGCCTCAGAGGTCAGTTTCTATTAAGTGTTTCTAAAAGAATTTTTATGTTTGACATTTTATTGAATATTTGTTGTTTCAGAGTGGCATGTTTCGGTTCTTAAAGGGGCATAGAAAGGAGTTAACTGCTACTTATCACAATAATAGAATTTTTTTCAGGAGTTCATAATGTTTCATGACCAGTAAATATCCTGGTTTTTTAAAAATACTTAATATAGGAAAATAAAATGTTAACTGAAAACAGTGTATTTCTAATTTCATACAGTAATGTTTGGTGTATTTTCCTGCCCTTCTTATTCATGTGTGTATTCACATAAACAAACCTGAAAGAAATAAATCAAAATACTAGTTCATTCTAGGATCATGGTTTTAATGGTAAGGATTTAATTTACTACTTTTTATTTTCTATGAAAAGCATATGTTACTTATATGATAGGAATAAAATTTGTTTTTAAGTATTAATATTTAGTTATAGTTGTTTTCAAAGCAGTGTTAATAATGAAAAACTCAGATCTTAACTCCGGTTTTTCAGAGTTAGTGATTTCATAAATTACTGTAGGTGAACCATCCTCTTTATGGCTAAAGCTCAGTTATCCAGAAAATGGCATATTCCCTAATAGTTATGGTTAATAAAGATTATATTTACTGTGTCAGGCATTTGTTCGGAGTTTTGGCTGTCACTTGTTACTTTGTAAAAATTCTGTGATATTACCAGAATTTACAAATAACTGTAACTGAATGCCACTGTTGGTGAAACCCTTTGGGTTTCTTGTAGTAGCAGATTTGGAGAACAAGGATTCTCTTATATTTGCTATTTTTGGTTTAGATACCAGCTTGACTTTAGACATATGTGATGGTAGTACTATGTATCTATATAAGTAATACTATTATGTGGCTATTTTATCTTTAATCAGCATTTTATGTTTTGTGCATATGCCAGTTAAAAAAGAGGAAAACAATTTGGCGGGTTTTATGTACTAGTTATTATCCTTAGGGTATATCCCACCAAGGATATTTAATATTCCTTTTTACAGGTGCAAAATATGGTGTAACATAGTTTATTTGACCAATCTCCAGTCTTTGCAAACCCTCTTAATTGGAGAGATGTGAAAAGGGAAATATCCAAATTTTTAACTGTATTTTATCATTTTGGTTTCTCTGGTTCTTATGAGACGCTAACTCCATCTTAAAAACTGGAGCATTAGCTTTACTTCTGTTCTGGCTTAATAGCCTTGCTACTTCCCCGTGTAGATCAGCACTGTTAAAGTATTTGTTTAGTGGGTGAATAAGAGTTGGGTTTGAAGTTACTGTGACATATTTATGTTAAGACAGTTTCTCTAAGTTTTTAGGAGTACCTAGAATTTTTTTTAGGTATCTTGAAAGATCCGATAGTTGATTTTGAATTTTATTCTTCTGAATCTGTTGAGGTGATAAATTCCTATGCCTCATTTAGTGATTAGCATTTGCATTGAGTATGTGTACCCGGAGGCATTATTGGTAGGGCTGAAGTTTAAACAAAGGGGAGACAAGTTAAGAAACAACGGAAAGGATGCTGATCGGTGGGGCTTGCCTGTCTTTACATTAGAGTTGAAGAAATGAAGCTTGAAAATTCTATAACTGCCAAAGGGAAATTTGTAATACTTTATAAATAGAACGCTTGAACTACAAATACCAGCTTCTTTTTAGTCAAAACGTTTTGTTTGCAGTTAATGTGAATGATAGTTTTAAGAGAGACTAAACCATAACTTTCCTAAATGATTTTTTAATCATTTAGGAAATATGCTTACACTTACAAAATAAAAAGACAGTTATGCAAATGAAATATGGGTGTACTCCTTAAATTTCATTTACAGAAAACTCACAAAGTTACTTAATGTTTTTTTAGCCATGGAAGATCCGTTACTTGGCATATGCATTGTAGGCATACTTTTTCGTATATTTTAAAAATAGTCTCTGTCAGTTCTTACCATTGTTGAGCATTGTGTTTCATGCTTGCTTCACACTTAATATTCATGTCACTGTAATGGGAATAGAACTAGAGACAGCTGAGCACATGATTAGTAAAGTAATTTATCATAATTCCTCTTTAGTGATGTTTGATGAACTACTTTGTCAAACTTTTCTACCAGGATTAAAAGTGATAGTGGTAGTATAAGAATGTATTTGATGATTTTACATTAGTCAATCAGTGTCTGAACATATTAACTAAATGCAATCTAAAATGAAAATAAACTATACTTAGAATAGGTCTTAAATCCAGAAGGAGTCTTGGGATAAAAGTTAGAAGTGTTGGCTTAAAGTTCAGAAGGATTAAACTTGTTCTTAGAAGGGAGGTTAGTTAAAGAGACCTATTGAAAGAGTGACATTTGCTTATAATGATGGATTTTCCAGGATACACATATCTGGAGAGAAACTTTCTTACCTCTAGCCAGCAGCAGGTCCTGGAATCAGAATGCTTCATATATAACTATGACTAAATAAGCCCCTAACTTGTCTTACCAAGAGAGAAGGGAAGACAGCCTCTTTGGGAGAGCCAGGACTTCTGTTAACTTACTGCTGTGTCCTCATTAGATTTCACATTGGGACTCACCACGTAAGTCACTCACTACATGTCAGACAAGATAGGACATCTAGTGTGTGTGCGCACGTGTGTGTTTTAAGGCTAAAAATACAAACAAGCCAAATCTCTGCTTACTGAGAGTTGAAATTTAAATTAGGGAAAGGCCTTTTAATTCTCTTCATTTATATTCCAAACTGTTCTATGAATCTTGAATCTTTCAGGACTGATAATCATGACTACAGCACTTATATAGATAATGGCAGTTGTTGAAACATGGAAATAATTCTGCCCTTATTAGTAAGTAGCTTTCTCCCCAAGGGCAGAGCTCCACTTCCCCCACTCTTTTAGTCCCTTCCCGAGGACTGTCCCCCTCCCCCCAACTCCCCACCTCATGCTATAGCAACTAAAAGCTTAAGGGGGGTAGAGAAAGGAGGGGCTCAGGACCCTGGTTGCACACTGTAAGTCACAAGTTACTGTTATAATTGTTCCTTGCTGTGCTTTACCAGTTACTAAATATTTGAAGTATCACCTCTGAGTATAAGCATGAAGAAGACTCAAGTTTAGGAAGCACAAAATGAAGTTTTTAAATAAACAACAGCATCATATAGCCTTTAATGTATAGTAAGCATCATGTCTCTCTAGGAAGGGTAGCTAGTGCATGCATTTCAGACTTTCTTGACCAGGGAATTTGTTTGTGAAGACCTACAGTCTTAACAGGATGTTTCTGTAGAATACAGTTTGTGAAGGGCTGCTCTCTTACAATCTATAAACATATATCATAGACCCATTAGGAAGTATGTAGGTAAGTTTTTTCCTTTAAAGAACTTAGGACTTACATACCTCTAAATGATAACTTGTTCACAATTCCATGTGGTAGTTAGATGACTGATTGAAATCTGTTCTTTTTGATTTCCTTATGGGGGAGAAACAGTATTTGGGAGAGTTTGTGTTCCTGATGTTGTGGGAAGAGTCCTCACCAGTTAAGGAAAACGGTGCTGGAAACAGTTTGAGTAACTAGATGACAAACTGCTTATATAAGACAAAGTTTTCTTGGAAATAATCCTGTTTTATGGAAAACAGGCACGGTTTCATATGGCTGTTGTCTAAAAAGACTTGGAGTTTGTTATAAATGAACATTATTGACAGAATTCGGATATCATTTCAATGTTTGCTAAACTTGTGTCTGCTGCTTGTATCTGTTGAATTAGAAGCGTGTAATTTTTGTTGTTGTGTTTCATTCCAATTTGAAAATTAATTATGTATGTTAATGACTGGATGTGATCAAATAGGTTAACAAATATTCGAGGGAATTTTAAGTAGGAGTAGAGTTTATGCTTGGAAGATAAGACAGCAATAAACACATGGTTTTAATTGACAGTGGATAGTTTAAAAAAAGACCACACATATGAACACAAAATGTATGAATCCCAAATAGTACAAGCAACAAATAAGAAAGTTTGGGCCTTCGTGGTCAGAAAGGTTTAATGGGGGCTGACCATTGAGTAAAATCAAGTAAGTCATGACGGTCCAGGGCAAAGTTATTTTGTTTGTTTTGATTGGAACAGATGGTTAGAAGGGAGTGTGTTAATCAGATAAAGCCCATTTCTCAGCCAAATTAACATTTCACTACCATTATAAATTAAAAAAGGATGTAGTGGAGTTATGGGTGAAGTTGTAGCTTGAACCAGAAAGTGATGATCATCAAATATGATCTGTAGTGCGGATTTTCACAGTAAGTGTAGATGTCTCAAGACCTCGTGTTTCCCACCTTGCATTTCTGTAGGTATAAAAGTAGGTAAACAGGCATAGTCTGTTTTTTGTTTGTTTGTTTTGTTTTTTTAAAAAACTGGGAGAGGAAGTCATGTTCGGTGGTCGCTGACCTTGGTCCTGAATGATAGCTAAACTACTATTTTTCTGAGACTCAGGTTAGAATGAGTTGTGTTGTGCTCTCATGGCTGGACAGCAACCAGTTTAATACAGTGTCTGGAACTGCAAAATATTCTTGCTCACATCTATTAGGGATTAAGAACATGCGTTATGGGGTTAAATTATCTTGAGTGCAAATCTTGGCCCAGTCATTTATTATCTGTGCAAGTTACTTAATTTCTGTGCCTTAGCGTCCTTGTCTGTAAAACTTAATATTTGAAGAGGTTTTTGTGAGAATTAAATTAATCAATCCATGTAAAGTGCTTAGAACAGTCACTGCCACATGAATAGTATAAACTTAGTCTTTGTTATTATCTATACATATTTGCCTGTACACTGGAGGGAATCCAAGAGAAAGGTGACTGGTGGTTGTGCTGCATATTATGTTGTCTGTTATAATCAATCCATGCTCCTGCGCACTCTTTTGTCAGACTCTAGTCAAGTTATTGATGATAAGTTTTCTTCTTAAAAGAAACATTTGTTTAACAATGGAAACTTAAGCATAGTCTAATTACTATATGGAATTTTTGAGATGTGATTTCAAGGAAGACTGTGTCTTGGAGAAATGGGTCTTGTAAAATTTTAGGCTTACAGTTTTTGTTTTAATGGTTTGAACCTAACGTACGTATTAAGTATATGTGTATTTCTAAGTATTTTAATGACTTCCTCTTTTTTTCCAGTAACAAAGCATGAAATAAATCCCCAGTGTTTTTCAAGATTATGTAAAAGGATTTGTAATTACCGCTCAGCACCTAGGACAGCACCCAGTGCCACACTTTGTACATGAACTCTGGCTTGAGGTTTGGGGTGTGTGTTCTGGATTCGGGAAAGAAAAGAAGAGAACATTTTGGGAAAGTTAACAATTCTCGTAAACACCCTAAAAGTATATGAAATGGAGGATGGTTTCATGGCTTTATTTCAAAATGTTTTACACTGGCTGTAGAACCCACTTCATGACGTGGTTTGAGTTAAAATGATCTAATATTTGTGTTTTAACTTTCAGCTTTGTGTTATTCTTGGAAAATTTCGCACCACTTGTGAATTCCTTGAACCTGGGCATTGCAAACCCACTTCTGTTGGGCCCATCTCCTTTGCACTTTGCTCAGATTAAGACTCAGTTGGCGCTTCAGCAGCTGAATGCCGTTGCCTCACATAGTTCAACACCACCTTATACTTTATTAAATCAGGCTTTCTTGAAAATAGCCATGTCGAGACCCAGGTTTAATCCTCGAGGAAACTTTCCACTTCAGAGGCCACGAGCACCTAACCCTTCTGGGATGAGGCCTCCAGGACCATTTATGAGGCCTGGATCCATGGGTCTTCCAAGATTTTACCCAGCAGGGAGAGCCCGTGGAATTCCGCACAGATTTGCTGGCCATGAATCTTATCAGAACATGGGACCACAGAGAATGAATGTTCAGGTAACTCAACACCGAACTGATCCAAGATTGACCAAAGAAAAATTGGATTTTCATGAAGTACAACAAAAGAAGGGGAAGCCTCATGGTAGCCGGTGGGATGATGAGCCTCATATATCTGCATCAGTGGGAGTGAAACAGAGTCTAACACAGGTTACAGAGCAGAGTCCTCAAGTGCAGAGCCGCTATACGAAAGAGAGTGCCTCAAGTATCTTAGCAAGTTTTGGATTATCTAATGAAGATTTAGAAGAACTCAGTCGCTATCCTGATGAACAGCTAACCCCTGAAAATATGCCATTAATTTTGAGGGATATAAGAATGCGAAAGATGGGGCGTCGATTACCCAATTTGCCTTCTCAGAGCAGAAATAAAGAAATGCTTGGTAATGAGGCAGTTTCAAGTAATGTGATTGATTATGGGCATGCAAGCAAATATGGCTACACAGAAGATCCACTTGAAGTACGTATTTATGATCCTGAAATTCCAACAGATGAGGTCAAGAATGAATTTCGGTCACAGAGCATTTCTGCATCTGTTCCCACTCCAAATGTGATATGTAATTCTATGTTTCCTGTTGAAGATGTGTTTCGACAGATGGACTTCCCCGGTGAGTCCTCTAATAATCAGTCCTTTTTCCCAGTTGAGAGTGGAACTAAGATGTCAGGCTTACACATTTCAGGAGGACAGTCAGTCCTTGAACCAGTAAAATCCGTCAGTCAATCCATTAGCCAAACAGTTAACCAGACAATGAATCAGTCTCTTATTCCTCCACCTATGAACCAGCAACCTTTTTCATCAGAATTAATTTCAGCTGTAAGCCAGCAAGAGCGGATCCCACATGAACCTGTGATTAATTCATCTAGTGTACATGGATCAGGAGGAAGCAAAAAGAATTACCAGTCAGAGGCTGACATTCCCATTCAGTCGCCCTTTGGGATTGTGAAAGCATCATGGTTACCAAAGTTTTCACATGCTGATGCCCAGAAGATGAAGAGACTTCCAACTCCCTCTATGATGAATGATTATTATGCAGCGTCTCCAAGAATATTTCCACATTTGTGTTCTCTGTGTAACGTAGAATGTAGTCATTTGAAGGTGAGTGTTTTTAAAGATCACTGTATAATGATACTCAGCGCCCAAATTTCCTCTAAATTTTTATATTGTGCTGGTGTTAACTAGGCATTGAGGAAATGGCAGAAATGATTTGTGATTGCAACTTCCCTGCTTAGTTGTAATCTTAGTAGTCCTGGCCTTAATACTGAATTGAGTGTTAGGCTTTCTGTATTCCTGTGACTGGGCACATGACATAGTTTGTCCATGTACTTTGAACTTTTGGATTAGTTCTCTTAGAAAATTCATGCAACATAAAATTTATATAACATAAACCATGGACTTAAAAAACAACATCACATGAGTCAACTTTAAATAGAATCTGTTACTATAAAAATATAAAAAATTGGAATAAAATATTTGTACTGCATGCTTTCAAGGGACAGTATATTGCAGCCTTGCATGTATCTACCTGTCTTAGGCTAAAAGTTGATTTTAATATTTTCTGACTCTAGATTAGGAATTTTAGTGTTTCATGAGAAGGAGCTTCCTAAACTTAATCCATAGCAAAATTGAGTCAAGAATAATTATTTTGGGGTTAGCTGTCAACTCAGAATAGTGTAAAATGGTAAACTGTAGAGAGAAAAATCTTAAAAAAATAAAGGCCTTAGGTACCTCTATGGTCAGTATAATTAGAAGAAAGTATTTTATAGAAGTGCTGAAGAGTAATGTAGAATATACTTTTTTGATAGTACAGTTGACTCTTGAACAGCTTGGGGCTTGGGGGTACCAACTCCTGCACCGTTGAAAGTCCAAGTTGACTCCTTAAAAACTACTAATAGCCTGTTGACTGGAAGCCTTACTGACAGCATAGATAGTTGGTTAATACGTTTTGTATGTTAATAGTATTGTATACTGTATTCTTATGATAAAAGTAAGCTAGAGAAAAGAAAATTGTGAGAAAATACATTTATGCATACTGTAAAAATCTGTGTGTAAGTGGACCCGTGCACTTCAAACCGGTGTTCAAGGGTCAACTGTAATCGTTGGCGGATTTGTGTAGGAGTTCTCCAGTATGATTTACTTACTTACATGTATTTGGAAACCACTGTTTCTTCTGTTCACTAATGGGATTTGTAGATTTATATTATAAATGGTCAGGAAGGAATGTACTTCCCATGGAATAAGCTTCGATTCAAGGCCATATCATTGGCTATATACTTTGTATAGGCTTAAAAACCTATAGGTGTTTAATTCTTTTTTTTTCTACTTCCAGTGCTGCTCTTTTTTATTGTCTTTGTATTACCCACTCACAGATTTCAGCTGATGCTTTTGTTAACTCTAGCAAAGGAAAGCGGCATTCTTCCTCATTTTAGTAAAATTTGTGGAGTTCTAGTAAAATAATAATTGCTGTCCCTATTAAGGGAGATAGCCAAGTCTTGAAAAATTTCAGAATAATTCATAGCACTTAGCCTTTAAGTAGTGCTGGTCTAAGTTCCTAATTGAGTAATAGGCTGTCTGTGTTCCATTTGAACTTTTAACTAGTCATGGTGAATCCAAGAAAGGTATATTAAAATAAAGAACTTAAAAGTTTTTATTTTGTTGAATGGAAAAGGTATACGTTTATTCAGTAGGTATTTACTGATTACCAGTTTCATACATGGCTATATTAGATGCTGGGCAGAAATGAGAGCTATATAAAATGAAGATGTTGGTCTTAAGCACTTTAAACAGTCTCATTGAAGAGAAAAATTACACACCTAAGGAATTTTAAAAATTAGAGGGCATCAAATGGTTCAGTGATTGCATTTAACTTTTTGGATGTGCTGTAGGGGAGAGAGATTTAATATATCTATCTTGACTTTAGGCTTATATCCATTCAGGCCAGCTTTATTAATTTATCAACACCTATTGTGTTTTTAGCAGCATATAATTAAAAAGAAGTATAAATAATGCTCGCTTTGGCAGTACTTTAGCTAAAATTGAATCAATAGAAGATTAGCATGCCCCGTGTACAAGGATGACATGTGAATTAGTGATATGTTCCATGTTTTTTGTAGTAAGTGTAGTTACCATCATCATCTCATACAGATAAAAAGAAAGCCCCCCCCCCAAAAAAAAGTATAAATGTACTTTCTTACATCAAAAGACTAGTTGGGTAAGATTTAGTGACAGTGACTAACTGTGTTGAATCTGGCCTGGAAGGATTTGGGAGGGAAGACTTCATGGAGTTCGTTAAATATAGGTCTTGAATAATGAGTAGGCTTCAGATATACCTAGGGGCGGAGGGATGACATTTTAGATGTCAGCAGTAGCAGTAGGTACCAAAGGCCTTCAAAAGCTTAGCTTAAGGAGTTTAGGCTTGAGGTGAGCTTAAGGAGTTTAGACTGAGGTGAGAGGCATTAGGAAGCTAATTAAGGTTTTTGATACATGAAGTGACATGTTCAAAGTGTATTTTAGGGAGATAAATCTGGCAGATGTATGCAGGGTGAATAAGAATGAGAAGAGATAATGGTAGGGCACCGAATATGAGGCTTCCCTAGTTCCTTCAAGTTTAAGGTGGTGAAAGTCTGGGTTAGTATGATAAAAATAAAACTTCGAAAAATAAATCATTAGTAATTGATTCATTAGAATTCACAGAGATTGCCATTTAAAACACCTTTTTTTAAACAACAGCATGATGGATCTAACAATGAATTCTTCACTACTAGATGACCACGTGATAGGGATTTGTGAACATGGACATAGATGGTACAAACAACTTCTCTTATTTCTCTGTGATATATCTTGCTGCCTTGTAAACATGGATTTATATGACCTTGTAAATAATGTAGCCAATTAATGTAAATTATCAACTGCTTTTTTTTGGGGGGGGGCTAATTGTCATTTGACAGATGGTTCCCCACTGCTGAATCTTTAAAACTATAGCCTGAAAAGGGCAACAGTAGACTGTAAAATGTATTTCTTTTCTAAATTGGGGTTCAGATGTCAGAGAAGGAGCTGTGCTTAGTTTAGATGTTACGTCTTTTTGGCTGTCCTCAGTTTAGAAGCTGTCCTTCTGACTTAAATAATTCAGTTTGAGAAAATATTAATTGACATAAAAGATTTTTGAGATAGTTGGAGGATAGAGTAAACTCTTATATGGGTAGGTATTTTCACAGTTTGATTCTGTGCCTACTCAAGTCTGAAGTCTTACAAGCGTTTCCTGCTTAGTAGGTAATTACCACTTTTTCTCTAGAGAGGCAGTACTGCTTTTGGATCCTTTTTATCTAATCTGGATACTGTAGACAGTCTAGAAATTGGGTGGCATAGGTATATTTATTGAGCTTAAAGCAAGTGATATCAGTGAGTGAAGTGGGCCTGTTAAATAGTACTCTGTGTGTGTGTGTGTGTGTGTGTGTGTGTGTGTACATATGCATATATATATGAATGTTTGTATAGAACTGGAGAGTATGCCTTAAATAGGGCAGCTATCAGCATCAGCTGATACTTGCTATACAGAATACATGTCCAGTATTGTTTTTTCAAGAGAAGCTGAAAGTTTGGATTTGGGGGTAGAAATCACTGGATTTTTAAATGATGGCAACTTATTCAAGTAAAATGCTTTATGGTGTAAATAAATTATGCCCAACCACTATTTGCCAGTGTGTCTCTTTGATGTAAACAATGTCCAGTTAATGTCAAAGACATGGGTTCAGCAGTACTAGAGACTCTTCACTGCCAATCTCTTCTAGCTTTCTATTTGTACCATTGAGCGGGATATGCAAACATTTCTTTTTTGCAATCCACAGTTAGTTTCATGGCTTAATGAAGTAGTTTAGGGTTTTTCCTAACCTGTTGCTGAGTATTATAAATAGCATGCACTTGTCTTCAGATAGTTCTTGACAAGACAGATTCCAAAATTAGTGTCAACTGGGGTTTTAACTGGAAACTTCTAGTTTGTAGCAGTGCCATACTAAAATGTTTTTGAAATGGATATGAATAACATTTTCCTCAAGTTAACATTTTAAAATACAGAACTGTTGAGTAAGTTTTTTTTAACCTATCCAAATGCCAGAGAAACAATAAAACATTGAGTAATAATACACATTGCTTTTAACTGTTTCACTTGGGAGACTGTATCTTTGAAAACTGTACATTGTCTTTTCTAAAAATTTTAATCAGATGTATCTTCCAGGAGCTGTTTGTGGGTACACAGTGTAATTTTAGGGCAGATTTGTAAATGAAGTAATGTATTAAAAAAGCGTTTTGTTCATTGTAAAGCTCTATGTAAGGGATATTGTGTCTTTGAAATGGTGTTACTTTCTCTTAAATCCTGAAAATAAATTAGATCTAATCAGCAGTTTTTCATATTTTTACTAATCTTATCCTTTGTCAATATAGTGGGTACCTTGTTTGGAATGGTACTGGCCTAAGAGGTAGGATTTTTTGTTGTTGATGTTGTTAGCTTGAATTTAGAGATAGAAGTTATTGATACTATATTTTTGAGATGCCATTTCAGATACTATTATATTATGGAGTTTTTGGTGTTTTCTGGAGTATTTTTATATGAAAGATGAATTATTTCTGAAAAATGCTTTTATTTTTTTCCAAGGTTAAATATATATTTGATTTCAAAATGAGTATCCATGGGTATGATTTTTTAAATGTTTTCTATACTAAAATGTTTCAAAATGGCATCAATAAGGTCTGGTATTAAGTACCTTTGTTTGGAGGTACTTTATTTTTGTGAAATATTATTGAGTAGTCAAATGTTATTTATAACTACATTTGTTAATTTTTGAAAAAAGAATCCTGTGTCATTTTTTAAAAGCCTAATTTCATAGTCAGTGTGAGGAATATTCTAATTTCAGCGCTTTTCTCCTTTCACAATAGGATTGGATTCAGCATCAAAATACATCTACTCATATTGAGAGTTGCCGCCAGTTACGTCAACAGTAAGGACAAATTTTTCTTTTTTATAGGTAGCAAATTTATGAAATAGTAATGTTCAGGTATGACTGTTTAATACCTTTAGTGTGGTACTTTAGAGAAAAATATTCTTAGAAAGCTATTGCTTTGAAATATTTTATGAAGCATATTTAATCTTTTTCCAAAAGGAGAGAATTAAATATGATGTTTTCTTCTCTCTCCTAATTATTCCCAGTAGGTAGACTTAATATCATGGGTTCATTCCTTGCTGGCTTGCCTGCTTTGCAGTGGTTTAACTATTTTAGAGTAGATAGCGTTCCCTTTTCCTATCTGCTCCACTTTCCCAAAGGATAAAAAACTAAAAACCACCCCAAACCAAATACCAATATTTAATTTCATGTGTAAAGCTCTCCTCTGGTTTAGAACCTATTTTAAGAATAAACCTTAAAAAAAAAAAAAAAAAAAAAAAAAAAAAAAAACTTAAGTGGCACCTGGGTGGTTCAGTCAGTTAAGAGCCTCTTGGTTTTGCCTCAGGTCATGAGATTGAGCCCCGTGCCCTGCTCAGTGTGGAGCCTGCTTGGGATTCTTTCCCTCTCCCTTTCCGTCCACCTCTGCTCCTTCCCCTGCTTGCTTGCTCATGTGTATGTGCTCTCTCTGTCAAAATAGATAAATCTTAGAAAAAAACAAAGAATAAACCTTAAGTGGGAGATAAACAAGCTAAATGTGTTCCTCAGTATTGTTTCTTCAGTTCTTCAACCTTTTGCTTTTTTTTTTTTTTTTAAAGATTTTATTTATTTATTTGACAGACAGAGATCACAAGTAGGCAGAGAGGCAGGCGGGTGGGGGCTGGAGGAGAGGGGAAGCAGGCTCCCTGCTGAGCAGAGAGTCTGTTGCAGGACTCCATCCCAGGACCCTGGGATCACGACCTGAGCCGAAGGCAGAGGCTCAGCCCACTGAGCCACCCAGGTGCCCCAACCTTTTGCTTTTCTAAGACAGACACCTATGATTCCTTCAGCAGGAATCTCTTGTATATCTCATGGAGTAACAAAATTCAGTTGTATTCCCTGTACTCATTAAACACGATGATACAGTTGTGTGAAGTTACCGGTCCCTAAACTGATGATAGGAACATGTTTTGGGGCAGATGATTTTGGGTTTTGGTTTTGTTCTTTATGAAAACATTACCAAAATATTTTGAGATTGTTCAGGACTCTTCCAGTCATAAGTGATAAACTTAATTCAAAGTAGTTTTTATTGTATTTTATATTTATTATTATTATTATTATTATTTTAAGATTTTATTTATTTGACAGAGATCATAAGTAGGCAGAGAGGCAGGCAGGTGGGGGGGAAGCAGGTTCCCCACTAAGCAGGGAGCCCGATGTGGGGCTTGATCCCAGGACCCTAAGATCACTACCTGAGCCGAAGGCAGAAGCTTTAACCCCCAGAGCCACCCAGACGCCCCTTATATTTATTTTTTAAAGATTTAACTAATTTATTTTTTTTAGAGAGAGCCAGGAAGGGCGGCAGGACCTTCAGTAGGGGGAGGAGCATAGAGGGAGGGAGAAGGAAGGGAAAGAGCCTTGACCAGGCTTTACACTGAGTGTGGAGCTCCATGCAGGGCTCTGTCTCATGACCCTGAGATCATGACCTGAGCTGAAACCAAGAGTCTGACTGCAGACTTAAGCAACTACATCACTCAGGGACCCCAAAGTCATCTTTTAAAAATTTTTATTTATTTATTTATTTATTTAAAAGATTTTATTTATTTGACAGAGAGAGAGAGAGAGAGATCACAAGTAGACAAAGAGGCAGGCAGAGAAAGAGGGGAAAGCAGGCTCCCTGCTGAGCAGAGAGCCTGATGCAGTGCTTGATCCCACGACCCCGAGATCATGAACTGAGCCGAAGGCAGAGGCTTAACCCACTGAGCCACCCAGGTGCCCCCCCAAAGTCATTTTTAAAGAAAGTTTCAGGAACAGCTGATTTGGATTTTGAAACAAAAATCAGAGTGGTCAGAAATTGTTTCTTGGCTGTTCTGTTCTCTTCTGCTTTGGCTTCGTGAGATCCCAGGTACACTTCCTCCACAAAGCAAAATGACCCCCATAATTCTGGACTTAAATGAACTGTGTAGTTAGTAATTCTAGGAGTTCGAAACAAACACAATAAAAATACCCTCAAAAAACCCTCTTTCCTCAAAGCTCCTGTGTAAGTCCAAGTCTAAGGTTTGACTTTTTTGGTCCACTTTGAGTTAGTTGTCCATCTCGAAATGAGTTACAGTAGTTGGGAGAATTGGGTACTCTACCTGTGTTGGGGTCATGTACCTGCTCCTGCTGTTGAGTGTGGTAAGCCCAACCTGAATCATGTAGACTATGAATAGAGATGGTTTCTTCCCTATGTAGATGCTGTGCAGACAAACACAGGTTATTATATGGAGGTAATTTATCGTCTGAATTAGATAGGCCTAGCTGCTACTGTAAATAGAAAGTCTCTTCTAAGCCACAAATTTTCTCATAGATATCCAGTAGGATGTCTAATGTTTACGAAGGTGAGGGATTTAAGTGGTAGTGAGTCATTTGCTGTAGGTTGGCGTTAATGTTAATAAGATTCTAGCTACATACACTGCCATTAATTGACTAGAGCATATGGCACATATGCCTATTAAAGCCTTCTGTGTAGATAGCCTTTTTTTTTTTTTTTTTTAAGGCCCTGATTTTGAAGTGCTTTCTGTGCCTGACACTTTTACTACTCTAGCCCACATATTTACCTTTTTCAGGCTGTGTGCTCTTGAATGATTCCTTGTTGGCTTTCTCTACACTGCAAAAAATAATGACCAAAAAAAAAAATTGATTTGATTAGGTGCTTGGGATCCTTCCATGGCAAAGTATATGCTATTCCATTCTTTGTTTTTTTAAGCTACATTGTGTTCCTTTTGTTTCTATACCTTAATGTATTTAGTTATTCACCTGCTGATGTATATTTAGGTTCTTACTCCTTTTCTTGAGGCTGATTATCTTTTCCCTCTCTTTGTCTTTGTTGGATCTTTCTGGATTATGATACAGGAGTGGTTGGTTAACCTGAGAAAAAATACAATGCATCCGAATTTTAGTATTAAAAATAAATAATAGCCATATTCTTTTTTTAAAGATTTTGTTTATTTATTTGACAGAGAGAGAGAGACAGAGAGAGCGCGTGCGCACAAGTAGGCAGAGCAGCAGGCAGAGGGAGGTGGAGAATTAGGCTCTCCTGCCGAGAGCCCAATGCAGGGGTCGATCCCACAATGCCGAGATCATGACCTGAGCCGAAGGCAGATACTCAACCAACTGAGCCACCCAGGCCCCTCAGTAATAGCTACATTCTTCTTGTATGCTGGGCATAATTCTAAGTCCTTTACGTAATTTAAGTTTTAAAATAACCTTGTGAGATGTATGTATAATGATTATTTGTGATTTTACCAGTGAGGAGACTATGGCATAGACAGTCAACTTCCTTGTTGTCCCACAGCAAATAGTTGGTATAGCTAGTCTGTCTAGCCCATTTTCTGTTCAGCAGATTATTCTGAAAAGTTTTTAAGCTGCAGAAGTTGAAGGGATAGTAAACATTCATATATTCATCTTTATTCACCAATTATTATCATTTGCCACATCTGTTTTATGTTTCTATTAAGCTTTTTTGAAGCTTTATTTGAAAATAAATTGCAAACATGGTATCTTCACTCCTCATTTCAACATCTCTCTCCTAAGAATAAGGAAAATTTTCTACAGTAGTTATCTGTTATAACCACACTGAGTCCTGCCTATCCCCTAACCACATTCCCAAACCATGAGGCAATCAAGATTCGTGTACTGCAGTCTCTTAAGCTAGAATAGCCCACTCTGCTTGTTTCTTCTCTTACCTTACCTTCCTTTACCTTTCTTTCGTTCCTTCATTCATTGATCTGAGAAGTATGCTTTCACAATGTTAACTTCTTTTGAAATGTCCAGGAAAGGAGAGTTGTCTTGTAGAATGTTCCAAAGTACATTTTGTACTTTTCTGTTTGTTTCCTTATCATTAAATACATATTGAACATTTTTGTCACAGAAACTATAGGTAACGTTTATACTTAACTGCATTGGGACACAGATACTGTCATTTTGTTCTTGCCCATTATTCTTGCCATTGTGCTGTACTGCCTGTGTGAGGGTTATCATGCTTCTGAAGCACATTTTAAACTTGTTATGCAATGTACAGGCAGTCCAACCTCAACCTGCAGAATAGTACACATGCTTTATCTTTCTGCCCTGGGCACCAGAGACAAAAACATGTATTCTAGCAGTCAAACTAGTGAGGATCCAGAACATTATTACGACCTCTTGACTAAAAGTCCTCAAGCTCTTTTGAATCCATTAAACCAGAGATTGCTGGAAACTTAGTAGCATCTGTGTGTTCACAACCAGCATATTTTTAGCATTGTACATTTAAGAAAGCTAAGGCTTACTCACATTAAGTAACTGGCTTTTAGAAACATGGCCATAAAATGTCAGCACCTACACTCAGACCTAGCATAGCTTGATTCCAGAGGTCTTGCTTTTAAACACCATTACCATAAGAATAGAAATTTATCTTCTTAGTTGGTAACAGATTGAGGAAAGTTTTTAAAAGCCTAAGTGTAAATGAAACAGAATTATCCATGTTTTGACAATTAATTATTGATGCCAGGTGATAGATACACTGGATTAAAGTTGACTTTTTTTTGTTCTTCATAGTTTGTCACCTTATAGTTACAATAAGATGCTTCAGGCATCATGGCTGCTATCAAAGAAGGACAAAGGGGGCAAGTGGCAGGAAGAATTTTGCTAGTGGTTTTGCGTCTGTCTCACTGTTTTGAACCTGTCACTGGCTATATATTCCAAGGAGGTTAGGAAAGCAAATATTTAGCTTTTTTAGCCGTTGTAGTAGAGGCAGACAAGGGAAAAGGAAGTTGAAAATTGTTGTTGTGTTAACCTGCTATAAGTGTCTTAGACAAATAGCAACAAATAAAAACCACTTTACTTTTACTGTGGTTTTGACCCGACTTCTTGCCAGGTGACTTGCTGAAAGAGTTGGCTGCCTCCATTTCCTTACTTGGCTCTTCTCTTGGTTATTAAGCTTGTTTTTGTTTTTGTTTTTGTTTTTTAAATATTTTTATTTATTTATTTGACAGACAGAGATTACAAGTAGGCAGAGAAGATAGGCAGAGAGAGAGGAGGAAGCAGGCTCCCCATCGAGCAGAGAGCCTGATGTGGGGCTCGATCCCAGGACCCTGGGACCATGACCTGAGCCGAAGGCAGAGGCTTTAACCCACTGAGCCACCCAGGTGCCCCTAAGCTTGTTTTTGAATATTAGTTGTCTTAATGATTTAATTTCCAATTTAAAAATGTTTTTAAAATTTCCAATTAACTAACATACATACATACATACATTTATCTGTCTACCTATCTATCTATCTATCTATTTATTTTTTTATTTTAGAGGGTGTGTGAGAGCCAGGGTTGCGGGTAGGGCAGAGGAAGAAGGAGAATCACCACAGGGCTTGATCTTCATCATGACCTGAGCCGAAGTCAAGAGTTGGACACTTAACTAAGTTACCCAGGCACCCCCAAATTGACCTTTAGAGTTCAGGTTTTCTAGAAAAGATGAGGAGGAAAATGTCTTCTTCTAAGGCTTCTGTGATGTTACTGTTCCTTGTACTTTTTCTTTCTGTGATTACTACTTAATCTCTTATTGGTTTGTCTTTGTCTGCTTTACTCTTCAGTGTTGATGTGCATAAAATTCTGTCCTCAGCCCTTTTTATTCCTACAAACTATGTTCTGTGTTAGTCTAACACAACCCTTATACTGTATAGGCTTCTTCATTCCTAATTTTCAAATATCTCAGTCCTAATCTTTCCCCATAATTCCAGATATTTATTTCCAATTGACCCGAAAATATTCTTGTATTCTCTTCACTTCAGAAATGATTATTGGTTCTCTGTTACCTTTTACTTATGTGCAATCTCCTTACCTGATTTCAAGGACCTTCACAGTTTGTAATTCTGAGCTGCCTTTCCAGCCCCCCCCCACCCCTGCCCATAATTCCTTTTTATCATTTCCATGCTGCAACCAGACCAGTTCATGGAATAGAACACTTGTTTTGCCTCTCAATTCTTTTATGTATGGCCACTGCATCAAACCTAGCTTGAACCATGCTTATTGGTAGACTTAAGGGCTACCTGAAAAGTAGCCTTTTCTGCAGATTTTCCCCTAATTCTTCCACCAGATGTATCTCTTTGAGGACTGCCTGGTACAGTGTAAAGAGCACTGTACATGTTGTTTTGTGTAGAATGCGGTCCCCTGGAGTTCTGCAAAGTGCATGAACTGCCCTTGTCTTTTAACCCCTAACTAAACTTGTGTCATGTACCTATTCTATACATCTTAACACTTGTCTGTGTATTGCCTGTTTTACTTTAAGAAACTTTGAAATCTTTGATGTATTGGGAATGTGTTTCTTTTCCTTGAATTGCCTACTAGAATAATGCTTTGATTATTTATTGAATTAGACACTCAAAATATCATACTCTCAAGAAAATTTTCATACTTAAATTACTATGTAAACTCAGGTTTTGAACAGTCCTCCTGCTGATACATTGCAGGGAAGGATTGAGACATACAGTCTCATTTTAACTGTTCATTAATACTGTTTATTCTCAAAATAGGTATCCTGATTGGAATCCTGAGATCCTCCCATCAAGAAGGTAATTCTTTTTAATAGTGATATTGTTGAGACTTGATTTTCTTTTAAAAGTAAACAGGTAGGGGTGCCTAGTTGGCTCAGTGGGTTAAGCCTCTGCCTTCGGCTCGGGTCATGATCTCAGGGTCCTGGGATTGAGCCCCACATCGGGCTCTGCGCTCAGTGGGGAGTCTGCTCCCCCCTCTCTCTCTGCCTGCCTTTCTGCCTACCTGTGATCTCTATCAAATAAATAAATAAATAAAATTTCAAAAAAAAAAAAAAGGTTTTAAAAAAAGTAAACAGGTACTTTTTAAAAAAGGTCTTATTTTTAATTGAGTTCCTGTTTGATCATTTTTACTTTTATTTTAAAATTTTTTATTTTTACTTTTAAACAGCAGACAAATGCAATAATCTCTATGAACCTTTCTTTAATTATCCCAGCTTAAATGTGATAGCTTGCCTCTCTGAACTTCCATTTTCTTTTTTTTTTTTTTTTTTTTTTTTTTTTTTTTTTTTTTTTTTTTTTTTCAGTCTTTCTGAAAATACTTCCTGCTTTTGTTATTGTTTTGTTTGTGCGGTCTTATGTTACAAATGTCTTGAAGGCTAGGAGTGGTTTTATTAAGTTTTGTATTCCCTAGGAAGTCTTGTATTTAAATGTTTGCATATAAACATTTTCATATACATGCAAAATGTACATAAACTTTTTTTTAGAAGATCCTATTTATTTATTTGACAGACAGAGATCACAATTAGGCAGAGAGGCAGGCAGAGGGAGAGGAGGAAGTAGGTTCCCTGCTGAGCAGAGAGCCAGATGCAGGGCTCTATCCCAGGACCCTGGGACCATGACCTGAGTCGAAGGCAGAGGCTCTAACCCAGTGAGCCACCCAGGCGCCCCTGTATATAAACATTTTTGTACATTTTTTTGTATATTTGTATATAAACATTTTATATATATATACAAAATGTTTGTATATAAATAAGTTTTAAACTTGTATTTAGTGTTTGTACATAAAGTAACAGCAGTCAAAGAAATATTTGTAGATGGCATAATCTCTCAAGGGGGAAAATGTTGAAAACATTTGTTTATGTAAATCATTTCTTAAATCCTTTATATAACTTAATACTTCCAATATATAGTTGACTATAAAATGATATAGGAAAAGACCAAGAAATTGATATAGGGTCCTCTTCTATATATTAGCAAAACAGGGATCCAAGCAGTTTGAGGACTGAGCATCTGTTCTGATTATTCTTTCTTTATCTATGAGGGTGAATTGTGTCATAACAAATAGGTTTTTGTTTTAAATAAATATATGCTATCAGAGTTTGGTGTTGTTTATAGTCTGTTGTTAAGAAGGAGCCTCTGTCATATAAGTTAAATTTACATTAAATTGCTGAATCTTGTGATTTCCCCCCCATACTTTATAGAAATGAAGGCAATAGAAAAGAAAATGAAACTCCAAGAAGACGTTCTCATTCCCCCAGTCCTAGACATTCTAGAAGATCAAGCTCAAGTCATAGATTCCGTCGATCTCGAAGCCCTATACGCTATATATACAGACCAAGAAGTCGAAGTCCAAAAATCTGCCATCGTTTCATTTCCAGATACAGATCCAGATCCCGTTCACCATATCGAATGAAAAATCCATTTAGAGGTAGTCCAAAATGCTATCGATCAGTTAGCCCTGAAAGGACATCACGGAGATCAGTGAAATCATCAGGTACACTTATGGTTATGAATAATAATATATACTATAGTATATAACATAATAAATTTACTTATTTTGACTAAATGTTTTAGGGTTTTTTTTGTGTTTGAATTTTTAAATTCTGTATTTTTAGTAAGTTTGAAAACATGACATAATCTGCTACAGTCAAGATTTAACAAAACTTGGGGTGCCTGGGTGACTCAGTCGTTAAGCATCTCCCTTTGGCTCAGGTCGTGATCCCAGGGTCCTGGGATGGAGCTCCTCATTGGGCTCCCTGCCCAGCCAGAAGTCTGCTTTTCCCACTCCTGCTTGTGTTCCTCTCTCGCTGTCTCTCTCTCTCAGATAGATCAATAAAATCTTCTAAAAAAGAAAAGATCTAACAAAAGCTGATGTTTTGAGCTGTTTTTCTTAGCTATTTTAATAAGCTAGAAATGGAATTTCTATTTTACTATATTTTAGAATTTTATGTGAAATTGACCCACATCCCAACCTAGTCCATTCTTCTTCCTTTTATTAACTATCAGAAGAAATGTGGAAGAGTGTATGTATCTACCTAAAATCAAATTCAAAAACCACTGATATACCAACATCTTAGTGTGCCCATGAATTAATCTAAAAGTTTTTTTTGAAATTTCTCCTATTTTCTACCTGTGTCTTAATATTGGTTTAGTGACATTTCTAGAAATAGCTCATATATGTGTTCTCTGAGATCTTTTTAGAAAGGTCTCCAAGACCAAGGGGGTCTTCCAACTATGTGAAGCTGAGTTTCCTTTATATGTTTCAACCAGAGCAATGTATCCATCAGATTGGAAGCAGAAGCAGATACGAGAATTCAGGTTTTTGGTTTTTTTTTTTTTAAGATTTTATTTTATTTATTTGAGAGAGAGCAAGCACGAACAGGGGGAAGGGGCAGAGGGAATGGGAGAAGCAGGCTCCCTACTGAGTAGGGAGCCCGATGTGGGGCTCAATCCCAGGACCCCGGGATCATGACCTGAGCTGAAGGCAAAGGCTTTAACCCACTGAGCCACCCAGGCACCCCTGGAGTCTTCGGTTTTTAAAAGTGAAAATGGATACTGAAAATCAAAAGTTTGAGGACCATTGGTATAAGATAAGATCATGAGTGAAGAATTAAAGACTGAGAATTGTTTTGTGTATATTTGATTCCTGTCTGGCTTGACAGTGGCTCTGTGTGATAAATATTTGGGCAATTAAGAAGTTATTCTCTCTTTAATAATGTGATTTTATATTCTAAAATAATGTGGTTTTCATCTTAAGTTCTTTTTGGTTGAAGTTGCATTTATGTCCTTTTTACTAGATAGAAAAAAAGCATTAGAAGATGTAGTACAACGATCTGGGCATGGGCCAGAATTCAATAAACAGAAACATCTTGAAATAGTTGATAAAGGACCTTCACCAGCCCCAAAGCCAAAAATGGGCAGTGGATCAAAGGCATCAGTTAAATCTACAAACCTTGCAAAGAGTGATGCAAATTTAGGGGGACATTCTATTCGTTACAAAGCCAAGAATATTGAAGATGACACCTTACCAGAATGTAAACCAGTGTCTGAAAAACCTGTTTCTCTCCAGCGTAAGGTCAGTAGTTTGTTAATGTAAGTGTGTACATACATGTGTCATTATGATACAAAAAAGTTGTTTGAATTTTTTATTTTCATATTTTAAAAGTTTGAAATCGTAACTTGTTGAATTATGTTGATTTGGAATATTTTATTGATTGCGCTTATGAATTTAGAAAAAGTCCATCAAGTCCATTAAGTCAAATCCTAGCAGTTTGGCATTCGATGTATCAAAAGTGAGAACATTCTGATGGTTTGTTTTTGGCTAACCACACAGGCAGGTTGTTGTGATGAGTTTGCTATCTGGTGGGGGAAGTGAATGTAATCACACCAGCATCATTAATGATTTTTTTTGTAATCTTTGTCAGTAAGCTGTAATAGTGAGTCTCTACTGAGAATTGATCATTTTTAATCTACTTTTTACTTTTTTGTAGTATAGTTCAGAAGTCAAATACTCTCTTGCCCAATATAGAATAGCCTATTTTCTAGTACTGATTTATTAATATATTTTGACTGTAACCTGCTAGTTAAAATACTGAGAGGTATTATTCTACATAAAGCATCTTGAGAACATTAGAACAATTGCCAGTGTTTAGGCAGATTATCAGATGTTTAATGTAATATTAACAAGTCTTCAGGTATTTAGGTATACATTACTCTTAACATTGTCTAAATATTTTCAACAGCTATAAATCCTTGCCTTTAAAGAGCTTATTTTTAGACGGATAGACTTAAAATAATCAACACGTAATTACGCAGTTTTGAAGAGTGTTAGGAAGAAATTTTAGTACAGAGAAGATTTTGAAGAGGCTAAATTAATCTATACTATTCATTTGTTTCAAAACTCGAGATGGTGGCAGTGGGACTTTTCTTTTAAGTCAGTTTTTAATACAGTTGATAAATTTGGCATTACAGGAAATTCGGATTTTATACATGCTATATATAAGTTTTAAAAATAGTATACCTCTATCTAGATATCATTGCAGCTTATAAAACACAAAGTGCACAAAGCTATAGTGTTATCTTTCTTAGTGATGGGCCATGTAGATTCATGTAGAAAAATATTCTTCAGTAGTTTTGGACCATTCCATAGGTCTTGTTTGTTACAGAACGCTTCTAAACAGAAAAGAGCATCTATGATTGTGTTACCAGTAAGCTCTGATCACTGTTAGGGTCGAATGGTAAAATATAAAACCTTCTTTTACTATTTTATTTAGCATTTAAAAATTTTTTTAATTGTGCTAAAATATTTAGAGAAGGCTGTTTAAAGGACGTAGCTTAATGGCAGAAATTATATTGGAAATTATTATTTTTGTACTTCATGGCTTAATTTGGTTTATTTTTAATTTCCTTTCATTCAAAAATAGCTTCGGAAGGACCAGTCTTCACATTATGGTTCAGTTCTTCTTATATCTGAATTACCAGAGGATGGCTGCACTGAAGAAGATATTAGAAAAATATTTCAACCATTTGGAAAAGTTAATGATGTCCTCGTTGTTCCTTATAGGAAAGAAGTGAGTCAGTCACTCCGTTCTGAAAATACATACAAAGTTACTACATTATAAAGTCTGGTTATTACTTTATGAAGATCTTTTAGCACTTTTTACTACATATGTCATTGTTAATTGAGAGTTAATGTAAATGCTTGAATTCCAGTGAACAAGGTCCCCAAATACCATTTTATATCTTTTAGAACAGGAATTGGCATACTTTTTCTGTAAAGGACCAGATAGTAAATACTTTAGGCTTTGTATGCCATAGGATTGCAGCTATTCAATTCGGCCATTGTAGTACAAAGGCAGCCAAAAATGTACTAATGAAAGGGTATGGCCGTGTTCAAAAAAACCATTTGCAAAAACAGGTGGCAGGTTATAGTTTGCTTTCCAATTCTTTAGCATACTGGTTAAGATGATGCTAAAAAATGATTTTGTTGTACGGTATTTTTTACATGTGGGTTATATATAGTCCTGTAACTCAACACGATAAAGTTCATCAGAATTATGAAGAACTCCATACTAAGAAAAAGATAAAATTGTGAGACGAAACAGGGGAATGTAGTTGGTAGTGTTCTTTATTTCAGTAAGCCTTAAAAATGTCAGGCTTACAGCAACTAAGGCCAAATCCTGTCTTTTCTCCATTTATTCCATGAGCCCTGCCTTCCTATTTCTCATTGTTCCATGAGCCTGCCATGGACCCTTGTTTCCCCTCTTCTTATCTTGGTAATGGTACAGAAATTCTGTAAGGTTAAATGTCCATTTCATGTATGAAAACTAACCCTAGAGATCAAGTGACAATGTAGCAAAACAAAAAGATGTAAAAGCAACCAGGACTTGAGGTAATTTCATAGTTTTATGTTCCACAAAAAGTACTGAGGCATGCAGAGAGTTTTGAGTTAGATTTTTGACTAAAAATGTAATACGTTTTATTTAGGCTTACTTGGAAATGGAATTTAGAGAGGCGGTTACTGCAGTCATGAAGTACACTGAAACAACACCTCTTCTTATAAAAGGGAAAAATGTGAAAATATGTGTTCCAGGAAAGAAAAAACAGGTAAACTGGATTTAGATCAAACGTATCTCATTATTGTTAATTAAGTTTGACTTTATAAAGTATGATACATATAGAAAAATGCATAGAACATAAATGTTCACTCAGTAGATTGTGTGCATATGGATTGAAATACGTTGAAATTAACAACTTTATATCTACATAAATAGCACTACAAACAATGTTAAATGGCAAGCAGTAGACT
Source organism: Enhydra lutris kenyoni (assembly GCF_002288905.1). NCBI lineage: Eukaryota > Metazoa > Chordata > Mammalia > Carnivora > Mustelidae > Enhydra > Enhydra lutris. Next base: position 21,659,933 of record NW_019154102.1, read on the forward strand.
AGGAGAAAATGCTTAACAAAATTAGCAAACATCTCTGAAACCTACCTAGGTCACAAAAAAACATTGAGAACATCCTGGAAGCCCCTTGCATATTTCTTCTGAATCCTTATACCCTCCATTCTGCCCAAAAGTAACCCCTAACTTGATTTCTAATACCATAGTTGAGTTTTGCCTGTTTGGAACTTTAAATAAACAGAATTACAATGTATATATTCTTTTGGACCTTTTGCTTCCTTAGAAATATTACTGTTTATTAATTTAGTCTTTCTAGATCATTTTTTATGGTTTAGTTTATAAATTTATTGATGTCTACAGAAGTACTTAAATATCAGTAAGTTTTATTTTGTGTATGAGTGTTCTTTTCAGGTAATTATTGTATTTGCTGAAGAATGTCTAAAGGGGTTTTGTAGTACACTTTTTTTTTTTTTTATGACAGACAGAGATCACAAGTAGGCAGAGAGGCAGGCAGAGAGAGAGAGAGAGAGAGAGAGAGAGAGAGAGAGGAGGAAGCAGGCTCCCTGCTGAGCAGAGAGCCCAATATGGGGCTCCATCCCAGGACCCTGGGATCATGACCTGAGCCGAAGGCAGAGGCTTTAACCCACTGAGCCACCCAGGCGCCCCTGTAGTATACATTTATTCAGTCAGCAATTTGATTTGGAGATCTAACCATGTTTGTACATACAGATTTTCCTCCTCCTTCCTAACTCCTTTGTGGTATCACTTTGTATGAACATACCACAGTTATTTTACCAGTTCCGTATGGATGTGATATTTAGGTTATTTCTAATTTTTCACTACTATGTTAATTTCCTTGTATATGGCTTTTACAGGCCTTATGTATTTATGGTACTATTTTTAAAGTGATATCTATAGTGGAATTGCTGGGTTGCAGAACATGCAATAATACCAGATCTCCTGTTAAATAGCTATAAGAATGTAATCTGATAATAATGAGAGGACTGGTGTTTCTGTGTTATCCACAATATCTAAGTATTTGCAGTTTAAAAATCCAGTATGTAAAATACGTTATCGAGCTTTAATTTGTATTTTCCTGATTATTATTAAACTTCAGTATCTTAATATAATAGCTATTACTGCATTAATGAGTTGTATAAAGCTTTTCCCATCTTTCTGTTGGGTTATTTGCCTTTTTAAAAAAGCTTAATTTGAAGGTGTTCATGATTTTGGATACCAATTTTATATTACTTATGAGAAATATTTTCTTCCAGTATGTTGTTTATATGTATATCCATATATAAAGTTTTTGATTTCAGTGTACTCAAGTTGTTTTTTTCCTCTCTTAATGGCTTCTGCTTTTTTTTCTTTTGTCTTTAGAAGACCTCTCTATACCAGTGCCAAAAAGATATAATTCCATTATTATTTTAATCTATAAGTTGTGGTTAATGTGTTATTGGGATCAATACTATTTCTAAAATGGATAACCAATTAGTGCAACACCGTTTATACCTAATTGGTTCTTCCCCATTGATTTCAGAAGCTATCTTTATGTGTATAAATTACCCTATACACATAGATCTCTGTCAGACTATTGTTAGATCAGTCTTGTTTATTTCTATTAATAATACTATGTAACTTCAGTTCTTATGTTATTATAATTTTACATAATTACCTATCTTTCCAGTAGAATTCTTTTTCTTTGTTCTTTATTTAAAATTTATTTTGAAAAAATAAAATTTATTTGGGGCATCTGGGTGTCTCAGTAGGTTAAGCATCCAACTCTCGGTTTTGGCTCAGGTTCTGATCTCAGGGTCCTGAAATCGAGCCCCACTTTGGGCTCCATGTTCAGCGTGAAGTCTGCTTGGAATTCTTTCCCCTTCCCTTCCCCCACCCATGCTCCTCTTCTGCTCATGCTCTTGTGTACACACACATGCATTCTCTATCTATAAATTTATTTATCTATAAGTAGATAAAATCTTTAAAAAATTTTATTTTGGTTAATCTTGAACATTTACTCCTGCTATTGGTTTTAGAATCTATGTAAGTTCTCTGAAAAATCTTATTGGGAGTTTAATATTGTATTGAATTTATATTTATGATTTATAATACTCTTTCTGTTCAGAAGCAGGGATTGTCTCCATTTATTTAGATTTCATTTAGTGTCTTTTCATAATGTTCTTTTGTAATGTTTCCATAGTGTACATTTTAGAGGAGATGTTAAGTTTATTTCTTACTGATATATTTATTTGTGTATATCATAATTACTACTTAAATCGCTATTCCATAAAGGATCTATATTTTTTATTTCATTTATGTTCTCTGGTTAGTTACTACTAGAGTAACCCATGATCCTAGGTTACATCTGTTACATGCCATCTATTTATTTCCATTGTCCTGATTTGAATAATAAGTTCTATGGTAACCTAATAGTAATTAACAATTTTATCACTTAGGATTTCTTATCTTTTCAACTAACAGAAATTTCACCAGTGGTTTATGAAAGGAATAAGAGGTTTATTTATATCATAATACAAAATCTAGAGGTAGGTGGCCCATGGCTGGTGAAGCAGCTCCATAATATGAGGAACCCAGGCTTTTTGTTTTTTTGATTCACCACCTTTATGTACTTTTCACACTCAGTTGTAAGATGGTTGCTGTACCTTCTGGCATCATTTTTATCTTCCTAGCAGAAGGAAAAGAATAAAGGAAATAAAAGCAAAAGGAATTTTGATATTTTAAAAAGATTTTTTATTTATTTTTTTGTGGAAGAATGAGTTCCTCAGCAACTTTTACCTACATTTGATTTACCAGAACAATGACATAACACCTTCTCTCGTTGCAGAGGAGGTTAGGGAGAAGCAAGAATTTGAATGTATAATTTAAGAATGTAAGCTTTATCCTGTAGACAGTTAAATTTTATTCAAGGTTTTGAACAGAAATGGATAGATTAAATAGATTCATTTGGGAGTGAGCTGCAGAACGAATTAGGCAAATGACAGGAAGGCAAAGAAAGCAAGCTTAGCAGAGTGATTAAAGGGGAGAAGAGAAAAAACAAAACAAAACACAATGAACTCCATTTAGAAGACTCATCTAGCCAGCCAGCTTATTGTAATGATAGTAATGGTTTCAGGTAGGTTAGTATACTTGAGATAGGAAGGAGAAATAATAGCTTAAACCAGTTACTTTCAAGCAAGACCTGGCTGATAATTAAATTTTGGAACCGGGGAGAAAGTCATTCTTTTTTAATACTGAAAAGTTTAATCTGGGAAGATGGATGGATAAGGATACATCTAGGTTATTAGAATATTTCAGTCAGATTAAAATAATTCTCTTTGATAACGTTTTGGTAAGGTAGCAACATTTCCTCTGCATGGAAATGAAAACAATGCTGGGAAACAGTTATCAGTGGTTTGAACATTATAGAAAAATCTAATGAGTAACGAGGAAATAAAGCCAAAGAATTCATCGGATGAGAGTTTAATTTCATTTTAACTGAAAACCTTTCTTAAAAATCTGTTACATATGTCAGGCATTGTGGTATCTGCAGTAGATAGAGTGATGAGCAGGACAGATGGACTCTCATTCTTGGAGCTTATGGTCTATTAGTGATAAAGAGGAAAGACTTGGTGGATATATTTGGTAGACCCCATTTGCATATAACTGAAATTCCACAAAGCGGACACCACTTTAATACTGTTGAAGATTTATGCAGGGGCAGCCTGTAGTGACTCAGGCAGAAACAGTTTTAAGTATGAAAAGGAATAGTCTAGTCTTAGCAGAGGAACACATTCTCAAGGTTAAATGGAAGAAAGATCAGTTCTTTGTAATTCATTAATTCCATCTTTTACTATTGATCTACATTTTCTTATCACTGTCTTTAAAAACATTTCAAATAATACCATGACATTTCAGGATCTAATAGCTGTTACCCTGGCCCAGTCTGTCACCATTTTTTCTTTGTTACTACAGTAGCATCATGACAATATTTTCCTTCTCTCCTTGCCTTTTCACTCACCTTGACTGTATTTCAAAATAGAACCAGATTGATCTTGTCATTCCTAGACTCAGAACCTTTCATTACACTCAGAGGAAAAGCCAGTACTCAAAATGGCTTATGAGTTTACACCACCATTCCACCCACACTCTACCCTGTAACCACCACATACCTATTTCTCTCCTCTATTTCCTACCCAAGCATCCTTTGTACTTTTTTTTTTTTCTTAAAGATTTTATTTGTTTATTTGACAGAGAGGGAGAGAGAGATCACAAGTAGGCAGAGAGGCAGGCGGGTTGGGGGGGGCAGGGGAGCAGGCTTCCCATTGAGCAGAGAGCCTGATTCGGGGCTCCATCTCAGCACCCTGAGATCATGACTTGAGCCGAGGTTAGAGGCTTAACCCACTGAGCCACCCAGGTGCCCCGCATCCTTTGTACTTCCTAAACAAGCTAATAGGCATGGATCTCATTAAGTCTTCTGTAGTTGCTGTTCCTTCTGTCTGGAATGCTCTCAACACAGGGAATGGTTTGATTTGCTCTCTTACCTCTTTAAGCTGTTTGCTCATATATCACCTTTTCAGTGAAACTTGTATAACAGACTTATTGATAGTTGTTCCTCATTCCCCAACAAGAGCACTTCCGTTTCCTTTCTCTTTTAGTTTTTTCCATAGTACTTGTTGCTAACAGACATAGTATGTATGTATTTTTAAATTTCCTTGAGGTCTTTCTTTCCTTACCCCTTGAAATTATTTATTTATTTACTGAAATAATAATAATAATTATTATATTATTTAATTATATATAATTACTTATATTAATTATATATAAATATTTTATATAATTAATATAATTATATAATAATAATTATTATTATTTATTACTGAAATTATTATTATTTATTTACTGCTCCTCTCCAGTGCCTAAAATTGTGCTTGACAATTGGTGAATAGTCAGTAAATATATGTCAGATTGTTCTGAATCTCATAATAATGTTTTTTATTGTATTTCTTTATGCTTGTGTTTTCTAAAGTGCCCTTTATAATTGGGGAAGAAACTAAGATTTTCTTTTTCAAAATCTTTTTCTTTCATAGAACAAAGAGTTGAAGAAAAAGACCTCAGATTCAAAGAAAGCATCTGCAGCTTCTTTAAAGTAAGTAATTCCATGATTTCATATGCAGGAATGAATGTGCATATGAATTAAAACTGCAAAATTTTTATACAACTGCATTTTTAATATATTTTATTATCCTGACTCCAGTTTAAATGGACTCCAGCTTTAATTCAGTTGTTTAAATAGAATTAAATTAAACTTTATTCTTTAAAATTTTAATTTAAGTAAGCTCTGCACCCAACATGGGGCTTGAACTCATTACCCTGAGATGAGGAGTTTCATGCCCTACATACTGATCCGGGCAGGCATCTCTAAGCTTTTTTAGACTTAAGCTTTTGCATCTTTAGAAGTTTTAGAACTTAGAATTTCAATCTTTGCCTAATTTTTTCTTCTTTCAAATAGAAAAGATATAGATGCTTCCAAAGCTGTTGAAACTGTGACTTCAGCTTCTGCCAGTAAGTTGTTACTTTTAATACTCCTCCAAATAAGTATATTTTGTCAGTTTACTAGAAACCCTTTGCAAGATGATGCTAGGAAACCATTATTGTGCTTTAATAGAAGGGAACAATATTGGCCCCTATATTAAGCTAGAAGACTCAGTGAGATAGTATATGTAAAATACCTATCATAGTTCAATAGGTAATCTCTGTTAAGGTTAATTTTGTCATACTTCCATCCCCTACCAGTAAGACAAAACATACAAAAACAAAGCCTGTTAAGGTTGCTTGTTTAGTCTCCTTTTATTTTTAAAGTTTGCTGAGAGCCAAAAGGTAAACAAAGAAGACCAAACAGAAATCAGTTGTTACACTCATGTGTTAAAGTTGTTTCTTTATACTCAGGAAAATATTGTGGGTCTTTATTATGAATCTAGCTAAGTGAATTTCTATACAGTTTTAATAAACGGAATTTTCTCTTTCCATTTAGGGTTGGAAAGAAGTTACTGCAAAACAAACATCTTAAGTTTAAGAAGAGATAGCTTGATAGTGAAGGATGAGACAGAAAAGCTAAAATAAAGTAGATATAAACTGTATTTAGAAAGTTAAATTGTTTTGTATGTTCTCTTTTGGAAAGACAGGTATATAGTGAGTTCTGGATTTCTATTCAGCAATCCGTGTGTGTGTGTGTGTGTGTGTGTGTGTGTGTGTGTGTGTGTATGGGGAAGGAGGGATAGAAGTTAGGGAGATGATACAACAAAGGTAACAGAATTGGGGAATCACATCATAGAAGTTTTTGAAGCGTGCTGGGAAGTTTTTGAATTTGACTTCATTAATGGCAACATTATATCTAAAAGGTTCTCAAACCTTTCTCAAAATATGTGTGTGAGAGACTAATTCCTGAAAGATGTTTTGGATCAGATTTGTATTACAGCTTCTTTTTCTTTTTTTTCTTTAAAAAAAAAATCCTCAGGACACATTTCCATTATGAAGTCCTGAAGGAGAGAAACCTATTTAGTTTTATGTAACTCATTATTCATGAAGCTTGGCTTAGGGTGCTTGCCGTTTTTCCTTTGTAAGACCTAGTAACAGTACAGACTCTGGGAAATTGCCATCGGGAGTAAAGAACCATTAATTGTTTAGGATTCTTATGTAGAGTGGACAAAGGGAGAGTGAAAAATCCTGTTGAAGCAGCTCTTTCTGCCTATGGGTCCTGACCCCAATGCTTGAATAAAACCACCTTTTTGCACCAAAAAAGAAAAGAAAAAAGAAAAATCTTACTGGGAAAACACAGTTGAGGTTCACTTTAAAGTAATAGGGACCGAATATAAAAATGTTAATTAAAATGGTGTGAGAAGGTAAAATCTGAATGTTTATTCTATAGAATGTTCTAGTGGATAAAATATAAAATTAAAACAATTTAAAATTTTCAACGTTTCATGCCAGGTAGTTTTTACTAGAAGAGTGTGGTGATATTGATTATATATATGTAACAGGAAAACTTAGATGCAGTGATTTCTTTGAGAAAAACCATGAACTCAGATTTCAGCATTGATGAATTTCAGATCTCAAAGACTTACCTAGTGGGGATATCCTTAGGTCAGCCAGTCAATGGATTTGAAAGTGGGATACTTCAGAAATTATTAAGTTTAAGGTCTAGATTTTGGGAGTGGGCCTAACATAATAAAAGCAGTGAGTAAGGGAGAAGCACTTCAAGGCAAATATGCCCTCCCTTCTAATAGAAGTGTAGAAAGACAGGATAGGCTGGTGAATAGGGTGGAGAAAGTGTCCGGTAAGAAAGGAAAGGGTGCATGGTTTCTTTTTTGAGATCAGCAATGTGAGATTGAATAGTGACAAGTCAGTTAGGGTAGTTTTAATTTATTTTTTAGAGAGCGGGAGAGTGCACACACATGGGTGCTCACGACTTAGCAAGAAAAAGGAGGGATAGAGGGGAAGGGAGGCTGAAACGGACTCCACACTGAGAGTGTGGAGCCCAGCATGGGGCTTGATCTTGGGACTCTGAGATCACAACATGAGTGGAAATCAAGAGTCAGACACTCAACCTACTGAGGCACTTAGGTTCCCCTAATTAGGTAGTTTTAAAGACTTTAACTATATGCACAGATAAGCAAGGATGAAGAGAAGTGCATGAAGGAGGAAAAAGTATAATTTGATCAAAAAGAGAAACTTTAGGACCGTTACCTATCACTAGTTAAAAAGAAAGAATACTGAGCATCTACTATATCCTCATAATTGGATATACTTTTTAAAGTGTTAGGATAGGGGCGCCTGGGTGGCTCAGTGGGTTAAGCTGCTGCCTTCGGCTCAAGTCATGATCTCAGGGTCCTGGGATCGAGTCCCGCATCGGGCTCTCTGCTCAGCAGGGAGCCTGCTTCCCTCCCTCTCTCTCTCTGCCTGCCTCTCTGTCTACTTGTGATCTCTCTCTGTCAAATATATAAATAAAATCTTTAAAAAAAAATAAAATAAAATAAAGTGTTAGGATACATCAGTAAAACCAGTAGGCAAGATCTCTATATCCAAGTAGCTTATATACTAATTTGAGGTGACATGGTATATAAATAACATGTTTTATAAAGTGAAAAGTGTTATAACAGGAGAAAGGAGATCCAGGGTTAGTTTGGAGTTTGAATTTACTATTTAGAATAAAATAATGATTTGTTAAAAAGAAGAGTCTCCTAAGGGGCCTAATCTATGCCAGATGACAGAAAACAAGGGGAAGAAACTTGCCATTGGTTACACTAATACTAGGAAATTTACATTATCTTTCTTAATCTTTCAAATTACCTCATTTTGTAGATGAGAAAACAGATTCAGAGATTAATAACATACTCAAGGTTAAATGACTTCCTTGGAGTAAGAATTCAGATCTAAAACTATGGTTTCAAAGCTTTTCACCTATCTTAAACTATCTGTCTGAGAATGAAAACTTGTTCTTAATCTCCTTTGATTGCTCTTTTATCTTCCTTTAATGGTTTCCCTAAATGTCTGTTCCTCTTATGTCATACTTGTCTTCCTGATTTTATCTTGGTGCAGCATTAGGGACCAGTGACATCTTACATACATATACAGACCTCTACTCCCTCAAGTTTACTCCTCTTATTTTCTTATGTTACCTAACAGTCAGTCACCAGTCATCATCCAATGTAGAAATTGTAAGTAATCCTTTCCCTGGCTTTTCTCTTCTGTCCTATCCAGTTCATATTTAAATAACATCCTTCCTTTTTTCATCCATTCAGTGGCTGATTCAAATAGTTCTCTTTCAGATCTACCTCAGGCTATGTCTTTTGCCTTTCCTTCATCACACCGTTAATTGTTTTAATTGATTTATGTTTGAATTTTGAAAATAGCCTCCTGACTGGTATTTTTACCAGCTTCATTATTCACACTGATCTCTTTATGGCAGATCTGATCATTCTGCTCTTAGTGACCCATAGAAGAAAGTCCAAATTCTTTAGCATTGAATTAATGACCCTTTACCCTTTGTCCCAGATTCCTTTTTAATGTTTTGTCACCTTTATGCCGTCCATTTGTTTGGAATTGTCTGAATTCCAGTTTACTTCAGTAAGCTCTCACTATGTACCTACTTGGTAGGTGCCAGGCCTTATGCAAGGTACTGAAGATAGAATGTCATAAAACTCCTTTTTTGGGGTGGAGTTGGAGCAAATTCTAGTTTATGTTTTAAGGCCCATCTCAGATATAATTTCTTTGTGATATCTTCCCTGGCTCACCTAGGCAAATAGGAACTCCCAGTTCCCTTCTAGTGATACTGAATACATTGAGTCATTTGGTATTAGTAGTTTGCTCAGAAGTCTCTCTCTTTCACTTGGCTGGGTAAGGGAATATTTTATTTTTCCATCCCTTAAATGTAGTGTAAGGGTTAGTAAATATTTGTAGGAGGAAGAATACAGGGTGGACTCAAACTAAGTTTGTATTGTTATAACTGAACCCATGGGTAAACATAGCTCAAATTTTCTGATTTGTCATCCTTGGTTTAATTATTTTTCTTTCTATAAGATTTTATTGGTTTCTTTCTTTCTCTCTCTTTTTTTAAATAAATGTATCTTATTCTTTATATTTTCCAATTCCCAGTTGAAAATAACTTTCTTTTAGGGAACAAAGCAGATGAACAAATGGAAAAAAAGAGACAAACCAAAAAACAGACTCTTGACTATAGAGAACAAACAGATGGTTACCAGAGGAGAGTTATGTGAGGGTTTAGGTAAAATAGGTGAAGAGGATTAAGAGTACACTTAATCTTAGTGAGCACTGAGTAATATATGGAACTTCTGTATTACACACCTGGAACTAATATGACACCGTATGTTAACTACACTGGAATTAAACATTTTTTAAAAAGTGACTTTAAGTCCTTTATTTCTCCATTTAGAGCATTCTGTCCAAATAGTTCCCACGTATGAGTTTCACCAAACCTTTAAGGAATTAATAAATCTAGTTCTATTTCAGCTATTCCATGACATTTAGAGGAAAGGAATATTTTCTTTAAAAAGGGGGGTGGAGAGAATGAAACAGGAAAAAGCAGGTTAATAGGGACATCAGATGCTGACAGAGACACTGTATGCCTCTCAGAAAGGATAAACTAAGAAAATAGTGGCACCAAATGTTATTGAAGATGTGGAGATACTTGTACATTGATGTTGGGATTTTAAAATGGTACAGATAAGAATATTGCAGGTTTGGTTGTTTGTTTTTCCTTCGGTTTATTTATTTAAGTAACTCTGCCCTCAGTGTGAGGCTCAAACTCATAACCCCAGGATCAAAAGCTGCATGTTTTATCGACTGAGCCAGCCAGGTGCCCTGAGTATTGCAGTTTTTTGTTTTTTGTTTTTTTTTAAACAAAACTAAGTGTGTTCTTACCATAGGACCCAGCAATTACGCTCTTTGGGCATTTATCCTAGATGGATGAATTATATTTACACAAAACCTGTTCATGCAAAAACCTCTATATGCTGTTTTCATCTTTATTTATAGTATCCAGAAACTGGGAACAAGGCAGATGTGCTTCAGTGGGTGAATGTATCTGTAGCATGGAATACTACTTGGCAATAAAAAGGCACAAATTATTGATAGATGGAACACTTGGATGGATTGCAGAGGAATTATGCTGAATGAAAAAAAATCTCAAAAAAATACAAGCTTTTTTTTATACAGCATTGTTGAAATGATAAAGCTATAGAGTTAGAGAATAGACAAGTGGTTGTTGGGTTGAAGAGGAGGGAGACAAGTAGCTATTGCTGTAAGTGGGTAGTAGGAAGGATCCTTGTGAGGATGGAGCTATTCTGTATTGTGATCAGTGGTCACAGCAGTCTACACATCTATGATAAAATTTCATAGCACTATACATTAATGAGTATGTAAAACTGCGGAAATGTTGGTAGATTGTATGAGTTTTGTTTGTAACATAGTACGTAGTTACACTAAATATTACCATTAGGGGAAACAGGGTGAAGCATGTGGTATTCTTCCCAATTATTTCTTACAACTCCTTGTGAATTTACAATTATCTCAAAACAAGTTAAATGTTTTGAAATGCTGATAAAGTGGTTATCATAAATTAAAGTTACAGAACAATTTTACTTATGAACATTGATGTAAAACATTTTTTGCTGTAATACTTTTAAGTAAAATTTTAGCATGTAGAGGTGGGGAGCACATTAAGTGGATAGTAATGGTGTGCCCAAGAAGAGATCACATCAGAAATATAAAAGTGTTTCAAAATTTGAAAATCTTGTAAATTCAGTTCACCATATTAAGAGAAAAGGTAAATGCTAAGGATATTAGGTAAAATTCAATATCCATTCCTAGCATCAAAAAAAAAAATTCTTAAAGTAGGTAACTACCTTAATATGATAGTGTGTTTTATATTTATACACACACACACACACACACACACACACACTTTTGCTTATATACATATGAACATATACATCTATCAAGTCAAAAGCCAGCATAGGCTTAATAGTGAGAGTAGTAGAAGTGTTCTCATTAAGGTTAGGGACAAAAGAAGGGATACTCATCATTTCTGTGAAGTAGCTTAAATATTGTCCTAAAACTAACAGCCACTTGCCAGTGCAAGTCACGAGGCATAAAAATTGGAAAGTGTGATTCAATATTATTATTTGCAAATGTGTATGTATGAAGGAAATGTAAGAGAGTCTACTGAAATGCCTTTAAATCTAATTAGCCACCTTAATTTTCTAAATTAATTTAGAGTTTCAGTTGCTTTATTATGTAGAAAGAATAACCACTTACATGTAATCTAATAAAATACTCTGTTTAAAATAATAAAAGAGGGGGGTGCCTAGGTGGCTCAGTGGGTTAAGCCTCTGCCTTCGGCTCAGGTCATGATCCCAGGGTCCTGGGATCGAGCCCCACATCAGGCTCTCTGCTTGTCGGGGAGCCTGCTTCCTCCTCTCTCTCTGCCTGCCTCTCTGCCTACTTGTGATTTCTGTCAAATAAAATCTTTAAAAAAATAATAAAAAAATAATAAAATTAAAAGGGTAAAAACTATGAAAATTTTAAGCTACTACTGTAAGGCATAAAGAAATGCTATGTGGAAAACAGCTCATTCCTTGATAGAAAGCTTCTCAATTAGAAAGCTTCTCACCATTGTAATGTGCCTTTTTTTTCTTATATTAAGATAAATGTTAGGAACCCAATAAAACTGTCAGTAAGATTCTTTTTTAATTTGAGTATAGTTGATACAAACAATAAGGTTTTTAAACTGTACAAGTTGATTATAAAGTTTATAAATAAAGAATTAACAGAATAGACAGAAAAATTTTGCAGAGGAAGTGTAATTAGGACAGATGAGCACCAACAGATATTAAAATAAATTACAGAGGTAAAGACTCAAAATAGTTTCATGTAGTTGTACAGCTAGACAAAAGATCAGTAGGACAGAAAGATTCCAGAGGTAGTTCCTAGAACATATGGAACATCAGTAAATAATTGTGGTAATATGTTAAATTATCAAGGAAAGATCAATTACTCATTAAATTGCCTTGTCACTTTGTAAAAATAAAGCATGTTAATAAAATAAATCACAGCTGGATTGTAATTCACAAAGTGGTAATTAAAAGTACTGAAAGAAAATATGGAGAGTTTTTGTTGGTTTTAATTGCAGAGCGAGGGCATCCTTCCCTTTCAGGAAAATACTTGATTATGTAAAAAGTATTTTTACATAAATATTTTGCATAACTTTTTAAAAAATTGTTACCTCTGTGATATGGATGAATTTTCTTAATATGTAAAGCCCTCTTAATAAATAAGAAAACCTCAACAACCCAAAAGATAAATTGGCAAATATTAAGAAGTGGATCACAGAGAAAGATTTAGTGTTGAATTAAACATATGAAAGTCAACATAACTTTATTTCTGATTAAAGAAATAAAAATTAATCTGTACCAGTGTCCATCTCAGGTTGGAGTGATTAATAACTTTTCTTACGTACTGTGTGTGGAAATTGGAAGCCCCACTCTCGTGTACTGTTGATGGGAATATCAGTTGGTACAGTCTTCATGTAGAACAATTTAATATTGTTAAAATTTAAATCTTTTCCTTTCATCTCAGCAATTACATGTCTCAGAATTTACCTATATAGTTCCACAAGCATACAAAGATGAGCGTAAGGATGTTTTTTTACAGTGTTTCTTCACTCATTGCCAGATTAGCTCTTTCCTAAGTCTAAATGATAGTATTCGTAATGTGTCATTGATAATGTTTTTCTTATTAGCCAAAACTGGACAAGCCAAGACATCTGGAGCCAAAGTCAGTAAGTCTTCAGGTATGTTTTTTACTAGAATTCTAGACATACTAACTTTAAATTACTTAGGAAGTATATAACAATTGTCTTGGATTTCATGTGACAAAGTATGTGCTGGGTGTATACTAATTTTTTAAATTTATAGCCATCTAGAAATTCTGAGAAAGGAGACTTAGTAGATAATGCTCCTTCTTTGTAGTAATTATCAAAATAAGATAATTTCCCCTTTCTCTTTTATTGAGGCCTCTCTGTAAACTTTCTTTTATAAAATAGTTCAGATAACAAACAGCAAAATTATATTTTATTTTCAGTTGTTATGGATTTTAGTGGGGTTTTTTGAATGTTGTTTAACTCACAACCCTGAGATCAAGACCTGAGCTGAGATCAGGAGTTGGACGCTTGACTGAGCCACCCAGATGCCCCTTAAGGGTTTTAAAGTAATTATTTTTTTCTCCTTTCTCTAGCATTATCCTTCCTAATTCTCATTTCTGCTAAATGCTGGTTAGTTTAGGGTCATCTTTTTAAGTGGATAGAAACCAATGTATTAAATTATCTTCTCTGTAATACTAGAAAGGAAGCAGCTTTGCATTGGTAAATACCATTGTTAGTGGCAGATCCAGAATTTTCATAAAGGAGTTTCTTTGAAGCAGTAATCTGAAGGGGTCAGGGGAAGCTAGATATCTTGTTTTGAGGATGCATTTATCTAGTAAACAGTTTGATATTACTTTGATAGTAAGTTTATGGGAATTCTGGTAGAGATTTGGGGGGAAATGGGTGTTAAAGCTGCTTAGCCACCCCTTAACTGTGCTGGGAAATTAATTCTCCATATTTTTTCCTTAAGTTCTGGTGCCCAGCTAGAAGTATTAAAGTGAATTGATGTATAATATAGGGATAGTGAAAGAAATACTGAAAGGCCCTTTGGGCTCAGCTCGTGTGACACAGCAGGGTGTCCAAACTTGGGGTTGACCAAGAAATGACTGGTTAGGTGATACTCTATAAAAGATTGGTATTAATCTTTTTGGGCAAAGGTTAGGGTCTATCTTTGATATAAAGGGTGAATTTGTAAACAGTTCAGTTGATTTTTACATGTTAGTTTTATTTGTATTATAATTTTTCAAAAGCATAATCATGTTCTTGATAGGATCCTCTTAAGTAATTACAGCAGTCGCCACCCTTGTTTACAAATGGGCATATGTGCACAGAAATTGATTCATGCCCCAAGACTTGACAGTTTAATTTGGAATTCAGCTTGGATTTACTGGTAATTTGATTCTGAGCTTTTTTCCTCATAGTGCAGCCTTGGTAGTTGTAAATGAGTCCTAAATTTCAGAGCTAAACCTCTATTGCTCTCTGAATAGAAAGGGATTTTGCTCTCTGGTGATGTTTTCAGTGACACTTTGATGATCACAGTCTTTATACATTATCTTTAAAAATAAGCAAGAGTAACAGATGCGTATGTACGAAGAAGGGTCAGAGCAATTTAAATAGTCCTGTTCACATAGAGCCCAGTAGGAATGAGTCAATGTAGGCTTTATGTGGCTTAACCATGATGAAGGAAGGTGTTCTTGAATGCTTTTCAGTCAGCTGGGAGCCAAGGAAGCTTGGGCTGGGAGACCCTAATTATAACTGTTTATGAAACCATTAAAAGCATTATGGGACTGTTTTTATATCCTTGCAGTTAGTAATTTTGCTTCTTAGTTGGTCCACACATTCAGAGATTTATTTAACTTGCCTGAATGCTCTTTTTAAGTACTTCTCTGGGGAGGTGAATTCTTACTTTAGTGATACTTTTTTCTGAAGATATTATTGTCATTGCTTGATTTAGAAAGTGATCTGTGCCCCAAAGATAACATTTTATGTTTTGGATAAAATATGGTTTGTCACTCATATTCTTTATGAGGTTATTTGGGGATTGTTGATACTAGTTAAATAAACCAATTTGACTACAACTTTTGTGATTTAGGGAAATCAGCGGGTTCTGTAAAGTCTGTGGTAACAGTAGCTGCTAAAGGTAAAGCTTCAATCAAAACAGGTAAGACTTTTGGGAAGAAGAGGATTAAGTTTGTTCTTAATCCTCCCTTGAAGAATATAATAAAGATACTATCAAAAGCAAGTTTGAAATTCATAAGATTTATAGCATTTAATAACATCTTGAAAGGTGTAGTAGATACTTCTTTCATATTTAAAACCAGACACATAATGGGACTACTGTTTTTTGGTATGTTGGTCTTTGACAGTGTGCCACTGCAGGTTTTTGCGGAGGAAACATTTTTGACAGCTGTATAATTATAAATTGTTCTGCTACTTCCCCCTACAAATCTTTATTTTCCTCATTTTTTAGAGCTGTCACTTCATATTACCTTTCCCAGCTTGTAAATTTTTCAGTTTGTTACTCCAAAAAATGTTCTTCTTTCCCTGTTAAAAGAATGTATTTCCTCCATAAAGAAAGAAATGTGACATGTTGAAACTAACATCTGTTTATTAATATGTAGGCTAATTTTGAAGAGCCTTTGTAGAAATTATTAAAAAAACTTTCTGTGTGATTATGACATGCTTCTGCCACATGGAAGATAAACCTGTGGCCCATTAGTGGCCATCAACAAGATTGTATCATTTTAAATTTGTTTTTTTTTTTTTTTTTAATTTATCTATTTATTTGAGACAGAACGCACGAGCAGGAGGCGAGGGAGAAGCTTGTTAGTGGGGATCCCTGTGCGGGGCTCAGTCCCAGAGTCCTGGGATCATGATCTGAGCCAAAGGCAGATACTTAACCAACTCAGCCACCCAGGCACCCCTTTAAATTTGCTTTTAATCTTACTGGTAAACAGATCTAAGTGGAAATAATAAATATATGGAAAAGAAACTGCCTTTATAATGAAGTTGGACCACATTTCTTATATATATGAGTATAAAACATGCTAAATGATTGAATAGATCCTTAGAATAACTGTTCACTTCTACTTTTAAAAGCAAAATCTGGTGGAAAGAAGTCTTTGGAAGTCAAAAAAGCTGGCATTGTCAAAAACAAAGATGCCAATAAACCTGTGATTGTACCAGGTAAGCTCTAAATGCTTTCATTCGTTTAAGTGCTTTCTTTAGATCTCCTTGGTGTACATTTGAGGTATATTTTAAAATTATTGCTTTAAAATCTTCAAAGGGATTGTTTTATTGATTTTCAGAGAAGAGCCTGAAATCAGGTCAGTCTAAGGATACTTAGTGACAAAATAAGCTAATTTAAGTTCCTGTTTAGATTCATTAGTTTAATTATATTAGCATGTTTTTCTAGACTATTAAAGCAGACTGTTTCATGCAGAAAACTCTGAAATAAAGACCAGTATGGAAGTCAAAGCCACTGAAAATAGTGCTAAGGAAACTATTTCAGGTAGGTCAAAAAGGTTTTATTTTGTTCTCTTATGTTTAAAGATGGAAAATCAAATTTTAAGGAAATAAGATTTTTAATTTTGTGTCATATATGCATGTATATTTTTTAAAGTATCAGGCTCATACTAATGAAACTTAAAATATGATTCAGGTCACCACGCTCTTGATTTTTCTGAAATTTTGCTCTTACAAGAAATAAAATGAAATGTTATTTCTGTAGCTATTTCCTTCTTACATTTTGTAGTATTTTGTCATTTGTGTACATTTTCATGCAGCTACTATTTAATCCATTGTGGGAAAAGAGGGATCTTGGTAAATAAAATAAATCTGCATGAATTCTTACCTTATTTTGTATCTTCAGAAGCTGCTGTGGAGTCCACAGAAAAAGAACCAGTTAACAAGGTCAGTTTTTATATTTTACTTACTATTTAAAAGCTTAGGAAACTTTGACACAATATATTTTTCTTACTGTGAACCCACTAAAAAATGTACAGGATTTGGCATGGTGAAAAACCTGTCATTTGTGACTTCTTTTTTTTTTTGAGTTTTAGTGCTTCACCTTAAGTTTTTGTTTTTAAATAGAGAGATGGGGGAGGGGCGGAGGGAAAGGGAAGAATCTTAAGCTGGCTCCAGGGTGGATCTCAGGACCCTAAAATCATGGCCTGAGCCTAAGTCCAGGTTGGATTCTTAACCAATTGAGCCACCCAGACACCCCTGTCATTTGTGACTTTTTAGATAGGGTTTGAGTTGCAGAGTAAGTCATAAAAGTTAAAGTGCAGATTATCAATAAACGTACATGTTTTTGAGGTTTACCTTTTACCAGGAAAAAAAGTTTAGGCCAGAATGGGTTTTTGAGTAGAAAAGCAGGTTGTCAAATTAAAACCAGTAGAATTTTGTGAAATCTGTTTTCTTTTTTCTTAGAGGCAGGTAGGAAATAAATTAATATTTAGAATACCAGTTCTCTGTGTTTTTAGAATAGTGAGTAGGATTTGAAGTTTCATTTGAAGGGCAGAAAGTTCACATTACTGTTTTTTTTGTGGTTCATCTGTGATTTTGACTGTATTAATATCTTGTTAATTTAATTTATATTTTGCTGGTTAAGATTTTGAGATCATTCAAGTGCTAAACAGTAAGTTTATTTTTGACTGGTAGATGCATTCTTCAAGTAGTAACTAAGTAGTATGTCTTAACTGTTTTGTTTCAGGAAGAATATTTTAAAGCACAAATAAATTGACTTAAAGCACTTAGAAAGGAACCATTTATGAACACAGTTGACATGGTAGTTGAAAATCATTCTCAACTGATTTGTGAAAATTATAACTTCCTGGTTCTCCCCATCCCTATCCCCTACTTTTTTTTTTCTAAAAGAAAAGTCACAGGTTGTCCAGTTTACTGTAGTACACCTTTGGGGATTTTTCTCATAATTCACTAAAAGGAAAAATTGGCATTGATGAGAGTCCTCTTGAAGAATAGATCTGAAAGAAAAGAAGGCAGAATTGAAAGTATTTACTTTGTAGTGGGAATTGGGTTATAGGGAAAGGTTTCTAAGGCACTAGGGAAACTTTTTAATTTTACCTAAAAGATTATTTTATTTAGCAAGATGAAAAGCTATGTTCTGTTTTGGAGCTTGGGGATGTTAGCATAGCATAGCACAGGAACGGCAGCCGTGCATGAAGGAGTTGTCAGAGACAAACTGGTGTTTTTAAACTTGTACTTTAAAAATAAATAAAGTTACATTTTTATTTTTTTTATTTTATTTTTACTTTTTTAAAAGATTTTATTTTTGTAAATAATCTCCTTACCTAGTTGTGGGGCTTGAACTCATACCAAGATCAAGAGTTGCATGCATCCCTGATTGAGCCAGCCAGGTGCCCCCTTAAACTTGTGTTTTTAAGCAGTGGTTGAAAAAGAGAACGAAAAGCCTTGATATGACTGAAATAATGCTGTGTACTTGAAGAGAGGAAATTTGCATTTTCTTTTGTTTTGAGGTTCAGACCGGCCTTCTTAATTGATAAGGTTTAGTATTAAATGCAGTTTAAATACTAACATACCATGATCTGCCACATAAACTTAAGTAAATATAAAAGCAGTTAAAGAAATTTGAATGTCAACTCTTAAATTTGTTTTGAAGGAAACAGAGGAAATGTGTGTGGTACTTATTTCTAATTTGCCTAATAAAGGATATTCTATAGAAGAAGTTTACAACCTAGTAAAACCATTTGGTGGTTTAAAGGATATTTTGATTTTATCATCTCATAAAAAGGTAAGCGTTGATAATAGCTGTTCATATTGTCTGAAGCACATTTTGAAAAACATTAAGTTCAAAAAACTAAAAAGAAAGGTTTTTTAAAAGGAGCACCTCAAAATAATTAAGGCACTCAAGCTAAGGGATTTTTAAAATATAAAACATCCCATATTTTAGTGTTATTCTGATCTGACCTAGTTTTAACTATGGGGAGGTTGGCTTGCTAAATGTGTCAAAATTTTGCTCAGAATTTTAGTCTAAAGAAATGTTTTATATCTTCAGTATGTTAATACAGAGTTTTATAACAACTTACAAGCTTTATAGCACTTTTTTATTAGTATTCATTCTGTTTTACCAATTGCACTCAAATGGGAAGTAACCATTCTCAGAGATGTTGTCAGTACTTAGAATAACCTAGGTTATCTGCGTGTTTTACGTTTTCAGTAATAAGTACATACTGCTTTTGTAATTAAAAAAAAAACCACTATATTAATACAAACAACTTGTGGAAGGTATCTTATAGGGAGTGAGATTTCAGGAAAGTTTAAATAATGGAACCACCATTCCGGTGGCCCATAGTAGTGTTCTTACATTAGAAAGGAATTGGGGATCACTAGAGAGCATTGAGTAGGATATATGTTTGCTGGTAGCCAGAGCCAGTGTGCTTCAGAAAACGGAGTAGAAGAAGAGAGTGAATATGAGTGAGTTAAATGCAGTTTCACATAATGTTAAAAGTAGATTATTTGAATGGTTGCATGACTTCATAAATTACTAAAAAACCAATGAATTCTACACCTATACTGGTGAACTTTATGATATGTAAATTATATTTCATTAAAGCTGTTTTTATTTAGAGAGGAGAATAAAAATAAATTTTTTAATAAAGTAATTTTTTTTACGCGATAGTACATTGAAATAGGGGAAAATTGTGGGAATTTGGAAGTGAATAATTCAGATTCATACTTTATATCATATACCAAAGAATAAGTAGATACATTAAATATGAAATCCAGATACAGAAAATGTAGATTATTATCTGTCCAATTTTGGTTAGAGTGAGTAGAATTACTATTTAAGATTTAATACTTTTCTAGATATTATGTGGAAGAATACCAGATTCAGTCATATAAGCAAAATTCAACATAAAGCAAGATGCAAATTAAGTTAAAAATATTTGTGTAAAAGGGAAACAAAGATTCATACCCTGATTATACTATAAAATGTTAAAAGTTCAATAAATAAATTGGCAGATTACATAAATAGATAATTCCTTTAAAAAAATTACAACTATGATCAAATATATGGAAGATTTCTGCCTCACTATCAACACAGAGAAGAATGTTCAACTATTCGTTTACCCAGGAATGAAAATTAAAACCAAAATGTATAGAACTATAATTTTATAATTAGGAAAACAAAATTAAAAATAACTTGGTAATCATTACACATTTCTTTGGTTCTTTCAATTCTCATACGTCTCATATTTTATCAGTCATTAAATTTATTTATTTAAATATTTATTAAAACCTGCTATATGCTAGATACTGCTGTAGGTACTAAGACTACAATGATGAATAAGATAAATAAGATTTTCCTTAATGTCATTTACTAGAATGTCCTCTCTTATTTCTCTTTAGTATTGCCTTGTGAGTTCATTCATTCATTATTACTTCCTTATGGTTGTAATACTTTGAGTCTGTTGGCCTCACTTTCTGAAGATGCATTATCTTAATGTTTACTAAGTTATTTGACTCTTAGTATTAAATCTTTTCAAGAAAAAGTAACTTAAAGACATATTTTTTTGTTCTTGTACTTTTTATTTTAAAAGATATTTATGGAAATAAATAGAAAATCTGCAGAATCTATGATAAAATTTTATACCTGCTTCCCAATATCAATGGATGGAAATCAACTCTCAATAAGTATGGTTCCTGAAAACATGAATATAAAAGACGAGGTAAATAATAGACTTAGCATGATTTTTACTAGAATATTATAAAAGTTTTGGATCGGGTTTACTGTAGTTGGTTATATGCTCTAGCTTGTGTCTTTGGGTTACATGTTCTCTCTGAGTCATTGAGAAAAAGCTTCTTCCGTCTCTTCACAGTCTCCTATCCCAGTGGTTGAGAATTACTTCCATATTGAGGGAATCTAATCCCTTATGTACGTCAGAGTGGAAAAGAAGTTGAAAACTACTATCTATAGACAACTCTGTATTCTTATTTTACTGCTGTTATCTGTCCTCCAAACTGGGATGTTATCTTTAATTTTTCTCTATTTTCTCACAGCCACCCATCACTAGGTCTTGTATAATTTAAATCATAAACATTTCTGTAGTTTGTTCCCCCCTTTTCCCATCCATTATTGCATTGTTTCTTGAAAACTCCAACTAAAGTAGTTCTTTATGTCTCCTACCTTTAGTTTTGTCTCCCTTAAAATCTTTCTCCATGAAGTAATGAAACTGACATAGAATATAAATCTGTTCGAAGTCAACTGATTCAGAAACCCTTCACTGTTTCTTTGTGGCACACAAACATTTATTATCAACTAAGAGGCATGAAGCAGTTTTTAGAATCTCTAGAGGAAGGTGGAAATGCGTGTTATTTGAGAAAGCCTTCCATTGCGAATCACTCTGATGTAATGGTAGAATTGTTTTATTTGTGTCAGTATTGTTGAAAAGAAAAAAAAAGTTTAAGAACCAGAATCTTGTAAGATAAAGTTCCTTTCCTATACAGGTAAGCCATCCATTAGCTAGTCCTTCCTTTACCAGTTCTGACATTTTTGTCTCAGGCTACTCTTAGCCTTCTTTGTAGTCAACAGTACTAAATAACTGTACATTTAATACTCTGTGTTGTTGTGTGTGGTTTTTTTTTTTTTTTTTTTTTTTTTTTTTTTTTGCTAGCCTACATTTCTGTTCTTCCTGATCCCCTACTTTGCTTAGTTAACTTTTTGTTTTATAATTTGAATTCTCTAATTGTCTGCTAAATTAAATCTCTTATTCCTTATATATGAATTTGAATGACCTCCCCTGACACCACCTTATTAATCTTTAATGTACTTAGGGCAATGGGAAGAATTAAAGTGTATTAAGGTGGGACTTGAATAATTTGTTCAGGAAGAAGGAAATATTTTTAGAAGGAACAAAACTTCTGCTAACTTCTCATTTTATGAAACAGTGCTTAATTCTTATTCATATAGGTTAGGTTATTATAAACCCTGAATAAATAAATGTATGTATGGGGAAGACTTACATCTTCCACTTTTCCTGTGTTTTGCCTTTCTAGGAAGCTATATTTACAACCTTGATTAAAGAAAATGACCCAGAGGTAAGTTTTGCATTTAAATGCTTTTGTACACTTGTTTAATTGATGGAAACATTGGTTATTCCACCTGTTACAAATAAAACCTTACTGCTCGTTTTAAAACATTGAGGTGATGGTGAGGGCATGTGATATATAATGAGCACTGGTGTTAAACGCAACTGATGAATCACTGAACTCTTCCTCTGATACATTAATACATTATATGTTATATGTATATGATATGTATATATGTATACAATAACATATATGTATATGATAACATATAATATGTTATATGTTAATTGAATTTAAATTGAAAAAATAAAATATTGGGGGTGATGAAAGTGTCAGATGGATCTTCTCTTGGTAAAATAAGAAGTAAAGGGTCATGGTAATCCCTAAAGTGAAATATTTTCTAGATATTGGAGCTATATTAAGTGGCTTAGTTATAAAGTGTTTTAGGTAATACTGTGTTGATAGAAGAAGGATTATACTTCTTGTTTGAGTATATTGTTTCATTGATCACTCAAATCTAAAACTAAGATCTCACTGTCTTCACTCACGTAGTCATTTTCTTACTCTTGGGAGAGGGTATCATCTGACCTTTGAAAAATTAAATTACTGTTAATCTGTGTTTATAGTTTGATACTTGAGCTGTGTTTCTCTTTTTCTGTGCTGTCTCTTAAAAAAAAATTACAGGCAGATACAGATAAAATTTACGATCGATTTGTACATCTTGATAACTTGCCAGAAGATGGGCTTCAGTGTGTGCTTTGTGTTGGACTTCAGTTTGGAAAAGTGGCTCACCACGTATTCATGAGTAATAAAAACAAGGTAACAAGGTCCTTCCTGGTTTAGCTATATGTTCTGTAGAGAATGTATGACTGAACCCTGTACTCTTCAGGTTTGTGACTTTTAATCTGTCTTCTGAGCTGAAACACCTATAAACATCATTTCTTAGCAGAACTATGATAGATCAGCATATTTTCTCTTGGGCTATAATAAAAAGAAAGAGATGATGACTTTCTCCTCAGAACTCGTAGTGTGTTTTTGTTTTGTTTTGCTTTTTAAGATTCATTTATTTATTTATTTATTTTGAGAGAGAGAGTGAGCACAGAGGGAGAGGGAGAATCTCAAGCAGACTCCCCACTGAGTGGGAAGCCTGGCATAAGGCTTGATACCACAACCCTGAGATCGTGACGTGAGCCAAAATCAAGAGACACTTAACCAGCTACTCAGGTGCCCCAGAACTCCTAGTTTTAATGGAAAATAAAACTTGCACAAGGGAGAAGGGTAGTATGTGCAAAGAACATTATCTTACGGGAAAGTTTAAACTTAAGTTCATCTAGCCTTTACTACCTTTGTGACCTTGGCTGAGTTGATTTACACTTTTAGTTAGTTCTTACTTGTAAAATGAAAAAAGGTGTTACCAGATACTTTCCAAGTTCCTTCTAGCCATAAAGCACATAGAGAGTTAGCTCTTTTTGTTTCATTATATGGAAAGAAGTATAAAGTGATCATCCCTTAGGGGTTTTGTTCTTCCTTAAAAGAAATTGCTAATCTGTTTATATTTGCTATGCCTCTGTGTTTAATATTTAATTCAGATACTTGTCTAGTAAAATTAGATTTTGAGCAACCATGTATTACCTAGAAAGGTAGGATTTTATATCAAAGTTGACAGTGTTTGCTTCAGAACTGATTCACCAAAGGTATATACTAATTTCTTTGACATGCTTCTAACTGCTACATAGAGCATGTTTGATACTTTAGAAATAGTGTGACACAGGAGGGAAGGGAGAAGACAGGTGGTCTAAGGAATTTTGAACTTTTACTTTAGATATGTTTAATCCTCTGGTAGTTATTTTTTTAATTTCTTAAAATACCTATCATACTCTTCCATTTTGCCTGGACTTTGGAGCATTTTAAGGATTATTTTTTCTTATTTCCTTTGAAATGAAGATTACCTTTGTAATCACACTTGAAGTCTAGAAGAAAAATTTATCTATTCTTCAGAAAAATTAAAGGATGTTTTTATTGTGCTAAAATATATATAATTAAATTTACTGTTTTAACCATGTTAAATGTCCATGCAGTGGCATTAAGTATATTCATGTTGTTATACAACTGTCACCACAGTCCATCTCCAGAACTTTTATCTTTTCAAACTGAAACTCCCTGTCCATTAAACACCAATTCCTCCGTACCTCTCTTCTTAGCCCCTGACAACTAACGTTCTACCACTCTACTTCCGTCTCTATGAATTTGACTACTCTAGCTGTTTCTTATAAATGGAATCATAAATATTTGATCTTTTTTGGTTGGCTTATTGCACTTAGTTTAATATCTTCCAGCTTATATTGTAACATATGTCAGAGTTACATTCCTTTTTAGAGCTGAATAATAATCCATTGTTTGCATATACACATTTTGTTTATCTGCTCGTCCTTTGATAGATATTTTGTCTGCTCTACCTTTTGACTGTTGTGAATTAACACTGGTATGAGCATGGGTGTACAAATGTCTGTTTGATTTCCTGCTTACAGTTCTTTGGGGTACTGCTACGGAGTGGGCTTCCTGGATCATATGGTAATTCTACTTTAGTTTTTTGAGGAACTATTTAATATATATATTCTTTTTAATCTTCTCCAAAGGCAATTCTTCAGTTAGATAGCGCTGAATCTGCTCAGTCAATGTATAGCTTTCTGAAACAAAATCCACAGAACATAGGTGACCATGTATTGACCTGCACATTATCTCCAAAAATGGACTCATCAGAGGTAAGATGAATTTCTGTCAACTTTTGTGCTTTTAGAAAATGAACAAAGTATAAAGGTCACTCTTTCAAAGCTAGAACATGTACTCTGAAGGAAATTTCAAGAATTAGAGAGTAGCTAAACTGGTATTGAGTTTAGATACTCTTTCTTTTAGAAATTTGTGTTGCAGTCACTACTACAGTCTTCATGATTTATGGAACAGTGTAAATTTGTCTAAATTACAATAAATTGAATAATTTTGAAAAAGGTAGCATATTCATTCTGAAACCTGTTAAGAACATATGTGTAGAATGATTCCATATATGTAACATGATCATGATTCTCTCCAGAGTGCAGATTCTACTTTGAGTCCATTTTGGCTGCCTCCTGATAGAAAGAAATTTACTTATTCTTTTCTTTATTATAAACTCTTGTATAAGACATAAGAGTTTACAGATTATTGGGTTACACAGTAATAATAATACATGTATGAAAACTGTAAGTAATCCACTTTTGAAAGAGCTAAATTCAGACTCAGTTGTTTCCTCTTTCTAATAGTTTCATTGTATCTCCATAACAGGAGGTAAATAATGGGGCCTATATTTGGTATCTGCATGTTTTTTGTTTATTAATATGCTAAAAATCTTATGCTAGCTCAAGATAAAGAAAATTCCACTGTCTAAAATCAAGTTAGAGCATCTATAAGTAAATGCATCATGGTAGGTACTGATTTTTTTTTTTTAAGATTTGTTTATTTTAGAGAAAGAGAATGAAGGGGTTGAGGGTGGGTAAGAGAAAATCCTCAAGTAGACTCCCTGCTGAGCACAGAGCCCAGCATGGGGCTCCATTTCATGGCCCTGAGATTATGACCTGAGCAGAAAACTAGAGTCAGACCCTTAACTGACTGAGCCACCCAGCACCCCATGATAGGTACTGATTTCAGCACAAATTTGAGTAGCTTGTTTAACCTGATAATTTCAGAAAAAATTTGGAAGTTCTTAGGGTTTTTTTCCCCTCAGCAATACATGGTATTTTAAAAAATTTTGTGTTTTGATTTTTTGAAGTTATTACTTTATTCAGAATTATGGTGAGCACTGATGATACAGAAATTTTTTTTCTAAAAATACCGTCCCAAATTTTTAGACTTAAATAAAATGAAACAAGTGATTATAGAAAACATCTGCCTGAATGACACTTTACTTCCCAAGCTTTTACTCGGAACCTTATTCTTACAGCTTATTAAATTGAAAAACACATTGTTTTACTGTAGACTTAGCCCCACACCTGATAAGATAGCCTCATAATCTTGAACATGTCATAAAGTGTCCATTATATTTATTTAACAAATGATAAACTGATGCCTGTGGCAGGTAGACTAATTTCAAGGTATTATAATGGTCTGTATGAGATGTAGTTAATGCCTAAGCTAGACTAGGAAATGGAAATAAGTTCTGTCCCCCAATTTTTTAAATAACGGTTTTTAATTGACCATGTTTATAATGAGCTAATTAATTACCATCCTTGTATTATTCTTTGATACCCCCCCATTCATTTTTTAACTGTAATGTTACGCAGGTATACATTGCAACTTTTAGTTGTATAACTATAGTTACTCTGCGTAAGAAGCATGAAAGCTTAAATTTAAGTACTAAAAGATAATATCTGTATTTTTGATATCTTGATTAAGAAGATACTACAGAATTCAGTAGTATGAGAGCAGCTTTATAAAGAAGGAAATAGAGTATCTGTAACTTGTATACTTGGAGGTCACTTTCTTATATTCCCATTTATTTTTCAAAATGATGCTGTTTTTGTATTCTTCAGTTTTTGGATTATGGCTTTCCTGTACAATTGTGGTAGGTCAGTTCTTGTTGAGAGGAAAAGGGAAGACTGTCTTCATGTTACTCAGGCCATTAATTACTGTTTGTTGAATAGAGTCTACTCTCTTGGTAAAGCTCCCTTTTCTAAATTTATTGCCATTTGTTTTGTAAAGCAACTATACACCTTTATTTTCTTTTTATTGCTCTTCTAGGTTAATTTTTGTTATTTCTTGGATTCTGTATCTCCTCCTCTCTTGTTTGGCTTTTCTGTTTGTTAGATCACATCATCCAATAATTTTCCCTCAGAAAGTATGTGTGAACACTGAACTTTTTCTTTCTTTCTTTTTTTTTTTTTTAAAGATTTTATTTATTTATTTGACAGAGATCACAAGTAGGCAGAGAAGCAGGCAGAGAGAGAGGAGGATGCAGGCTCCCCGCCGAGCAGAGAGCTCGATGTGGGGCTCAATCCCAGGACCTTGGGATCACGACCTGAGCCAAAGGCAGAGGCTTTAACCCACTGAGCCACCCAGGCACGCCTGTGAACCGTGAACTTTTTCAATCCTTGCATAATTGAAATTGACTTTATTTGTTTTTATATATTTCATTCATAGTTTGTCTGGATGGAGAATTCTGTGCCCAGATTGTTTTTCCTTTCATTGTTTTTCTTAACCTGTGTTAGGTTTTTTGTTTGTTCTGTTTTAAGATTTTATTTTTAATAAATCTCTACACCCAGTATGGGTCTGGAACTCACAAACCTGAGATGGAGAGTTGCATGCTCTACCTACTGAGCCAGTCAGGTGCTCCTTAAGCTGTATTGTTAGGAGAAGGCTGATACTTTTTTTTTTTTTTTTTTAAGGTTTTATTTATTTGAGAGAGGGTGAGAGAGAGAGAGAACACAAGCAGGGGTGGGGTAGTGGCAGAGGCAGAGGGAGAAGCAAGCTCCCCATTAAGCAGGGAGCCTGATACGGGGCTTGATCCCAGGACCCTGGCCTCCTGACATGAGCTCAAGGCAGATGCTTAACCGATTGAGCCACCCAGGCACCCCGAGAAGGCTGAGTCTAATCATACCATTATGTATTTTTTTTCTTTTGAAAACTTTTAGCATTTATTGATTGGTTCATTAAGGAAATACCCGTCTAATTCCTTTTCTATGGCAGCTGTGTTTTAGACATTGGACTACATTGATAAACAGAGGAGTTGATATCCTAGTCCTCGAGGAGCTTATACTTTAGCGGAGAAGATAGACTATAAAAAGATTATACATGTACACACACACAGTGTCAGGTGGTTAAGAAATGCTATGAAGTGTTATGGAGACCAGTCAAGATAAAAGGGTAGCCAGTAATGGATTGGGGGGAATGTTTATTTTACAGTGGCAGGGGTAGTCCCTCTGAGGAATAGTTACTTGAGACCTAAACAAAGTAAGAGAGGAGGTTTTTAAACTGAAGGGCAATAAAACACATTATTCAATTAAAAGGAGAGGAGGTTTTTAAACTAAAGTGCAAGTGTTAAGTCCTTAAGGACAAATTGGATGATTCAGAAACTCCAGGGAGGGTCAGTATGGCTAGCCCAGTGAGCAAGGTTTTATCTTGGTTTGGTTCTTATTCATATATCCTGCTTTAGAGCACTCAGTGAATTTATAAAGATTAGTGTGTTCCTTCACCTGAAAAAGGTCTTTCTCTTATTATTTCTTTGATTATTTCTTCTTTTTAAACTTTAATGTTCTTTCTGGAAGTAGCACCTATACTGATTTTGTGGAGTATTTCATTGTCTGAAATATCTTTAGTCCGTTTTGTATCCTTACCTTACTCTCTGTTGTGCATTTGTTTTTCTCTTTATGAATAAGGAAGCAAGTTAGCTAATAGAGGTATCTGATACAGATTTCCTCTGCTGTCATGCAGGCTGCTCTCCTCCCCCCATAAGCTTTTCCCATGAATTGTAAATACTATGCTTGTAAATACTATGGATGGGGCTCATCAACTGTCATCTTTAATTTTGGTTATGTGTCATTAGCGTGTAGACTGAATACCCAAGAAAATGCCCCAATAAAGAAGGCCTTTACTCTGGGACTCCCATCACCTACACCAGAAATCCTTTCCAAGCACATTATTCAACTTTCTTTAAAGTATAATTTTCAGTTTTTAATATATCTAAAGAAAGGTAATTCTAACTCAGAGCACATGATTCCCAGAGAAGCAGCCTCCAGCTGGTATATGTAAGCTCTAAGGAACAGATAGTTTTTGCTGTTTTGTTCACTGATATGTCCAGTGTCTGGACCTATGCTTGGTACGTAGGCATTGAAGTTTAATTCTGCTTCTGTTTTGGGCCCTAGGACATTGATTTTCTTGGTGGTCCAGAAGTATGTTTAAAAGGATTATTGTTAGGGGTGCCTGGCTGGCTCAGTTGGTTAAACATCCAACTTGTGATTTCAGCTCAGGTCTTGATCTCAGGGTTATGAGGTCAAGCTCCACATTGGGCTCCACCCTAGGCGTGGAGCCTACTTTAAAAAAAAAAAAAAAGGATTGTTAAATTTTGTTCAGCACTTCTAGGTATTTGTGGGTTGTTTTTTTTTTTTTTAAGATTTTATTTATTTGGCAGAGACAGCGAGAGAGGGAATATAAGCAGAGGAGTGGGAGAGGGAGAAGCAGGCTTCCCGACAAGCAGGGAGCCCATTGAGGGGCTCCGTCCCAGGACCTTGGGATCATGACCTGAGCTGACGACAGACGCTTAACGACTGTGTCACCCAGGCGCCACTAGGTGTTTTGAGTAGAAAGCTTTTTAAGTCACCTCATCTCCCTTATTGATAGACGTCTTTTTAAATAATAATTGGACAATGAAGATGTTGATATTTCAGGTTTTTATTCTTGAAAAAAAAAGCAGTATTTCCAAGTCTTTAAAGATAAAAAATTTTCTTTTTTTTTTTTTAAGATTGTATTTATTTGAGAGAGAGAAAATGAAAGTGTGCACGTATGCGTGCACACACATGGGAGGAGGGCCAGAGGGTGAGGGGCTGAGAGAATCTCATGCATACTACCAGCTGAGCACAGAACCTGATGCAGGGCTTGATCTCAGGACCCTGAGATCATGACCTGAGCCAAAACCAAGTCTGATGCTCAACCAGCTGTGCTACCCAGTCATCCAAAAGAGTTTCTTATTTTACATCAACATTAAGGAGACTTTTTTTTCTCATTAATTGCTGTATGTCCATTATTCTCTAGTGCCTAACTTAAGGCTCTTTATCTAATGAGAAAATAATTCTAGGGGTGCCTGGGTGGCTTAGTGGGTAAGTCTCTGCCTTCAGCTCAGGTCATGATCTCAGGGTCCTGGGATCAAGCCCCACATCGTGCTCTCTGCTCAGCAGGGAGCCTGCTTCCCCCTTTACATGCCTTTCTGCCTACTTGTGATGTCTCTCTCTCTCTCTGTCAAATAAGTAAATAAAATCTTAAAAAAAAAAAAAAAAAAAAGAAAGAAAATAATCCTAGAACCTGATAGTTACGTGGACACCAAAAACTGTTTTGACATATATTTTTAAGATGTGGTCTTGTTTTTTTAGCTTAGATTTTAAGAACAGAAAACATAGCATTGATGGGTTAAATATTTAAAATCCCGTAGAATAGCCTCTAATGAAATGTGGAATTGTGTTACAGGCTCAAGCTGACAAAGACCCAGAACTAGGAAAAGAAAGGTATGTTGTTTTACGCTTACTAACATTTTTGCAAGTATTTAATTACTGAATTTTGTTTCTGTATTTTATGATAATTGTTCACTTGTAGCAAAATGTTTGTAGCTCTCATGTCTATTTTGTATATATATATGAGTGTTACGGTATATGTATGTGGTTTTTTGGTGTGTTTTTGTTTTGACTGTTTGACCAGGCATTGTTTTGTCTGTTTTTTAGTCTCTTTCAGGTATTTACTGATTTTTTTTTTTTTTAGAAAAAGTAAATTTGTAAACACAGTTTGAATTAAATACATAAATATGACTTCTTTATGAAATGTTTTGCTAAACTCTTGAACAGCTCGACTCCGTTATCAGCATTACATTCTTGTAGATTTTTCTATTCCAAAATTGTTAAACACAGTAATAAAATTTTAATCATTTTGTACGTTCTTTCAAAAAGAAGATATTCAGTATATATTTTGATACTTTCTGAAGACAGTTGGAGTGGGGAAAAAGATATTTATAAAACAAAATAATGGATGAAAGCTTGGATGAAAGGTGAAAACTTGTTCTTCAGTGTATACATAGGCTAGTCACTCACAGTCTTGGTCTGACCACATATAGTATACCCTCTTCTCAGTGACTTATTCATCCTGATGAATACCACCTTTATCACCACCTTTGCCCCACCAACTAATAACTTTCTTTTTACTGCTCTTCATTGGGAATCGCTGATTTAGAATTCTTTCCCCTCTTTAATACTAAGTGATCTGTTCTTAATTGTTAGAGGTCAGTGTGGTAAGAGCTTAGCAGTTTGAAAGAGCATTTTGAAAGTGTTTAAATATGGAAAGTTTGTTTAATTTGATGCGCTAATTTTAAGATGCCTGAAAAGCAGGGTGTTTTATGGATTTTTCTTAGTAATTCATATATGAGGCTTTTAAATGATAAAGATGATTAAGAGTGCTTTGAAATATAGTGGTAACTTTAAGCAATTAGGGTTGCTATACATACATTTTCAGCACAGACTTTCTTTTAAGTTGTACACCATCATACCAATTACGTTCCCATGTCTAAGAAGTAATACCAACAGCACTGTTGGCTCTAAAAGCCCACAAAGGGCAATAAATAGGTAATGCTACATGTAATATAGATGGACCTACAGTTGGCCACAGTAACTGGCTAAGTGAATAGGCTTTTCCGAAAATTCATTTTTTAGGTTAGTCTCATTTTATACATTTCATTTGACATAGTTTTAGGTCTGCAAGAACAGCTATTGTCTGTGTTCTGGTCATTTTTTCCTCATTATCTTGACTTCCCAATCAAAGATTCTTCTTAAGGAGTTTACAGATAGTTACCTATTATGGTAATCTTATAAAGTTAATTTTAAAAATTCTAGTACTAATAATTCCCATTTTGCAGTCAGTTTTTTTCTGACTTATATGACAGTAGAAAAAAAGATGTGGGATGGGGCCTGAATACTTCACATTTCTTGAGTGGAGTAAACTGATCCTGGGAAAATACTGGTGCTTGTTGTGTTGTTTTTGTTTTTGAAGGACTTGCAGGTACAGATTCATCATGAATGTGATCCTTTTGTTTATAATTAGTGTAAAGTCTTTAAATATATTTCCTATTTAAAGGAAATCTCTTATGGATATATTAGTAATATTCTACATTTTGCCTTTTCTCATCCCCTCCCATGTAAACCATATTTACCTTTCATGTGATTAAGGCTCCAAATAAGGATGCAAGGTACAGTTTTCACCAACCCATTAACAATGTTGGAAAGTACTCAGTGGTCCTCTTAAATAAATACTAATCTCCAGTATTGTTAAGTTGCAGTCTAAAGTTTCTTGAAAAGTATAGCATATGGTTGTTAACCTTTGTTCTCACACCCAGCTTTTTTTGTTTTGAAACCGTGGTATTATGGGGGAATGAAAGTGGGTCAGAGGTAGAAATTAGATACCTATATCCTGAATGCCTTTTCTATTTCTTTCTTGTGCATTTCCCAAAATATGATATAGTTTTCCTTTGATCTCTAAAAGACTGGGGTTTTTTTTGACTCTGGTATTAATAATTTCATTTATTTGACATCTCAAATGGACTTTTCAGGCTAACCTCATGAACATGGAGACTTTTTCCCATATTAGCCAAAGAACTAGACATAATTTTTTGGTAAATGAATTCTGTGAAAAAGCACTTTAATTTTATCTTATTTATTTTTAAGATTTTATTTATTTATTTAAGGTATAGAGAACACAAGCATGGTGAAGGACAGAGGGAGAAGCAGACTCCCCACCAAGTGGGGAGCCTGATGCAGGGCTCAATCCTGGGATCAGGGATCGTGACCCAGGCCGAAGGCAGGCACTCAACTGTCTGAGCCACCCAGGCACCCAACACTGTAATTTTATTTTTTTTTTTAATTTTTATTTTTATTTTTTTAATTTTTATTTTTTTAAAGATTTTATTTAATTTTTTGACAGAGAGAGATCACAAGTAGGCAGAGGCAGGCAGAGAGAGAGAGAGGGAAGCAGGTTCTCTGCTGAGCAGAGAGCCTGATGCGGGACTCGATCACAGGACCCTGAGATCATGACCCGAGCCGAAGGCAGTGGCTTAACCCACTGAGCCACCCAGGCGCCCCCCAACACTGTAATTTTAAAAGACAAACACAAACAAACAGCATATTAAGTCATTTTTTCCAAGTAGGTCCATATTCTCTGAAGTATTAAAACTGCATAGTGATCCATTTTGATTAAAAGATAATAGCTTTTTCTATTGACAAACTTTAAATATGGTAAAGGGGAAGGACTTGCTATCTCCTAGAGCCTGGAATCAAAATCTCCATTGTTAACCTTCTAGCTGAGTAGATTGCTGTTATTGTATAACCCTAATTTGTAAAGCCTTTAGGGTTAATGGTGCAGTTCTGTAATGAGGCAGGAATTTCAATTTAACCTTCCTTATTAGATAATGAGTCTTACAGTTTAAAAATGAAAGCTCACATTTGAGAGGTATTATTTACATAACTGGTGTAACTGAATGTCAGAACTTCTTACCTTTGTCGTATTTGTGCTGGGCCACAAGTTTTATTCTGACTAGTTCTAAGAATTTGGAACACTTAAAATCAGCCATTGGTATTTTTGAATTTAAGCGATGTGAATAATTTCAAAAAAGAAGTTTTAAACAAACCTTTCAACATACAGAGGAAGCTTATACAAATGAGTAGAATACATACTAATTAAGGTGTGTGGTTACAGACTGTTGAACTTAAATTCCTCAGACTCTGCTTCTATAACTTCATCAGCAGGTGTTTCTCTGATCTCTTAGATCTCCTTTGGAAGTTTAAACTTAACCATCTTCGGTGGGGAAGACCAGTTTATTGGTTCAAATGATTGGACCCTGATACGGTAGCACACACTTTTTCCAAAGTTTTGAAATATTAATGTCTTGGGGCACAGATACACATCACCTTGTATTGACTAAAGGGTATTATGGCCACTTTTTGGGAAGCATATCAAGGAGATGTCTCATCCCCTCCTTCTTTGAAAAGTAGGAGGAAAAAAAAACCAATATTCTTTACTATGAGGTGTTGATACGGCATCACTTTCTGGTGTCTTCCTCTAACCAGTTGCTTCTAATGTAATAAGCGAATATATTTGTTAAATTTGATTTGTGTTGACTGCATGCTGGATATTGTTTTGGAAGCTAAGATTTTTCTTGTCACTCTTCAAGATAACCTCTGACCTATGGAACATTAATATAAAAATTAGTTTATTCTATCTCTGTCTCTGTGAAATAAGTTGAATTACAGAATCCCACACATGGTTTTGTTTACCTTGGATTTGGGAAGACCACAGTGAAATAAGATCAGTTGCTTGTACTTGGCTTGGCATGTATTTTCTTCATTTCTTCTGAATAATTTTACTTAAAATTTTAAATTATGTATTAGAATTCTAAGTTATTCTCTGTAACTGGAAAGATTTCTTTTAATATATACCTTCTCTCTCAAGTAGCCAAAGGCACCTAATTTATGTTAAGATGATTCTGTCTGTTTTGCCTCTAACTTTAAATCCAGTAGAGTATTTAAAAGATACTTCCAAAGGAAGTTTTCTTTTAGGTGTTGTTATTAATAAATACAGTTCTTGGGAAAAACAAATCCGTCTCACATCTTTAAAAAAAAAAAAAAAAAGTTGACATTGTTAGGAGTGTAGCCTTTTCTCCCTACCAGTTTCTGTTCATTTTGGGTAAGAGTCACTGAAAATTTTAAATTTCAGTGCATGGACTGTTAGTTTCATTGTAGAACGATACAGATATTTTATTATTTCAGTAACCACTATTGGGAAGATCTTAATAATTTGAGATGTCTTAGATTCACATTCAGCTCCTCATGTCTAGTGCAAATGTGACACAGAAGGAAAAAATTGGTTATAAGGATTGTATCAGTGGTCATAATTTTGCCATTATTTCCTTTGAACTAAAAAGAAATCTTCAGGGCAGTGGAGGATCTCTTAAAATTTTATAATGCTTACATATTTATGTCAAAACATCTTAACCATTTTAATTCTGATTGGCTGGATTTCCCAGTGCTTATTACTAATGCATCAAGAAGTCTTAAATTGGCATCAACGGGATTATTTATAATGGTTGAATTCTCATCATAGTTTGATTTTTGTTTGTGTTTTGTTTGTGTTCTTTTTTTGTTTGTTTTTAAATACTTTTAGCCCTGACTTGAAAAACAGTCCAATTGATGAAAGTGAGGTCCAAACAGCAGCTGATAGTCTCTCTGTTAAACCTAGTGAGGTTGAAGAAGAAACTGTTCCCAACGTTGAAACAGAAACATCTGTACAGCAGGAAGAAACTTGTGAGGAAGAACCTGAAAAGGCACTGTGTGACTCTGACTTTGCTATTGAAACGTTGGAAGTTGAAACTCAAGAAGAAGAGGTCAAAGTGGAAATTCCTCTTGTAGCATCCACTCCAATAAGTATTGAATTATTCACTGAAAATGTAGAGGAGTGTGTTTTAAATCAGCAGGTGTACACCAGTGACTTTGAGAAGGAAGAGGCAGAAATTATTAACCCTACAACAGAATTATCAACATCTGACACTGCATTTATAGAGGAAAGGAACATCAAAGGAATTCTAGAAGAATCTCCATCTGAAGCAGAAGATTTCTTTTCTGGGATTACACAGTCTATGATAGAGGCTATAGCTGAAGTGGACAAACATGAAACTGTTTCAGAAATAGTACCATCTACTTGTGTTTTGGCCTTGGTACCAGGAGTTTCCACTGGGGATGAGAAGGCAGTGAGCACAAAGGGAATTTCTGAGAAAAGTAACACGGATGAAAAGGAAGAAAATGAATTTAATAGTAAGGAAACCAGAATGGATCTGCAGATAGGAACAGAGAAGGCTGAAAAGAATGATGCTTGGATGGTTACAGAGAAGTTGGAAAAGATTGTGGCAGCAGTGAAAGAAAAGCCTGCAGAAAATGCTGTGACCAAGGGATACCTGAATAAAGGAATGGGTCAGGCTAATAAGCCTGATGAAACTAGTAAAACTAGTATGTTGGCTGTATCAAATACATCTAGCACTAAATCAAGCATCAAAGCCGGTATGGTCTCTTCTCTAAAGGCAAAAGCTACTTCAAAATCCGAGAACCAGAAAAGTTTTCTGAAATCTGTACTCAGAGATCAAATTAATGCTGAAAAGAAGCTTTCAGCCAAGGAGTTGGGTCTCCTTAAACCTACAAGTGCCAGGTCAGGCTTGGCTGAAAGCAGCAATAAATTCAAACCCAGTCAGAGCGGTGTTACCAGAGGAGGCAGTGGAAGGATCTCAGCCCTGCAAGGCAAGGATTCTGAACTGGATTACAGGGATATTACAAAACAATCTCAGGAAACAGAGGCTAGACCCTCCGTCATGAAACGGCATGACAGCAACAATAAGGTGAGGAGGGTAGGAAGAATGGCTCAGTGTATCTTTGAAATGAGTAGCTCTGCTGTTGTAGCTTTGGAGTAGGAGATGTAATCTTGTTTTGTACTTCCATCTCCTCACTCCATTCCCAAGTTCCCATTTCTCTTCTACTGATGGAAGCCAGTAGACATTTAGAATAGTAAGCTCAAGTTTGTAATTTATTAACAGGTTTGAAAAACATTGTTTGGATAAAATGTGGTCAGAAATACAGGTGTGCTTTAAAAAAAAAAAAAAGAAAAGTCTGCAGTGATTCTCCTGAGGTGATTTACTACTCTGCATCTGAATGGGAAACCGTTTTCTCTTTTAATTGAAACTTCCTTTATCGGCTTACTGATTTCCTAACTTAGACATTGTGGGTATTGGGAAGAAAAGATCAGTGAAACTGAGTTTACCTACAACTTACACAGATGATGCCTATGTTGTTAAAATGATTGTTGACTTAGTGTGGTATACCTGTTAACTATTTGCATAATTGAATGTGTTTGGATATTTTTTGGTGTTTAGATTTTTTTTTTTTTTTAAGAACATTAATAACATGGTTGTAAATTCTATTTTTCTGTATTTTTTACTTAATATTTCAGACCTTGGCTGGGCAAAACACTAAGAATCCTAAAAGCACCACTGGTAGAAGTTCCAAATCTAAAGAGGTGAGAAACAATTCACTAACACTAATAAGCCTTCTCTTCTGTCTTTCCACAGGAGAGTTCATCTATCTTACCACTAGTGTGTCTCCTATAATAATCAATTTGATAATAGAGCAAGAGACAGGAATGAGGTGTTTTATTTTTGACCCTACCACCAATTTGTTTTTTGACCTTGAGCTAGGCTAAGTTGTTGGTGTTCATGGTGAAGGGCAAAAAGTTACGCAGGGACAGGAAGGGAATTAGAGTAGAAAAATCCCTCCAATCTTCTATTGACAGCAGTAGGTTATAAACACAGTAGAATCATGTGTGTTAAAGAAGGCTGGTGTTTGAATAGAATCCTTGCCATTTTGTGGAACTTCCGAACAGGTGGTCCTTTTGAGATGGCTCAGTTTTACCTAACTGGATAGGATCCAAGATTTGCTTTCCTGGTACTACGCTCTCCTGCCAAATAAATGTGTTATTTTTGTTGTTGTTTGATATTTTAGGTTTTTCCATTCATAGAATATTTTTTCGGTCATTTTATCAGGGCACAAAGGAGAAATGTTAGTAGTTTAAGAAGCATAATAAGGATTAAAAAAAAAAGAAGCATAATAAGGATGATGTTTCTGTTGGCTTATTAATAAATTTATACTATCAATTAATAAATTGATAATATAAATGCTTAAATGTTTCTTTCCCCCCAAATTACTGGGTATATGTTCTTATGTCATTATATATGCTAGTAATTAGTCATTGATTGCATACTAAATTTGTAGGAGGCCTGCTGGGAATTTATTTTCTTTAGTAGTGTCACCATTTTTCAAATTAGAGATACTGTTTTTTTTCAAGTGCATTTGGCGTTAAGTCTTATTTAGTAATATTGGCAATATTTGGTATTAAGTCTTATTTAGTAGGAATTTTTTCATATAACCTTCTCTAAATGTAAACTTTATATTAATGTTGTTTAACATTAACATATTAATATATTACATTAATGTTGTATAATGTTTTATATTAATGTTGTTGTAGCTAACTGGATTACACCTAGTTAGCTATTTACTTTCTAGCTATATTCGAGGTGCTCTTAATAGCCGGGTAAGTCTCCTAGAACACTTGTTAGGTATCATTTAATAGGGAACAATGAATTTTTCACATTGTGCTTTGATAAATGCTCTACATTGTTTGATAAATACTTTAAATGTAGTATTTTTTTGTGTTTCATATTTCAAAAACCTGGACATCATTTAGGAAATTCAGTCTTAACTGAATTTAAGTAATGGTGGAATTGGGTCGATATTGTTAGGATTTTAACTTTGGTATTGTTTGCTTTATGAATTAGAGCTAATTCATTTGTGTGGCCTTAAAAAATAGTTTATTTCAGCCTATAGGAAACTTCTTTGCACTGAAATTCTCACAGATGATATTTCATGCACATTTGCTGGGACTATTTGGAATCTAACCAGTTATCAGTAATTGGTTCTATTCACGGGTCTGTGTTTTTGTTTTTTTCTTTTTAGTCTCTTCAACAGGAACCATTATTTCCATTTAATTTGGATGAATTTGTCACTGTGGATGAGGTTATAGAAGAAGTAAATAGTTTTCAAGCCAAGCAAAACCCACTAAAGGGAAAAAGAAAAGACAGTCTCAAAAATAACCCTTCCTCTGAACTTAACTTAAAGAAGAAGAAAGGGAAAACTCCTGCCCCTCGTGTTGTTGAGGGAGAATTATCTTTTGTAACATTGGATGAGATTGGGGAAGAAGAGGATGGAGCTGCACACCTAGCCCAAGCTCTAGTAACTGTGGATGAAGTAATTGATGAAGAAATAAATATGGAAGAAATGGTAAAAAATTCAAATTCACTCCTTACATTAGATGAGTTAATTGATCAAGATGATTGCATTTCCCACAGTGAACCTAAAGATGTTACTGTACTATCAGTGGCTGAAGAGCAAGATCTCCTCAAACAGGAACGTTTGGTAACTGTGGATGAGATTGGAGAAGTTGAGGAGCTACCTTTAAATGAGTCAGCCAACTTAACTTTTGCTACTTTAAATGCTAAAGGAGATGAGGGAAGTACTGGAAGGGATCCCATTGAGTTCATTTCTTCCCAGATGCCTGAAGACCCTTCTACTTTAGTTACTGTAGATGAAATACAGGATGACAGCAGTGATTTGCATTTAGTCACTTTGGATGAAGTAACTGAAGAGGACGAAGACTCTCTGGCAGATTTTAACAACCTTAAAGAAGAGCTAAATTTTGTTACTGTCGATGAAGTTGGAGAAGAGGAAGATGGAGACAGTGATTTAAAAGCAGAGTTAGCACAAAGCAGAAATGACCGTCCCACAGATAAAAGAGGAGATAGGAAAAAGAGAGCTACGGACTCAAGGAAGTTGAAACTTGAAGCCTTTTCCCAAGCTGGTTCAATAAGTGAGAATGTTATGGAAGAGGATCTGAAAACCATGATTCAAAGACACTTAGCAGGTAGATACTTAGAAGTAGTAATTTTTCTGCTTTATGAGGGGATTACATTTAAAATTTTAAAACTTGATGTTGTAGCATTACTCATAATTGTCCTTATATTGATATAAGAAGTTAATGAAGAGTGATGTCCTGTGATATTTTCCAAAGGAATGTGTACAAGTTTACAGATTGCTTTTAGTTACAGAGCAGACTGTCCTCAGTTATCATACTTCCAAAAAAAGATGACAAAGCTGGAAAGTAAACTACAGTGCCCAAGTTAGAATGGAAATGGTATATTTGTGTTACTGGAAAAGACAGCTTTTTATTAGTAGAAGGATATTACACCAGGCTGCCTCCCAGTTTTTCTCAGATTTAGGATTTAGAAGAAATGGTAAAGGTGTCATTTCACTTTTAAGTAATATTTTGATGGTATAGAGTAATAGGCTTAGCTCACTTTAGGGAGATCGAAATAACTTCTGAACTAAGAATGGCATGCTATTACTATAGCAATAAATCAGACTTTCTCTTTAAAGCTAAAACACCAACCAAGAGAGTTAGAATTGGGAAAACACCAGCATCGGGAAAAGCTGTTGCGACAGACCCAAGGAAAGGTGAAGAGGCCTTCCAAATTTGTGAAGGTAAAGCAGGATTGATGGAAATGGGGAGGAGAGTAGAGAGTAATACAAGGTAGTGGCTGAAGTTCTTAAAGGTCTACCATCTAAGAAGAGAAGTAGAAAAACAGTGAAATAGAGTGGGGGTGGGGTGGGGAAAGCAGCCTTATCTGGGTAAAGATTTTGGTCTTTGTAATTTAGAGATAATGGAACATAATGGAATGGAAAACAGAATAATAGGCAATCCCTTTTGTGATAGAATGTGACAGTAGAATATGACAAATTTGTGGAGATGATATATGTGAAAGATTATTCTGCCCATGCTGCCGCATCAAGTAGAAATCACTGCTTATCCAGCTCTTATTTGTGGACCCAGATCCCTTGCTCTGTGGAGGCTGCCGTGCAGACAGCCAAAGATGTCTTAACATTGAGAAAATTTATGTTGAAACAAATACAGACCGGTGTCTAATAAGAGAGGTACTCTGGTCCCTCAGGTATTTGTCATTGTGTCCATTATATTCATAGCAAAAATAATAGAAGGATAGGAAAAGAAGCACACAGTTCCAGATCTCAAGTTAACAGATTCAGAGTTAGAGCGAAAAATCAGTTACTAGGGTGACTCAGACAGCACTACAGGGGATCCTTCATACATTCTCTTTGATGCACCCTCCTTTCCTTTTGCTTTTCTATTCTGTCTTCTCTAAGGAAAAACTGCCAACTGTCATTGAGTCCAAGTTCATTGAACCTGATCTCAGCTGGGCTGTCGGTGCTGCTCCACAATCTGTCATAGGCCTCCTTTCTTCCCCATTTCCTCACCTGGTATAATATAAGTCTTTTCTTGCTCTGCGTCATGTACTGCTTTAACCAGCTCATTCCTCCCTGGATACCCTTGTTTTTATTTCCATTTACCAGAGCAAGTACGGGAGGGCCACTCTCTGCCAGCTTCTGTTTTATCTTCCTTGACAAGTCACATACAAAATATGGTCAAGTTTTTCCCATTTGAAAAACCATGCCCTTAACCTTTGAATCCTCTGGCTCCCACCTTGTCTCTTTTTCCTTTCAGGGGAAAGTATCTGGAAGGAATCACCTATTTTTACTTCTTCCTCCCAATGAACTGAATGTATTTTGGCTTCTTTGTAAACTGCCGTTCTGAAGTTTATATTGATAAACCCCCATTGGATTGTTGTCCAACTTGATTTATTAAGTTTTTTTTCCTTCCTTATTTAGTCTTACTTGACTTCTCTGCATTATGTGTTACTTGATCATGTGTTCTTTCTTGAAGCTGTCTCCCATGGCCAAGTGGGTACACTGCTTTGTTCTTCTCCATAACCTCTCCTTGATACCAAGCCATAGGTAGTGGTTTTGTAATCTGACAGATAGCTCCTAGCATGATTTCATGAGGGTGTTTTCGCCCCAGGATTTCTGTTTGCAGCTACCAGCTTTCTTAGAACTGTCTTGTCTCAACTGAAGAATAGAGAAAAGTGACTCATTTACTGTTTATATAACTGTTTATTTCTGTTAATGGACAATATGTTTGATAGAAGAACCTAGCTGAAGAAAAAGTAATTTTCTAAACAATTTTAAACCTGAAGTATTTGTCCTAATCTATTTAATTAATTATATAATTATATATAACATATATTTATTATTACAACATAAACATCCCTTTGGAATGGCAGGAGCAAATATGTTTGAGAAAGTTTATTAGTTATTCTGATGAGGGAATAAACTGTTGTAGGAAGAGACTAGAGGCTATTTTAATCAAGTCAAGAAAAGGGAGATGACCTTTTTTTAAATCAACTCTTTAAGACTTGATGACCAGTAAAAAAATAAAACACAAGGAACAAGAGAGGAGTGAATAATGATTTCATGGGGTGCCTGGGTGGCTCAGTCGTTAAGCGTCTACCTTCAGCTCAGGTCATGATCCTAGGGTCCTGGGATTGAGCCCTTCATTGGGCTCCCTGCTCCTTGGGAAGCCTGCTTCTCCCTCTCCCACTTGCCCTGCTTGTGTTCTCTCTCTCACTGTGTCCTTCTCTGTCAGATAAATAGTCTTAAAAAGAAATGATTTCATGGTTCCTGTCCATCCCCTCAGATTTGTTGAAGAGTAGCCCAGGTGCATGAAGAGAACACTGAACATGAAGTCACAAACTTTGCTTCTAACCTGTCACTTAAAAACCTTGTAGCCTTGGCCATACCAGTTTCTTATGTCTTGGTTTTGCGTTCTCCATCTATGAAGAAATAAGGATAGGGGCACCTGGGTGGCTCAGTGGGTTTAGCCTCTGCCTTCGGCTCAGGTCATGATCTCAGGATCCTGGGATCGAGTCCCCGCATCAGGCTCTCTGCTCAGCAGGGAGCCTGCTTTCCCCTCTCTCTCTCCCTGCCTCTCTGCCTACTTGTGCTCTCTCTCTCTGTCAAATACATAAATAAATCTTAAAAAAAAGAAAAGAAAACGAAATAAGGATGATGGTGATTTGACCTGCCTATCTCACAGGAGATAAAAGCTGAATGAAGGGTATATATGTGAAAGGGACTTGTCAGCTACCATGTTACAAAAAGATATTAATAGCTACTGAGGTGACCAGGATTGCTTGGAACCAGTTCCTTTCTTGTCTTCCCCAAGATCATATTATGCAGAGTCTGCCAAAACTGCATGTTTCTTACATGTTACTTACTTTGGTGGACTTGAACATTTGTGATGTCACTTGTGATCCTGTTGGACAGGGGTCTTTATCATTGTAGCCTCAGTATTTTTTGACTGAGAGGGCCTCAGTACAGGGCATGAGAATATTTTCTGCCTATGTCCTTTCCTCCTCAATCCACACTCTTTCCTACCCCAGCCCTTTCCATACACTAGTTAACTCTTGACAGTAATTACAGAGCTTGAACTTCTTCCATTACCCTTTAAATTCTTTTGAGAACAATATATAAATAAAATATGCTATTAGCTTTAGTTTGTTTTTTTCCTAACATCGAAGAATCTTGGAAGAGTGGTCCAATGGGATCAGCCAAGGAAGGTTTACTTAGAGAGAAGAACCATAAATTAACTTTGAAGGCAGGGATTATCTGGTGTTAGCTTTATATACTGCACATATATTTTGAATGACTTCTTTTCTTTGAAAAATTTTAATGATTTTAGTTGATGAGGAATCTGGATTAAAGGATTCAGAACCAGAACGAAAACGTAAGAAGATTGAGGACTCTTCTTTAGGGAAATCAGTGGTACCGGATGTCCCTGAAGGTAAAGTAAACATAACATTTTTCCTTATCCATATGAAATAAAAATTCAGTACCATAGTAAGTGTTCTGTTGTTTAGATGACTATTGGCATTCCTGAAAACAGAAATAGTTTTTTTTTTTTACCTAGCACAGTTTTTTTTTTTCCATTCTTAAAGTCTGGGATAAGTCTTTTTTTTTTTTTTATTCCTGGTACTTTC
Source organism: Enhydra lutris kenyoni (assembly GCF_002288905.1). Classification (NCBI taxonomy): domain Eukaryota; kingdom Metazoa; phylum Chordata; class Mammalia; order Carnivora; family Mustelidae; genus Enhydra; species Enhydra lutris. Next base: position 21,703,486 of record NW_019154102.1, read on the forward strand.
TTTGCTGCTGTGGTAAGAGCTAAGTTATACTTGCCCAGGCAGAAAAATTAGTAAAGTAAACATGCTGAAAAGCTAGTAGACTGTGGCCAGCTAAAACAGGCTAAAGGAGCACCATATCCATTTACTCAGCATATTCCTCAGGCAAATAGTTGTCCATCGTTCTGCCTCTTTTTTTCTGCTTTTATTGTATGGGATTCCAAATATGTTCATTTCAAAAACACCATTAGATTCTTTTTCAACGAATTGCTATTCTGAAGAAATTTCATGATATCCTGGAGGCTCTAGAGTATTACAGAATATGTTAAAAAAAATAAAGCCCTCAGGGGGTGTCTGGGTGGCTCAGTCGTTAAGCATCTGCCATGGGCTCAAGTCATGGTCTGGAGCCATACATCAGGCTCCCTGCTCAGCCTGCTTCTCCCTCTCCCTTTGCTTGTGTTCCCTTTCTTGCTGTCTCCCTCTCTGTCAAATAAATAAGTGAAGCCCTCGGTTTTGTGATTAAAGGCTTAATTGCTCTTGATCCCTAGATACTTAGCCATATATATTATGTTTATAAAAGTGTACACTATGATCAGCATGTTTGTCATGTTTAGACAACTTGATTAACACAGCTGTAGATACTAATTTCCCTCCATTCTCTTTCCCCCCTTTCTTCCTGTCCTCTAGATTTAGACTTCCTCGTACCGAAGGCTGGATTCTTCTGTCCAATATGTTCCCTCTTCTACTCAGGTGAAAAAGCAATGACAAATCACTGCAAGAGTACACGTCATAAGCAAAATACAGAGGTAAGTTTTTTTCTTAACACCTCATAAAATACTCCAGGTGGTGTTGTAATCAGACTACTTAAGTGTTCACCCAGAATGTATATTCTTTATCTTCGGGAGAACTTTTGAAGATTTGTGCCAGTTTATTCCTCTGTAGTTCAGAAGTACAGTCTTCACTGTATACTGCAAGGAATGTCTAGTCTTTATTCCTTTTCCTCTGGCAGCATTCCCCAGGGTAGATTCTACAGATCACTAGTCCTGTGTAACTCTCCATCAAAGTGTGGGAAACCATGTGTTCTGATGGCCCCTTGCAGAGTCAGCAGACAAATAACATACTAAAATTTGTGAATTGTCTAGTCAGAGAGAATCTGTTTATTTAACCCATTTCCTAAACTGATTTAATGACACCCCTCACCTCCCTTTTAAGTTGTACTCATCTTTAGGAAGTGCTCCTTTAGAGAATCATTATTAGCCATAGTTGAAGCAGTGGTTCTGATTCCTCCTGAATGTTTGAGGTTGTTTTATATAGCCTCTAAATTGAATTTGTGGTGCCGACACTCAGCTAACATTGAGTTGTTATTTGCTGGAAGCTTATTTAATACCCTCCCCATCAGCATTATGAGGTAGATGGTATCATTCCAAACTTCTTTACTACTTTTTTTTAATCATTCCAATTTTAAAGGTAGGAAAAAAGGCTTAAAGAGTATCTAATCCCAAGATCGCATAGCAGGTTAGTGGCAGACTTGGGATTTTAACCTAGCTCTGTTTTATTCTAGCCTCAAACCCTTAACCATTATGCTATACTGTCTGTGCTCTTAACTTGTGTCATTTTTCCATTTAAAATTTCCACTGGCTTTGTATTGGAATAATACATAGACTTCTTGTAGGTCTGTAAAGCCCTACATGATCTGATTCCTTTCTGTTTCTCTGGTCTCACTCTCTGTTACTACTCACTATGTTGCTGTTTTTCTGGTACTCTCATATTTTTGGTTTCCTATATATAAAAGGCCCCTTTGCTACTTTTGCACCTTTATATCTCTGTTCCTTTTGCCCTCTCCCAGTCCCACTTCTTTTCCTTGAAAAATTTAATGATAGCTGCCTCTTCCCCACTTTTAGCTAAGTCTAGACTCAAATGTCATCTTCCCAGAAAGACTTTTGCTTAAGACAGACCTAGCTAGAAGTACAAAACTCCCTCCTACTGCCAAGAAGGGTTTACCTCGGTCACTTCCCTTATTGTATTTCTTTCCTTTATAGTGCTTACCAGCACAAAAATTTGTCCTATTTATTCTTTTATTGTTTCTCTTCCCCCACTAGAATGTAAGCTCCATGAGGTAAAGGGCCTTACCTATCTTGTTGACCACTGAATCCCCAAGCACCAAGCGTAATGCCTGGTATGTCATAAATATCAGATGACTGGTGAATGGAAGGAAAGAATGTTAATGTAAGGCACTGTGTTTCTAATCTCTGTTTTGTAGGATCAGGCTCTTTTAAATTATAAATTCAGTGAAATATATATGTTTTCACACACAGCAGAGCAACACCTAATAGATATTTTATATTGCAAATTGTTTTTAACAGAAGTTCATGGCCAAGCAAAGAAAGGAAAAGGAGCAGAATGAGGCTGAAGAAAGAAGTTCTAGGTGATTGGGGGAAAGGGGAAAGACTTCATTAGAAATTTGTTTAGGGTCCAGTTGATTTGTGTATTTTTGTTATCACTTAATTTGTAATTTTTGTTTCAGAAGCAAATATTCATGTTGTACAAATTTCTGATTGCCCTTGATGTGGAAAGACTGATGGGGAAAGTATGATGTGTTTGATTTTTATATCAAATCATCAGGCATGGAGAAGTATCTTTTAGAAGTGTTAAAATAAATGTTCCTACTGTATATTTAAAATACCATCTTGTGTTTGTGACTGATTTATTAAAGACTTGTGTGTCTCTGATTTCAGACAAGAGACCCTTGTGACTTGTTTAGGGATTGTTCATATATTACTGGAAGTCATAGCAGAGCAGGGTTTCACTTTGTTTCAACCATTCATGTACAGGTCAAAGATTTCTTAAAACTCCTAATTTTTCTGGATGAAATTAGATTACATATAATTGACCCCAGATAGGTTTGAGTAAAACTGCTTGTTGTTTTCAGTGTGTTAAGAATATCTTTTTTTTCTGCTTGTGGTAACATCTAGTTTCTGCCAGGACCCATTTGAGTTAGCTTCTAGCAAGTTATTTAGTATTAACTTGAAAAACTACAAAGACAGAGCAGCCTTTACTTCCTGTGAGCCGCTACAGTTGCTTTTAAACCGTTTAAATTATTATTTAATATGTTTGTTAAAAGTTGTAAAGGTGCAAAAAAATAATTCCGTGCTTGTTGGGTGCAGGACCCAGCCCTGTGCTGTGAATTTTTAGATTAGGTGTGCTTCAGACATAGGCCTGCTGACTTTGAATTGCTTTAATATCAGATTTCTCGGCTTTTCCAAGATTAGAGTATACCAGTTAATAATAGAGAGTGAATGGAAGGAAATGAAAAACTACTACTCGTTTAGATCTCTTACTCCTGTCACATGTAGCACATTACCTCACAATGAGCAAAGAGTGGAGTGAAGAAAAAAACCCAGCAACTTCTTGTTGCCCACCGAAGTCATTCATTGCATACTAGGTTCAGGCTTAGCTACAGCCTGAGCAAAACAACAGACTACAACATGCCATAGACTAAGGAGTGGGGTGAGAGGGGAGGGCGTGACTTACGCATGCCAGAAGTCTGCTGTAATTAAACCCTTGTAGGTAAGGGGCGCCTTGGTGGCACAGCCGGTTATGCATCTGACTCTTGGTTTTGGCTCAGGTCACACCCTTAAGACTCCCTCCCTCTCTCTCTGCCCCCGCTCCCCTCCACCCCCGCTCTCTTTGTGCGTGCTCTCTCAAATATATAAATCTTTAAAATAAAAAAAAAATCCCTGATAGGTGAGTGAGGTAGTAAGAGAGAGAAGAGCTGTTAAAAGTTTGGAGAATAAGGGGCGCCTCGGTGGCTCAGTGGGTTGAGCCTCCGCCTTCGGCTCAGGTCAAGATCTCTGGGTCATGGGATCAAGCCCCACATTGGGCTCTGCTCGGCCGGGGCCCTGCTTCCTCCTCTCTCTTTGCCTGCCTCTCTGCCTACTTGTAATCTCTCTCTCTCTGTCAAATAAATAAATAGAATTAAAAAAAAAAAGTTTAGAGAGTAAGTTGCTGGAAGCAAGCTAAAGCAGCATAGTCAGATTAAGTAAGAATCTTAAATTTTGGAATCTTTTCCTTAGGGGAAATCTTTTAAAATCAGATAACATATGAGCTTTAATCTTGTCTGGACCAACCTCGGAATTTAATTTAAAAAAAATTAAGTGTGAGGGGTGCCTGGGTGGCTCAGTTGGTTAATAAGCATCTGCCTTCGGCTCGGGTCATGATCTTGGGGCTGGGGATTGAGCCGTGCATGGGCTCCCTACTCAGTGGGGAGTCTGCTTCTCTCTCCCTCTTAGGCCCTCCCCCCAGCTCATGCTCTTGTAAAAAATCTTTAAAAAAATGTGTGAAACTCTTTATTTCTTTCAAATTAGTTATGTGGAAATTGGGATTTTTTATTGGAATAAAAGGAATTGCTAAAGCATAAAAGTGGTAGGGGTGATTTTTGTTTTAGTGATATGTTGAGCTATAATGTTGCTGTATGGAGGAGTGGGAATTTTTATCCTAGGTCTCCAAATAAAGAAGATTTTTGAGTTTTGCTAAAAAGAAACATAGACTCTTCACATATAATTTTAGAATTGTTCTGCACTCTTTCCAGGAAACCTTGAAATACCTCCCTCCTTTATTCACACTACACATACGGAATATCATATACATAGCAGTTTGTTTACTGGTTGGTTAAGGGTGTAATAGTTTTTAAAGTTTCTATCATTTCATCATCTAGACACCAAAGCAATAAAAGATTGCATTCAGCACCACCTCTAACAAAAGTTTTTAGTTTTACCTTTTCTGGCACAGAATGCTGTGAGAATTGGCTTCCTCTCCAATTCCTCTTCCTCTTCTGAATTCTTAAAAAAAAGAAAGCCAGATTTTAAAAACTTTAAATTTTTATTTTAATATTCAGATGTGAAAAAAAAGCGTATTGAAGAGAATAGTATAATCTACTCATATATACTAATTACGTAGTTTCAGCAGTTATCAACTCAAAACCGAATACATATATGTCCACTCTTACTTCTCTTATATTTTAAAGGAAATCTCAGCATGTCATTTTACCCATACACATTTCATTATGTTTCTAAAAGATAAGGATTCTTTTTAAGTAATAATATCATTAAAAATACTCCTTATTTAAATCCAGTCCAAATTTTCTAATATTTCATAAGTGATTTTTTGTTTTACTGAAGAGATCTGAATAAAGTCATACCCTGTGACTAGCTGGAGAAGTCTTTTTAATTATTTTTAACGTAGGGATGTTTTCAGGGTGCCTGGGTAGCTCAGTAAAGTGTCTGCCTTCAGCTCCCTGCATCAGGCTCCCTGCTCAGTGGGGATTCTGCTGCTCACTCTCCCTCTGCCCTGCGCTCGCTCTCTCTCTCTCTCTCTCTCAAATAAACAAAATCTTTAAAAAAAAAATAGTTTGAAAGGATGTTCTTCTCTTCTTGGAATTAAGATAAAGGAGATACTTGGTTCTACAAATCTGTTCTGCTCAAAATGTAGTCTTGGAATCCACGAAGTATGCGACTTCATGTTGACTTGCGTACAGAAATTGAGTGTCTAGAAACCTTGTTGCAGTTTGACTGTGACTTTATATCTATTTGTTGGATATGCTAATTTAAAAATGGGGTTTTAGGTTTCTGTACTTATTTATTTGTATTTTACAAATGATCTCTGATGGATTGGAAATAGGGGAAAAAAGGAAAGGAAAAATAAGCTGAGTGATCATATAATTTGAGAAACACTGCTGAAAGCATTCCTCACAGTTTGGGTTTTGCTGATTGCAACCCCATAGTATAGTTTTAGTATATTTCCTCTGTTGTCTGATATCTTTGGAATTTGTAGTTGAATATGGAAATGTGATTGGACTTTGGTTTCTTTTTCTTTTTGTCAAGACTGCTTCAGACAGTGACGTGGTCTTCCTGATCAGCAGGCACAAAGTATCTGATTGTTTTCTTTGGGATTTTCATAGAAGTTGATGCTTAAAGCCTAGATGTATATTTATTCACTGGGGATTACAAAATGGTGATATTTTAATTTGTATATTTCTCCTTGTGTAAGCTAGAATATTCCCTGAAAAGAGAAACTTCTCTCATCTGCTCTTTGGTTACTCAGTGGTATCCTTTGTTTAAGAACGGCTTAAGTATTTGATGCTTTTCCTTTACTTAACATTTTCTCAGAATGAGTTGTTTTGTTGGCACCCACCGAATACGGTAAACTCTTTTTATGTAGGTATTAACTTGAACTCATGAATTTTAATACTGGATGTTGCAAACCTTTACAGCAGTAGCCTTATTGATGCTCAAATTGTCATACTTTGGGCCTTTTTCATATGGCTCCTCATTCTTTTTGACATGACACGACTAATTTTCCTGGGTTCCTTGCTCTCCGTATATAGAGGTTTTGCAGGCTCGTCTTGTACACTTTCTGCTTCAGACCTGAAGTCAGCCATCTCTTTCAGGAAAAGTGGCTCCTTAGGGTGGTCATTGCTTC